>NW_028227269.1:112800595-113427547 GCF_978045245.1 Mus caroli | reverse complement strand
TGTTTCCTATTTTTATATGGAAACAGAGTAGAGCTGGGAGATGATTGCGAAGGTGTTGGGGAATGGAAATTAGTAATCAGAACATATTGCATGAAGCCATCTATTTTAAATAATACATAGATAAAAGAATTGTAAAATATTAACAAACAAATATTTCTGATATCTGCTGTGTAAATTTCGCATATACTCAACAGTCTCGTGTCTTTGTTTAAAAGTTTATAGTGTTTTCAAAAGCCAGGAATGAAAGGATTTAAAGCATATGTCAACTGTGAAACGCTTAGGTGTCGTTAAATACATAATTAAAATATTTGAATTTTATCTCCCCCCATGTGTGTGTGTAATTGTGCTTGTATGTGCATTCTTGTGTGTATATTTTCAGTAATTTTTTCCATTATTAATCTCTAGGAGCAAAGAATAATTTATACTAGGAAATCTTTAATTTCTTGAGGGTGTCCTTGCAGGTGTCACAGAGGGAAACAAACCATGTGAAGGTGAGAGTGAGAATGTTGTGCAGATTGACTTTGTCAACCTGGATTGGACTTTGAGGAGCCTGAGCACAGACCACTCATTGTAGGTATATTTCCACATAATTGTCGAATTTGGAAAAGTGTCTCCAGGTAACAATAAATTCTATAGTCATTTCAAATCCAGTTGCACAGTAAAGCTTAAGGGGTGGTCATATATTGAAACTCTTTAATAAGTTTCTCTTCACTATGAGTGTAGTTCATTGCTAAAGCCTAGAATCTAGTGTGTTTTCTGAACAATAGATTACATCAGGCCATAAAATACAAGTGACACCTCCCCTACGGATGGTAATAACCTAATGGTGAAAGAGTCTGGGATAATCATTCTGGGAAATTAGGGTGTGTTATGTCTCCATAAATAGGAAAATATCACTAGGGAGATTTTGTTTGTTTGTTTTTTATTTGTTTGTTTTTATTAGATATTTTCTTCATTAGCATTTCAAATGCTATCCCCCTTCCTATTTTTTTCTCCAAAAATCCCCTATACCCCCCCTCCTCCCATGTGGGAACTAAAAAGGGAACTGGGAAAAGAGTGGGGGAGGGAGGACCAACATCTCACCAGAGTTCCACCTATGCTCTGGACAGGTGATGTGGAAGGCCTGCCAGACGCTTTCCACTCAGCTCTGGGTGGGCATCCAAGCCTCTGACCAACTTGACGGGGGTAGGGTGGGGGTGGACAAGGGGCAACCCTGACCGAGGGTCCTCGGGGACACACCCTGTAGCACCGGGGTTATGAGAGAGAGGGGAAGAGAGAGGAGAGGTTCCCACACCAGAGAGTGAGCACAGTGGGCCTTGATGAACAGAGACTGTCTATGGTTTTAGAGCTTTATTATAGAATGGCAGGGGGAAAGAGAGAAGGTAGAAAGACAGAGAGAGAAGAGGTTAGAGAATAAGAGGAAGAGAGAGGAAAGAAGAGAGGAGAAGACAAAGAGAGAGAGAGAGGAGTTATAAGAGTGAGAAGTGATAGGTAAGAGTGCGAGGTGGGGCCAAGCAGCTCCTCTCATGGTATTTACTGTTGCTAGATAACTGGGGAGGAGTTTAGCCTGAAGGTCAGAATCTTGGGACATTGTGTACTTGACTTCTAGCCATGCTTCTCTTGTGGGGGATGAGGGGGGTGTAATGTAGGCAGGACCCAGAGTTCCAGGAGCATGAGAGAACTCCTTCTGTCCCATGTAGGTAAATTATGACCAGTGGGTTCTGGGGTTTAGTATCTCAGCTCGCTGGAGACCAGCCTGTCTGTTCATAGCCCAATGCCCCATAATCCCTCTGCTCCTAAACCCACCCACACTTACTTCCTGGCCCTGGCATTTCCCTATTCTGGGGCATAGAATCTTCACCAGACCAAGGCCCTCTCTTGCTATTGATGGGTGACTAAGCCATCCTCTGCTACATATGCAGCTTGAGTCACTAGTTTAAGAACTTCCACTCTAAGTTTTCAGAATAGACTGCAGTTATTTGTTCTTTTTTTTTTCACATTCCTTGTGGTGCCATCCTTGTGAGAATAAAATTCCTGTAATAAAAACAGCAGGATATTGGAATAAAATAAGAAAGGTTGATAAATGGAATCAAATAAAAAATACACACGATGTAAACCCATATGTCGATGGACACTTTGTTTTTCCATAACAAATCAAAAATTATAAATTAATGAAATAAAGACTCTTCAGCCAATTGTTCTTGTTTAATTAAATTTGCATTTGAAAGCATGTAAATACATCCATTCCGGTATCCATCCACAATACTCAAAACCAAGATGATCAAAACCTCAATATGAAATCAGATATCTTGAGCCAAAAAGAGAATGTGGGGAAGGGCTTACAACTCATTGGCACAGGAAACAAAATCCCGAAGAGAACACCAAAGCACAGGGTTTAAGAATCATAATCAATAAATTTGACTTAATGATATTGAGAAAGTTCTGTAAGACAAAGACCACTATCAAGAGGACAAACTGTGGCCTACAGGATGGAAAAATGTGTTTACCAATACCAAATGTAACAGAAGTCTGATATTTTAAATACATACCTAAGAAAGTAGACATCAACAAGAAAAAATCCAATTTGAAAATGAATTGTAGGCCTAAACAGAATTCTTAACAAAGGAATAATTGTTGAAAAAGAAGCACTTAAAGGAGTGGTCAGCATCCTTAGCTGACCATGAAATGCAAATCAAAATGAGTCTAGGATTGTGTCTTACAAATGTCAGAATGGCTGAGTATACAGTCACAGTTTGACAGATAATGCTGATGATGATGTGGAGCAAGGTGAACACTTCTTCATTGCTGGTAGGAATGCATACTTTCATAGCATACTCTGGAGCATACAATTATATTACATTTCATTTATAATATTGTATTTCATTTATTACATAAGAACTTTATCAAAATGACAAGCATCAATTGCATACACATTTAAAAAGAAGGTACTAAGTTTCAATCATGAGGTATCAAACAGCCATTTATGATCATAACCATCCATAGCATTTGTAAATCTACCTGTAAGTTCTTCCACTGATAGGAGTCTTTCTTCAGTGGTGAAATATGATTGTGACTTAGAAGCACAGTCCTTGATGTTCCATTCATGGGAGTGAGCCTATGTAGCTCTTCTGGGCAAGGGTAGATGTCCACTATTTCAAGGTTTCCTCCAGTGCCATGTGATGATCTCAGCTCAGGAAAAGGAGAACAGGAGAAGCTAGGCATTTTGCATCATCTGGAGTTCATTTCATTTTGTTTTCATCATTTTTTTTGTAAAATTTTAAATCAAATTTTAGTATCAGTCTGTTGTGTGAATTATTGTGATGTAGGACAGGAGAGAAGAAGAAAACATCTAAATTAAAGACTATCTTTGTGGCTACTTAGAATCCTGAAGGGGAAGAAGAAATGGTGTCCTCACACCAACTCCATACCACTGCCACTTACATATAAATTTAGACAATGTCCTGGATTTGAAAGCCATCTTTGTTTACAATTCTCTGGACCTCACCTGGAATCAGTTTCACCACTGTCCGGTCTTGTGTTTAAGGTATGAGAATCCTTCCATCTGCTGTGATGTCTCAGGTTTCTGTACCACATTCATCCTGGTCTGCATATTTACCTGCAGACTATTCCATTGTCTGATTAAGAACCAGCTCCAATGTTGTAGTAGAATTTCAGGTTCCAGTGGGGATTCCTGAGAGTAATGATATTTATTTTTTAGGGATTCACTTTCTTTCTGTCCTTCCCAAATCAAACACTAATGGCTGGACTATATTTACATCTCACGAGATTAAATCTTTCCTCTACTAGCAGATGTCATAGATCATGTAAATGTGTGTTTGGTTGGTACAATACTCTGTGCACATCTTCAATCACATTCCTCTCTCCATCAACATATAACATGTTTTCTACACAAAATGAAAATTGTACCATCATTTTTGATCCAAGTGATGGAGAATTTCTGAAGGATGAAATGATGGTTTATTTTATCTAACAATTCCTTCCACTGTAACCCTTTTCCCTCCAATGTCACTGTGATAAAAAGGGAGAACCAGTCATTCCTAAGGCACAGATTGGAAATACATTAAATAAACTCTCACCGTGAGTGTATGTGACACCTGGAATTTTGAAGACTATTAAGCCATTCAGTGAAAATTTTTCAGTAAGTTAGCTGCTCCAAATTTTCCACAATATTTTACAATTGTTAAAACTTCATTGACAAGGTGCTTAACATCTATATTTATATTACAAGGTTAGACAGATTTTATATTATACATAAAATTTAAGTCTTGTACCACACAGTCAATATTTATTCTCAGAAATTTAATCTCAGAACCAGAATTACTCTATGAACAAGTGAATAATTCAGGAAGAATATCTTCATCCCTTGAGCTCATATCACAGTCATAAATCAACATCACACTTTTATATCCTCCATGGACAAAGCATCTGAAATGCAGCATTCTATTACCTAGTTAGATATGATGCTCTCTCTCAGTAGAGTCTGCTTCTGCATTTCCCATATTGAGGACCAGGATACTTGTATCTCTGGCCCTCGCTCTTGTTTCAAACCTGACAGCTTAGCAGCTTCCATTATCATTCCATGATCTTTTGTCCCTTGTGAATTCTTCCTACTGTCAGTCTTTGATGAGGACATCTGAGAGATCATTGAACATCATGGAGAGAATTTCAGATATTCACCAGTATTCTACTATTTAAAGACACATAATTCAATCATAGATGAAAAGTCCCTGCAATGTTGATAACCCCAGGAAACGAAAAGAAACCCAACCTTTAATGCAGGCTGTATTGCCCATTCTGTTCAAGGGTTTCAGAGTCTTTGCTGTTACTCAGAATTCTGGGTTTGGTTTCTTTTTAAAAATCCTGCTACCATTTTGTGTCAAAAATCATATTTCATTGTTTATACATATTTTGATATTGTTATCTTTCAAAAATTTTTAAATATATAGATATTTTATTCATTAAAATGAGTGTTTTGTTGCAGCTTTCTTTCATGAAATCAGTAGTTCACTCATACATATTTCCATATATTCAATTATGTTCAAACCAAAAATTGAGTATGAAAGTTGTCCAAATTTATGCAATTCATACTAAGTCTATGTTCTGAAACATCACTAGTCAGAGATACAAGGGAGAATACATTGTATTTTAACATCTCTGAAGCTTTGAAAAAATTCTTAGTCCCAGTGTGTAACTTCCAGCATCTTCTGCCCACTGCCTACAGGATGCTCAATTTATGATAGAACCAAAACAAAAAACAAAAAACAAAACAAACAAACAAACAAAAATCCCCCGGAAAACCATAGTTATCTGCTTTTAAAATTTTCATAAATAATGGGCAGTAAAATGACAAAGGCACTGGTTATTGAATAAACAGAAATCATAAAAACTTGAGGCAGGAAACAGCCATATAGTTAAAGTCCATGAAATATCACACTCTTGTGTATAATGATAGCATTCACAGCTCTAGCCTGCAAATCACACTTACTCTTACACTCTGCAAGAAGTCTACACTATTCGCACAATTGTGTGTGTGTGTGCTTTTATGTGAAAGAAAATATGTACTGACAAGACTCACATAGGACACAAGCTCTGGCATGAGGCATAGAGCAAGACGATGCCAGAAAAACATCCAATGCTTTGAGCTATTATGTGTCCTACAAGCAAATGTACAAGGTAATGATCCTTGGGTGAGTGCACAGACTCCTGACCCTTTATATTAGACTATGGGTCAATCTCAGTCTTGCTTTCTCTATACAGGATACATCAGAAGTGTTTTATTCCGAAGACTCTGGTCTTCAGTCAACTACTGTTTATGGGGATCAGTGGTGAGAGCTCCGTTCAGGGCTCAGGTGCTTCCTATCACAAATTTGTTCCTCTCGATTCCTAAAATTTAAGTGCACTATCAGAGTGAGCACCAATTAAGGAATGCAAATTTCTACTTTCTCTACCCAACCATGGGTTACCAGAAGATCCAGCAATACCACTCCTGAGCATATAACCAGAAGATATTCCAACTTGTAATAAGAACACATGTTCCACTATGTTCATAGCAGCCTTGTTTATCATAGCCAGAATCTGGAAAGAACCCAGATGTCCCTCAACAGAGGAATGAATACAGAAAATGTAGTACATTTACACAATGGAGTACTACTCAGCTATTAAATCAATGGATTTATGAAATTCTTAGGCAAATGGATGAATCTGGAAGATATCATCCTGAGTGAGGTAACCTAATCACCAAAGAACCCTCATGATATGCAATCACTGATAAGTGGTTATTATCTTAGAAACTCAGAATATCCAAGATACAGTTTGCAAAACACATGAAACTCAAAAAGAAGGAAGACAAAAGAGCGGCTATTTTGATCCTTCTTAGAAGGGGGAACAAAATACCCATAGAAGGATTTATCGAGACAAAGTTTGGAGCTGATACAGAAAGATCAACCATCCAGAGACTGCCCCACCTGAGGATCCATGCCATTATCAGCTACCAAACACATATGCCAGCAATATTTTGCTGAAAGGACCCTGATATAGCTGTCTCTTGTGAGGCTATGCCAGTGCCTGGCAATTATAGAAATGGATGCTCATAATCATCTATTGGGTGGGAACACAGTGTTCCCAGTGGAGGATCTAGAGAAAGTACCCTAGGAGCTGAAGGGGTCTTCAACCCTATAGGTGGAACAACAATATGAACTAATCAGTACTCCCAGAGCTCGTGTCTTTAGCTGCATATGTAGCAGAAGATGGCCTTGTTGGCCATCCTTGGGAAAAGAGGCCCCTTGGTCTTGTGAACTTTATATGCCCCAGGAATGCCAGGGCCAGGAATTGGGAGTGGGTGGGTTAGGGAGTAGGGCAGGAATATGGTATAGGGGACTTCCATGATAGCATTTTAAATGTAAATGAAGAACATATGTAATAAAAACTGTTAAAAAACAAGACAAAAATCCACAAAATCTCTTATTGGGATCAATCCCTAAGGTATTTGTCTCCCTCCCTGGTATCATGTTTCCAACTCTGTATAGTTAGTACTACTTTCTTACCTGCATGAGCAGAATGTGAACACACATCATATAATCTTAGAAGGCCTGTGGTTCGGCTGTGTTGACTCACATGAGGAGCTATACTAGGGTCTGGCATGGCTGTTGAAGGGGGGTTCTGACACAATTCCTGCTCCTGGAGCATCCCCAGCCTGTTCTCTGGAGTATTCTCATATTCCCCATGTGTGCTGATGACTGCTCTTGGCCTGAAATTGATCTACTCTTGACTACTTTACTTTCAATCTCTCTTTCTGGTGAATATACTTCCCCTCATTACTCAGAGCAAATCACTCTATAATAAATGAAACCGATGCTCTTCTTAGGAATGAGTAATGGAGTTGGTCGTGAGGCTGTGGAGGACAAGGAAGAGGATTTCTGCTTCACATTTAGGGTCATAGGAAAGGATCTAGACAAAGTAACCACAAAGGGCATAAAAGACAACATGCTCCTTTCTAGAAATAGTTCATTGACTTGAATTTGGAAGCAAGAGGAGAGACATGTACTCTCAAGTCCAATGACTGCTGTATAAATTTGCCAGAATGAACTTGGGGATATCAAGGATAGAGAGTGAAAGTGGTCTCAAGATTAAAAGGCATGAATAGAAAAAAATCTATATGGCTTAGTTGGCCATCATTAGGAGAAGCCCTTGGTCTTGCGAAGATTATATGCCACACACAGGGGAATGCCAGGGCCAGGAAATGGGAGTGGGTGGGTTGGGGAGTAGGGTGGGAGGAGGGTATAGGGGACTTTCAGGATAGCATTTGAAATGTAAAATGAAGAACATATCTAATAAAATATTTTTTAAAAAAACAGAAAGAAACTCTATAAAATATAACTAAATGACAGATTTATTTTTTAGGTGAAAGATATATATATATATATATATATATATATATATATATATATAGAAAAAATAATATTTAAAGGTGAGTAGACTATGCTATGAAATCTATAGGATGAGGAAATAAAGATTAGAGAATTTAAAAGATGATGTTCAAGCATACAAAAAGTTAGTAATTTGTTCTCCTGGTTACTTGTAGGATTTGCAATGACAATGCCTAGAGAGATAATAGAGAGATTTGACAACTTTACATGCATAAAATTAAAAACTTTGTAAAAAAATCATTTCTGTTCTTACATGAAAAAAGTTACTAAGGACTGCTCTCTGGTATGCCAGGAAATCACAAGAGCTGTGCCCAGTTATCAATGAAGAATAGGCTGTGTAACACCTATAAGGAAATGTTCTTTTGCTTTGTGTTTAGTTTCTGTTTTAAGGAAGCAGGGGTTGAAGCTAATGATCTGGGATTCATTATATATACATCTAAGGATTTTTAAATTAATTATTAATAATGATCAAAGCCTTAAGAAAGTTTAGGAGATAAAAGCCTTGGTTCAGGCTCTCTGGTTTCGAGAAAGAAAGAAAGGTGAGAAGGAAAAAAGGAGAAAAAAGGGGAAGGCAAAAGCGTGAGAGGAGAGGAAGGAAAATAAGAATCCTTGGGTGAAGAGAGCACTTGAACTGAAAGCTTATATCCACTACTGACCATGAATCATTATTGAATTAGCTGAGCTCCCATTCCCACCTTGCTTCAAGACCCTCCCAGTGAACCTCTGCATTGTGTTACAATGGCTCATGACTGTTGGGAGATGAGAGCCTCTTCATGACTGCTCACCTTCAGGAAGAACCTATGTGCCCTGAAAGAAAAGAGGATAAGGTCTTTACAAAGTGTGGAGCAGTCACTGAAGAATCCATCAGACTGTCAGTTTACCCATTCAAGAACTAGTTCACTCTGAGGCAGAGCTCTGCCACCACTAAGATGGAGCTTTGAAGACACAGTGAACAGGTTCCCTGTGTGCTCAGAAACAGGTCCCTTTGAGGATGCACAAGACCAGTAGGGGGTGGTGTAGATTCAACTTTCATTTAGAGCGAAACAGTAACAGGTACAGAGAAACATCTGGAGAGTGAGAGTGAAGCATTCCTAGGAGACTCTGAGGCTTCCTTTCCAAACATCACAGACTTCAGTGACCATAAGATACATGTGATGGAGCTCCTGTGACAAGACTACCAATTTAGGACAGTAAAAGTTCTTTGTTAAGTAATTGTGCATATGTTTTATTCATTATATATTAACCTTATTGGAAGGATTAAACCCAATTTATAGGCAAATGACAGAATGACAGAAAATTTCAAACATGATGTGTCAAACATTAGGTCATCACCTTCACTTTTAGTTGGATCTGTAAATCTATCTCTAATCCACTGGCAGAAGGGATTTTCTCAGTTGGAAAATATGAGTGATTGTGACTTAGGAACATACCTCTTGATGTTCCATCCATAATCTTGAACCAATGAAGGTCTGTTGGGGAGGTAGGAGACCTGGGTTCTACTGCCACATGAAACCCTCAGCTAGGAGAAGGAGAGGGAGAGAAGCTGGACATATTTTCACAGCCTGGTCTTCCTTAAATTTTTATTTTTATTTTATTTATCTTATTTTTTATTGTACTATTTATTTATTTATTTATTTATTTATTTATTTATTTATTTATTTTGGTTTTTCGAGATAGGGTTTCTCTGTGTAGCCCTGGCTGTCCTGGAACTCACTCTGTAGACCAGAGTGGCCTCAAACTCATTATTTTTATTTTTATCTCTTCCTTTTCTGTATATTTTCCCCTAGAGTGTATTTGTAAATTAGAACATTGTATTAGCTTGTCAAGAACAAGTTTTTCACTGTTAGAATTTTAGAATTCTATCCTACTGTGGATATATCCGAGTTTCATAACAGTTTTAGAAATTCACTTTCTTTTCCCTGCCTGGATGCCATTTGCACCTTATGAGATTAGATCCTGTCTCTGGTAGAAGACTTTACACATTATCTAAATCAATGTCTGGTTGCTGCTGTACCCTGTGCATATTAGAATCCTATTATTTACAACATCAATATATAACATGCCTTCCTCAAATAAATCCCATGATAGTACAGTCAATTTCAATCCAAGTGCTTAATAGTTTCTGTAGGATGGATTGAAAGTTCCAACTTAGCCATTACTTGTTCCATCTGCAGTGCTTTTCCCCCCATCAAATATCCTTGAGATGAACATAGAGACACAGAAATGCTTATGACACTGATTAGAAAAACATAAACACTCTAGTTGAATTGGAAATAAGCTCTCTAGCTGAGTATACCTGAGTGCAGGAATTTTATAATTTATATCAGTGAAATAATCTAAATGAATGAGTTAATGTGACCCTAATTTAGAGAAATCTGTTCCATTCTTGAGCTCTAAGTGGCATAGTGCTTTATATATAAATTTTTATAAAATCTAGCTTGATTAAATTTCTGTATTTTAATTTTTTTACCAACTTGTCCATATCTCTGTTTGTACATTTATGGACTTGGACCCAGAATTACTTCAAGCACGTCTGAGAAACTCAGGAAAAATTGTTCTCATTCATTGCAGCTCCTAGCAGAGACTTAAAACAAAATCACACTTCAATGCCCTTCATGGACAAAGCATGTGAAATACAACATCTGTGTTCCTGGTTAGAAAAGCTATTCTGTCTGCTGAAGAGTCTCTTTTCTGACTCAGGAACCAGCAATACTTTTTTTTCTGTCACTTTAGCCCCTTAATCCAAACCTGGCAACTTAGCCTCTGTGTCGTCCATTCTAGGATCTTTGCCTTCTTGTAGACTCTTCCTCTTGCCTGATGAGAATGTACATGACGATCTTGGAGTCTCATGAGGACAAGGTCAGAAATTGTTATATTTCAAGATACATAATTTACTCATAGATAAAAAGTCATTTTACCATTGACAACCCCCTGGAAAAGGAATGCAAGTGTTCAGGTCTTATTGTGCATCTTACACTAATAATTCAGGTCCTCAGTT
Organism: Mus caroli; assembly: GCF_978045245.1. NCBI lineage: Eukaryota > Metazoa > Chordata > Mammalia > Rodentia > Muridae > Mus > Mus caroli. The sequence goes on along the minus strand of NW_028227269.1, from coordinate 113,416,603 downwards.
GGCACTCAGCATTCTGGGACTGTTTTCTCTTCCTCATGTTGATACAACTTTGTGCTAAGATCCTATTTTATGGTTTGAACATACCTTGATATTTTTATCTTTCAAACATCTGAAAGTAGGAAGATGTCTTATTCATAAAAGGAACTTGATTGGTTTTGGTGTAGACTTCTTTAATGAAATCAGTCAGCTACAGAAGCTTTTTTTCGATATATTCAGTCATGTTCATGCCAATAAATCAATGCAAAATGTTGATCAAAGTTAGGCAAATCACATTCTCTCTAAGTTCTAAAACATCAATACTGATAAGAACAAGGACGAATGCATTGTGTCTTAACATTTCTGAAGGTTGTGGAACAATACTCTAAGCTTGTGTGCTGTACTTTCAAGAAGCCTCTGCCCACTGTGCCTTCTTCCAAGATTATCTGCAACTGAGAGAACTGAATAAACTCCCTGCTTACAGTTTATGTTTTCTGCTGTTGATTTTAAAGTTATCACAAATACAGGTCAATATAATGAAGAAGCTACTGAGTGTTGAATAGATGGAAATCTCAAATATGTGAGCCAGGAACTTGACACATCAATAAAGTCAATAAATCACTCTTTTTCATGGAATTATAGTATTCACAATTACCAGCCTTGGGATAGTATATACTCTCACATTATGCAAGAAGTATACAATTACTGTATCAATTTTGAGGAAAAATATATAATGGTAAGACTCACACAGAGTATCATTAAGTTAGGAGTAAATCTCCCCTTTTAGTCTCTTCTGCCCTCCATGGAAAATCATAGGGAAGTGATTCCTAGATGAGTGAACAGAGTCTGGGCGCTTTGTGTTAGAGTGAGTGTCTCTCTCAACTTTACTGCATCCCAACACCACTCATCAGAAGAGTTGTGTACTGAGGACCCTGACATTGTGTGTTAAATACTCTCTACGGTAAGCAAAAAACGAATTCACTTGAGGACTCCTGCATCTCCCATCATATACTGATACTTCTTGAGTCCTAAAACTTAAGTATACCATCAGAGGCAGCACCCGGTGAGGGAATGCAAATCTCTCCTGGATCCACCCAACCTTGGGTTGAAAAGCCAAGGCTGGGACTGTGTACTCACAAGTGTGCAGCCATGGGCAGGCTTACTTCTTCATTCCTGCTACTGATTGTCCCTGCATGTGAGTGCCAAGAGTTCTTAAGGGATAAACTTTTCTATCCTCACCTGTTCCAAACTTACCTTCTCCTTTTTCTTTTTCTCCACAGATGTCCTGTCCCAGGTTACTCTGAAAGAGTCTGGCCCTGGGATATTGCAGCCCTCCCAGACCCTCAGTCTGACTTGTTCTTTCTCTGGGTTTTCACTGAGCACTTCTGGTATGGGTGTGAGCTGGATTCGTCAGCCTTCAGGGAAGGGTCTAGAGTGGCTGGCAAACATTTGGTGGAATGATGATAAGTACTATAACCCATCCCTGAAGAGCCGGCTCACAATCTCCAAGGATACCTCCAGAAACCAGGTATTCCTCAAGATTGCCAGTGTGGACACTGCAGATACTGCCACATACTACTGTGCTCGAACAGCACATTGTTACAGCCTCAGTTTTCAGCTGTACAGTAATTCAGGCTGGTTTTCAGCTCTGTTCCTTCCTATTATATCATAAGATAATATGACCTCAGTTTTCTTCTGGCCTCTGTGGTTTCCTGTTTGCTCTTAAGTGAAGAGCTTTCCATTCCTGTTATTCACCCTAGGTCTCTATTAAGATGTTCATGAATGATTCTGTCTGTGTTTTGTTTTTTTAAAGCTGTTGGATGTTTGGTGTCTACACCAGGTAGTTCAGAGCTATGGTTTCATTCAGTCTTAGGCTTCAAATTCCCACAGCAGAAGATTCCAAATTATTGTTATGTTCAACTTCAGTGAATAGTTGTAAATGGTGAAGATGGTAATTACTGGATGAGTATTCTCAAATTGAGTCATTGACCAAAGAGTGTCCATAGATACTCCCAAATAATTCGGTCTGTTCTGACATCTACTTGTTTCTGTCCAGAAACTAATTTTAACACAGTATGGTTCAAGACAAACTTATATATCTCAATGAACATAGAAGTTGAGCTTTTCCCCAAGTAGAGGTTTCATTCCTGTTGATTAGTGTTCATAATACTGTTGGTACTTTGTGTGGCATTGGATGAGAAAAGTCATAATCAATCTAGCTATAAACCCTGTTGTCTACAGTAGTTACCTGCTTGTGGATTATGCTTCTACAATAGGGGCACAAACATTTTAGGATTAATCATTTATTCATTGATGGAATTTAAGGCTTATGAAATCAGGGTTAGTGTTAGCTTTAGGGTTACAATTATGGTTAGCATTTGCCATGGCTCACTCAGTTAGAATTTCCAAGGAACTGAAATTGGATAGGCCATGGTCCTAAGGGAAAATAATATGCCACTGTTCTGATAGAGCAACATATGCATAAACTGATTTTTATTTACATAACCATATACTTAAATCAGTAACTCATCTATCCCCCATCAGAGAGATGTTTTACAGTAGATTGGAAGGAAGAGAGAACCAGAAATGGATAATTTTTAGAGCACTGGTACTAAGTGGTTTGTCCTCATCAAACCTTCCTCCCAGGACTAATGGACCACTGGGAAGGAAGAGTGTAATAGTCAGAATTGATGGATGACTCTAATGAAACATGCTCATCGAGGAACAATCTGACATATGGACTCACAGAAACTATGGAAACCAGCATAGGGCTTAGATCAATCCAAGCCAGTGGGAGCCTGAGAGGGGGAAGTGGGACATTTGCTCTAACCACTAGCTAAGAATCCATCTGTAACTGGTATTCATTTACAATGAACAATTTGACTTCTTCAGTAGACTCTCACTTTCTGTATCAACCACATAAGAATGTAGGCCCTTTGCCCAGGAGGTGGACAAACAAAACCAACACAATAGCATATTTGTAGAGATTTTATACATATAGCTTTAATTAGGCATTAATTTTTGTCTTATTGGTTTTTTGATGTGTATTTGAGTTCAAATTTTGTCTTCTTTTGAGTTTGTGTCTGTGTGAATGTATGTATGTATGTATGTATGTATGTATGTATGTATGTATGTGTATTTGAGTGTGTGTGACAAGAGAGATGGAGTAGATAGTAAAAGAGAGAGACAAAGAGACAGAATTTGATTCTTGTTTTTTTGTTTTAGTTTGTGTTTGGTTAGAGTGAGTGAAAGGAAGGGTATGAAGTTAGGTTGGTAGCGAAGGAGTGAGGATCTAGGCAGAGTTGGGGAGAAGAAAACTGTCATATTGCTTATATAGAGCTAGTTAAGAACAAGAAAAATAAGGTTTAAATCTATAATTAATAAATGTACATCTTGGTGTTTTTATTTAGAGCAAGGGTAGGTATAGTAAAACTATATCCTTATACCAATGTTGGTGTCAATGTGAGCACATGTATCTACCATAATTGGGTCAATAATTTTGGAGCATAAGTGCTTGATCACACAATCAAGATTTAATTCCTGGTATATGACAAATGTTGCTCTTAAAGTACTGTTTTGTTTTGCTTTGTTTTTCCAGACATAGTTTCTTTGTACAAAGCTGCTTGTCCTGGAACTACCACTCTAGACAAGGTTAGCCTCAAACTCAGATCCAATTGTCCCTACTTCCCGAATCATGGGATTAAAGTATTTTCCACCACCAACTGGGTATTCTCAACAAATATTTTTAACCATTCCGGGTCCTTTCATGAGATTTTGGGTGGGATGGGGTGGACGTGCAGTTATATACATTGATCACTGTTTCTAATCTCATAGTCTGCACTGTTCCCAATATCCTGCCCTGTAATCCCATTACTATTACAGAACACTAACTACAATGTTACAAGACCAGTTTACAGACTTTGGGATAACGGGTGTGACAGTGATCCTCAGTTCTTTGTTGAGGGCTGTTCAGTAATTCCAGATGGTGATTCAAGACATTGTCACAGCAGCAGAATTTGCCCATAAGTGATGTCAGAGTTAGGTTACTGAGTAAAGATTCCAGAGATTTTCTAAAACATCTCTAAAATGGATAATCCTGCATTTTATATGTCTGTCTGACCCCTGAGGAAACCATGTTGTATCATTCTGTGAAGGAATCAGAGTGAGAAGATGATCCAGTTTCCAGTCATAATCGTATCCTCAAAGGGACCTAGATTGTGAAATGGTGCCCAGTCCCTTATTTGGGTGGTGTTCATAGCCATCAAATATACACACTTCTAAAAGGATCATCTAGGGGTTTGTGATCAATGAAAATATGGCCCAACCACAGGAGAAGGGTAAATTCATTCACTGTGAAAGGGGAAAATAGAAAAATGGTATAAATCAATATGTCAACTTACTCAAGGAATGCTCCTGCATAGATACTGTTACCAGATCAGAAAATAATATTATCCTCATATTAGTTTAACTTCGGGGAATAAGCTCATATTATCTATTTATAATATTATGAAGCTTGGATATTTGCTAATGGATTACATTATAAGAGGAGGATGTCTATGTAAATCCACACTACTTAAATAGGCATGCACTTCTGTGCATTTCAACTTATGAGAGCCATCAGTATCCCATATACTGGAGTATGATGTACAGTATTATAGACATTACCCAGCACAACAGGGGTTCTGAAATGCCAAGTAAAACCATTTAGCACCCTGGATTACAGGGATACATGTTCCTTTATGGTGTTAAATCATTGATATCCAGAGGATGCTGCCTTGTGAACTGACAATTCACAGAACATCACATGGTTTTTGACCAATTAAGGAAGAGAGAACATGCATTCAACTGGTCCTCCTCTTTCTATCCTGCAATATTTTGTAGATCCAATTTGTGAACCCAAGGTTAGAACACAATATTACTGAGTAATCTGTATTTATGTAGTATGTATTACTGTTTAAATATGAGTAGCTCTACTTCAGATATTTAAATACACATGATTACATATTCCTACACAGTGTTCTGGGTTTCTATCATTGCAGGGACAATATTTCATATCTGTCTTCATTAGGAAATATCAAATCCTGAAACAATTTACTAAGACATGCACTACCCAGAAATAAGAGAACACTAGATTAGAAAGGTACACAGAGATCAATCTTTCTAAGCACACATATTCTCAGTGATCATTCCATTGTAATGATATATCTCATACAGTGGGGACATCTGGTGCAACTAGACTTCACAAATAACCTTTCACATGCTCTCTTCATGGTGCCATTCCTCAACTCTTTAGCATGACCCCTTAAGACCCAATAGTGCCTTTTATACTGGACTCTAAAGCCAGAGCCACATGACAGAAGCTGCTGAGTTCTGCTGGTTGCTGGGGCTGGAACATAGTCCTCTTGTTCTATTATATTATCACCAGCTTTGTGTTTTACAACATCTTCACTACCTAAGCTTGGCTGTCCTGGAACTTGCTCGGTAGACAGAGTTTGAATTCAGAGATCTGCATGCCTATCTCCTAAGCACTGAGATTAAAGGTCTCATATACCAATGCTGGATTTAAGTTTTTCTTCACCTAGAATGTGCTCTAGGTTGGCCTTGAACTCAGAGATCTTCTTGTCTTTGCCTTCTGAGATTAAAGACATGTAGTAAGTATCATGCCTAGACCTACACTTAGCTTGGTGGGAGTTTTCCCCAAACCACTACTCCCTTACTTCAATTTAATATCCTTGACCACAGGATTCAGCCCCATTTCACTTCATGGTGCCCCTTTAGTGCTCAAACCATATATTTTATATTTCCCTTTTCTCAGCTTGCTATGATTGTTTAAAATGCTCTTCATGAGATTTAGCACAGAACAAAGTTTATGATGGGTGCAATTACTGAGTCTCTTCACCTTAGACTCAGGGAGACATTTTAGACAAGGACAAAAATTAGCCACATTCTTTACCAAAATACCACAAATGTAGTCTCTAGGCCACATATTGAAATTCTTCTCCACAAACAGAAACAAAATCTTCCATATTCCTTCTAGGATGGCCCATTAAGCCCCTCTTAAAGCATCCAAATGCATTCTAAATCCAAAGTCCCCAAATCCACATTCTTCCAAACAAAAGCATGGTCAGGCATATCAAAGCAATGTTCTAGTCCATAGTACCAAACTTCTGTCTTATAGCACACACCCAGGTTGACACACCTACTCCAATAGGGCCACACCTTCTAATTGTGCCAGTCCCTGGGTGTAGACCATACAAACCCTTATAATATACTTTATAATATTGTGCAAAAAAGTCACAATCTGGCAGAGACAATGGCTGACAAACACTGGATATTCATTGCTATCCAGGAGCCTCTCAGGTGCTTTTTCTACCCAGGGATCCATCCCATAATCAGCTTCCAAACGCTGACACCATTGCATACACTAGCAAGATTTTGCTGAAAGGACCCAAATATAGCTGTCTCTTGTGAGACTATGCTGGGGCCTAACAAACACAGAAGTGGATGTTCACAGTCAGCTATTGGATGCATTACAGGGCTCCCAATGGAGAAGCTAGAGAAAGTACCCAAGGAGCTAAAGGGATCTGCAACCCTATAGTTGGAACAACATGATGAACTAACCAGTACCCCGGAGCTCTTGTCTCTAGCTGCATATGTATCGAAAGATGGCCTAGTCGGCCATCACTGGAAAGAGAGGCCCATTGGACTTGCAAACTTTATATGCCCCAATATAGGGGAATGCCAGGGCCAAAAGAATGGGAATGGGTGGGTAGGGAAGTGGGGGGGGGGCATGGGGGACTTTTGGGATAGCATTGGAAATGTAATTGAGGAAAATATGTAATAAAAAATATTAAAAAAAATAAAAAAAATAAAATCATGTTAGCTATGAAAAAAAAAAAAAAGATTAACATTACATTCACCCCTTCTGCCTTGACTCTGCCTGACAGACAGGCTTTCTTTTTCTTTTTCTTTTTTTCCTAACAATGGGGTTTTATTTATTTATTTATTTATTTTTTTATTTTGGATTTATTTTTTTAAATTTTTTTTTATTTTTAATATTTTTAATACATATTTTCCTCAATTACATTTCTAATGCTATCCCAAAAGTCCCCCATAGCGCCCCCCACTTCCCTACCCACCCATTCCCATTCTTTTGGCCCTGGCATTCCCCTATATTGGGGCATATAAAGTTTGCAAGTCCAATGGGTCTCTCTTTCCATTGATGGCCGACTAGGCCATCTTTCGTTACATATGCAGCTAGAGACAAGAGCTCTGGGGTTCTGGTTAGTACATCATGTTGTTCCAACAATAGGGTTGCAGATCCCTTTAGCTCCTTGGGTACTTTCTCTAGCTTCTCCATTGGGAGCCCTGTGATACATCCAATAGCTGACTGTGAACATCCACTCCTGTGTTTACTAGGCCCCGGCATAGTCTCACAAGAGACAGCTATATTTGGGTCCTTTCAGCAAAATCTTGCTAGTGTATGCAGTGGTGTCAGCGTTTAGAAGCTGATTATGGGATGGATCCCTGGATACGGCAGTCTCTAAATGGTCCATCCTTTCATCACAGCTACGAACTTTGTCTCTGTAACTCCTTCCCTGGGTGTTTTGTTCCTAATTCTAAGAAGGTGCACAGTGTCCACACTTTGGTCTTCATTCTTCTTGAGTTTCATGCGTTTAGCAAATTGTATCTTATATCTTGGGTATCCTAAGTTTTGGGCTAATATCCACTTATCAGTGAATACATATTGTGTGAGTTCTTTTGTGATTGTGTTACTTCACTCAAGATGATGCCCTCCAGGTCCATCCATTTGGCTAGGAATTTCATAAATTCATTCTTTTTAATAGCTGAGTAGTACTCCATTGTGTAAATGTACCATAATTTCTGTATCCATTCCTCTGTTGAGGGACATCTGGGTTCTTTCCAGCTTCTGGCTATTATAAATAGGGCTGCTATGAACATAGTGTAGCATGTGTCCTTTTTACCGGTTGGGACATCTTCTGGATATATGCCCAGGAGAGGTATTGCTGGATCCTCCGGTAGTACTATGTCCAATTTTCTGAGGAACCGCCAGACTGATTTCCAGAGTGGTTGTACAAGCTTGCAATCCCACCAACAATGGAGGAGTGTTCCTCTTTCTCCACATCCTCGCCAGCATCTACTGTCACCTGAATTTTTGATCTTAGCCATTCTGACTGGTGTGAGGTGGAATCTCAGGGTTGTTTTGATTTGCATTTCCCTGATGATTAAGGATGTTGAACATTTTTTTCTTTTTCAGGTGCTTCTCTGCCATTCGGTATTCCTCAGGTGAGAATTCTTTGTTCAGTTCTGAGCCCCATTTTTTAATGGGGTTATTTGACTTTCTGGAGTCCACCTTCTTGAGTTCTTTATATATATTGGATATTAGTCCCTTATCTGATTTAGGATAGGTGAAGATCCTTTCCCAATCTGTTGGTGGTTTTTTTGTCTTATTGATGGTGTCTTTAGCCTTGCAGAAGCTTTGTAGGTTCATGAGGTCCCACTTGTCAATTCTCGATCTTATAGCACAAGCCATTACTGTTCTATTCAGGAATTTTTCCCCTGTGCCCATATCTTCAAGGCTTTTCCCCACTTTCTCCTCTATAAGTTTCAGTGTCTCTGGTTTTATGTGAAGTTCCTTGATCCACTTAGACTTGACCTTAGTACAAGGAGATAGGAATGGATCGATTTGCATTCTTCTACATATTAACAACCAGTTGTGCCAGTACCATTTGTTGAAAATGCTGTCTTTCTTCCACTGGATGGTTTTAGCTCCCTTGTCGAAGATCAAGTGACCGTAGGTGTGTGGGTTCATTTCTGGGTCTTCAATTCTATTCCATTGGTCTATTTGTCTGTCACTATACCAGTACCATGCAGTTTTTATCACAATTGCTCTGTAGTAGAGCTTTAGGTCCGGCATGGTGATTCCACCAGAGGTTCTTTTATCCTTGAGAAGAGTTTTTGCTATCCTAGGTTTTTTTGTTATTCCAGATGAATTTGCTGATTGCACTTTCTAATTCGTTGAAGAATTGATTTGGAATTTTGATGGGGATTGCATTGAATCTGTAGATTGATTTTGGCAAGATAGCCATTTTTACAATGTTGATCCTGCCAATCCATGAGCATGGGAGATCTTTCCATCTTCTGAGATCTTCTATAATTTCTTTCTTCAGAGACTTGAAGTTTTTATCGTACAGATCTTTCACTTCCTTAGTTAGAGTCACGCCAAGTTATTTTATATTATTTGTGACTATTGAGAAGGGTGTTGTTTCCCTAATTTCTTTCTCAGCCTGTTTATTCTTTGTGTAGAGAAAGGCCATTGATTTGTTTGAGTTAATTTTATATCCAGCTACTTCACCGAAGCTGTTTATCAGGCTTAGGAGTTCTGGTGGAATTTTTAGGGTCACTTATATATACTATCATATCATCTGCAAAGAGTGATATTTTGACTTCATCTTTTACGATTTGTATCCCTTTGATCTCCTTTTGTTGTTGAATTGCTCTGGCTAGGACTTCAAGTACAATGTTGAATAGGTATGGAGAAAGTGGACAGCCTTGTCTAGTCCCTGATTTTAGAGGGATTGCTTCAAGCTTCTCAGCATTTACTTTGATGTTGGCTACTGGTTTGCTGTAGATTGCTTTTATCATGTTTAGGTATGGGCCTTGAATTCCTGATCTTTCCAAGACTTTTATCATGAATGGGTGTTGGATCTTGTCAAATGCTTTTTCCGTATCTAACGAGATGACCATGTGGTTTTTGTCTTTGAGTTTGTTTATATAGTGGATTACGTTGATGGATTTCCGTATATTGAACCATCCCTGCATCCCTGGGATGAAACCTACTTGGTCAGGATGGATGATTGTTTTGATGTGTTCTTGGATTCGGTTAGCAAGAACTTTATTGAGGATTTTTGCATCAATATTCATAAGGGATATTGGTCTGAAGTTTTCTATCTTTGTTGGGTCTTTTTGTGGTTTAGGTATCAGAGTAATTGTGGCTTCATAGAATGAGTTGGGTAGAGTACCTTCTGTTTCTATTTTGTGGAATAGTTTGTGAAGAACTGGGATTAGATCTTCTTTGTAGGTCTGATAGAACTCTGCACTAAACCCATCTGGTCCTGGGCTTTTTTTAGTTGGGAGACTATTAATGACTGCTTCTATTTCTTTGGGGGATATAGGGCTGTTTAGATCATTAACCTGATCTTGATTCAACTTTGGTACCTGGTATCTGTCTAGGAACTTCTCCATTTCATCCAGGTTCTCCAGTTTTGTTGAGTATAGCCTTTGGTAGAAGGATCTGATGGTGTTTTGGATGTCTTCAGGATCTGTTGTTATGTCACCTTTTTTATTTCTGATTTTGTTAATTAGGATGCTTTCCCTGTGCCCTCTAGTGAGTCTGGCTAAGGGTTTATCTATCTTGTTGATTTTCTCAAAGAACCAGCTCCTTGATTGTTTGATTCTTTGAATAGTTTTTCTTGTTTCCACTTGGTTGATTTCACCCCTGAGTTTGATTATTTCCTGCCATCTACTCCTCTTGGGTGAATTTGCTTCCTTTTGTTCTAGTGCTTTTAGGTGTGTTGTCAAGCTGCTAATGTGTGCTCTCTCTAGTTTCCTTTTGGAGGCTCTCAGAGCTATGAGTTTTCCTCTTAGAAATGCTTTCATTGCATCCCATAAGTTTGGGTATGTTGTGGCTTCATTTTCATTGAACTCTAAAAAGTCCTTAATTTCTTTCTTTATTCCTTCCTTGACCAAGGTATCATAGAGAAGAGTGTTGTTCAGTTTCCACGTGAAGGTTGGCTTTCTATTATTTATTTTGTTATTGAAGATCAGCTTTAGTCCATGGTGATCTGATAGGATGCATGGGACAATTTCAATATTTTTGTATCTGTTGAGGCCTGTTTTGTGACCAATTATGTGGTCAATTTTGGAGAAGGTGCCATGAGGTGCTGAGAAGAAGGTATATCCTTTTGTTTTAGGATAGAATGTTCCGTAGATATCTGCCAGATCCATTTGATTCATAATTTCTCTTAGTTTCTCTGTGTCCCTGTTTAGTTTCTGTTTCCATGATCTGTCCATTGGTGAAAGTGGTGTGTTGAAGTCTCCACTATTTTTGTATGAGGTGCAATGTGTGCTTTGAGATTTACTAAAGTTTCTTTAATGAATGTGGCTGCCTTTGTATTTGGAGCATAGATATTCAGGATTGATAGTTCCTCTTGGAGGATTTTACCTTTGATGAGTATGAAGTGTCCCTCCCTGTCTTTTTTAATGACTTTGGGTTGGAAGTCAATCTTATCAGATATTAGAATGGCTACTCCAGCTTGTTTCTTCATACCATTTGCTTGGAAAATTGTTTTCCAGACTTTCATTCTGAGGTAGTGTCTATCTTTTTCTCTGAGATGAGTTTCCTGTAAGCAGCAAAATGTTGGGTCTTGTTTGTGTAGCCAGTTTGTTAGTCTATGTCTTTTTATCGGGGAGTTGAGTCCATTGATATTAAGAGATATTAAGGAAAAGTAATTGTTGTTTCCTGTTATTTTTGTTGTTAAAGTTGGCATTCCGTTCTTGTGGCTGTCTTCTTTTAGGTTTGTTGAGGGATTACCTTCTTGTTGTTTCTAGGGCGTGGTTCCTGTCCTTGTATTGGTTTTTTTCTGTTATTATCCTTTGAAGGGCTGGATTCGTGGAGAGATAATGTGTGAGTTTGGTTTTGTCGTGGAATACTTTGGTTTCTCCATCTATGTTAATTGAGAGTTTGGCTGGGTATAGTAGCCTGGGCTGGAATTTGTGTTCTTTTAGTGTCTGTATAACATCCGTCCAGGATCTTCTGGCTTTCATAGTCTCTGGTGAAAAATCTGGTGTAATTCTGATAGGCTTGCCTTTATATGTTACTTGGCTTTTTTCTCTTACTGCTTTTAGTATTCTATCTTTATTTAGAGCATTTGTTGTTCTGATTATTATGTGTCGGGAGGTATTTCTTTTCTGGTCCAGTCTATTTGGAGTTCTGTAGGCTTCTTGTATGTTCATGGGCATCTCTTTCTTTAGATTTGGGAAGTTTTCTTCTATAATTTTGTTGAAGATGTTTGCTGGTCCTTTGAGTTGAAAATCTTCATTCTCATCCACTCCTATTATCCGTAGGTTTGGTCTTCTCATTGTGTCCTGTATTTCCTGGATGTTTTGAGTTAGGATCTTTTTGCATTTTACATTTTCCTTGATTGTTGTGCCGATGTTCTCTATGGAATCTTCTGCACCTGAGATTCTCTCTTCCATCTCTTGTATTCTGTTGCTGATGCTCGTATCTATGGTTCCAGATTTCTTTCCTAGGGTTTCTATCTCCAGTGTTGCCTCATTTTGGGTTTTCTTTATTGTGTCTACTTCCCTTTTTAGGTCTAGTATGGTTTTGTTCATTTCCATCATAGGTTTGGATGTGTTTTCCTGTTTTTCTTTAAGGACTTCTACCTGTTTGATTGTGTTATCCTGTTTTTAAGGACTTCTACCTGTTTGATTGTGTTATCCTGTTTTTCTTTAAGGACTTGTAACTCTTTAGCCATGTTCTCCTGTAATTCTTTAAGTGAGTTATTAAAGTCCTTCTTGATGTCCTCTACCATCATCATGAGATATGCTTTTAGATCCGTGTCTAGCTTTTCCGGTGTGTTGGGGTGCCTTGGACTGGGCGAAGTGGGGGTGCTGGGTTATGATGATGGTGAGTGGTCTTGGTTTCTGTTAGTAAGATTATTACGTTTACCTTTCGCCATCTGGTAATCTCTGGGGTTAGTTGTTGTCGTTGTCACTGTTTAAAGATTGGAGCAGAAGCTGTGTTCCACTCACCAGAAGTCTTAAGATCCTGTGGTGGTTGTTGTGGGTAGCTGGCGAGTGTCAGCCGACCCTGGGCCCTAGCTGCCCAGGTGCTTTTCTGACCGGAAGAGCTATTTATTTATTTATTAAATTTACTTATTTGATATATATGATGAGTACACTGTAGCTGTCTTCAGACACACCAGTAAAGGGCATCAGATCCAATTACAGATGGTTGTGAGCCACCAGTGAAAATGCATCCTGACTCAAAGCCACATTAGGGTAATTCCTATATGAAGGACAAAAGTAATACTAAATCACTTTTTACAGAACTCTTTTATCAACTCAATGTTTGTGTGTGGTAACTTAGGTAGATTCTGAGGATATATGTTATTATCTAGTCTCATCAAAGTCGTCCCAGTCTCAAATTTCCTGAAGAGATACCAATAGCTTATGATCTAAGTTGAAGAATAGACAAATGAGACCTCATGAAATTGCAAAGCTTCTGTAAGGCAAAGGACACTGTCAAAAGGAGAAAATGGCAATCAACAGATTGGGAAAAGATTTTTACCCATCCTGCAACTTATAGGGGGCTAATATCCAATATATACAAAGAACTCAAGAAGTTAGTCTCCAGAGAACCAAATAACCCTATTAAAATGTGGTACAGAGCTAAACAAAGAAGTCTCAACTGAGGAATATCTATCGGACAGATGAAATTAAAGAAATGTTGAACATCCTTATTCATCAGGGAATTGCAAATAAAAACAACCCTGAGATTCCACCTCACATAAGTCAGAATTTCTAAGATTAAATGCTCAAGTGATAGTAGATGCTGATGAGGATTTGGAGAAAGAGGAAAACTCCTCCAATGCTGGTGGGATTAAAAACTGGTACAATTGTAGAAATCAGTCTGACAGTTCCTCAGAATACTTGACATAGTAATATATGAGGACCCAGCAATACCACTCTTGGGCATATACCCAGAAGATGCTCCAACATGTAATAAGGGTACATGCCCCACTACATTCATTGCAGCCTTATTTATAATAACCAGGAACTGGAAAGCACTCAGATGTCCTTAAACAGAGGAAAGAATACAGAAAATATGGGACAGTTACACAATGGACTACTATTCTGCTATTAAAAATGATGGATTCATGAGATTCTTAGGCAAATGAATAGTATTAGAAAATATAATCCTGAGTGAGGTAACCAAATCACAAAAGAAAAAAAAAAGGTATGCACTCCCTGATAAGTGGATATTAGCCCCAAACTCCAAATTACTAGGATACAATTCACAGACCACACAAAGCTCAATAAGAAGGAAGACCAAAGTGTGGGTGCTTTGGTCCTTCTCACAAGGAGAACAAATATAAAAATAAAGTATAAAGCAGAGAGTGAAGGAAAGGGCACCCAGGGACTGTCCTACCTGGGGATTCACCCCATATGCAATTATCAAACCCAGATAGATTGGTGGATGCCAAGAAGTACATTTTGAAAGGAGCCTGATATGCCTGCCTCCTGAGAGGCCCTGCCAGAGTCTTACAAATACAGAGGCAGATGTTCACAGTCACCTATTTTACTGAGCTCTGGTTCCCCAATGAAGAGTTACAGAAAGGAGTGAACAAGTTGCAGGTGTTTGCAACACTACAGGAAGCACCAAAATATCAACCAACCAGACCCTGCCAGAGATCCCAGGGACTAAGTCATCAACAAAAAATTACACATGGCTCCATCTGCATATGTAGCAGAGGATGGCCTTGTCATGCATCAATCCGCAGAGAAGTCCTTGGTCCTATGAAGGCTAGATAGATGCCCCAGTGTAGGGGAATTGAGGGTTGGGAAGTGGGAGTTGGTGGGTTGGTGGAGGAGCATCCCCATAGAAGAAGGGGAAGGGAGCATGTGATAGGGAATTTCTGAAAGGGACATAATGTGGGAAAGGGAATAACAATTGAAATGTAAATTAAAAAAATATCAAATAAGCAGAAAAGTATTTTTTTTCTAAAAAGAATCTCTTCAGATATACAAGAATCTCTACAGTTTTTATACTGAAACAAATATTAAGTTGCACTTGAATTTCACATTCCTAGCAAAATAATTGCATGAGCACAGATACTCAACATTCAGACAGGCATTTATTCTTCCTCCTCATCTTCATAATCTTCTTCCTCCTCCTCTTCCTCATCTTTGCTTCATTCTTCTTCTTTGAGCCTGTTGGCCTACCAGTACCCTTCTTTGCTACTTAACTTTTGCCCCTGGTATGGTTTACCACAATAGCCTTTTCAAACCTCTCCTTTTTGTTTATCTGCTTTCTTTTCATATGTTTGTTTATCTTTGGCAGATTTCTAAGGCCACATCTCACCCAGTTTCTTTGCAGTATCTCCAATAGACAGGACAGAGTGTTCACTTTTGATCTTTTGTTGTTGTTAGAAAAAAACAGAAAGAGGAAGACAGAGGTCTTTTCTGATCAATTGGATCTCCCCCATCCTTTTTTGTCTTATCTCCTTTGGCAAGAACATAGTTCTTCATTTCCATGTCATAACAAGATTTTTCTCTCTTGGCCAAATCTTTAAACTTCTGCTTTTCCTTTGCAGACAAAGTCTTCCATCACTTGTTTTTGGAGAACTCCCCAAAGTTGTCTCACAGGTCATTATGCTTCTTCTTGTGTTCATCACAGCAGGTATACATGACAAAAATTGTACAAGGACATTTTGCTCTGCGGCTTGTTGGGGTCATGCTTGCCCATGATATCCATGTGACATCTACCTGTCATGACCTCCACAGAAAGACTTCCTTCCCCAAGCTCTAGGGAGGCCTGGTTTGGTGTCATTCTTCTACCCCTTTCCTCAAGGTGAGATTTGACAGGGCTAAGAGAAAGGTAAGAGAGGTGAGAGTCATTAGAGTGTATTATATACGTGAATGAAATTGTCAAAAATTACATTTAATTAATGAAAACAAAATGAATAAATAAACAACTAAGCCATTTCTTTTTCAAATAGAATTCTAAGACCTTAAAAACACACCCACACAAAGACCCTTTCTGGGATCAATCCCTAAAGTATTTTCTCCCTTCTGGGCATCATATTTGCAACTCTGCATAGTTAGTACTGCTTTCTGACCTCTGTGAGCAGAAATTGAACAAGCATCATATAATCTTAAAAGGCCTGTGGGTAAGCTATGTTGATTCACATGAGGAGATACATGAGGTTTTGGCATGGCTGTGGAAGGGGGATTCTGACACAGTTCCTGGCCCTGGAGCATTGCCAGCCAATTGATCCTCATATACCCCATGTGTACCGATGACTGCTCTTGGCTTGAAATTGATCTACTCTTGACTACTTTACTGTCAATCTCTCTTTCTGGTGAATATACTTCCCCTAATTACTCAGAGCAAGTCACTCCATAATAAATGAAACAGATGCCCATCTCAGGAATGAGGAATGGAGTTGTACGTGAAGCTGTGGAGGACAAGGAAAAGGATTTCTGTTTGGTATTCAGGGCCATGGGAACAGATCTAGACAAAATAATCACAAAAGTCATAAAAGCCAAAATGCTCCTTCGTAGAAATAATTCGTTGACTTAAATTTGGAAATGTGAGAAGATACATGTACCGTCCCGTCCAATGACTGCTGTAATAATTTGCCAGGATGAACTTGGGGATATCAAGGATAGAGAGTGAAAGTGGTCTCAAGATGAAAAGGCATGAATAGAAAAAAAAGGAATCTATAAAATACAAGCAAATGACAGATTTATTTTATAGGAGAAAGACTTGTATCTATGTAGAAACAAATAATAGGTGAAGGAGAGTACACTAGGCTATGGAATCTTTAGGATGAGGAAATAAAGATTTGAGAACTTTAAAGACAATGTACAAGCATACAAACAATTAGCAGTTTGTTCTCCTAGTTTCTTGTAAGATTTGGTATGACAAGGCTTACAGAGATATTAGAGAGAGCTGTCTGGCTTTATATGCAAAATATTAAATACTTTGTAAAAATTCATTTCTGTTCGTACATGAAACGTGTTATGAAGGACTGAGGTCTGCTGTACCAGGAAATCACAAGAGCTGTGCCCAGCTATCAGTGAAGAATAAGCTGTGTAACTCCTATAAGGAAATGTTATTTTGCTTTGTGTTTAGTTTCTGTTTTAAGGAAACAGGGTTTGGAGCTGCGATCATAGAATTTATGTAAATTTAAGGATTCTTAAAATAATTATTAATAATGATCTAAGTCTTATGATGTAACTTTAGTAGCTAAAAGACTTGGTTCAGGCTCTTTGGATGGGAGAAAGAATGAAAGGTGAGAAGGCAAAAGCATGAGAACAGAAGAAGGAAGGATGCTGAAAATCCTTGGGTAAAGAGAGAGCACTTGATCACACTCCTTGCATCCACTACTGTGATCCAGAGTCATTATTGAATTAGAGGCACTCTCATTCCCACCTTGCTTCAAGACCCACCTCATGCACATGTGGACCTCTGCACTATGTGACGATGGCTCAAGACTATTGGGAGGTGAGAGCCTCTTCATGGCTGCTGACCTTCAGGAAGAATTTATGTGCCCTGAAAGAAAAGAGGATTAGGTCTATACAAAGTGTGGGGCAGTTATGGAAGAATCCATAAAAATGTCAGATTACCCATTCAAGAACTAGTTCACTCTTAAGCAGAGCTCTACCACCACTAACATGGAGCTTTGAAGATACAGTGAGCAGGTTCCCTGTGTGCTCAAGAATAAGTCCCTTTGAGGATGCACAGGACCAGCAGGGGGTGGTGTAGATTCAACTTTCACTAAGAGAGAAACAGTAACAGGTGCAGAGAAACAACTGAAGAGTGAGAGAGTCAGCCCTAGGAGACTCCAAGGCTTCCTTTCCATACAGCACACGACTTCAGTGACCATACAATACATGTGATGGAGCTCCTGTGACAAGACGACCAATTTAAGACATAAAAGTTCTTTGTCAAGTAATTGTGCATATGTTTTACTCATTACTTATTAACCCAATTGGAAGGACAAAACCAATGTCATATGCAAATGACAGAATGAGAGAGAATTTCAAACATGATGTGTTAAATGTTTGGTCATCACTATCATAGTCAGCTGCATTTGTAAATTTATCTGTAACTCCTTTCCACTGGCAGGATGGATTTTCTCAGTTGGAAAGTATAATTGATTGTGACTTGCGAACAGAGCTCTTGATGTTCCATTCACAATGTTGAACTAATGCAGCTCTGCTTGGAAAGTGTAGAACACCTGGGTCCCATTGCCACATGAAACCCTCACCTCAGGGGAAGGAGAGAGGGAGAAGCTATGCACATTTCCACTTCCTGGTCTTCCTTACATTTTTATTTTCATCACATACTTTTCTGTATATTTTCCCCTAAAAGTTTTTTCTAAATTAGTAATATTAAGCCTCAATATATATGTTTTTTATTGACTTGGGGAAAAATGACTCTGAAGGTAGTGAAGAGGTGATTTTATACCATATTAATACCAATTACATCAGAATATAGAAAATGTTCTTTATAATGTCCCGATTCCGAGGTCTCCTTTACCTGCTTACAGCATTCCTGGCACTGGCTTCTTCAGTCTCCTGAGTTGTGTTTTTGGATGAGAGCCCTTCAATCTGATGTGATGTTCCAGGTTTGTGCTAAATCCATCCTACTTTTCGGATGTACTCTTAGAACATTTAATTAGTTTGTCAAGAACGAGTTGTCCACTGTTAGCATTTTAGAATTCCAGGCCACTGGGCATACACCTGAGATTCCTAGGTTTTCTAATAAGAGATTCACTTTCTTTTCCCTGCCTGGATGTCATTTGCACCTCATGAGATTAGATTCTGTCTCTGGTAGCAGACTTTTCATGTCATCTAAAGGAATGTCTGGTTGCTGCTGTATTCTGTGCATGTTGGAATCTTTTTACTCACAACATCAATATATAATATGCCTTTCTCACATGAATCCAATGACAGTACAGTCATTCTCTATCCAAGTACTTGAAAGTGTCTGTAGGATGGATTTGTAGTTCCACCTTAGTTATTACATGTTCAGTCTGCAGTGCTTTTCCCCCCTTACATGTCCTTGTGATGAACAAGGATACCCAGAAATGCTTATGGCACTGATTAGAAAAACATAAACGCTCATGTGGAAATAAGCTCTCTTGCTGAGTACACTTGAGTACAGGAATTTTGAAAGCTATAAAGTATATCAGTGAAATAATCTAAGTGAATGAGTTAATGTGACCCAAATTTAGAGAAATATTTTCTAATTTTTGAGCCCCAAGTAGCATGATGCTTTATATATAATTTTTATAAAATCTTGTTTGATTATATTTGTGTATTTTAATTTTTGTAGCATGTTGTTCATATCTCTGTCTGTACATTTACGGACTTGGACCCAGAATTACTTCAAGCACATGTGAAAAACTCAGGAAAAATATCTTCTTCCATTGTAGCTTATATCACATTTTTATGCCCTCCATGGACAAAGCATGTGAAGTTCAACATCTGTGATCCTGGTTAGATATGATAGTCAGTCTTTTGAAGAGTCTCTTGTCTGACTGTCCAATATTCAGATTTCAGCAATATTTGTTTTTCTGGCACTATGGTCACTTCATCCAAATCTGGCTACTTAGCCTCTGTGTCATATATCCCAAAATCTTTGCCTTCTGTGGGCCCTTCCTCCCTTATGAGGATGTACATGATGATCTTTGAGTCTCCTGGGGACAATGTCAGAAATTCTTCTATTTCAAGATACAAAATTTACTCATAGACAAAAAGTTATGTTAACATTAACAAAGCCCTGGAAAAGGAACCTAATTGTTAGTGCAGGTCTTATTGCACATCTTATGATATGGGTTCAGGTCCTCTGATGTCAGTCAGCATTCTGGGATTCATTTCTCTTTCTTGTGTTAATAAAACTTTGTACTAAGATCTTATCTTATGGTATGGACATACCTTGATATTTTTATCTTTTAAACATCTGAAAATATGAAGATAATTTATTCATGAAAGGAACTTGATTGATTTTGGCGTAGACTTCTTTAATGAAATCAGTCATCTACTCAAGCTTGTTTTCCATATATTCAATCATGTTCATTCCAACAAACCACTGCATAACGTTGATCAAAGTTAGACAAATCTTATTATCTCTAAGTTCTGAAACATCAATACTGATAAGAACAAAGAGGAATAATTGTGTTTTAACATTTCTTAAGGTGCTACTCACTCCAGTCGAGTCAGCTTGACAGGCCGAGAGGCCTAGGAGCCACTCACGAGGCAGAGAGTTTCAAGGAAACTCACCTCCTGGAGTCTGGTGTTCTCTTTAACCCATATACTCATTCTATTCCCACGTTGGTCTGGTGTATGAATCCACGTGCTCTCTTTTAATATTATCTTATTATAAGTGCGTTTTAAGATTGAATTCTGACATAGCTAAGCCTTCACCAATGTTCCAACGTCCTAGAAAGTCCTTGAGCTGACCATGGGCTTGGAATTCAGGAAGAATGTTGCCTGCTCAGTGACATTCAGAATTGCCTCTGGTATTACACTATCCCTTAGAATAAAAGCCAAGTCACTGTCATATACAGGAATTTACAATGGTTTAGGAAGTAGATCAGATCGGGTTGTGTGTGAGGAGCTGCCCTTGCAATCGCCATTACAAGATGGTGCTGATATCCAGTGTTCTAACTAGTAAACAAGTAGTCTGCACATGTGCTGGGGTATTTTTCCATGCCTTGTGCCCTGCCTGTCCTGTGGCATCAACTGGGCTGATGATGAGCAACCAGTCAGGGTGAAACACGTCTCCAACCGCTCTTTGTGGGTTATAAAAGGACTGAGTTTCCTGTATTCGAGGTCTTCCTGATAAGTAAGCAATAAAGCTTTGCCGTAGAAGGATCCAGTTGTCCGAGTATGTTTTGCTGGCGAAACGTTACAAGGACAGTTGTGGTTTTAGAGTATTGCATTATTCATAAGATGGTTAGCTACAACGGAACTCCCTAATTAGAACCATGACTTGGGTGTTAAAGCCCTTGCCCTAGTAGTGTAAAGACCTCACACCCGGCTTCTAAGACTATAGCTGACCTTAGATAGGGCTGGCTTTGTCTCAGTTGTTTTATTGCTAAGTTCCTGCCAGTCTTTGTGTTTACATTCCTTTGTTTTTTTGTAAGAGTCATTAAGCATTTGGTAACATCATTTGTACCTTGCTGATGTGTCACCTAATTTCCCTATTTTCTTCTGTAGAAAAAGTTTGATGCTCAATTTGACAAATTATATTCAGATTCTACACAACCTCTCCTGTGTGCATCTATCTGTCATTCCATCTGATGCTTTGCCCACCTGTGACTAGAGACCTGTTCCATGCAGACAAAGGGGCCCAGAGGGTCTGCAGCATTAAGGCAGTGAAAAAAAATCTGCCTTACAGAATCCTCTGACCACTGTGCCTCCTTCCAAGATCATCAGAAACTGAGAGACTTGAATAAACTTCTCATGCTTAGAATTTATGCTTTCTCCTTCTGATTTTAAAGTTGTCAAAAATACAGGTTAATATAATGATGAAGCTACTGATTTTTGAATAGATGGAAAACTCAAATATGTGAGCCAGGAACCTGACACATCAATCAAGTTAATGAAATCACTCTCTTTCAGGGAATTATTGTATTCACATTGCCAGCATTGAGATTGTATATACTCTTACATTATGCAAGAATTATACAATTACTGTATCAATTTTGTGGAAAAATATATAGTGGTAAGACTCCCAAAGATTGCCATGAAGGTGGGAGTAAAATCTTCCCTTTGAGTCTCATCTGTCCTCAATGGAAAATCATAGGGAAGTGATTCCTAGATGAGTGAACAGAGTCTGGGCTCTTTGTGTTAAAGTGAGGGTCTCTCTCAAATCTACTGTATGCCAACATCACTCACCTGAAGAAGTGTATACTGAGGAACCAGGCCTTGTGTGTTACATACTCTCTGTGGGAAGCAGAAATGAACTCTCTTGAGGGCCCCTGCATCTCCCATTATAGATTCATACATCTTGAGTCCTAAAATTTAAGTATACCATCAGAGGCAGCACCTGGGGCAGGAATGCAAATCCCTCCTGGATCCACCCAACCTTGGGTTGAAAAGCCAAACTGGGCCTGTGTACTCACTAGTGTGAAGACATGGACAGGCTTACTTCCTCATTCCTGCTGCTGACTGTCCCTGCATGTGAGTGCCAAGGCTCCCTACTTTTCTATCCTCACCTATTCCAAACTTACCTTTCGTTTTTCTTTTTCTCCACAGATGTCCTTTCCCAAGTTACTCTGAAAGAGTCTGGACCTGGGAAATTGCAGCCCTCCCAGACCTTCAGTCTCACTTGTTCTTTCTCTGGGTTTTCACTGAGCACTTATGGAATGATGGTGAGCTGGATGTGTCAGCCTTCAGGGAAGGGTCTGGAGTGGCTGGCACACATTTGGTGGAATGATGATAAGGGCTATAACCCATCCCTGATGAGCTGGCTGACAATCTCCAAGGATACCCCCAGCAACCAGATATTCCTCAGGATCGCCAGTGTGGACACTGCAGATACTGCCACTTACTACTGTGCTCGAAGAGCATATTGACACAGCCTCAGTTATCAGTTGTACAGTATTTCAGGCTGGTGTTCAGCTCTGTTCTTTCCTATTATATCATAGGAGGGTATGGCCACAGTTTTCCTCTTGCCTCTGTGGTTTCCTCTTAGGTTAAGAGCTTTCTCTTCCTTTTATTCACTCTAAGTCCCTGTTAATATGTTTATAGATGATTCTGTCTGTGTTTTTTTTTTTTTTTTAAAGCTGATGACTGTTTGGTGACCACAGCAGGTGTTTCAGAGCTATGGTTCCACTCAGTCTTAGGCTTCAAATTCTCACAGCAGCAGAGTATGACCACTGAGGAAAACATGTTTCATCATACCATTAAGGAATCAGAATGAGAAAAAGTGAGCCAGTTTCCCAACACAATCCTGTCCTCAAAGGAACCTGGAATTGTGAAATGGTAACCAGTCTCTTAGGTGGTGTTCTTAATCATCAAATATAGACACTACCAAAAGGAACTTCTATTGGTTTGTGATCAATGAAAATATGGCCCAAGCAGAAGAGAAGGAAAAAAATCACTCACTATGAGAGGTGAAAATAGAAAAATGGTGTAAATAAATATGTCCATTTATTTAAAAAAAGCTCCTGCATAGACATTGCACCAGATCAGCAGGTATGATGATCTTCATATTAGTTTAACTTAGGAGAATAAGCTCATATTATCTATATATAATCTTATGGAGCCTGGATATTTGTGAATGGATTACATTATAAGAGGAGGATGTCTTAGTCAATCCAACTGCTTAAATAGGCATGCAATTCTGTGCATAGCAACTTATGTTAGCCACCAACATCCAATATATTGGAGTATGAAGTACAGCATTATAGATATTACCCAGCACATCAGGGGTTCTGAAATGTCATGATAAAACTATTTAGCTCATTGAGTTGCAGGGATAAATGTTCCTTTATAGTCAGAAGTCATTGATTTCCTGAGGATGCTGCCCTGTGAACTGACAATTCATAGGATATCACATGTATCCAGACCAGTTATTTAAGAGAGAACATGCATTCAACTGATCCTCTTCTTTCTATGCTTCAATATTAGGTGTATTCAATTTGTGAACCTGAAGATAGAGCACAATGTGCTTGAATAATCTGTATTTATATAGTATGTATTGATGTTTAAATATATGTATTTATACTTCAGATATTTAAATGCACATGATAACATATCCCTGCACAGTGCTATTGTTTTCTCTCATCGTGAGGACAATATTTCATATCTGTCCTTCATTAGTGAAGCATCAGCTCCTGAAATGCTTTACTGACATTTCCTGCCCAGAAATAAGACAACACTGAATTAGAAAGGTACACAGGAAGAGATAAAGCTTTCTAAGCATACATATTCTCCACCCATTAGGATCTTTTGAATGAAATTCTCTCAATTTTCCTATCTCATTAAATTCATGCAGTGTAGTAAACAGATTGAGTTGCACAATACATTTGCTTGATTTCTATTTCTTTCTCAATATGGTTTTAAAAATTTTATTAACTCTTTAGAAGTGCCACTCTAACTCTCCTTTCTATTGACCCCTGTATGTGAGGGTCCCAGGAATTCATCCATGGGAACATGGGGTGGTGCATCTTCCCTTAAGATTCACTGTTGTTCTTCTGTCTTCAGCTTCTCTGGACCAGTTACACCCTCATGAATACAACAGAGACCCTGATCCACCCCCCACTCGTTTACACATTATTACAAAAGGGAACTTTTGGAGGTGGATCCAACTGCCACCAGGAAAGAGAATGACTTTATTAGGATCATTGATGATAATTTAGAAACAAATTAAATTTAGTCTCTCTCCTGTTTCTATAAGTAAAAAGGAGCCATTTCTCAGTATAGGTGAGCCTTGACATCACAGGAGTTGCAGAAATATGTTACTGTTAAAGACAGATTGGGCAAGTTCAAGTTAAGCCACAACATATCTACCTGCAGGGCTGGCAGATGGCTCAGTGGCTAAGATCACTGACTGTTCCTTCAGAAGCCCTGTGTTCAATTCCCAGCAACCACATGGTGGCTCACAACCATCAGTAATGTGGTCTGTTGTCCTCTTCTGATGTGTCCAAAGAGAGCAATAGTGTCCTCACATACATTAAATGAGTAAATCAATAAATATGTAGTTAAATAAATACATGTTTTTTTTGTTTGTTTGTTTTTTTTTTTAAGAATCGCTTCCAAAAAAAGAAATGTACTTGAAGGTGAGTTGAGGCCCAGAATGGGGTGGAATGGTGCTTAGAGTCTCAAGAGACAGATGTTAATGTAGAATGGTCTCTGTATCCTCTGTGATTTCCTTTTTTGTCTATAAAGTTCACTTGTACCTATTGTGATTAAGATATAATGATTTTTGTCTTCGAACTCAGTGAAGATACCTCATTAATCTCTTCAAGAATTTATATTTTCTTTTTATTCACTTTTGTATATTTTTGAAAAAAATTCATACAATTTATTCATATCATTGATCCCCTCTCTAAACTGATGACAGCTCCTTCCTCATAATCTCAACTACACAGCCTTTCATTATATCTATAGAAAGGAAAAAATGGAACAAAAATAAAAGAGGGATTAAAAACATTTCAATAAACAAGAAACACACACATGTACACACATACACACACTCAAACACAAATGAAAAACCATAAAACTGTACATTTGCAAACATTTTATATATATATAAAATGTTTGCAAATGTACAGTATATATATATATATATATATATATATATATATATATGCTGTGTTGAAAAATTGATATGAGAATAAATACATACAACAATATTGTTGAGTTCTTTTTTTGGACCTTCTGTTGCTGGACATGTGTTTACCCTTATGTGTGGTTAATAAGACCAATGATTCGAAAGCTAAGTTTTCCTTTTCCTGTGAAGGTCAATTTCAGAAAATTTTTGTTTAAGGGTGAGGACTTGTGGCCATGTCCTCTCAATACTGGGTCTCCATTTGGATTGAATCTGTGCATACCTGTGAATGCTGTCTCAGACTCTGTAGTTCATATGTGCATGAGTCCTGTTATGTCTGGAAAATAGTTTCCTTGGAGTCATCCCATTCCTTTGGCTCCTATAATCTTTTAAGAATTTAAATTCTTTCTCAGAAATGAGTTCCAATTATGGAGTTATTATGAAACTTAGAACAACTTCAATACCCCAAATTTTGTGGCACCTATGGGGACTCTCTAACCATTAACTCACAGTGAGTTATCCTGTGACTAGCTTTGAGATGTTCTGTTAATAACTTATGTCTTCAAGTATTTACACAGTCTATGCATATAGGCACCTCTGTTCAAATATAGGAGTTGAAATAAAACACAAAGTCCATCCCTGTGCTTTTTACTCTGCTTTTTCCAAACATGTATCTTAAACATAGATCATGACCAGACCTAGTTCTCTGAGAAAATACTAATTACAAAACTGCAAGTCTTGTCTGAATATTACAAATTTTTCATTGATTTTCCTTGAATTTATAATTTTTGATAAATATACTGTATCAGCAGTTCCATAAATGTTATAGCAATATGAACATAAAATTACTTCATCAACACGTAAATAGTCCCAAATGTATACTAGGCAACTATTAATTGTTCATTATTTCTCAACATTTTGTCATAGAATTTAAATTGTAATTTTGTGACTTTTATGTAATAATGCACTTTACTTCTGGGACCCCTGTTTTTTATACATCTTTTCCTACATTGAATGATCCTAGATTTCATCTTACCTTTCTCATAACACTCAACTTTTATTTTTCCTACACAATTGTTTTATTCTCCATTTCCCATCATCAGTTTATATTTCAAACATTTGCTTCATCTATCTGTATTCATTTTATCTCTTTTTCATTATATCATCTCCTTTAATTCCAAGGACTGTAGTTGATTCTTTTACTTGTTCTTCTTGTTCTTATTCTTCTTGTTCTCATTCTCATTCTCATTGTTGTTGTTGTTGATGATCTTCTTCTTCTTCTTCTTCTTCTTCTTCTTCTTCTTCTTCTTCTTCTTCTTCTTCTTCTTCTTCTTCTTCTTCTTTTTCTTCCTTTTCCTCTTCCTCTTCTTCTCCTCCTTCACCTCCTCCTCCTTCCTTTACCTTCTCCTCTTCCTCGTCCTTATTTGTCCTCCTACTCTTCTTCCTCTTATTTGTCCTCTTCTTCACTCTCATTTTAACAGTTTTTCCTCTTTTATTGAAGAGTTTCTTCTGTCATACAATATATCCTGAGTAGAGTTTGGTTCCTTTCTACTCCTCAGATTTCCTCCTCAGCTCCCCTATCCCCTCTGGATATACTCCCTTTCTATATCTCAGAATAAAAGAACAGGCTTCTAATAGATGATAACCAAATATGACAAAATAAAATATAGTGAAATAAAAAAATACCTATAATGTTGAAGTTGGAAATGGAAACCAAAAAAGAGGAAAAAAATTCCCAAGTACAGGCACAAAGAGTCAGGAACTGACTAATGGTCAGGAGCCACATAAAAAATAGTTAGGTGATTTATATATATATATATATATATATATATATATCCACCTACATTTTCATCTATATCTATATTCAAATAAGCAAACCATATGAAAGAAAACATTAAGCATTTTTATATAAACTCAGTTGACCCATTCAGAATATCTTTTTCTAGATCCATTCAATACTTTGAGTAGTATTCCATTGTCTATACATCCCACATTGTCAATATCTATTTGTCTTTTGTTACAAATCTAGGTGAATTCCATTTCCAGCTGCTTTTAATGGAGCAGCAATAAACATGGATGTGCAAATGTCTCTGTAATATTATACAGAGTAATTTGAGTACATGCTTGTGAGAGATACAGCTGGGACACAGCACCGTTTTGTTTACTATTTTTGGTGACATTTTCAAACTGATTTCCAAAGTCACTACAGTAGTTTACACTCACATCAAAGCAAGCAAGGATTATCATTTTTCTATATCCACATAATTATTTGTTATCATTTGTATTCTTGCTTATTCTCATCACACTGAGGTCAAATTGGAACACTAGATTTCCAGGTTTTGGGTTAACTTTTCATTAATTATTCAATTTATTCACTTTACAACCTCTGGTCCCCTCTCACACATTCTCCCACTATCTCTTTCTCCTCTGAGAGAGTGGAGCCCTCCCTTCCCTAGTTATGCCCTTACCCTGGCATATCAAATCTATGCAGTGCTAGGCATATTCTCTCCCAATGTAGCCAGACAAGTCAGCCAAGTTAGGAGAAAAAGACCCTCAGGAAATCAAAAGCTTTAGGGAAAGCCCTCACCATAGTTACTGGGGTATCTGCATGAAGACTGAACTGCACATCTTGTACATATATTCAGGAGTCCTAGATCCATGCTCTGAGGTTGGTGGTTTAGTCTCTATGAGGTCCCCAAGTGCCCAAGTTAGTTGACCCTATTGCAGACATGCACTTGAGATGTTTTATCAATAATTTAGTATTACACATATTACCAGGATTCCTTACAATACTCAAGTATATGATATTTTGTAACAGGCCCATGGAACTTTAAAACTATATCTTCATAAATTAAAAAAGAGGGAATTATATCCTTGTACATCAAACAATTATTTTAATCTAGCTCTTTTTATTTTAAATTTTTAAAATTTGGCTGCCAAGAAACTCTTTGAGTGTCTATGGCACTCTACAACTAGATGTACTCATGCCTAGGTGAAATGTAAGGGCCAACTTGCAGGCATATGGCATGGTCCCTATCAGGTACTAATATGGGGAAGAAGACATGCTTATGTTTTTTTCTGCAGGATGCTGAAGGAGCATGCTAGCTGCCAGAGTGGATGGTGAGACATGCTGAGGCTGGGTAAAGAATGATGCTTATTGTGAGATTGCAGATTGCTCTGCCAATGATGATAGGGAAGCTGTATTGGGTCTATGTCTCTGATTCACCACTTTTACATCCATACATATTAGAAGGCTCAGAAGTTGTGGTAATGGTAAACAACATTAAATTGATGGATACACCTTCTGGAGGAAATTTCACTATCAGTAGAGAAATTGATTACCAAGGATGTATAACTGGTGTCTCTGTATGTTTTCCAAAGTAGAACACTATTGAATGTCTGAGAGTATCTCCTACTTCATTGCAGGGAAAAGATCTTGACTCATGCAAAGATGCTTTAAATGGCATTGGAATAACTGTAGCCACTGGCCTAGAGGGTAAGAGATACCAGGAACTACAGTATTTTCTGTTTGTGAGATGAGGGAAATGGACAAATATCATAATTCCCTGGAAATGACGTGTGGGAAATAAGCCTGGGCTTTTTCAGCCCCATAGGACTTACTAAAAGATTTTGGACTGGTTGGAATATAGAGAAGTGACTAGTATGACTAGTTATGCGATAGTCCCCTGTTCCCACCTATCCTCCCCTCATCAGCTTTGTCTACTGGACTCTGATGGACACACACAGTTTATCAGCAAATACACATAAGGAAGTCTGGTGCTACCTTAGATGATGTGAGTACTCAGCCTGAAAGATCAAGTCCAGCTTGATATGGAAGTGCCTATTGCAACATGTGTTCACGCGCCTTATGTCCTGTTAGTAGGAAATATTAGCATTATTCTAACTTCTGAAAATAATACTTTTAATGTATATTGTTTTAGCTGTTATTTCATTAATTGTGTTTTATACCTTTTTCTAAGCATTCCATAATAATTTTTCAACAACCTGCTTTTGCAATGGTTCCTGTAAATATTACTGAAGATTGGTTTGATGATAAGGGTTTACAGGTAATTGAAGAGTTAACAAGGGTGTTGGCCAGGCCTAAATGCATGACTGGTTTATTATGGCAACTGTTGTAGCTTTGATTGCTTTAATAGCCAGTGTTACTACAGCTGCTATTACCCTATCCCAAAGTGTTCAATCAGCTCATTTTGTAAATTATTTATCCAAAAATCTTTCCATGGCATTGCATACTCAGGAAGATACAGATTATATGATGCAATAGAATTAGATGACCTACTTGAGGTGGTTAACCTCCTCATGAAATAAATACAGGCATTAAAAATGTAAATTATATTTAGATATCATGCTAATTATTAATGGATTTGTACCATGTCAAAATATTTTAATGATACTATATATAGTTTAGAGAGTGTGAAATCCCACATGAACAGTGTTTGGAATCATGCAAATTTATCTTTAGACTTTTTCAAATTACACCAAGAAATTATTAATTTAGAAAGAGCAGAGCCTAAACATTTTGATGCAGCGTAAGCAGTTTGAGATCTCCTAGGACAGTTGCAGGGTCAGTTCTTTCTTAGCCTGCACTCCTACAACACAGTATCACTATTGCTGTCACACTTGGTGTAGTATTACTTCTCTATTTACTGCGGCCGTATTTCCTGTACATGTCACAATTTTTACATCTGAAGAGTCAGATACATTGCCTCCTGTAGGGTTGTAGGGTTTACTCACTTTCCACATTTCCACTCAGAACCCACTCCCCATATCATCCCTCCTACTGATGCTCACGAATCCACCCACTCCTGCTTCCCTGTTCTGGCATTCCCCTAGACTGGGGCATTGAACCTTCACAAGGCCAAAGGTCTCCTCTCATTGATGTTCCACAAGGTCATTCTCTGCTACATATGCAACTGAAGTCTTGAGACACTATTGTGTACTCTATGGTTGGTGGTTTTGTCCCTGGGAGCTCTGGGCATACTGATTGGTTCATATTTATGTTCCACCTGTGGGGCTGCAAACCTCTCCAGCTCCTTGGGTCCATTTTCTAGCTCATCCATTGGGGATCCTGTGCTCAGTCCAGTGGATAGCTGTGAGCCTCCGCTTCTGTATTTCTCAGGCACTGGAAGAGACTCTCAGGAGACAGCTATATTAGGTTCTTGCTATCAAGCCCTTGTTAGCATTCATGATAGTATCTGGGTTTGGTAACTGTATATGGGATAGAGCAGCTGGTGAGGCAGTCACTGGATGAGCTTTCCTTCAGGTTCTTCTCCAAACTTTGAATTTGTATCTACTCAAATGTTTGTTTTGATACACCTTCTAAGGAAGATTAAAGTATCCACACTGTGGTCTTCTTTCTTCTTGAGTTTCATGTGGTCTGTGAATTGTAAAATGGGTATTTTGAGTTTCTGGGCTAATATGCACTTATCATGGAGTACATATCATGTGCGTTCTTTTGTTATTGTGTTACCTCACTCAGGATGATATTTTCTAGTGCCATCCATTTGCCTAAGAATTTCATGAATTCATCATTTTAATAGCTGAGTAGTACTCCATTGTGTATATGTGTTATGGCTGAAAATGTATGAGTAAAGCCATTCCCCATTTCTCAGGACAGGACTGAGGTTAAATTCCTTTTGCAGGGAGAGTGTCTGGGAAGGAAAGCTAAATTGGCTAAGTCCTTCAGTAATTTATGTCAGAGGTAAGTTACTGAGTGAACATTCCCTAAAAGATTTGGAAAGTACATATTCCTACATATATATCTGACCACTTAGGACACCATGGTGTATCAGTTTTTGAAGGAATCAGAGTGAGAAGATGTGAGCCAATTTTCAGACACAATCGTCTCTTCAAAGGGTAAAACTAGTACACAGACCTTTAAGTGGTGTTCAGAATCATCAACTATAGACAGGTCCAAAGGGAACTGCTAGGGGTTTGTGATCAACGAAAAGAAGGTTCAACCAGAGGAGATGGGAAAATCATTCATATTGAAAGTAGAAAAATAGAAAAAAAAATGTTACAAATCTATGTGTACCCCTTAGTCAAGCAAAGCTCCTGCAGAGACATTGCAGCAGATCAGCAAGTATTTTGATCTTCATGCAAGTTATAAACTTGGCAGAATAAACTCACGTTATTTACAATCTTACAGAATTTAGATATTTGTGATTTGAGGATATTACATGAGGAGGATGTCTACGTATATCCATACTACTTAAGTAGGCATGCACTCCTGTGCATTGCAATCTATGAGAGCCATCAGCATCGCATATCCTGGAGTATGAGGTAAAGCATTATAGACATTACACAGCACCTCAGGTTTAGAAATGCCAAGATAAAACCATCCAGAACCCTGGATTGTAGGTATAAATAAATACAGAAGAAGTCCCTGGTGCTCTGAGGATGCTGCCGTGTAAACTGACAATTCATAGGCTATCACATGAATTCCAATCAAGAATGGAAGATAGAACATGAATTCTACTGGTGTTCCTTCTATCTTGCAATATTATGTGCATCTAATTCATGAAACAGAAGTTAAAGTACAATATATATGAATATTCTGAATCCACATACTATGTATTTTAATATGTTTAAATATACTTTAGATAGTTAAGTACATATGTACACCTAGTCCTAAACAGTGTGATTGGTTTCTCTCAATACTAAGTTAACACTCCAAATCTATCATCCACTGGTGAAACATCAATTTCTAAACAGCTTTACTATCACATGCCTTGCCCAGAAATATGAGGACCCTGGAAAGCTATTCTGGTAGAGATAAAGCTTTATAAGTACAGAAATTCTCTGTCCATGAGGTTCTCCATCATGGGGATTTCCTCTCTACCCTCACCCCGTTAAATGGATGAACATGCAGGTTGAGAAACAGACTGAGTTGAAGAATACAGTTGCTTGATTTCTACTTCCTTGTCAATGTGAATTTCTTTTGGGCTGTTAACTTACCTGTGAGTAACACAGTGGTTCTTCCTCATTTTGTTGTATGTGAATACTCCAGTAATTCCTACATGGATACATGGGGCAATATATAAGAGCTCAAGACTCATCATTGTACCGCTGCCCTCTGCTGCTCTGGCGAAAGGTACAGCCTGATGAAAGTAACAAAGACCCTGATCTCTCTTGCTTAGACCTTATTACAAATTGGGACTGCTAGAGTTGTTTCCAACTGCCACTAGGAAAGAGGATGATTTTGAACGAAGTATTGAGGATTATGTAGAAACAACTTAATTTCAGACACTGAGACACCAGTCATCTCCAGATAAAAAAGAGTCACTTTTTCCTGAGGCTAAACCAAGTCAGCACACTCTTTTCCGGGTAACCTGAAGACTCAAATCAGACTGGGCAACTTTATGAGAAATCTACTGGCAGGGGATTTCTGGACCAGCAGGGGGCACAATGGGGCCAAGAATGGTCAGCAGAGAGATGCTGTGGGTTTGGAGGGGACTCTGTGTCTTCTGTTGTTTCCCATCTTAAATTACATGTTCATATTGTGATTGAAATGTAATGTTTTCATGTTCAAACGTAGTGAAGATTCTTTGTTAAATGCTTCAAAGATTTATACATACATACATATATATATATGTGTATATATATATGTCATAATATATATCATATATATTCATGACTTCTTGATACAATCTTCTGTTGACCCATACACAGGTTATTTACATAATTTATTTCTTCTGATAATGCTGCAATAATCAATCATGTGTAAATGTTTCTGAGGTATCTTTTGTTTTGGTCATTTAGGTGACTTTTCTAATGTATAAGATATTGGAAAGGCAAATGTTAATTGTATGCATTGAAAAGAGGCTGTGAATTCTAATAAGGTAGCTGTTTTTTAAATTTCCCATCACTATTGTCATCCTTGTAACCACCTGTAAATCAATCTGTCAACTGTGTCATAAGTGGGTCCACTGTCTCAAGCTGCAATTTTTTTTAGTGCACAGGCTCTCATGTTACATCCATAGCCTCAACACAGGGTTCAGGGATGAGGTATGCGCTGAATTTCCTCAGACAAGATAAGGACTTGGGCTTCAGCATCCTGATTCCTGACCCAGGTGTCCATTCTTCTCCAGCAGGAGTAGGGGCTTATCTAATATGTATCCTGCTCATGAATATGCAAATCCTGTGAGTCTAAGGTGGTAAATATAGGGTTGTCTGCACCACACAAAAAAACGTAAGATCACTGTTCTCTCTACAGTTACTGAGCACACAGGAACTCACCATGGGATGGAGCTGTATCATCCTCTTTTTGGTAGCAATAGTTACAGGTACGGGGCTCACAGTAGCAGGCTTGAGGTCTGGCCATATACTTGGGTGACAATGACATCCATCTGCCTTTCTCTCCACAGGTGTCCACTCCCAGGTCCAACTGCAGCAGTCTGGGGCTGAACTGGTGAGGCCTGGGGCTTCAGTGAAGATGTCCTGCAAGGCTTCTGGCTACACCTTCACCAGCTACTCGATGGACTGGGTGAAGCAGAGGCCAGGACAAGGCCTTGAGTGGATTGGAAGGATTTATCCTTTTGATAGTGATACTAGGTACAATCAGAAGTTCAAGGGCAAGGCCACATTGACTGTAGACAAATCCTCCAGCACAGCCTACATGCAGCTCAGCAGCCTGACATCTGAGGACTCTGCGGTCTATTTCTGTGCAAGACACAGTGTTGCAACCACATCCTGAGAGTGTCAGAAACCCTGGAGGAGTAGCAAGCTGCCCTGAGACTGAGGAGACTCAGAGAAGTTTTGCTTGTAGACTTGCTCAGATACAGCCATTTAGATTGTCCATTTTTTGTGTATTCCTTAGAGTCCTGTAGTGCTTTTGTTCACTTTGCAAATGGACATAGATTAAACATGTGATATTGATTTTGGAAGCTCCTAGAGTATGCCATACCTTGTCAATCACGTTTCTCACCAGTGACCATCTCTGTTGACATATTTATTTTGCAATAAAGCAATAAAAATAGAAACTCTGATTAGGCATGGTAAAAATATCCATGGAGTTTTAGAAACAGTAGAACTTCCATTGGATTAGATAGATATAAAGTATAATATGAATTTGACCTGTAAAAGCCCACCAACTTCTGGGTAAACAAAATGTCCTTTCAGCACTAAGTCTTATGTGACTTCTCCATGTTTTGATTACTCTGCTTATATAGCCCCACAGAAGTTCCAGGCTCTTAGAATACAACAGGTTCAGAATTGAGAGTTCATCCTGGTAGATTTTTCCTTTGATGAGTATGTGTTTTCATTCCCTATCCTTTTTGATAACTTTTGGTTGATAGTTGATTTTAGTTGATATTAGAATGGCTGCTACAGCTTGTTTCTTGGTACCATTTCGTTGGAAATAGTTTTCATTCTTTTACTCTTTAATGACCTTTTAGAGCAGACCTCATCTGAGCCTGGAAGGCAGAGTTGTCACAGTGGGGCAGGCAGGATGATCTGCCCTTCATTCAGGTTTAGGTAAATGTTTGTTTATATTCTTAATTTTGTGTAATATTCACATTTGAAGTAACACTTAAAAATTCCATCAATTTCCTCAACGTTTGTTGTCCTATATCGTTTGTCATTTCTGATGTTTTCATCTGGATACGGTCTGTCTGTCTTTTCATTAACTTGGCTTAGGGTTTGTCTCTCTTGTTGATTTTCTCACATAACCTGCTTGTGATTCGCTTGATTGTTTTATTGTTCCTTTTCTTTTTGATTGTTTTCTGTCCTGTATTTGATTATTTTGTGCTGTCTGCTTCTCTTGAGTGTGCTTGCTTTTTATTCCACACAAATCTTTAAGATGTATATTTATGTTTATAGTATAAGATCTCTCCAATTTCCTTCTTTAAAAAAATACTTTACTTATTTATATTCGAAATGTTGACCCTATGCTGAGTCCTCTATCCAAGAGATCTTCACCTTATACTCTCTTCATTTTGCCTCAAAGAAGGAGCTCCATCCCACCTTCTCACTCCTCCTGTCTCCTGCTTTCCTAGGTCATCACATCAATGCAGAATTAGGTTCATCCACTGCTATTGGTTCCAGACAAGGCAATCCTTTACTACATATGTGCTAGGGGCTTCAGTCTAGCTCATATATGTTCTTTGGTTTGGTGGCATAGTCTCTGAGAGTTGCTGAGGTTCTCCTGTGATTCTCATTGCAGATCTCTAAGATTCTGAGATTTCACCTAGTTAGTTGCTTTGCTTTTCTCTAAGCAGGTTTTTTTTTTTTTGCATTAAGTATCCTTTTTTGAGTTTAATAACTGATTTGTAGTAATTGTGATTGACATATAATGATTTTGTGTTCAAATTCAGTGAAGATTCCTCATTAAGCTCATCAAGAATTTGTATTTTCTTTGTATATTCTTTTGTATATTTTTGGAAAAAATACATACAATTTATTCACATCCCTGATCCCTTACCCAAACTTATGACCGCTCCTTTCTCATAAACTCAACAACACAGCCTTTTATTCTTTCTGGAGAAAGGAAAAATAATGTAAAAAAAAAAAATAAAGAGGGATCAAAAACATTTCAATTAATAAGAAATACCCACATGCACACACACCCACACCCACACCCACCCACACACACACACACAAATACAAAAGAAAACTCATAAAACTGCACTATGCAAACATAATATATAGAAAAAGACAAATTGAAAAAATGCACAAATTGACATGAGAATAAATATGTACAACACTATTGTTGAGTTCATTTGTGTTGACCTTCTGTTCCTGGACATGTTTCTATCCTTAAGTGTGGTTAATAAGCCCAATGATGCTCCATTGGAGAAAGTAAATTTTTCCTTTGCCTGTGAGGTTCAGTTTCATGATCTTCTTTAGAGGTGAGAACTTGTGGCAATGTCTTTCTCTCACAGGGTCTTCATTTGGATTGAGTCTGTGCATACCCTGTGCATGCTGTCTCAGACTCTGTAAGTTCATATGTGCATGAGTCCTGTTATATCTGGAAAATCGTTTCCTTGGAGTCATGCCATTCCTTTGGCTCTTATAATCTATCCAGTATTTAAATTCTTTCTCAGAAAAGAGGTTCATTATGGAGTTATTATGTAACTTAGAGAAACTACAAAACCTCATACTTTTTGTGGCACCTATGGGGACTATCTGGCCATTAAACCACATTGAGTTATCCTGTGACTGGAACTGACATGTTCCATTATTATCTTGTGTCTTCTGGTATCTACACTGTCTACACATGTAGGAACCTCTGTTCAAATATACCAAAGTCAAAGTTAAACACAAAGTTCTGTTTTCTGTGTTTTCTACTCGGTTTTCTGCAAACATGTATCTCACATCACCCTAAATCATGACCCGCTCCAGATCACTGGAACAATGCTAATAAGAAAACTCCAAGTCTTAGCTGCATATCACAATTTTTTCACAGATTTTCTTTGAATTTATCATTTTGATAAAAATACTGTATCAGCAGATCTATAAGTGCTATATTAACCTGAACATAAAATTATTCCATCAACACATAGACATTCCCAAATGTATACTAGCCAAATATTAACTCTTCATTATTTCTCAACAGTTTGTCATAGAATTAAAATTATAACTTTTGTCTCTTTTTACTTAATAATGCACTTTCCTTTACTCCTAGTATCCCAACATTGAATTATCCTAGATTTCATCTTACCTTACTCATAGCACTTAACTTTGATTTATACTACACCATTGCCTTATTCTCCATTTACAAACACCACTTCACATTTGCAACATTCTGCCTCATTATGTGAATTCATTTTATCTCTGTTTTATTTTATCATCTTCCTTAATTATTAGGACCCTAATGTTTTCTTCTCCCTCTCCCTCTCCCTGTCCCTCTCCTTGTCCCTGTCCCTGTCCCTATCCTTGTCCCTGTCCCTCTCCCCCTCTCCCCCTCTCTCCCTCTCCCCCTCTCTTCTCTCTTCTCTCCCTTCTCCCTCTCCCCCTCCCTTTGCCTCTCCCCCTCCCCTCCTCCCCCCTCCCCTCTGCTGCCTCCTCCTCCTCCTTCTTCTTCTTACTCCTCCTCCTCCTTCATCTTTCTCTTCTTCCTCTTCTTCATCCTCTTCTTCACCTTCATTTTTAATAGTTTCCCCTCTTTTATTGAAAAGAGATTCTATTGTCATACAATATATATCCTGAGTAACGTTTAATTCCTTCCTGCTCCTCAGAATTCATCCCTGCCTCCCCGCACCCCTGTGGATATACTCATTTTCTGTCTATCGGTAGAAAAGAACAGGCTTCTGAGTGATAACAACGACAATTGACAAGCTAAACTATAGTAAAATAAAGGAATACATATTATGTTGAAGTTGGACATGGAAACCAAACAAGAAGAAAAACACCCAAGAACAGACAAAGAGTCAGGAACCCATTAAATTTCACAGTAATGGTCAGGGGCCACATTAAAAAAAAACACTTAGGTAATTATATATCTATATATACATCTACATCAAATCTCGATCTGTAGGTGTATATGTTCATGTATACATCTACATTATATACATGTTACTCTCTAATCTTCTACAAATTCAACACCCAATTAAAATAGTCAAATAAACTATATGAAAGATAACATGAAGCATTTGTTATATGAACTCAGTTGACCCCATTCAGCATATCTTTTTTCAGGTCCACTTAATACTTTGTGTAGTATTCCATTGTCTATACATCCCACATTATAAATATCTACTTGTCTTTTGTTACAAATCTAGGTGGATTCCATTTCTCAGCTGCTATGAGTGGAGCATCAAAAAAAAAAAAAACATGAATGTGCAAGTGTCTCTGTAATAATATACAGAGTCAGTTGAATACATGGTTGGGAGGGATGGCATTGGTATATAGCACCATTTTTCTTTGTTTTGTTTTGTTTTTCACTATTTTTGGTGAAATTTTCAAACAGATTTCCAAAGTCACTACACTAGTTTACACTCACATCAAAAACATGCAAACATTACTATTTTTCTGTACCCACATGCTCATTTGTTATCATTTATATTCTTGTTTATTCTCATCTCACTGAGGTCAATTTGGAACACT
Organism: Mus caroli; assembly: GCF_978045245.1. NCBI lineage: Eukaryota > Metazoa > Chordata > Mammalia > Rodentia > Muridae > Mus > Mus caroli. The sequence goes on along the minus strand of NW_028227269.1, from coordinate 113,378,463 downwards.
AAATGTCTAGGTTTTGGGTTAATTTTTCATTAATTATTTAGCTTATTCATTTTACATCCTTTGGTTACCCTCTGACATATTCTCTCCTTATCTCTGTCTTCTTTGAGATGGTGGAACCTTTGCCTCCCATAGGTATTCCACAATCTTGATACATCAAGTGTCTGTAGTACTAGGCACTGTCTCTTCCAATGTGGCCAGATAAGGCAGACAAGTTAAGAGAATAGGATCTACAGGAGGGCAACAGCTTGAGGGACACCCCCCACTCTCGTTATTGGAGGATTCACAGGAAGACTGAACAGCACATCTTCATAATTTCAGGGGTCCTAGTTTCAGCCCCTGTATGCTCTTTGGTTGGTGGTTTAGTCTCTGAAAACTCCCAATGTACAGGTTAGTTGACCCTGTTGGTCTTCCTTTGGTGTTCCTATCTCCTTCTGATCACTCAATCTTCCCAACACTTCCATAAGACTCCCATATGTCCATCCAGTATTTGGCTATGGGTCTCTCTGCATCTGTTTCAGTCAGCTACTGGGTGGAATCACTCAAAGAATAGTTATGAGAAGATCCTATCTGCAAGCATAAGAAGATATCATTAATAGTGTCAGGGATTGGTGATTGCCCATGGGATGGGCTTCAAGTTTGGCCAGTTGATTTGCCATTCCCACAGTCTCTTATCCATCCATTGTCCTTGCACTGCTTGTAGACAGGAAAAATTTTGGATTGAAAATTTTGTGGGTGAGATGGTGTCTCTATTGCTCCACTGGTGTTCTTTCTGGATATAGCAGTTGGCCTCTTCAGATTCCATATCCCCAAAGAAGTGTGTCACAGCTAAGGTCAGTCCCATACCACGGGACATACATTCTCCCACCACCTCTCTGCTCATATTCATTGGATCGGAATCATATAGAACTGCAGGTCCAAAACCACACAGACCACGGATATCCATTAGCGGCCTTCCTTACCAGGACCATCGACCTTCATCTTTCTCATAATACTGACTACAGCTAGAACATCTAGGACTAGTGTGGTTTATATGGCTAAAGACACTTGAAAGAACATAAACAAGAGGGAGTGCTGCATGACACCTCCAAAGCATAGCAATCCAACTATTGCATTCCCTGGATATCCTAACACAATCAAAACACAAGAAACTGATCTTAAATCCAGTCTTGCACAGATGATGGTTGGCCTTTAAATAGGAAATGCATAAATCCCTTAAGAAATACAGGACAATACAATTGAACAGATGGAGGTCTTCAGGAGGAAACAAATACCTTAAACACATACAGGAAAATACAATTAAACAGTTGAAGGTAGTAACAAAAATTATGTAATACATAAAAATGGAAATAGATGAAATAAAGTAAACACAAACTTATGGAATCCAGAAAATGGAAAACCTAGAGAAAAGGAATATCAGATGCAAGTATGATATTTTCTAGTTCTTTCTGTTTGTAAAATTCATTATGTCGTTGCCTTTAATATCTGAGCAGTATTCTACTGTATAAATGAACGGCCTTTTTTGTATCTGTTTTCTGGATGTGGGGTGACTATTTTTCCAGCTTCTGGCTATTACAATTACAGCTGCCACGAACACAGCAAATTACACATACTTGTGCACGGTGGAGAGTTTAGTGTATATGTACAATAGTGTTATAAGTGGGTCTTCATGTAGAACTATTTATATTTTTCTGAGAAATCCCAAGACTGATTTCTTGAGATGTCATTTCAGTTTTCACTCCAAGAAGCAATGGAGAATTGTTTTCCAAGGGAGCATGTGCTGTGTCTAGAGTTTTTGGTCTTAGTCAGGTTTATTCTACATTTCACTCTTAGCTGAGCACTATGATACAGGACATAGAGAAACCCCCCTTCTACTCATTAGGATTTTCTATCTCCTTCCATTTCTTGGTAGAGGACAATGTAATGCAGTCTAGAAGGAGTACAAAGACACCAGTGATTTTAAACTGTGCCCAACCTTGTAGTCTACAATATCAGGTTTCGGGTAAGATGTACCTAATAGTGCATTACTCTTATGCAATGATTAACTATTTTCTTATTGGATTTGTGGCCCTAATTGATCATTATTGTATTGCTGAAGTTCGAGATATCAAAATGTGTTATAAATACCTATGTTTATATAATAGATTAGTGCAACTCTCAGCCTTGACCAAGATGTTTCTGTGTTCAATGTGTAATGATTGATGCAGACATTCATGAATGGTCCAAGTGGTGAGAATGATTACAGAATCGTCAGCCACAAATACATTAATGATATGAACATTCTTATATATTAATTGCATTAATGAATATATGCAGATAAAATATGAATATCTCATTAGTATTTCTTAAATATTGCATTCCTGTATACAATTATGTATATCAATACATTATAGTGTATAAATGAATGTGTCTATCCTAATAAAAAATAGGACAGTCAAGAAATGAAAGAGTAGAAATTATGGGAGAAATATGCAGTGTGGAATAATCATTTCCATGAAAATTCTAAACATATGTAAAATTGTTACTTTTATTTTTTCAGAATGAGTTTGCTTATTCTTTGACTTTTTTATTTATGTATGAAATATGTCAAAATCATGTGTGCCCCACTATCACCTTCTGGCTTTGTTTTGGAACTTACAATAAATCTCTCCCAACTAACTGACAAGTTTTATTTCATTAAGTAAAAATATAAACTGGGCACTTGGGAAGCAGAGGCAGGAGGATTTCTGAGTTTGAGGCCAGCCTGTTCTACAGAGTGTGAGCTCCAGGACAGCCAAGGATAAACAGAGAAACCCTCTCTTGAAAAAACCAATAAGAAAAAAAAGTAAAAATATAGAGAGTCCAATCAGTGCTGGGTATATATACATATGTGTGTCATTCACTAGTACTTAAGCAATACCTAGCATACTTCCAAAGAAAAAAAGAGCATACTTTCATCATCAATTATCAAATGCCAATAGATCCAAAACTTGGTTTGTGTTCTTGGAAGTCCCTCACCATTATGTTGTAATATTTTAAAAATATAGTTACACTTTGTTTAATGGGGAAAGAAGAGAACACATGCATGAAGTTGGATAGTGATAACCTGAGAGGAAAATATCTGAAATCCAAATTTCACATTCTACAGTGTAGATCCAAGCAATCAAAATTATATGGTTAAACTTTCAGAAAATATATTTGCTACTCAGTTATTTCACTTATATGCATTATTTTATTTTGACTGGCTTGGTTTATTCAGGTTTTGTGATGTTAACTATAGCTGCTAAGAGTTCATGTGTACAAAGATCATGTGTAGTCCTGATGCACCATGGAGCGATTCTTGTTGCTGATCTCTAGGAGTCAAAACTTTCATCTGGATGGTTCTTTTTCATTTTGTTAATACAGGCCGATTTCAGCAATAATTTCAAAATTGTTTCAGCTTCTAAGAGTCCATCCAGGTACTGAGCTGCTTCAACATTTTAGTTGTTTATATGTACAGTTTCACTTCTGTGTGCCATTATTGTGTAATTATTTTCACCGTGTCTACTAAACAAAGTAGGGTGAGTGATTTACCTCTGAACACCAGTGCTTTGAACTAGGTGTAGTCTAATGACATCAGGGGAGTGTGTGCTATCTACTGGCATTATATTTTTAGAAATGGGAACTTCCGGGGACTCTACCAAACTTAGGAACTTAGTCTGCACAGGTGAGAGTGGGCACCACAGAGGCAGACAGCTTCTGGGATAGGCGGGAGCCACTGAGCCGCTGAGACAGCACCCTTTTCGGGCCGCAGACATCCGGCACCCTCCCAGATGGAGGATAGTGGTCTGCCCTGCACGGGAGCCCTCTGCCTCAGGAGCTGGGACCTCCATCTTGGTTCCGGGACTCCACTGAAATTAGGAACTTAGTCTGCACAGGTGAGAGTGTGCACCACAGAAGCTGACAGCTTCTGTGACCTGCCAAAGCAACACAGCATCTGGGAAAGGTCCTGTTTTAGGCCTTCTTCTTCGGCCAGGAGGAGGTCCAAACACCAGATATCTTTGCACCTTCCCTGTAAGAGGAGAGCTTGCCAGCAGAGAGTGCTCTACACACTGAAACTCAGAGGAGAGAGCCTGTCTCCTAGGTCTGCTGATAGAAGTTAATCAGAATCACCAGAAGAACAATCTCTAAACAGAGACAACTATAACAACTAACTCCAGAGATTACCAGATGGCAAAAGGTAAACGTAAGAATCTTGCTAACAGAAACCAAGACCACTCACCATCATGGGAACCCAGCACTCCCACTTCGCCCAGTCCAGGGCACCCCAACACACTGGAAAAGCTAGACCTGGTTCTAAAATCATATCTCACGATGATGGTAGAGGACATCAAGAAGGACTTTAATAAGTCACTTAAAGAAATACAGGAGAACAGTGCTAAACAAGTAGAAGACATTAAAGAAGAAACACAAAAATCCCTTAAAGAATTGCAGGAAAACATAACCAAACAGGTAAAAGACATTAAAGAGAAAACACAAAAATCATTTAAAGAATTGCAGGAAAACACAACCAAACAGGTGATGGAATTGAATAAAACCATCCAAGACCTAAAAAGGGTAGTAGACACAATAAAGAAAACCCAAAGTGAGGCAACGCTGGAGATAGAAACACTAGGAAAGAAATCTGGAACCATAGATGCGAGCATCAGGAACAGAATATAAGAGATGGAAGAGAGAATCTCAGGAGCAGAAGATTCCATAGAGAACATCGACACAAAAATCAAAGAAAATGGAAAATGCAAAAAGATCCTAACTCAAAACATCAAGGAAATCCAAGACACAATGAGAAGACCAAACCTACGGATAATAGGAGTGGATGAGAATGAAGATTTTCAACTCAAAGGACCAGCAAACATCTTCAACAAAATTATTGAAGAAAACTTCCCAAATCTAAAGAAAGTGATGCCCATGAACATACAAGAAGCCTACAGAACTCCAAATAGACTGGACCAGAAAAGAAATTCCTCCCGACACATAATAATCAGAACAACAAATGCACTAAATAAAGATAGAATACTAAAAGCAGTAAGGGAAAAAGGTCAAGTAACATATAAAGGCAACCCTATCAGAATTACACCAGATTTTTCACTAGAGACTATGAAAGCCAGAAGAGCCTGGACAGATGTTATACAGACACTAAGAGAACACAAATTCCAGCCCAGGCTACTATACCCAGCCAAACTCTGAATTATCATAGATAGAGAAACCGAAGTATTCCACGACAAAACCAAATTCACATATTATCTCTCCACGAATCCAGCCCTTCAAAGGATAATAACAGAAAAAAACCAATACAAGGATGGGAACCATGCCCTAGAAAAAACAAGAAGGTAATCCCTCAACAAACCTAAAAGAAGACAGCCACAAGAACAGAATGCCAACTTTAACAACAAAAATAACAGGAAGCAACAATTACTTTTCCTTAATATCTCTTAATATCAGTGGACTCAACTCCCCAATAAAAAGACATAGACTAACAAACTGGCTACACAAACAAGACCCAACATTTTGCTGTTTACAGGAAACTCATCTCAGAGAAAAAGATAGACACTACCTCAGAATGAAAGGCTGGAAAACAATTTTCCAAGCAAATGGTATGAAGAAACAAGCTGGAGTAGCCATTCAAATATCTGATAAGATTGACTTCCAACCCAAAGTCATCAAAAACGACAGGGAAGGGCACTTCATACTCATCAAAGGTAAAATCCTCCAAGAGGAACTATCAATTCTGAATATCTATGCTCCAAATACAAAGGCAGCCACATTCATTAAAGAAACTTTAGTAAATCTCAAAGCACACATTGCACCTCACACAATAATAGTGGGAGACTTCAACACACCACTTTCACCAATGGACAGATCATGGAAACAGAAACTAAACAGGGACACAGTGAAACTAACAGAAGTTATGAATCAAATGGATCTGGCAGATATCTACAGAACATTCTATCCTAAAACAAAAGGATATACCTTCTTCTCAGCACCTCAAGGTACCTTCTCCAAAACTGACCACATAATTGGTCACAAAACAGGTCTCAACAGATACAAAAATATTGAAATTGTCCCATGCATCCTATCAGATCACCATGGACTAAGGCTGATCTTCAATAACAAAATAAATAATAGAAAGCCAACATTCACGTGGAAACTGAACAACACTCTTCTCAATGATACCTTGGTCAAGGAAGGAATAAAGAAAGAAATTAAGGACTTTTTAGAGTTCAATAAAAATGAAGCCACAACATTCCCAAACTTATGGGACACAATGAAAGCATTCCTAAGAGGAAAACCCATAGCTCTGAGTGCTTCCAAAAAGAAACTAGAGAGAGCACATATTAGCAGCTTGACAACACACCTAAAAGCACTAGAACAAAAGGAAGCAAATTCACCCAAAAGGAGTAGAAGTCAGGAAATAATCAAACTCAGGGGTGAAATCAACCAAGTGGAAAGAAGAAGAAGTATTCAAAGAATCAACCAATCAAGGGCTGGTTCTTTGAGAAAATCAACAAGATAGATAAACCCTTAGCCAGAAACACTAGAGGGCACAGGGAAAGCATCCTAATTAACAAAATCAGAAATGAAAAGGGGGACATAACAACAGATCCTGAAGAAATCCAAAACACCATCAGATCCTTCTACAAAAGGCTATACTCAACAGAACTGGAGAACCTGGATGAAATGGAGAAGTTTCTAGACAGATACCAGGTACCAAAGTTGAATCAAGATGAGGTTAATGATCTAAACAGCCCTATATCCCCCAAAGAAATAGAAGCAGTCATTAATAGTTTCCCAACCAAAAAAAGCCCAGGACCAGATGGGTTTAGTGCAGAGTTCTATCAGACATTCAAAGAAGAACTAATTCCAGTTCTTCACAAACTATTCCACAAAATAGAAAAGGAAGGTACTCTACCTAACTCATTCTATGAAGCCACAATTACTCTGATACCTAAACCACAAGAAGACCCAACAAAGATAGAGAACTTCAGACCAATTTGCCTGATGAATATCGATGCAAAAATCCTCAATAAAGTTCTTGCTAACCGAATCCAAGAACACATTAAAACAATCATCCATCCTGATCAAGTAGGTTACATCCCAGGGATGCAAGGATGGTTCAATATACGGAAATCCATCAACGTAATCCAGTATAAACAAACTCAAAGACAAAAACCACATGATCATCTCGTTAGATGCGGAAAAACATTTGACAAGATCCAACACCCATTCATGATAAAAGTCTTGGAAAGATCAGGAATTCAAGGCCCATACCTAAACATGATTAAAGCAATCTACAGCAAACCTGTAGCCAACATCAAAGTAAATGGTGAGAAGCTTGAAGCAATCCCTCTAAAATCAGGGACTAGACAAGGCTGCCTACTTTCTCCATATCTATTCAACATTGTACTTGAAGTCCTAGCCAGAGCAATTCGACAACAAAAGGAGATCAAAGGGATACAAATTGGAAAATATGAAGTCAAAATATCACTTTTTGCAGATGATATGATAGTATATATAAGTGACCCTAAAAATTCCACCAGAGAACTCCTAAACCTGATAAACAGCTTCGGTTAAGTAGCTGGATATAAAATTAACTCAAACAAATCAATGGCCTTTCTCTACACAAAGAATAAACAGGCTGAGAAGAAAATTAGGGAAACAAAACCCTTCTCAATAGTCACAAATAATATAAAATATCTTGGCGTGACTCTAACTAAGGAAGTGAAAGATCTGTATAATAAAAACTTCAAGTCTCTGAAGAAAGAAATTATAGAAGATCTCAGAAGATGGAAAGATCTCCCATGCTCATGGATTGGCAGGATCAACATTGTAAAAATGGCTATCTTGCCAAAAGCAATCTACAGATTCAATGCAATCCCCATCAAAATTCCAACTCAATTCTTCAACGAATTAGAAAGTGCAATCTGCAAATTCATCTAGAATAACAAAAAACCTAGGATAGCAAAAACTCTTCTCAAGGATAAAAGAACCTCTGGTGGAATCACCATGCCGGACCTAAAGCTGTACGACAGAGCAATTGTGATAAAAACTGCATGGTACTGGTATAGTGACAGACAAATAGACCAATGGAATAGAATTGAAGACCCAGAAATGAACCCACATACCTATGGTCACTTGATCTTCAACAGGGGAGCTAAAACCATCAGGTGGAAGAAAGACTGCATTTTCAACAATTGGTGCTGGCACAACTGGTTGGTATTATGTAGAAGAATGGAAATTGATCCATTCCTATCTCCTTGTACTAAGGTCAAATCTAAGTGGATCAAGGAACTTCACATAAAACCAGAGACACTGAAACTTATAGAGGAGAAAGTGGGGAAAAGCCTTGAAGATATGGGCACAGGGGAAAAATTCTTGAATAGCACAGCAATGGCTTGTGCTGTAAGATCAAGACTTGACAAGTGGAACCTCATGAAACTGCAAAGCTTCTGCAAGGCAAAAGACACTATCAATAAGACAAAAAAACCACCAACAGATTTGGAAAGGATCTTTACCTATCCTAAATCAGATAAGGGACTAATATCCAATATATATAAAGAACTCAAGAAGGTGCACTCCAGAAAATCAAATAACCCCATGAAAAAATGGGGCTCAGAACTGAACAAAGAATTCTCAGAAGTGGATGCTCACAGTCAGCTATTGGATGGATCACAGGGCTCCCAATGGAGAAACAAGAGAAAGTACCCAAGGAGTTAAAGGGATCTGCAACCCTATAGGGGGAACAACATGATGAACTAACCAGTACCCCGGAGTTCTTGTCTCTAGCTGCATATGTATCAAGAGATGGCCTAGTTGGCCATCACTGGAAAGAGAGGCCCATTGGACTTGCAAACTTTATATGCCCCAATACAGGGGAATGCCAGGGCCAAAAGAATGGGAATGGGTGGGTAGGGAAGTGGGGAGGGTATGGGGGACTTTTGGGATAGCATTGGAAATGAAATTGAGGAAAATACGTAATTAAAAAAAAAAAAAGAAATGGGAACTTCAAGAGCTGGATCTAACTGCCAGCAAGGATGAACATGATTTCAAGAGGGACATTATAGCAGTATTGGCACAACTTAAAATCGCTGAGGCATAAATCATCATCTTCAGGTAAACTAAAGCCATTTCTCTCTTCAGTGGAACTTTGTAAACTCTGAAGTTAGATGGATTAGCGTTTTCTTAAGCCAGAGAATGCAACTTCAGTTTAAATAATGAGAAACCTATTTTCAGTGGAGCTTATGACCAGCAGATGGCATAGTGAGGCCACAAATCCCCATAGAGAGATGAGAAGGATATGGAGGGGACTCTGTGTTCTCTCTCTGTATGTTTTTTTTTTAATGAAGTGTACTAACTGATCTGCACTGTGGTGATTAACATGTGATGTCTCCATGCTCAAACACAGTAAGTTTCTTTTTTAAACAGTTCACATATTTATGTTCATTTGCTTTTATTCAGTTTTTATAACATTTTGAAAAAAAGTGATACAATTTATTCTAATAACTGATTTCACTACCCCAACTATTTCCAGATTCTTCCTAACTCCTAATACATGAAATTACACACCGTTTTTTCTTTCTGAAAGTAAGAAAAAAGAAAGAATGAAACAAAGAAAGAATGAAATGAAGAAAGGAAGGAAGGAAGGAGGGAAGAAAGAAAAGAAAAGAAAGAAAGGAAGGAAGGAAGAAAGAAAGAAAGAACTTTAAAGGGGGATTAAAAACAAGCAGAAACAAAACAAAAACAACACCAGGGAGAGCAAGCTACATGGAGAAAGAGAGAGAAACTAATAAAAGTCACAACTCAGTAGCCATTATATATAGCTAAACCATAAGTGAGACAAAAGGAGTTGAACAAGGCAATATTAGAAAAAAGTCTGTAAAAACACCATTGAATTCTTTTTTTTTTTAATTTTAATTTTTGGCTATCAACTGCTAAGCATGTCCTCACGATTAACTGTGTTTAACATCCCTTGTGAGACTCCAGTGGAGATAAGTAGGTATTCCTTTACATGTGAGTGTCAGTCCCAATTCTTGTTTAGGGCTGAAATCCTGTGTCCATTTCTTTCTCCCAAACTGGGGACTTTATCTGGATTGACTTAGTTCAGGCTCTGTGCTTACAGCCACAATTTCTGTGAATTCATATATGCATGAGTCCAACTGTGTTCGGAAAACACTCTTTTCTTGGAGTCCTGCAACCACTGTGGCTCTTATATTCTGGCTCTTATATACTTATATTCTGGCTCTTATACTCTCACTTTTCATCTCTATTTTAGTCTATCATCTTTGTAAATTCCTCATACTCTAAATGTCCAATTCAAGTCTCTCAGCTTCTACAATTACATACACCAAACACAACGTAGAAATCTTGAAACACTTTTGAATGAGAACGTGAAGCACTTGCCTCATAGACATGGGTGGGATATTTGGTATATATTTTTCAGTACCATAAATTTATAGATCAGTTCATTCAATTTTTTTTTATCATTGAGCAGTATTCACTTTTCTATATGTACAAATTTGTCCTTCTTTGTTTATGCTTTATTAGAAATCTGGGATGATTCCTTCCTCTATATTCTGTTAAATATCATGAATAACTCTGTGAATAAATATAAATGTATGAGCATCTCTACAATAAGATATAGAGTCATTTGAGTAAATGTGTGAGAGGGTAATTCCTGGGTAACAACATAATTTTATTTATTACTTTTGGCCAATTTTAATAGGAAATTCTTCATCCCAGGTAAGGGTGGTTAAAGCCCATGTCTAGAGATGATACAGGCCCTAGCAGACCTCAGTTGTATTGCTAATTTTCATGTTGTCAAACTGCCTTATAAATATTTATGTTCATACCCAGTATATTGTCTGAGCCTTGATCATAGAGGCTCGTTGTGTTCTCTGTAATGACTGATGCAGATATTCATGAGTCATTAGATTGTTGAGAAAGATTGTCAGAGTATTCAGCATCAGGCGATTCAATGATACTAACCTCTCACCCAAGAATCAAAGATCATCATAATACATGAAAAAGAATATATAATTCAAAGGATGGGGTTAAAGGACATGAACTCAACTCAGGGATTAACTGTTATTAGTGCACACATGAACTCTCAGTAGCTGTCTTTACCATCATAGATGCACACAAGTCAAACCAGTGAAAATTACCACACAAGAGACCTCGAAATGAACGAACAGGTAATCATATCTACTGGAAAGCTTAGTGACATCAGTTAAATTCCTGAGAGTTGAAGTACATAAGTCATTCTCTGAGATAACTATGTCTCATTTGGAGCAGGTGTATCCTGCTATCACCATGAAGAAATAATATAACAATTAAAAAATTACAAAATGGAAAAAAAAAAGAAAAAATTACAAAATGGAAGGGAGGTACTCTCTTCCTTCTTGAGGTTCCTTCTTGAGGAACCACAGAAAGCTGGAGGTCTCTTGGCATTTGATGAGTGGTGGGCAAAATATCATTTCTTTGTTTTGGGGAAGATTTCTGGAGGTTCAATCTTTACTAGTGATGACCCTATGTATGTGTATATAGGTAGTAGTAATTAAGTTCACTGTGCCTTTAGTTAATCGAAGAGAAGAGGTCAGAATGTTAGGAAAGAGACTTATTGGAAAGTTCGAAGTGGAAAACAGGGACCTAGTGGCAGTAGATTGTGGTGAGAATCCAGCGAGTGTGGTTGATCATAGCAAATTTCATAGATGATTGAAAATGTCATAAAATAAAAATCCTTATGAAATATAGAAATAACAACTTTACAAATATATAGAATTTTCATAGGGGTATATTTTGTACACTGCATATTACTCCTGTAACATCTTGTTCCTCCTGTTTTCCCTTTTTTTCTACTAGACAATTGGAACATCATCATGTATTTGCATACATAGTTGTCTACAATATGAAAAATATAAAAGTTAATAATAACAGTCACATTTAATGTTTTTGATTTTGAGATTGTCTTAATTAATATAGTTATATCTAATTGCATTCATTTTCTCCAAATGCAATGTAAATTTCTGATATATATATATATATATATATATATATTTAAAATCCATGTCCTTTTAGGTATTTTAGTGAATTTTGAAATATATAACCTGTGGGAAAGGAAATATTATTAGAACATATCTGAAAGAAATTTCTAATTCTCTAAAGGTAGCCATCTTTTGAATTTATCATCAAATTCATCATCATCATCATCGACATCCTCCTCCTCCTCCTCATCATCATCCTCATCATATCATCATATTTATTATCATCATCATCATCATCATCAAATTTATCATCATCATTATATCATCATCATATCATTATCGTCATCATCATAACATCATCATCATCACCACCACCACCATTCCCACCACCACCACCACCACAAAGCACCATGTGTTAACATTGAGCAAGAGTCTCAGGCCAAAAATTTATTGAGAGCTTAGTCCCTGAAGTTACATCCACAACATTTGGCCAGGGCTCAGACAAAGTGTTTGGAATGCTATTCCTCAGAGAGGATTTGGACTTAGACTTGAGCATCCTGCTTCCTGACCCAGGTACCTTTTCAGTCCTTCCTCTCCAGTTCTTCTCTAGATGGACTAGGTACTTAACTAAGTAATGCACTGCTCATGAATATGCAAATCACCCAAGTCTTTGGCAGTAAATACGGGGATGTCCACACCCTGAAAACAACCTATGATCAGTGTGTTCTCCACTGTCCCTGAACACACTGACTCTCACCATGGAATGGAGTGGGGTCTTTGTCTTTCTCTTGTCAGTAACTGCAGGTAATGGGCTCACCAGTTCCAAATCTGAAGAGGATACAGGCTTGAGGTGACAGTGCCAACCACTCTGCCTTTCTCTCCACAGGTGTCTACTCTCAGGTCCAGCTGCAGCAGTCTGGAGCTGAGCTGGTAAGGCCTGGGACTTCAGTGAAGATGTCCTGCAAGGCTTCTGGATACACATTCACTAACTACTTGATAGAGTGGGTAAAGCAGAGGCCTGGACAGGGTCTTGAGTGGATTGGATGGATTTATCCTGGAGATGGTGATACTAACTACAATGAGAAGTTCAAGGGCAAGGCCACACTGACTGCAGACAAATCCTCCAGCACTGCCTACATGCAGCTCAGCAGCCTGACATCTGAGGACACTGCGATCTATTTCTGTGCAAGACACAGTGTTACAACCACATCCTGAGTGTGTCATAAACCCTGGAGGAGGAGGAAGCTGCTCTGGGATTGAGATGACAGAAAGATTAATCTTTAGACTTGTTCAGAAATCATAATTTTGAATGTCCATTTATTTCCTCCTCCTCACAGTCTTATAGTGCCTTTGTCAGCTTTGTAAACGTCCATCTATGAGTAAAGTGATGATATTTGGATAAACCTAAAATTCTTCACACCTTGTGAATCTCTTCACCAGTGACCAACTCCGTTGACATGTTTCTTATTCAATAAAACAAAAAAAGGGAAAAGCATGTTTGTGCATGATAAAAATATCACTGGATCCAGAGAGACCAGAATTTCTTGAAATTGTTGGGAAAAATGTGCAATAGGAATTTAATCTATAAAATGCAAATCACCAACTTTTGGGCAAACAAACACTGCTTCATAGTCTTATGTTATTAGTAACCTCAAGTGTGTTAACTCTTGTCCCCTGTTCCAGCAGAAATTCCAGTCTCTTTGAAGATGCGAAATATTTATATCAGAATGCAGAGGCATGCAAACATACTACATGTAGTTTAGTCAAAATATTAAATCACTTTTTATCGTACTCCTTTACCAACACAATATATGTACTTGTTAAATTATGTAGGTTCTGAGATTATACATAAGTGTTTGTTTCCATATTTACTTCCTTCTAATACTCAGTAACCATCCCTACAGTCACTATCTATTTTAGAAGTACTGATATAGCTTCAACTCTCATAGTCTATTGGATACCTGTTGCTCAGTTTTGTCCTATAGATTATTTGTGAACGTGTGCCTCTGCATACACATTTGTTTCTTATGCTTGTTTTTGGAGACTTTTCTTCTGTTTGTTTTTCCCCATACTTATTTGTTTTCTATTCCTTTATCTTACCTTGTTTTTTGTTTTTTATTACATTTATGTTCTTTTTATACATTTTTTAAAAAATTAATTTATTTTTTACACTCCATATTTTCTTTCCTTTGCCCCGATCCACCCTCCAACTGTTCCACATCCCATACCCCCTCCCCACCCCCTCTCCCAATGTGGATATCACTACTTTCACCCTGCCTTACCTCTAAACACCCTGGGGTCTCCAGTCTCTTGAGGGTTAGGTGCATCATCTCTGGATGAAACAGACCTGAAAGTCCTCTACTCTCTGTGTGTTGGGGGCCTCACATCAGCTGGTTTATAATGTCTGTTTTATGGTACAGTGTTTAAGAGAGCTCAGGGGTCCAGATTAGTTGAGACTGCTGGTCCTCCTACAGGATAGCCCTTTTTCCTCAGCTTCTATCAGCCATGACTAATTCAACAACAGGAGTCAGCTGCTTCTGTCTATTGGTTGGGTGCAAATATCTGCCTGTGAATCTTTCAGAAGCTTGTTGGATCTTTCGGAGGGCAGTCATGATAGGTCCCTTTTTGTGAGTGCTCCATAGCCTCAGTAATAATGTTAGGTCATGGCATCTCCACTTCAGCTTGATAACACTTTGGGCCTGTTTCTGGACCTTCTTTTCCTCAGGCTCCTCTCCATTTGCATCCTTGTAATTCTTTCAAACAGGAATAATTATGGGTCAGATTTGTGACTGTGAGATGGCAACCCCATCTGTCACTTGATTTCCTGTCTTCCTGCTGGAGGTGGGCTCTATAAGTTCCCTCTCCCTACTGTCAGGCATTTCATTTAAGGTACCTCTCTTTGAGACCTGAGAGTCTCTCACATTACAGGTCTCTGGTGCATTATGGATGGTCCCCCAACCTCCTATTTTCTGAGGTTGCCTGTTTTCATTCTTTCTGCTGGGCCTCAGGGCTTAAGTACTTTCCCCTCACCCAATACCAGATCATTTCTGTTCTTTTATTTTCTAAATAAATAATGAAAGAGAATGAAGCTGGGAGAAGACTAAAGCAGTGTTGGGGAATGGGAATCAGTATTCAGAGTATATTGCAGGAAGAAATGTATTTTATTAGAAATTGAAATTAGAGAACATTAAAAATTTAATAAACAAATAATTCTGATAATACCTTCGTTGTGTAACTATCCTGTATGCTCAAGTGCCCAAACTTTAGGTGTCCTGTCTTTGTGTAAATTGTTCAAATATAATCAGAAGCCTGAAAGGATGTAAGGATCAGGCACTTGTTATGTGCATAATTATAATGTGTAGTGAGATATACAAGTAAAATATGTGGGCTTTAGCCTCTCTCATTTTCTCTGACTCTCTGTCTCTGTCTCTCTCTCTCACTGTGTCTCTTTCTGAGCATGAATAAGTGTGTGTATGAGTGTGTGTGTGTGTGTGTGTGTGTGTGTGTGTGTGTGTGTATTCCCCTTTGTTTACTTTTGGGGAATGGAAATTAGTAATCAGAGTATATTGCATGAAGCCATCAATTTTCAGTAATACACAGGGAAAATAATTGTAAAATATTAATAAACAAAATTTCTGATATCTGCTGTGTAAATTTCCCATATGCTCAAAACTCTTATGTCTTTGTTTAAATCTTTATAGTGTATTCAAAAGCCAGGAATGAAAGGATTTAAGGTATATGTAAATTTTGAAATGCTTAGGTGTAGTAAAATACATAAATAAAATGTTTGGGATTTAGCCCCACCCTCTCTCTGCTTGTGTGTATATTTTCAGTAATGTTTTTTCCATTATTAATATCTAGGGGCACAGAATAATTTCTACTAGGAAATCTTTTATTTCTTGAGGGTGTCCCTGCAGGGGTCACAGAAAGAAACAAACCATGTGAAGGTGAGAGTGTGAATGTGGTGCCTACTGACTTTTTAAACCTGGATTGGACTTGAGGAGTTGGAGCACAGACCACTCATTGTAGGTATATTTCAAAATAATAATGGAATTTGAAAAAGTGTCTTCAGGAAACAATAATTTCCATAATCGTTTCAAATCCAGTTGTACAGTAAAGCTCAACAGGGGATCATATAGAAACTCCTTAATAAATTTATTGTGACCATGAGTGTAGTTCTATTGCTAAAACCTAGAGACTAGTGTGGTCTGTGAACAACAGATTACAGAAGGCCATAAAATACAAGTGACGTCTCCTCTAAAGACGGTAATAATCTAATGGTGAAAGAGTCTTGGATAATCATTCTGGGAAATTAGAATATGTTCTGTCCCCACAAATAGCAAAATATCACTAGTTTGTTAAGGCCTTCCAATCTCAGCTTTCTGAATATAGTGCAGCTATTTATTCTTTTTTTTTTTCATCCTTCCTTGAGGTGTCATCCTGTGTGACTAAAATTCCTGTAATAAAAACAGATGGATATTGAAATATTATAAGAAAGATTGATAAAAAGGAATTGAATCGGCCTCTTCCAGTCAGACCAGCACAGGGGTAGCTAGGGCGCAGGGTCGGCTGACACTCGCCAGCTACCCACAACACCCGCCACAGGATCTTAAGACTTCTGGTGAGTGGAACACAGCTTCTGCTCCAATCCAATTGCGCGCAGGACCTGAGACTGCATTAGTTAGGGAAGCAGAAAACCGGCCTGAGTAGGGCCACAAGCCTCTTCCGGTCTGACCAGCACCTGAGTAGCTAGAGCACAGGGTCAGCTAACACCCGCCAGCTACCCACGACACCCGCCACAGGATTTTGAGACTTCTGGTGAGTGGTACACAGCTTCTGCTCCAGTCCAATCACGTGGGACCTGAGACTGCTTTGGTTGGGGAGGCAGAAATCCGGCCTGAGTAGGGCCACAAGCCTCTTTGGGTCTGACCAGCACCTGGGTAGCTAGAGCACAGGGTCGGCTGACACCCGCCAGCTACCCACGACACCCGTCACAGGATTTTGAGACTTCTGGTGAGTGGAACACAGCTTCTGCTCCAGTCCAATCACACAGGACCTGAGACTGCTTTGGTTGGGGAGGCAGAAATCCGGCCTGAGTAGGGCCACAGGCCTCTTCGGGTCTGAACAGCACCGGGGTAGCTAGAGCACAGGGTCTGCTGACACCCACCAGCTACCCACGACACCCGCCACAGGATTTTGAGACTTCTGGTGAGTGGAACACAGAGTCTGCTCCAATCTTTAAACAGTGACAACAATAACAACTAATCCCAGAGATTACCAGATGGCAAAAGGTAAACGTAAGAATCTTACTAACAGAAACCAAGACCACTCACCATCATCAGAACCCAGCACTCCCACTTCGCCCAGTCCAGGGCACCCCAACACACCGGAAAAGCTAGACCCGGTTCTAAAATCATATCTCACGATGATGGTAGAGGACATCAAGAAGGACTTTAATAACACACTTAAAAAAATACAAAAGAACACTGGTAAACAGGTAGAAGACATTAAAGAGGAAGCACAAAAATCCCTTAAAGAATTGCAGGAGAACACTGCTAAACAGGTAAAAGACATTAAAGAGGAAGCACAAAAATCCATTAAAGAATTTCAGGAAAATCAGACCAAACAGGTGATGGAATTGAATAAAACCATCCAAGACCTAAAAAGGGAAGTAGAAACAATGAAGAAAACCCAAATTGAGGCAACACTGGAGATAGAAACACTAGGAAAGAAAACTGGAACCATAGATATGAGCATCAGCAACAGAATACAAGAGATGGAAGAGAGAATCTCACGTGCAGAAGACTCCATAGAGAACATCAGCATGACAATCAAAGAAAATACAAAATCCAAAAAGATCCTAACTCAAAATATCCAGGAAATCCAGGACAAAATGAGAAGACCAAACCTACGGATAATAGGAGTAGAGGAGAATGAAGATTTTCAACTCAAAGGACCAGCAAATATATTCAACAAAATTATAGAAGAAAACTTCCCAAACCTAAAGAAAGAGATGCCCATGAACATACAAGAAGCTTACAGAACGCCAAATAGACTGGACCAGAAAAGAAATTCCTTCCGACACATAATAATCAGAACAACAAATGCACTAAATAAAGATAGAATACTAAAAGCAGTAAGGGAAAAAGGTCAAGTAACATATAAAGGCAAGCCTATCAGAATTACACCGGATTTTTAACCAGAGACTATGAAAGCCAGAAGGGCCTGGACAGATGTTATACAGAAACTAAGAGAACACAATTTCCAGCCCAGGCTACTATACCCAGCCAAACTCTCAATTACCATAGATGGAGAAACCAAAGTATTCCACGATAAAACCAAATTCACACATTATCTTTCCACGAATCCAGCCCTTTAAAGGATAATAACAGAAAAAAACCAATACAAGGACGGAAACCACGTCATAGAAAAATCAAGAATGTAATCCCTCAACAAACCTAAAAGAAGACAGCCACAAAAACAGAACACCAACTCTAACAACAAAACTAAAAGGAAGCAACAATTACTTCTACCTAATATCTCTTAATATCAATGGACTCAACTCCCCAATAAAAAGACATAGACTAACAGGCTGGCTACACAAACAGGACCCAACATTTTGCTGCTTACAGGAAACTCATCTCAGAGAAAAAGATAGATACTACCTCAGAATGAAAGGCTGGAAAACAATTTTCCAAGCAAATGGTAGGAAGAAACAAGCTGGAGTAGCCATTATAATATCTGATAAGATTGACTTCCAACCCAAAGTCATCAAAAAAGACAAGGAAGGGCACTTCATTCTCATCAAAGGGAAAACCCTCCAAGAGGAACTATCAATTCTGAATATCTATGCCCCAAATAAAAGGGCAGCCTCATTCATTAAAGATACTTTAGTAAAGCTCAAAGCACATATTGCACCTCATACAATAATAGTGGGAGACTTGAACATATCACTTTCACCAATGGACAGATCATGGAAACAGAAACTAAACAGGGACACAGTGAAACTAACAGAGGTTATGAAACAAATGGATCTGACAGATATCTACAGAACATTTTATCCTAAAACGAAAGGATATACCTTCTTCTCAGCACCTCACGGTACCTTCTCCAAAATTGACCACATAATTGGTCACAAAACAGGCCTCAATATATACAAAAATATTGAAATTGTCCCATGCACCCTATCAAATCACCATGGACTAAGACTGATCATCAATAACAAAATAAATAATAGAAAGCCAACACACACGTGGAAACTAAGCAACACTCTTCTCAATGATACCTTGGTCAAGGAAGGAATAAAGAAAGAAATTAAGGACTTTCTGGAGTTTAATGAAAATGAAGCCACAACATACCCAAACTTATGGGACACACTGAAAGCGTTTCTAAGAGGAAAACTCATAGCTCTGAGTGCCTCCAAAAAGAAACTGGAGAGAGCACACATTAGCAGCTTGACAACACACCTAAAATCTCTAGAATGAAAGGAAGCAAATTCACCCAAGAGGAGTAGACGGCAAGAAATATTCAAACTCAGGGGTGAAATCAACCAAGTGGAAACAGGAAGAACAATTCAAAGAGTCAACCAATCGAGGAGCTGGTTCTTTGAGAAAATTAACAAGATAGATAAACCCTTAGCCAGACTCACTAGAGGGCATAGGGAAAGTACTCTAATTAACAAAATCAGAAATGAAAAGGGAGACATAACAACAGACCCTGAAGAAATCCAAAACACCATCAGATCATTCTACAAAAGGCTATACTCAACAAAACTGGAGAACCTGGATGAAATGGACAAGTTTCTAGACAGATACCAGGTACCAAAGTTAAATCAAGATCAGGTTAATGATATAAACAGCCCGATGTCCTGCAAAGAAATAGAAGCAGTCATTAATAGTTTCCCAACCAAAAAAAGCCCAGGACCAGATGGGTTTAGTGCAGAGTTCTATCAAACCTTCAAAGAAGATCTAATCCCAGTTCTTCACAAACTATTCCACAAATAGAATCAAAAGGTACTCTACCCAACTCATTCTATGAAGCCACAATTACTCTGATACCTAAACCACATAAAGACCCAACAAAAATAGAGAACTTTAGACCAATTTCCCTTATGAATATTGATGCAAAAATCCTCAATAAAGTTCTCGCTAACCGAATTCAAGAACACATCAAAACAATCATCCATCCTGACCAAGTAGGATTCATCCCAGGGATGCAAGGATTGTTCAATATATGAAAATCCATCAATGTAATCCATTACATAAACAAACTCAAAGACAAAAACCACATGATCATCTCGTTAGATGCTGAAAAAGCATTTGACAAAATCCAACACCCATTCATGATAAAAGTCTTGGAAAGATCAGGAATTCAAGGCCCATACCTAACCATGATAAAAGCAATATACAGCAAACCAGTAGCCAACATCAAAGTAAATGGTGAGAAGCTGGAAGCAATCCCACTAAAATCAGGGACTAGACAAGGCTGCCCACTCTCTCCCTATCTATTCAACATTGTACTGGAGTCCTAGCCAGAGCAATTAGACAACAAAAGGAGATCAAAGGATACAAATTGGAAAAGAAGAAGTCAAAATATCACTTTTTGCAGATGATATGATAGTATACATAAGTGACCCTAAAAATTCCACCAGAGAACTCCTAAGCCTGATAAATAGCTTCGGTGAAGTAGCTGGATATAAAATTAACTCAAGGAAGTCAATGGCCTTTCTGTACACAAAGGATAAACAAGCAGAGAAGGAAATTAGGGAAACAACACCCTTCTCAATAGTCACAAACAATTTAAAATACCTTGGCGTGACTCTAAGTAAGGAAGTGAAAGATCTGTATGACAAGAACTTCAAGTCCCTGAAGAAAGAAATTAAAGAAGATCTCAGAAGATGGAAAAACCTCCCATGCTCATGGATTGGCAGGATCAACATTGTAAAAATGGCTATCTTGCCAAAAGCAATCTGCAGATTCAATGCAATCCCCATCAAAATTCCAACTCAATTCTTCAACGAATTGGAAAGGGCAATCTGCAAATTCATCTGGTGTTGCGGCCCGCCCGCGGTCCACAACATGAACGGTTCAACTGAAGAAGGGCAGTTCCCTGCAAAGAGAGGAATCTAGACGGGGCGGAAGAAAAGAATGAAGCCAGGACAAACAAGTTCTGATTGAGACACGAACGGTTCAACTGAAGAAGGGCAGTTCCCTGCAAAGAGAGGAATCTAGACGGGGCGGAAGAAAAGAATGAAGCCAGGACAAACAAGTTCTGATCGAGGCTCAATTTAATATTTCCAGACACTCAGTTTATAAAGGAAGGGGGAGGGAACCCAATTTCCCGCCAAGTAACTCAGGGTCCAGTAGCAGGACTAACACGTGTGTGCCTCCAGGCAGCAAGGGCAGGTTCCAGCAGTAGGTAGGCGTGGCAGGACGAATGAGCCGGTAGCTCCACCCTTGAGCAGGCAGGTTCCAGGGTGGGGGAAGGGAGGCCACAATCTGGAACAACAAAAAACCTAGGATAGCAAAAACTCTTCTCAAGGATAATAGAACCTCTGGAGGAATCACCATGCCTGACCTAAAGCTGTACTACAGAGCATTTGTGATAAAATGCTCTGCATGGTACTGGTATAACGACAGACAAGTAGACCAATGGAACAGAATTGAAGTCCCTGAGATCAACCCACATACCTATGGTCACTTGATCTTTGACAAGGGAGCAAAAACCATCCAGTGGAAAAAAAGACAGCATTTTCAACAAATGGTGCTGGCACAACTGGCGGTTATCATGTAGAAGAATGCGAATTGATCCATTCCTATCTCCTTGTACCAAGGTCAAATCTAAGTGGATTAAGGAACTCCACATAAAACCAGAGACACTGAAACTTATAGAGGAGAAAGTAGGGAAAAGCCTCGAAGATATGGGTACAGGGGAAAAATTCCTGAATAGAACAGCAAAGGCTTGTGCTGTAAGATCGAGAATCGATAAATGGGACCTCATAAAGTTGCAAAGCTTCTGCAAGGCAAAAGACACCGTCAATAAGACAAAAAGACCACCAACAGATTGGGAAAGGATCTTTACCTATCCTAAATCAGATAGGGGACTAATATCCAATATATACAAGGAACTCAAGAAGGTGGACTCCAGAAAATCAAATAACCCCGTTAAAAAATGGGGCTCAGAACTGAACAAAGAATTCTCACCTGAGGAATACCTAATGGCAGAGAAGCACCTGAAAAAATGTTCAACATCCTTAATCATCAGGGAAATGCAAATCAAAACATCCCTGAGATTCCACCTCACACCAGTCAGAATGGCTAAGATCAAAAATTCAGGTGACAGCAGATGCTGGTGAGGATGTGGAGAAAGAGGAACACTCCTTCATTGTTGGTGGGGTTGCAAGCTGGAAACACTCTGGAAATCAGTTTGGCGGTTCCTCAGAAAATTGGACATAATACTACCAGAGGATCCAGCAATACCTCTCCTGGGCATATATCCAGAAGATGTTCCAACTGGTAAGAAGGACACGTGCTCCACTATGTTCATAGCAGCCTTATTTATAATAGCCAGAAGCTGGAAAGAACCCAGATGCCCCTCAACAGAGGAATGGATACAGAAAATGTGGTACATTTACACAATGGAGTACTACTCAGCTATTAAAAGGAATGAATTTATGAAATTCCTAGGCAAATGGATGGATCTGGAGGGCATCATTCTGAGTGAGGTAACATATTCACAAAGGAACTCACACAATATGTACTCACTGATAAGTGGATATTAGCCCAAAAACTTAGGATACCCAAGATATAAGATACAATTTGTTAAACGCATGAAACTCAAGAAGAACAAAGACCAAAGTGTGGACACTGTGCTCCTTCTTGGAATTGGGAACAAAACACCCATGTAAAGAGTTACAGAGATAAAGTTTGGAGCTATGAAGAAAGGATGGACCATCTAAAGACTGCCATATCCAGGGATCCATCCCATAATCAGCTTCCAAACGCTGACACCATTTCATACACTAGCAAGATTTTGCTGAAAGGACCCAGATATAGGTGTCTCTTGTGAGACAATGCCGGGGCCTAGCAAACACAGAAGTGGATGCTCACAGTCATCTATTGGTTGGATCACAGGGCCCCCAATGGAGGAGCTAGAGAAAGTACCCAAGGAACTAAAGGGAACTGCAACCCCATAGGTGGATCATTATTATGAACTAACCAGTACCCCAGAGCTCTTGACTCTAGCTGCATTTGTAACAAAAGATGGCCTAGTAGGCCATCACTGGAAAGAGAGGCCCATTGGACTTGCCAACTTTATATGCCCCAGTACAGGGGAATGCCAGGGCCAAGGGGTGGGGGTGGGTGGGTGGGTGACTGGGGGGGAGTGTATTGGGGACTTTTTGGATAGCATTGGAAATGTAATTGAGGAAATTACCTAATTAAAAAAAATAAAAATAAATAAAAAAAAAGGAATTGAATCAAAAATTCAGATTATGTAAATCCATATGTTGGTGGACAATTGATTTTGTATAACAAAGCCAGAAATTTAATATTAATGAAAGACTCTTCAGCCAATTGCTCTTGTCTAAATCTGTATTTAGAAGAATGCAAATTGATCCATATCGGTATCCATTCACAATACTCAAAACCAAGTTGATCAAAACCTTAATATGAAATCAAATATCTTGAGGCCAAAGCAGAAAATGTAGGAGAGAGCTCATAACTCATTGGCACAGGAGACAACATCCTGAAGAGGATACCAAAGCACAGGGACTAAGAATCATAATCAATAAATTTGACTTCATGATATTGAGAGAGTTCTGTAAGACAAAGACCACTATTAAGAGTACAAGCCGTGGTCTACAGGATGAAAAAATGTGTTCAAAAAACACATGATGTAACAGAAGTCTGATATTTAAAATAGATACTTAAGAAAGTAGACATCAACAAAAAATAATCCAATTTAGAAATGAATTGTAGGTCTAAACAGAATTCTAAACAAAGGAATCACTTCGTCAGCATCATTGGCTGACCATGAAATGCAAATCAAAATGAGTCTAGGATTCTGTCTTACAAATGTCAGAATGGGTAAATCTAAAGTCACAAGTGACAGATAATGCAGATGAGGATTTGGAGCAAGGTGAACACTTCTCCATTGCTGGTAGGAGTACACACTTTTATAGCCCCTCTGAAGTATACATTTATATTAAAACTATCATTTCACAGAAATACCATTTGTTAATTATTATTGCTCATATATATTTCATTTATTACATATGAACTTTATCAAAAAACAAGCATCAATTGCATATCCATTTAAAAAGAAGCTACAAAGTTTAAAACATGAGGTATTAAATATCCATTCATCATCATCACCATCCATAGCATATGTAAATCTATGTGTAATTTCTTTCACTGACAGATGGGTATCTTCAGCAGGAAAATATGATTGTGACTTGGAAGCAAAGTATCCAATGTTCCATTCATGTGAGGGACCCTATGTAGCTCTTCTGGGCAAGTGTAGATGTCCTGTATTCCAATGTGTCCCCCAGTGCTATGTAAAGACCTCACTTCAGGAAAAGGAGAGAAGGAGAAGCTAGGCATTTTACATCACCTGAAATTCATTTCATTTTGATTTTCATCCTTCCTTTTTCTTTCATAACAAAAATTTTATATCAAATTTGTAGTATCAGGACATTGTGTGAGATTTTGTGACTTAGGATAGGAGAGAAGCAGAAAATATTTAAGCTAAAGCTATTTGTACTTAGAATCCTGAAGGGGAAAAGAAATGGTGTCTTCACACTAACTCAATACCACTGCCACTTTCATATAAATTTGGACAATGTCCTGGATTCAAAGGCCACCTTTGTCTGTTCACAATCCTCTGGACCTCACCTGTTATCAGTTTCAGCACTGTCCTGTCTCATTTTTAAGTTATGAGATTCCTTCCATCTGTTGTGAGTAGAGTCTGCTTCTGCATTTCTCATATTCAGGACCAGCAATACTTGTACCTCTGGCCCTCTGGCTCTTGTTTCAAATCTGACAGCTTAGCCAGGTTCTATTATCATTCCATGATCTTTTGTCCCTTGTGAATTCTTCCTATTGCATGTCTTTCATGAAGATATGTGAGAGATCCTTGAACAGCATGGAAAGAATTTCAGACATTTGCAAATATTCTCCAATTTAAAGACATATAATTCAATCATAGATGAAAAGTCCCTGCAATGTTGATTACCCCGGGAATATGAAGACAAATCCAACTGTTAGTGCAGGGTATATTGCCCATTCTATTCAAGAGTTTTAGAGTCTTTGCTGCTACTCAGCATTCTTTGTTTGTTTGTTTTTTTTTTTTTAAAAATCTTGCTACCACTTTGTGGCAAGATCATATTTCATGGTTTATACTTATTTTGATATTGTTATCTATCAAAACAGAAAATTGGACATAGTACTACCAGAGGAACCCGCAATACCTCTCCTGGGCATATATCCAGAAGTCGTTCCAACTGGACACATGCTCCACTATGTTCATAGCAGCCTTATTTATAATAGCCAGAAGCTGGAAAGAACCCAGATGTCCTTCAACAGAGGAATGGATTCAGAAAATGTGGTACATTTACACAATGGAGTACTCCTCAGCTATTAAAAAAAATGAGTTTATGAAATTCCTAGGCAAATGCATGGACTTGGAGGGCATCATCCTAAGTGAGGTAACCCAATCACAAAAGAACTCACATGATATGTACAGACTGATAAGTGGATATTAGCCCAGAAACTTAGAATACCCAAGATAGAAGATACAATCTGCAAAACACATGAAACTCAAGAAGAACAAAGACAAAATGTGGACACTTTGCCCCTTCTTAGAATTGGGAACAAAACACCCATGAAAGGAGTTACAGATACAAAGTTTGGAGCTGAGAAGAAAGGATGGACCATCTAGAGACTGCCGTACTCGGGGATCCATCCCATAATTAGCCTCCAAATACTGACACCATTTCATACACTAGCAAGATTTTGCTGAAAGGACCCAAATATAGCTGTATTTTGTGAGGCTATGCCGGGGCCTAGCAAACACAGAAGTCGATGCTCACAGTCAGCTATTGGATGGATCACAGGGCCCCTAATGGAGGAGCTAGAAAAAGTACCCAAGGAGCTACAGAGGTCTGCAGCCCTATAGGTGGAGCAACAATATGAACTGACCAATATCCTCCCACCTCAGAGCTCCTGTTTCTAGCTGCATATGTATCAGAAAGCGGCCTAGTCGGCCATCATTGGAAAGAGAGGCCCATAGGTCTTACAAACTTTATATGCCTCAGTACAGGGGAATGCCAGGGCCAAGAAGTGGGAGGGGGGATGGAGGTAAGGTATACGGGGACTTTTGGGATAGCATTGGAAATGTAAATGAGGAAAATACCTACTAAAAAAGAAGATATTTTACATATAAAAATGAGTGGTTTTGGTGCAGCTTTTTTGATGAAATCAGTAGCTCACACATCCATATATTCAATTATGTTTAAACCAAAAATTGACTATGAAAGTTGTCCAACGTTAAGCAATTCATACTATGTCTATGTTCTAAACGATTATTAGACACAGAAATAAGGGATAATGCATTGCATTTTAACATCTCTGATGCAATGATGAAATTCCTAGTCCCAGTTTTTAACTTCCAGCATCTTCTGTCCACTGTGATGCTCAATATTGGATAGAACAAAAAAAAGAAAGAAAGAAAGAAAGAAAGAAAGAAAGAAAGAAAGAAAGAAAGAAAGAAAGAAAGGAAGGAAGAAAGGAAGAAAGGAAGAAAGGAAGAAAGGAAGAAAGGAAGAAAGGAAGAAAAAGGAAGAAAGGAAGAAAGGAAGAAAGGAAGAAAGAAAGAAAACAATATTTCTATGGTTTAAATATTGTCACAAATAAAGGGCAGGAAAATGATGAAGGTAATGGCTACCGAATAAACAGAAATCAGAGAAACATGAGTCAGGACACTGACATATAATTAAAGTTCATGAAATATCACACTCTTGTGAATAATTGTAGTGTTCAGAGCTGCTAGCCTGAAAATCACACTTACTCTTACACTCTGCAAGAAGTGTCAGTATTCACACTATTGTTGGTGTGTGTGTGTGTGTGTGTGTGTGTGTGTATGTGTGTGTTCATGATCATATGTGAAAGAAAATATGTTCTGACAAGACTCACATAGGTGGCAAGCTCTGGCATGGAGCACAGGGTAGGACAGTTGCAGAAAAACATCCAATGCTTTGAATTCTTATGTGTCCTACATGCTAAAACACAAGGTAACGATCCGAGGTTGAATGAACAGAGTCCATGACCCTTTATATTAGACTATGGGTCAACCTCAGTCTTGTTCTCTCCATACAGCATACATCAGAAGTGCTTTATTCTAAAGACTCTGGTCTTCAGTTAACTACTGTTTGTGGGGATCAGAGGTGAGAGCTCCCTTGAGGGCTCCTGTGCTTTTCATCAGAAATTTGTTCCTATTGATTTCTAAAACTTAAGTACACCATCAGAGAGAGCACCAATGAAAGAATGCAAAATCTCTTCTGGCTGCACCCAACCACAGGTTACTGGAAGATCCAGCAATACCACTGCTGGGCATATACCAAGAAGATACAATTTATAAAACACATTAAACTCAAGAAGAAGGAAGACCAAAGTGTGGATACTAAGATCATTCTTAGAAAGGGGAATAAAATACCCATGGAAGGCGTTACAGAGACAAAGTTCCGACTAGAGACTGAAGGAATGACCATCCAGAGACTTCCCTGCCTGGAGAATCCATCCCATAAACAACCACCAAATCAAGACACTATTGCAGATCCAAACAAAATTTTGCTGACAGGGGCCTTATATAGTAGTTTCCTGAGAGGCTCTGCCACTGCCTTGCAAATACAGAAGTCGATGCTCACAGTCATCCATTGGATGGAGCACAGAGTCCACAATGAAGGAGTAGAGAAAGTACCCAAGGAACTGAAGGGGTTTACAGCCCTGTAGGAGAACCTACTCTATGAACTAACCAGTACCCCCCCCCCCCCAGAGCTCCGTGGTACTAAACAACCAATCAAGGAAAATACATAGTGGGACTCGTGTCTCTAGCTGCATATGTAGCAGAGGATGGCCTATTAGACCACGAGTGGAAGGAGAGTCACTTTGTCTTGTGAAGATTCTATGCCGTAGAATAGGTGAATGCCAAGGCGAGGAAGCAGGAGTGGGAGGGTTGGGGAGCAGTGTGGGGGGACAGGGGACAGGGGACATCTCCAACTGTCATGGAGATGAGCAGACATAGATGTGTAGCTTGTAGACTTGTTCAAAATAGTGGTTAAGTATTGAAGAGGGGAACAAGGGGATTGAAAATTAATTCTCATTTCATAAGGATATTTTGTAGTGAACTTGCATGTAAGATTCAGAGAGAAGGAGTATAAATTAGTGGACTTGTTCTATGTATTCCTGTGTTGGGGTGATCTGTTTGTGCACTGTGTAGATTATCTTTGTATTATTCATATACTGATTTCTAGGAAGCATAAATTTGGATGCATAACAGTCCTTGGTATTGTTTTTTATATCTTTAAACATATTTTGTAAACACTCCCACTCTCAGCTCTTGACTGGTTTAGTAAAAAGCTGATATCCTGTCACAAAGGAGGAGAGAATAGGTATTACTCCTGGTGAGAGATAGGGACTCTGGGAAAGAGTCAGGGGCATATTTTGCTAGGCAGATGCAGAGAGAAGCAGGCTAGTGCTCAAGGAAGTGTGACTAAAAAGTCTTTGTCAGAAAATAGATTAATAGACATGAATTAATTTAAGGTATAAGATCTAGTTGGAACAAAGAGGAAGATAAGGCTTAAATCTATAATCAATAAACATGAATCTTGGTTTATTTACTCAGAGTTAGGGAATACATTGTAAAAGTATATTATTATACCCATGTTGATGTTAATGTGAGCACATATATCTACCATAATTGGGTCTATAACTTTGGAGCAGAAGTGTTTGATCACATATTTGCTTTGACTTTCAAGGCAAAATTTCTCTGTATAGTCCTGGTGTCTAGGAACTCACTCTGTAGTTTAGATTAGACTCAAAGTCAGAGATCCATGGGTCCCTACTTCCTGAATCCTGGGATTAAAGGCATTTGCCACAACCATCTTGGTATGTTGAAATATTTTTAAGAAATATTTTTAATCACACCAGGTCCTTTCATGAAATGGGGGGAGGGCATGTGCAGTTGAAAGAAAATAAAACTTGAGACATGTGATTCATGTAGTTTATGTCAAATAGCCCAAAGAGTTGTTTGTGAGCTTTAAAACCTGGGTCTGAGAACATAGCAGAACAGGCCAGGACATGCCCGGGCAGGCCCGTCATTACATGTCCTGACTGGCCTGGTGCCTCCCTATCTCCTGCCCTTCTGACAGTCTGTTGATGTTTAAATGGACTGATCATGTGAAACCGCGCCAATTCTTCCCCTAGCCCCAGCCCCTTTTCTATAAAAACCCCTAGCTTCCAAGCCTTGGGGTCAAAACCACTGTCGACCCGGAGCTCTGCCATTATGACTCCACCATGTGGTCGACACCTCTGTCTCCTGCGGGAGATACCTGTCTGCCCAGAGCTCCGTAATTAAACTACCTCATGCTTTTACATCAAGATGGTCATCTGTTCGTGATTCTTGGGTGCACATGGAACTGGAATTGAGTGGGGTTTTCCCCACTAGGTTCTTTCACAGCAATATGCATTGATTAGTGTTTCCAAACACATATTGGTCCCCATTCCCAATATCCTGCCCTGTAATCACATGTCTGTTACAGAACACTAACTACAATGATATAAGACCATCTTTTTCAGTCTTTGGGATAATGAGTGTGACTGTGATCGTCATTGCTTTGTTGAGGACTGTAAAGTAATTTCAGATGGTGATTCAGGACATTGTCCCATAAGAATGAGCTGTAGAATTTCTCAATAAGTGACTTCAGTGGAAAGGTACCGAGTGAAGATTTCAGAGACTTCCTAAAACATCTCTAAAGTGTTTATTACTGCATTTTTATATATTTGCCAACTGTGTATCAATCCTTGTGGGAATCAGAGTGAAAAGATATGAGCAGGTTTCCAGAAACAATTATTCTGCAAAAGGACTGGAATATTGAAATGATGCCTAGTCTTTAAGTTGCTGCAGACTATCCCCTTTTTGGGTCTCCTATCTGCATGGAACTGGTCTCTAGTTGCAGGTGGACAACGAGTCAGCAAATGAATGAAAATCAGAAGTAGCACACGAGAGAGTCTGAATTAATTTGTTAAATTGAGCATCAAACATTTTATACAGAAGAAAATAGGGAAGTTGGGTGATATGCCGGCAAGGTATAAAGAGGTTACTTGATTCTTACACAAAACAGAGCAATGCCAACATGGAAGGACTGGCAGGAACCAACTATGATAAAATTCAATGTTAACAACTGGGATCAAAAAGAGCTCCATCTAAGGTCCACTTAATCTTAGAAGCTAGGGTCAAGGGCTTCATGCCCTTGCCATAGTTCCTATTCTAGTCTATTGTATAGTCCACCTTCCCCCTAGGCCATTGTAAATACTTGTGTATGGGTGTAACTCAGCTATCTATAGTTCTCAGTATCTACTCTTATTCCTTCTTAGATCACAAACTTCCTTCTTCCCAGATAATGTTAAATTACTGTGTAGGGCAGTGACTTAGCTATTCATGCCCAAGATCAGATCAAGGACTGCCTAGAATCTAACTTAGCTATATGTCAAAAAATCAATCCTTAGGAGCACTTGTAATAAATCAATATTAAGGGTAAGCACACAGATCTGTTAACCAACTAAAGCAAGGACATTGGAGCATTCTTTATACAGGGTGCCACGATTTCAGGAGACTAAGTTTCCATGAACTTTTCACCTCAGGACAGCGCCCAGGTTTCTGGAGCCTGTCGAGCTTGTCACTACTGGAGTGGATGTAGCATCAAGTGATGTTCAGAATTTTCAATTATAGACAGATCCAAAGTTGCAGAATGTATTTGCTTGATTTCTACTTCCTTACTAATGTGAATTTCTCTTGGACTGTTAACTTCTGTGAGTACTGCAGTGGTTCTCCACCATTTTGTTGTATGTCAGTATTCTAGGAATTAGTAGATGGATTCATGGAAGGGACACATCTGCACTCAAGACTCTTGCTGCCCTCAGCTGCTTTGGCCCAAGTACTGTCTGATGGAGGCAACAAAGACCCTGATCGCTCTTGTTTACACCTTATTAAAAATGGGACCCGCTAGAACTGTATCCATCTATCATTAGGAAAAAGGATGACAATGAGAACATCATTGATGATAATAAAGAAAGAACTTAAATTCAGGTGCTAAGACAGCAGTCATCTTTCACAGATAAACAAGAGCCATTTCTCCCTGTGGCTGAACCCTGTAAGTACACTCTTTGCAGGGATATGTTACTATTCAATTCAGACTGGACAACTTCATTATGGGAAATCTATCTAAAGATGTGTTCATGACCAGCTGGGGGCACAATGGAACCAAGAATCTATTTAGTCCCCATAGTCTATAGTCATTTCAACAACACAGAACACCCAAAATACAGTTTGCAAAACACAAGAAAATCAAGAAGGGGGAAGACCAATGGGTGGGTACTTCATTCATCCTTAGAATAGGGAACAAAATATCCATGAAAGGAGTTACAGAGGCAAAGTTTGAAACTTAGACAAGAGGATGGACTATCCAGAGACTACCCCACCCAGGCATCTATCCCATAATCAGCCACCAAACCCAGACACTATTGCATACGCCAGAAAGATTTTCCTGAAGGGACCCTGTTATAGCTGTCTCATATGAGGCTATGCCCATGACTGGCAAATATGGAAGTGGATGCTCACAGTCATTTATAAGATGGAATACAGGGCCCGCAGTGGAGAAGCTAGAAAAAGCACCCAAGGAGATGAAGGGTTCTGCAACCCCATAGGTGGAACAATAATGTGAACTAACCAGTACCCCCAGAGCATGTATCTCTAGCTGCATATGTAGTAGAAGATGGCCTAGTCAGCCATCACTGGGAATAGAGGCCCCTTGGTATTGCAAACTTTATATGCCCCAGTGCAGGGGAATGCCAGGAGCAAGAAAGAGTGAGTGGGTAGGGGAGCAGGGCAGAGGGAGGGTATAGGGAAGTTTCGGGATAGCATTTGTAATGTATATAAAGAAAATATCTAATAATAATAATAAAAGTCCAAGGTTCAAAGTCTCCTCTGAGATTAATCCAATCACTTAACTGTAATTCCCAAAGCAAGACAGGAATCCAGCTTGCTAAACTCCAAATTCTGTATCTTCATGGGTGATGTCAAAGCAGTCTTCAGATCTCCAACTCCTTTTTCATCTTTGTTGAGGGCAACAATTTTCTTTCTCCTAGGCTGGCTCCACTCTGTTACCAGATTTCTTCAGCTGATAACGAATGGCTCTGTCATCTTAAACATCTTGGAGTCTCTTAGGCCACTTCAGTGTTACAGCTTCAAGTTTCAATATTTGGGATGCACACATGATCTTCTGTGGTCCTTGTAAGGACTGGTGTCATTTCTCCAGATCTGCCCTCTGTAGTATTCTTAGCTCAGGTAGATCTTCTCCACTGTTGTAATGATATCTCTCACACAGTGGGGACTTCTGCTGCAACTAGACTACTCCAATAACCTCTCACAGGCTCTCTTCATGGTGCCATTCCTCCACTTCTTTGCATGACCCTTTAAGACCAGGGCCATCAACTGAAATTGAGGCTGTTCTTTCACAAATGTTCTTCCATAGCCTGTCACAGTGCCAAACCTCAGCTGTTCTTTGTGAAGCCTTCATGTCTTCAAACACAGGAATACCTGGATAACTCTTACACATTACAAAGTACACATGTGGCAGGAGGTACTACTTTGGCTATTTCTGAGACACAATTTTTTTTTGTGCTCTCAGAAAATACTTTTCAGAATGTTTCATCTCAGTGATGCTGGTCTCTTCTTAATCACCACTAAATTCTTAGCTCCAGATAATCAGCATCAATTGACTCAGTAATGTCTTTTATTCTGGACTCTAAAGCCAGAGTGACATGTCTGAAGCTGCTGAGTTCTGCTGGTTGCTGGTGCTGGAACATGGTCCCCTTGTTCTATTATATTATCACCAACTTTGTGTTTTCCAACAACTTCACTACCTAAGCTTGGCTGTCCTGGAAATTGCTCTGAAGACAGAGTTTGAATTCAAAAATTTGCATGCCTGTCTCCTAAGCACTGGGATTAAAGGTCTCATCTACCAAGCCTGGATTTAAGTTGTTCTTTATCTAGAATGTGCTCTTGGTGGGCCTTGAACTCAGAGATCTGCTTGTCTTTGCCTCCTAAGATTAAAGACACGTAATACCATGTCTAGACCTAAACTTACCTGGGTGGGATATTTCCCCAAACCACTACTCCCTTAATTCAATTTAATATCCTTGATCACAGGATTCAGCCCCTTTTCACTTTGTGGTGCCCCATTAGTGCTCAAACCCTATATTTTATATTTTCCCTTTTTCAGCTTTCTATGCTTTTTAAAAATGCTCTTCATGAGACTTAAGCACAGAAGAAAGTCTATGATGGGTGCAATCAATGAGTCTCTTCACCTTAGACTCAGGGAGACTCTTCAGACAAGGACAAAAATTAGCAACATCTTTACAAAGATACCACAAACATAATCACTAGACCACATAATGAAATCCTTCTCCACCAACCTCAACAAAGTCTTCCATATTCCTTTTTGAATATTCCATTAAGCCCCACTTAAAGCATCCCAATGGTTTCTACATCCAAAGTTCCAAAATCCACATTCTTCCAAACAAAAGCATAGTTAGGCATATTAAAGCAATACCCCAGTCCAAACTTCTGTTTTATTGCCCAAAGCCAGGTTTACACACCTACCCCAACAGGGCCACACCTTCTAATTGTGCCAGTCCCTGGGCCTAGAACATACAAACATAATATACTTTACAGTACCATGCAAAAAAAAGTCTTAATCTGGCAGAGACAATGGCTGAAATACATTGGATATCTATTGCCATCCAGGAGCCTCCCAGTTGCTTTTTCTAAGTTCAATATTACACTCACCCCTTCAGCCTTGACTCTGCCTGACAGACAGGCTTTCACAGAAGTAGGGAAAATGGCTCCTTACACAAAGCCACATTAGTGTAATTCCTATATGATGGACAAAAGTAATACTAAGTCACTTTTTACAGAACTTATTTATCAACTCAAATTTTGTGTGGGCTAACATAGGTAGATTCTGAGGTTATATGTTATTATCTAATCCCATAAAAGTGGTTCCAGTCTCAAATTTCCTGAACAGAATACCAATACCTTAGGCTCTAAGCTAAAGAATAGACAAATGGGACTTCATGAAATTGCAAAGCTTCTGTAAGGCAAAGGACACTGTCAAAAACACAAAATGGCAATCAACAGACTGGGAAAAGATTTTTACGCAACCTGCAACTTATAGGGGGCTAATATTCAATATGTACAAAGAACTCAAGAAGTTAGACTCCAAAGAACAGAATAACCGTATTAAAAATGTGGTAAAGAACTAAATATAGAATTCTCAAGTGAGGAATATCAATCAGACAAGATGAAATTAAATAAATGTTCAACATCATTCTTCATCAGGGAATTGCAAATAGAAACAACCCTGAGATTCCACCTCACACCAGTAAGAATTGCTAAGATTAAATACTCAAGTGATAGTAGATGCTGATGAGGATGTGGAGAAAGAGGAAAACTCCTCCAATGCCGGTGGGATTACAAGCTGGTACCATAACTGTAGAAATCAGTCTGACAATTCCTCAGAAAAGTTGACATAGCAATACCTAAGGACCTAGCAATACCACTCCTGGGCATATGCCAAGAAAATGTTCCAATATGTAATAAGGGTTCATGCTCCACTATGTTCATGCTCCACTATGTTCATGCTCCACTATGTTCATGCTCCACTATGTTCATGCTCCACTAAATAGAAGCCTTATTTATAATAACCAGGAGCTGGAAAGAACCTAGATGTCCTTAAACAGAGGAATGGATTCAGAAAATATGGGGCATTTACACAATGTAGTACAATTTTGCTATTAAAAATGATGAATTCATGAAATTCTCATGTAAATGGATAGAATTAGAAAATATCATCCTGAGTGAGGTAACCCAATCACAAAAGAAAACACATTGTATGCACTCACTGATAACTGGATATTATCCCAAAAGGTCCAAATAACCAGGATACAATTCATAGACCCCATGAAGCTCAATAAGAAGGAAGATCAAAGTATGGATGCTTTGGTCCTTCTTACAAGGAGAACAAAATACTCACAGTAGAAAATATGGAGATAAAGTATAGAACAGAGAATGAAGAAAAAGCCACCCAGGGATGGTGCCACCTTGGGATTCATCAAATACATAGTTACCAAACCCAGACACTTTTGTGGATGCCATGAATTGGATGTTGAAAGTAGCCTGATATGACTGTATCCTGAGAGGCCCTGCCAGAGCCTTACAAATACAGAGGTGTATGTTCACAGTTAACCATTTTACTGAGCACCGGGTTCCCAACAGAGGAGTTTGAGAAAGGACTGAACAAGTTGAAGTAGTTTGCAACCCCACAGGAATAACAACAATATCAACCAACATGAACCCCCAGAACTCCCAGGTTCTAATTCATCAACAAAAGACTAAAATGGCTCCAACTCCATATGTAGCAGAGGATGGCCTTTTTATGCATCAATAGGAGGAGAAGTCCTTGGTTTTTATGAAGGCTAGATAGATGCCCCAGTATAGGGGAATCAAGGGCAGGGAGGTGAGAGTTGGTTGGGTGGGTGGAGGACAACCCCCATAGGAGCAGGGGAAGGAAGCCTGTGATAGGGTATTTCTGGGATGGAGGTAAGACAGTAAAGAGAATAACATTTGGAATATACATAAAGAAAATATCCAATAAACAAAAAAGTGTTTTCTCTACAATGAATCTCATCGGCTATATAAAAATCTGTACAGTTTTTACACTGAAACTAATGTTGAGTTGCACTTGAATTTCACATTCTTAGCAAAATAATTGCCTGAGCACATAAACTCCACACTTTAAGACTGCCACTTATTCTTAATCCTCCTCTTCTTCCTCCTCCTCCTCTTCCTCCTCTTTGGTTCATTCTTCTACTTTGAGATTGTTGGCCTACCAGGACTCTTCTTTTCCTATTGCACTTTTGCCCTTGGCTTGGTCTGCAGCAATTTCCTTTTCATACTTCTATTTTAGTTTAGCTGCTTTCTGTTCCTATTGTTTTATCTTTAGCAAATTTCTCAGACCACATCTCAATCAGTTTCTTTGCAGTTTCTCCAATTAACAGGCCAGGGTGTTAACTTTTGATCTTTGGGCATTGTTCAGAGCAAAACAGAAAGAAGGCAGACAGGAGTCTTTTCTGATCATTTGGATCTTTTTTTTCTTTCTTTCTTTTCTTATCATCTTTGGGAGGAACATAGTTCTTCATTTCCCTGTCATTACAAACTTTGTCACTCTTGGCCAATCTTTTAACTTCTACTTTTCCTTTGCAGACAAGGTCTTTGATGTCTTGGAGCATTCCTTGGAGAACTTGCCAAAGTAGTCCCACAAGTCAGGATGCTTCTTCTTGTGCTCCTCCCAGCAGGTCTGCATGAAGAATGTATACAAGAACATTTTGCAGCACAGCTTGCTGGGGTCATCCTTGCCCATGAAGACGGCATGGTGTCTACCTGCCACAACCTCCACAGAGAGACTTCCTTCCCCAATCTCCAGGGAGAACTGGTTTGGTGTCAGTCCTCTAACCCTAACTTCAAAGTGAGATTTGAGAGAGCTAGGAGAAAGATAAGAGAGGTGAGAGTCATTAGAGTGCATTATATCCATGTATGAAATTTTCAAAAAGGAGAGTTAATGAATGAAAACAAAATGAAGAAATAAACAACTAAAATATTTTCTTTTTCAAATAGAATTCTAAATCCTTAAAAATTCCTATAAAGACTCTTACTGGGATCAATCTCTAAGGTATTTGTCTCCCTCTGTGAGCAGAATGTGAACAAATGTAATATAATATTAGAAGGGCTGTGGGGCATCTCTGTTGATTCACCTGAGGAGATACATAAGAATCTGACATGACTGTCGAAGGGGGATTCTGACACAGTTCCTGTCCCTGGAGCATTGCTAGCCCATTGATCCCTATATTCCCCATGTGTGCTGATGACTGCTCTTGGCTTGAAATTGATCTACTCCTGACTACTTTACTGTCAATCTCTCTTTCTGGTGACTATACTTCCCCTCGTTACTCAGAGAAAATCACTCGATAATAAATGAAACAGATGTGCTTCTCAGGAATGAGGAATGGAGTTGGTTGTGAGGCTGTGGAGGACAAGGAAAAGGATTTCTGCTTGGCATTTAGGGACATGGGAAAGGATCTAGACAACATAACCACAAAGCCATAAAAGCCAACATGCTCCTTTGTAGAAATAGTTCATTGACTTGAATTTGGAAACATGAGGAGATACATGTACCCTCCCATTAAATGACTGCTGTATTAATTTGCAGTATGAACTTGGGGATATTAAGGATAGAGAGTAAAAGTGGTCTCAAGATTAAAAGGCATGAATAGAAAAAAAGGAATTTATAAAATACAAGCAAATGACAGATTTATTTTATAGGAGAAAGACTTGTATATATCTAGAAACAAATATTATTTGAAGGAGAGTAGTGTAGGCTATGGAATCTTTAGGATGAGGCAATAAAGATTAGAAAATTTAAAAGATGATGTCCATGCATACAGAAAACTAGTAGTTTGTTTTCCTAGTTACTTCCAGGATTCATGATGACAATGCCTAGATATATACTAGAACGTGCTGGCTGCTTTACATGCATATATTATAACTTTGTAAAAATTCACTCCTGTTCTTACATGAAAACAGTTGCGAAGGACTGCTGTCTGCTCTACCAGGAAATCACAAGAGCTGTGCCCAGCTGTCAGTTAAGAATAGGCTGTGTAACTCCTATAAGGAAATGTTCTTTTGTTTTGTGTTTAGTTTCTGTTTTAAGGAAGCAGGGGTTGGAGCTGTGGTCATAGAATTTATGTAAATTTAAGGAATTTTAAAATAATTATTAATATGGTCAATGTCTTATGATGTAACATTAGTAGATAAAAGTTTTGATTCAGGCTCTTTGGATGGGAGAAAGAATGAAAGGAGAGAAGGCAAAAGAAAGGGAAAAAGCAGGAGGGCAAAAGCATGAGAAGAGGAAAAGGAAGAATGATGAGAATCCTTGGGTAAAGAGAGAGCACTTCATCACACTCCTTGCATCCACTACTGTGACCCAGAGTCACTATCGAATTAGATCCACTCTCATTCCCACCTTCCTTCAAGACCCACCTCATGCTCAGGTGGACCTTTGCACTGTGTGACAGTGGCACATAACTATTGGGATGTGAGTGCTGCTTCATAGCTGCTCACCTTCAGGAAGAACCTATGTGCCCTGAAAGAAAAGAGGATTAGATCTTTACAAAGTGTGGAGCAGTTACTGAAGAATCGATCAGAATGTCAGTTTACCCATTCAAGAACTAGTTCACTCTGAAGCAGAGCTCTACCACCACTAACATGGACCTTTGAAGACACAGTGAACAGGTTCCCTGTGTGCTCAGAAACAAGTCCCTTTGAGGATGCACAGGACCAGCAGGGGGTGGTGTAGATTCAACTTTCACTAAGAGAGAGACAGTAACAGGTGCAGAGAAACATCTGGAGAGTGAGATTGAGGCAGTCCTAGGAGACTCTGAGGCTTCCTTTCCAAATATCACACACTTCAGTGACCATACAATACATGTGATGGAGCTCTTGTGACAAGACTAACAATTTTGGACAGTAAAAGTTCTTGGTTAAGTAATTGTGCATATGTTTTATTCATTACATATTAACCTTATTGGAAGACATTATAAAATTACATATGTGAATGACAGAATGACAGAGAATTTCAAACATGATGTGTCAAATGTTTGGTCATCACTATCATAGTCAGCTGCATCTGTAAATCTATCTGTAACTTATTTCCACTGGCAGGATAGATTTTCTCAGTTGGAAACTATGATTGAGTGTGACTTGGGAACACAGCTCTTGTTGTTCCATTCACAATGTTGAACCAATGCAACTCTGCTGGGAAAGTGTAGAACACCTGGGTCCAACTGCCACATGAAATCCTCAGCTCAGGGGGAGGAGAGGGGGAGAATCTGGGCACATTTTCACAGCCTGGTCTTCCATACATTTTATTTTCACCACTTACTTTTCTGTATATTTTCCCCTAAAGTATTTTTTCTAAATTAATTTTTCTAAATTTATTAATATATATGTTTTATTGACTTGAGGAAAAAGGACTTTGAAGGTAGTGAAGAGGTTAATTTATACCATATTAATACCAACTACATCAGAATATAGACAATGTTCCTTACAATCTCTGGATTCCGGGGTCTCCTTCATTGTTTACAGCATTCCTAGCAGTGGCTTCTTCAGTCTCCTGTCTTGTGTTTTTGGATGAGAGCCCTTCAATCTTTTTTTTTTTTTAATTTATTTTTTTTTAGGTATTTTCCTCGTTTACATTTTCAATGCTATCCCAAAAGTCCCCCATACCCACCCACCCCCAATCCCCTACCCACCCACTCTCCCTTTTTGGCCCTGGGGTTCCCCTGTACTGGGGCATATAAAGTTTGCAAGTCCAATGGGCCTCTCTTTGCAGTGATGGGCGACTAGGCCATCTTTTGATACATATGCAGCTAGAGACAAGAGCTCCAGGGTACTGGTTAGTTCATATTGTTGTTCCACCTATAGGGTTGCAGTTCCCTTTAGCTCCTTGGGTAATTTCTCTAGCTCCTCTATTGGGGGCCGTGTGATCCATCCAATAGCTGACTGTGATCATCCACTTCTGTGTTTCCTAGACCCCGGCACAGTCTCACAAGAGACAGCTATATCTGGGTCCTTTCAGCAAAATCTTGCTAGTGTATGCAATGGTGTCAGCGTTTGGAAGCTGATTATGGGATGGATCCCTGCATATGGCAATCACTAGATGGTCCATCCTTTCGTCACAGCTCCAAATTTTGTCTCTGTAACTCCTTCCATGGGTGTTTTGTTCCCCTTTCTAAGAAGGGGCAAAGTCTCCACACTTTGGTCTTCGTTCTTCTTGACTTGCATGTGTTTAGCAAATTGTATCTTATATCTTGGGTATCCTAAGTTTCTGGGCTAATATCCACTTATCAGTGAGTACATATTGTGCGAGTTCCTTTGTGAGTGGGTTACCTCACTCAGGATGATGCCCTCCAGGTCCATCCATTTGCCTAGGAATTTCATAAATTCATTTTTTTAAATAGCTGAGTAGTACTCCATTGTGTAAATGTACCACATTTTCTGTATCCATTCCTCTGTTGAGGGGCATCTGGGTTCTTTCCAGCTTCTGGCTATTATAAATAAGGCTGCTATGAACATAGTGGAGCATGTGTCCTTCTTACCAGTTGGGACATCTTCTGGATATATGCCCAGGAGAGGTATTGCGGGATCCTCCGGTAGTACTATGTCCAATTTTCTGAGGAACTGCCAGACTGATTTCCAGAGTGGTTTTACAAGCTTGCAATCCCACCAACAATGGAGAAGTGTTCCTCTTTCTCCACATCCTCGCCAGCATCTGCTGTCACCTGAATTTTTGATCTTAGCCATTCTGACTGGAGTGAAGTGGAATCTCAGGGTTGTTTTGATTTGCATTTCCCTGATGATTAAGGATGTTGAACATTTTTTCGGGTGCTTCTCAGCCATTCAGTATTCCTCAGGTGAGAATTCTTTGTTCAGCTCTGAGCCCCATTTTTTAATGGTGTTATTTGATTTTCTGGAGTCCACCTTCTTTAGTTCTTTATATATATTGGATATTAGCCCCCTATCTGATTTGGGATAGGTAAAGATCCTTTCCCAATCTGTTGGTGGCCTTTTTGTCTTATTGACGGTGTCTTTTGCTTTCCAGAAGCTTTCCAATTTTATGAGGTCCCATTTATCGATTTTCGGTCTTACAGCACAAGTCATTGCTGTTCTATTCAGGAATTTTTCCCCTGTACCCATGTCTTCAAGGCTTTTCCCTACTTTCTCCTCTATAAGTTTCAGTGTCTCTGGTTTTATGTGGAGTTCCTTAATCCACTTAGATTTGTCCTTAGTACAAGGAGATAGAAATGGATCAATTCGCATTTTTCTACATGATAACCGCCAGTTGTGTCAGCACCATTTGTTGAAAATGCTGTCTTTTTTCCACTGGATGGAGTCCCAGAACCAAGGTGGCTCCCGTGGAACCTAAGGCAGGATCCTCTTGGGCTGGGCGGACACCTGTGCTCTGACCAGGAAGGTGGACGGTTGACTGGAGCCGAAAATGGTGCTGCCTCAGAGGCTCTGTGGCTCTCCCCTGTCCCAGAGACTACTGGCCTTTTTATTCCACACTCTCACCTGTGCAGACTGCCCTCCGCGGAGTCTTTAGACTTTTAAAATTACACCAAGAAGTTATTAATTTAGAAAGAGCAGAACCTCTACATTTCGGTGCAGCTTAAGCTGTACGAGATCTACTAAGTTAGTTGCAGGGTTGGTTCTTTCTTTTTTTTTTTTTTTTTGATTTTTAATATTTTTATTACATATTTTCCTCAATCACATTTCCAATGCTATCCCAAAAGTCCCCCATAGCGCCCCCCACTTCCCAACCCACCCATTCCCATTCTTTTGGCCCTGGCATTCCCCTATATTGGGGCATATAAAGTTTGCAAGTCCAATGGGCCTCTCTTTCCATTGATGGCCGACTAGGCCATCTTTCGATACATATGCAGCTAGAGACAAGAGCTCCGGGGTTCTGGTTAGTACATCATGTTGTTCCAACAATAGGGTTGCAGATCCCTTTAGCTCCTTGGGTACTTTCTCTAGCTTCTCCATTGGGAGCCCTGTGATACATCCAATAGCTGACTGTGAACATCCACTCCTGTGTTTGCTAGGCCCCGGCATCGTCTCACAAGAGACAGCTATATTTGGGTCCTTTCAGCAAAATCTTGCTAGTGTATGCAATGGTGTCAGCGTTTAGAAGCTGATTATGGGATGGATCCCTGGATACGGCAGTCTCTAAATGGTCCATCCTTTCATCACAGCTACGAACTTTGTCTCTGTAACTCCTTCCCTGGGTGTTTTGTTCCCAATTTTAAGAAGGTGCACAGTGTCCACACTTTGGTCTTCATTCTTCTTGAGTTTCATGCGTTTATCAAATTGTATCTTATATCTTGGGTATCCTAAGTTTTGGGCAAATATCCACTTATCAGTGAATACATATTGTGTGAGTTCTTTTGTGATTGTGTTACTTCACTCAAGATGATGCCCTCCAGGTCCATCCATTTGGCTAGGAATTTCATAAATTCATTCTTTTTAATAGCTGAGTAGTACTCCATTGTGTAAATGTACCATAATTTCTGTATCCATTCCTCTGTTGAGGGACATCTGGGTTCTTTCCAGCTTCTGGCTATTATAAATAGGGCTGCTATGAACATAGTGGAGCATGTGTCCTTTTTACCGGTTGGGACATCTTCTGGATATATGCCCAGGAGAGGTATTGCTGGATCCTCCGGTAGTACTATGTCCAATTTTCTGAGGAACCGCCAGACTGATTTCCAGAGTGGTTGTACAAGCTTGCAATCCCACCAACAATGGAGGAGTGTTCCTCTTTCTCCACATCCTCGCCAGCATCTGCTGTCACCTGAATTTTTGATCTTAGCCATTCTGACTGGTGTGAGGTGGAATCTCAGGGTTGTTTTGATTTGCATTTCCCTGATGATTAAGGATGTCGAACATTTTTTCAGGTGTTTCTCTGCCATTCGGTATTCCTCAGGTGAGAATTCTTTGTTCAGTTCTGAGCCCCATTTTTTAATGGGGTTATTTGACTTTCTGGAGTCCACCTTCTTGAGTTCTTTATATATATTGGATATTAGTCCCTTATCTGATTTAGGATAGGTGAAGATCCTTTCCCAATCTGTTGGTGGTTTTTTTGTCTTATTGATGGTGTCTTTAGCCTTGCAGAAGCTTTGTAGTTTCATGAGGTCCCACTTGTCAATTCTCGATCTTACAGCACAAGCCATTACTGTTCTATTCAGGAATTTTTCCCCTGTGCCCATATCTTCAAGGCTTTTCCCCACTTTCTCCTCTATAAGTTTCAGTGTCTCTGGTTTTATGTGAAGTTCCTTGATCCACTTAGACTTGACCTTAGTACAAGGAGATAGGAATGGATCGATTCGCATTCTTCTACATGTTAACAACCAGTTGTGCCAGCACCATTTGTTGAAAATGCTGTCTTTCTTCCACTGGATGTTTTTAGCTCCCTTGTCGAAGATCAAGTGACCATAGGTGTGTGGGTTCATTTCTGGGTCTTCAATTCTATTCCATTGGTCTATTTGTCTGTCACTATACCAGTACCATGCAGTTTTTATCACAATTGCTCTGTAGTAGAGCTTTAGGTCCGGCATGGTGATTCCACCAGAGGTTCTTTTATCCTTGAGAAGAGTTTTTGCTATCCTAGGTTTTTTGTTGTTCCAGATGAATTTGCAGATTGCACTTTCTAATTCGTTGAAGAATTGATTTGGAATTTTGATGGGGATTGCATTGAATCTGTAGATTGCTTTTGGCAAGATAGCCATTTTTACAATGTTGATCCTGCCAATCCATGAGCATGGGAGATCTTTCCATCTTCTGAGATCTTCTAGAATTTCTTTCTTCAGAGACTTGAAGTTTTTGTTATACAGATCTTTCACTTCCTTAGTTAGAGTCACGCCAAGATATTTTATATTATTTGTGACTATTGAGAAGGGTGTTGTTTCCCTAATTTCTTTCTCAGCCTGTTTATTCTTTGTGTAGAGAAAGGCCATTGATTTGTTTGAGTTAATTTTATATCCAGCTACTTCACCGAAGCTGTTTATCAGGCTTAGGAGTTCTCTGGTGGAATTTTTAGGGTCACTTATATATACTATCATATCATCTGCAAAGAGTGATATTTTGACTTCATCTTTTCCAATTTGTATCCCTTTGATCTCCTTTTGTTGTCGAATAGCTCTGGCTAGGACTTCAAGTACAATGTTGAATAGGTATGGAGAAAGTGGACAGCCTTGTCTAGTCCCTGATTTTAGAGGGATTGCTTCAAGCTTCTCACCATTTACTTTGATGTTGGCTACTGGTTTGCTGTAGATTGCTTTTATCATGTTTAGGTATGGGCCTTGACTTCCTGATCTTTCCAAGACTTTTATCATGAATGGGTGTTGGATCTTGTCAAATGCTTTTTCTGCATCTAACGAGATGACCATGTGGTTTTTGTCTTTGAGTTTGTTTATATACTGGATCACGTTGATGGATTTCCGTATATTGAACCATCCCTGCATCCCTGTGATGAAACCTACTTGGTCAGGATGGATGATTGTTTTGATGTGTTCTTGGATTCGGTTAGCAAGAACTTTATTGAGGATTTTTG
Organism: Mus caroli; assembly: GCF_978045245.1. NCBI lineage: Eukaryota > Metazoa > Chordata > Mammalia > Rodentia > Muridae > Mus > Mus caroli. The sequence goes on along the minus strand of NW_028227269.1, from coordinate 113,333,910 downwards.
CATCAATATTCATAAGGGATATTGGTCTGAAGTTTTCTATCTTTGTTGGGTCTTTTTGTGGTTTAGGTATCAGAGTAATTGTGGCTTCATAGAATGAGTTGGGTAGAGTACCTTCTGTTTCTATTTTGTGGAATAGTTTGTGAAGAACTGGGATTAGATCTTCTTTGAAGGTCTGATAGAACTCTGCACTAAACCCATCTGGTCCTGGGCTTTTTTTAGTTGGGAGACTATTAATGACTGCTTCTATTTCTTTGGGGGATATAGGGCTGTTTAGATCATTAACCTGATCTTGATTCAACTTTGGTACCTGGTATCTGTCTAGGAACTTCTCCATTTCATCCAGGTTCTCCAGTTTTGTTGAGTATAGCCTTTGGTAGAAGGATCTGATGGTGTTTTGGATGTCTTCAGGATCTGTTGTTATGTCTCCTTTTTCATTTCTGATTTTGTTAATTAGGATGCTTTCCCTGTGCCCTCTAGTGAGTCTGGCTAAGGGTTTATCTATCTTGTTGATTTTCTCAAAGAACCAGCTCCTTGATTGGTTGATTCTTTGAATAGTTTTTCTTGTTTCCACTTGGTTGATTTCACCCCTGAGTTTGATTATTTCCTGCCGTCTACTCCTCTTGGGTGAATTTGCTTCCTTTTGTTCTAGTGCTTTTAGGTGTGTTGTCAAGCTGCTAATGTGTGCTCTCTCTAGTTTCCTTTTGGAGGCACTCAGAGCTATGAGTTTTCCTCTTAGAAATGCTTTCATTGCGTCCCATAAGTTTGGGTATGTTGTGTCTTCATTTTCATTGAACTCTAAAAAGGCCTTAATTTCTTTCTTTATTCCTTCCTTGACCAAGGTATCATTGAGAAGAGTGTTGTTCAGTTTCCACGTGAATGTTGGCTTTCTATTATTTATTTTGTTATTGAAGATCAGCTTTAGTCCATGGTGATCTGATAGGATGCATGGGACAATTTCAATATTTTTGTATCTGCTGAGGCCTGCTTTGTGACCAATTATGTGGTCAATTTTGGAGAAGGTACCATGAGGTGCTGAGAAGAAGGTATATCCTTTTGTTTTAGGATAGAATGTTCTGTAGATATCTGCCAGATCCATTTGATTCATAATTTCTGTTAGTTTCACTGTGTCCCTGTTTAGTTTCTGTTTCCATGATCTGTCCATTGGTGAAAGTGGTGTGTTGAAGTCTCCCACTATTATTGTATGAGGTGCAATGTGTGCTTTGAGATGTACTAAAGTTTCTTTAATGAATGTGGCTGCCTTTGTATTTGGAGCATAGATATTCAGGATTGATAGTTCCTCTTGGAGGATTTTACCTTTGATGAGTATGAAGTGTCCCTCCCTGTCTTTTTTAATGACTTTGGGTTGGAAGTCAATCTTATCAGATATTAGAATGGCTACTCCAGCTTGTTTCTTCATGCCATTTGCTTGGAAAATTGTTTTCCAGCCTTTCATTCTGAGGTAGTGTCTATCCTTTTCTCTGAGATGAGTTTCCTGTAAACAGCAAAATGTTGGGTCTTGTTTGTGTAGCCAGTTTGGTAGTCTATGTCTTTTTATCGGGGAGTTGAGTCCATTGATATTAAGAGATATTAAGGAAAAGTAATTGTTGTTTCCTGTTATTATTGTTGTTAAAGTTGGCATTTTGTTCTTGTGGCTGTCTTCTTTTAGGTTTGTTGAGGGATTACCTTCTTGTTGTTTCTAGGGCGTGGTTCCTGTCCTTGTATTGGTTTTTTTCTGTTATTATCCTTTGAAGGGCTGGATTCGTGGAGAGATAATGTGTGAATTTGGTTTTGTCGTGGAATACTTTGGTTTCTCCATCTATGTTAATTGAGAGTTTGGCTGGGTATAGTAGCCTGGGCTGGAATTTGTGTTCTTTTAGTGTCTGTATAACATCCGTCCAGGATCTTCTGGCTTTCATAGTCTCTGGTGAAAAATCTGGTGTAATTCTGATAGGCTTGCCTTTATATGTTACTTGGCCTTTTTCTCTTACTGCTTTTAGTATTCTATCTTTATTTAGAGCATTTGTTGTTCTGATTATAATGTGTCGGGAGGTATTTCTTTTCTGGTCCAGTCTATTTGGAGTTCTGTAGGCTTCTTGTATGTTCATGGGCATCTCTTTCTTTAGATTTGGGAAGTTTTCTTCTATAATTTTGTTGAAGATGTTTGCTGGTCCTTTGAGTTGAAAATCTTCATTCTCATCCACTCCTATTATCCGTAGGTTTGGTCTTCTCATTGCGTCCTGTATTTCTTGGATGTTTTGAGTTAGGATCTTTTTGCATTTTACATTTTCCTTGATTGTTGTGCTGATGTTCTCTATGGAATCTTCTACACCTGAGATTCTCTCTTCCATCTCTTGTATTCTGTTGCTGATGCTCGTATCTATGGTTCCAGATTTCTTTCCTAGGGTTTCTATCTCCATTGTTGCCTCATTTTGGGTTTTCTTTATTGTGTCTACTTCCCTTTTTAGGTCTAGTATGGTTTTGTTCATTTCCATCATCTGTTTGGATGTGTTTTCCTGTTTTTCTGTAAGGACTTCTACCTGTTTGATTATGTTATCCTGTTTTTCTTTAAGGATTTGTAACTCTTTAGCAGTGTTCTCCTGCAATTCTTTAAGGGATTTTTTTGCTTCCTCTTTATTGTCGTCTGTCTGTTTAGTAGTGTTCTCCTGCATTTCTTTAAGTGTGTTATTAAAGTCCTTCTTGAAGTCCTCTATCATCATCAGGAGATATGCTTTTAAATCCGTGTCTAGCTTTTCCGGTGTGTTGGGGTGCCCTGGACTGGGCGAAGTGGGGGTGCTGGGTTCTGATGATGGTGAGTGGTCTTGGTTTCTGTTAGTAAGATTATTACGTTTACCTTTCGCCATCTGGTAATCTCTGGGGTTAGTTGTTATCGTTGTCACTGTTTAAAGATTGGAGCAGAAGCTGTGTTCCACTCACCAGCAGTCCCAAAATCCTGCGGCGGGGGTCGTGGGTAGCTGGCGGGTGTCAGGCAACCCTGCTCTCCCGCTACCCCGGCGCTGATCCGGCCAGATGAGGCCTGTGGCCCTACTCAGGCCGGTTTCCGCTTCCCTAACTAATGCAGTCTCAGGTCCCGCGCAATTGGATTGGAGCAGAAGCTGTGCTCCACTCACCAGAAGTCTTAAGATCCTGTGGTGGGTGTTGTGGGTAGCTGGCGAGTGTCAGCCGACCCTGCGCCCCAGCTGCTCAGGCGCTCCTCTGACCGGAAGAGGGTTGTGGCCCTATGTAGGCCGGATTTCTCTCTCCCCAACCAGAGCAGTCTCAGGTCCCGCGTGATTGGACTGGAGCAGAAGCTGTGTTCCACTCACCAGCAGTCCCAAAATCCTGCGGCGGGGGTCATGGGTAGCTGGCGGGTGTCAGGTAACCCTGCGCTCCCGCTACCCAGGCGCTGATCCGGCCGGATGAGGCCTGTGGCCCTACTCAGGCCGGTTTCTGCTTCCCTAACTAATGCAGTCTCAGGTCCCGCGCAATTGGATTGGAGCAGAAGCTGTGCTCCACTCACCAGAAGTCTTCAGATCCTGTGGCGGGTGTTGTGGGTAGCTGGCGAGTGTCTGTTTTGTCCTATTTTGCCTAATCTCCAGTTACTATATTTTCTGAGGCTCTGTTATTGCTATACTTTAAGGCCTTTCAGAAATTTAGCCTCTGATTGGAGAAGGATTTTTTTGATGTTTATTTATTCATCCATAATTGAAAAGCTTTCCTTACACTACAATATTAGCATAGAGTTCCAAGATATGCTTAGTTGGGTGATACTGATTTAATTTTTTTTTCTTTCCAGTGGTGGTGGTGGCTCTGTCAGCATAGACAAGGGCAACTGTTTAATCCCACCACATAGGAGACAGAGGCAGGTAGATCTGAGTTTGAGGCCATCCTGGTCTCGGTGAGTTCCATGACAGAAAGAGCCACAGAGAAAACATGTCTTGAAAAGAACAAGCAAAGAAAAAAAAATAGTATTAAACCATTTCTCCCTTCCCCTTCCTCCTTCCAAACCATCTCATATATCTCATTGCTATTATGATTTGTGTTGGTGATATAGATCAGAGTTCACAGCTGGGTAAGACCATCATTACCTTTATCCCATAGCAGTATGCATACTACTGAATGGCATTATAAGACCCAGCCATTACAACATAATTTTCTAGCACAGACAGGAGGTCATGTAGCCTGAGCTGGCCTCCAACTTGCTTAGCAGTGATGATCAGCACAGATCTTGGGTGCTTCTCAAATGCTAGAATTACAGATGTGTGCAATTATACCCAACTATCATCTTAATTTTAATGCAAATTTTAATGCCTTGGGTTGTAAACATTGTTCCATGTGGGACTGGAAATTTTTACTGGATCATTTTCTGGATCACCAGTTTTTCCTACATCATATGTTAACAAATTTACCTTTGAAATATCACAGTGATATCCAACTGTTCGTTTATTGGAACAGTATTGTAGCCTTCTAAGATTTGAGTAGTCCTTTCCCAGCCTTGAAAAGTTTGAACAGTATCTTCTTTCTGAGCCAATCGGAGGCCACTAAGGGCTCCAGAGTTCTCCCCATACCTCAGAACCTAGGGATCACCTCAGGATAATGGGTGAATGGAAGGCAACATCAGCTTCAAAGAATTGCAAAGGGTCTTTTGACAGCAGGAACAGGGATAGAAGAACCCCACCAGACCAGAGACTGGGGTCCGTTCCAGTTGGGGCCACCTCCACCATCTTCCTTCGGAGCCAAGAGGAGGCTGCTAAGGGCTCCAGGGTGCTCTCCATGCTGCAGGACCTCAGGATCACCTTGGGAACACAGGTGAGTGGAACACAACATCAGCTTCAAAGAAACGCAGAGGGTCTTGTGCCAGCAGGAACAGGGACAAAGGAACCCCGCCCAACCAGAGGCTGCGATCCATTCAGGTCAGGGCCAGCCCCACCATCTTCTGTGTGAACCTGGCCGAGGGCATCTAGGGTACCAGAGGACTCTCCACGCCACAGGACCCCTAGCTCACCCAGGACCTCCTCATCACCTGAGAGCACGTGGGTGATAGAAGCAACAGAGATTCTTGGTTAGGGTCCCCTCAGGCCTTCATCCTCAGCCAGGAGGCAGAGCTGAGACCCAGACCCCTGGGCACATTCCTTGCCAGAGGAGAGTCAGCCTACAGGGAGGGTTTTGACCCCAGAACTCAGGAGGTTGATCAGAGCTACAGACGGCTAGACACATGCTCTCTAAGAGTAGAGCTTGCCTGCAGAGAGTGCTCTGACCACTGGAACTCAGGTGAGAGTTGGATTCCCAGGAGTGTTGACAGAGTCTAACGGAATCACAGGAGGATCAAGCTCCAACAAGAGACAGCTTGATCATTAACACCAGAGATTTCCAGATGGTGAAAGGCAAATGTAATAATCTTACTAATAGAGACAAAGAACACTGGGCCTCCTCAGAACCCAGTACTCCCACCACAACAAGTCCTGAATACCCCAGCAGACCCGAAAAGCAAGACGTGGATTTAAAATCATATCTCATGATAGTGGTTGAAGATTTAAAGAAGGGCATTAATAACTCACTTAAAGAAATACAGGAGAACAGTGCTAAAGAGGTAGAGGCCCTTAAAGATGAAGCACAAAAATCCCTCAGGAACTACAAGAGAGTACTTCTAAACAGGTAGAAGTCCTTAAAGATCTACAGGCAAACACTACTAAACAGGTATACGAAACACAAAAATCCCTTAAAGAATTACAGGAAAACACAACCAGACAGGTGATGGAATTGATCAAAACCATCCAAGATCTAAAAATGGAAGCAGAAATAATGAAGAAAACCCAAAGGGAGACAACTCTGGAGATAGAAACCCTAGGAGAGAAATCAGGAACCATAGATGTGAGCATCAGCAACAGAATACAAGAGATGGAAGAGAGAATCTCTGGTGCACAAGATTCCATAGGTAACATGGACACAACTATCAAAGAAAATGCTAAATGCAAAAAGACCCTAACTCAAAACATCCAGGAAATCCAGGACACAATGAGAATACCAAACCTACAGATAAAAGGAGTAGATGAGAATGAAGGTTTTCACCTTAAAGGGCCAGCAAATATCTTCAACAAAATTAGAGAAGAATACTTCCCTAACTTAAAGAAAGAGGTGCCCATGAACATACAAGAAGCCGACAGAACTCCAAATAGACTGGACCAGAAAAGAAATTCCTCCCGACACATAATAATCAGAAGAACAAATGCACTAAATAAAGACAGGATATTAAAAGCAGTAAGGGAAAAAGGCCAAGTAATATATAAAGGCAGGCCTATTAGAATTACTCCAGACTTCTCACCAGAGACAAAGAAAGCCAGAAGATCCTGGACAGATGTTATACAGACACTAATAGAAAACAAATGAAGGCCCATACTACTACACCTAGCCAAACTCTCAATTACCATAGATGGAGAAAACAAAGTATTCCATGACAAAACCAAATTCACACAATATCTTTCCAGGAATCCAGCCCTTCAAAGGATAATAAAGGGAAAACACCAACACAAAGATGGAAACAACACTCTAGAAAAAGCAAGAAAGTAATCCTTTAGCAAAACTAAAAGAAGACAACCACAGGAACAGATTCCCAACTTTAACAACAAAAATGAAAGGAAGCAATATTGACTTTTTTTGATTTCTCTTAATATCAATGGACTCAATTCCCCAATAAAAAGACATAGACTAACAGATTGGTTACATAAATAGGACCCAACATTTTGCTGATAACAGGAATCAATCTCAGGGAAAAAGACAGACACTACCTCAGAATAAAAGGCTCGAAAATAATTTTCCAATCAAATGGTCCAAAGAAACAAGCTGGAGTAGCCATTCTAGTATAGAATAAAATCAATTTCCAACACAAAGTTATCAAAAAAGACAAGGAGGGCACTTTAGACTCATCAAAGGTAAAATCTAACAAGATGATCTTTCAATTCTAAGTATTTATGCTCCAAATGCAAGGGCAGCCACATTTTTTGGGGCTGGCCTGTGACTGTCATGTCCGGATTCCAGCCTGGAAGGCATCTTGGAACTGAAAGAGAGGGAAACTAGGCGACGAGAGAAAGATGGAACCAAGACAAGTAGTCTGATCAAAGTTCAAATTTTTAATGACCGACAAGCTTTATAAAGGAGAGGGGAAAGCCCATTCCCGCCAAATCATTCTTGGAGCCCAACTGCAGATGACCACGTGTAGGCTCCATAATAGCTAGGCAGCAGGTAGCAGCAGTGGCAGTGACAGAACAATAGAGTGATCCAGGGAGGCAGGCCCCACCCCAGGTGATCTCCTTAGTGTCAAAAAGGTCAAGCCTGGCTCAGTGTGCTTCAGGCTTATGGAAGGCTACACACATTCATTAAAGAAACTTTAGTAAAGCTCAAAGCACATATTGCACCTCAAACAATAATAATGGGAGACTTCAACACTCCACTCTCACCAATGGACAGATCCTGGAAACAGAAAATAAGCAGAGGCACACAGACACTAACAGAAGTTATGAAACAAATGGATTTAACAGATATCTATAAAACATTTTATCCTAAAACAAAAGGATATACCTTCTTCTCAGCACCTCATGGTATTTCCTCCAAAATTGAACATATAATTGGTCACAAAACAGGCCTCAACAGATACAAAATATTGAAATTATCTCATGTATCCTATCAGATCACCACAGACTAAGGCTGATCTTCAATAACAACATAAATAATAGAAAGCCTACATTCACGTGGAAACTGAACACTCAACTCAATGATACCTTGGTCAAGGAAGAAATAAAGAAAGAAAGTAAAGGCTTTTTAGAGAGTAATGAAAATGAAGCCACAACACACCCAAATTTATGGGACACAATGAAGGCTGCCCTAAGAAGAAAACTTGCCACAGACCCTCTAGGTCCCTTGTCTGCGTGGAATGAGTCTCTGGAGCAGATGGGCAAGGAGTTGGCAGGAAGTGACAGACAGACTCAACACAAGGGAGTGTGGATCTGAATGTAATTTGTCAAATCAAGCATCAAACTTTTTTACAGAAGAAAATAGGTAAGTTAGGTGACACACCGGCAAAGTACAAAGAGGTTACTGGATTCTTACACAAAACAAATAAATACAAATATGGAAGAACTGGCAGCAACCAACTGGGGCAAAACTCAAGGTTAACAACTGGTATAAAAAAAACATCTCCACCTAAGGTCTACTTAATCTTGGAAGCCAGAGGCAAGGGCTTTATGCTCTTGCCATAGCTCCTACTCTAGTATATTGTATAGTCCACCTTTACCCTAGGCCATTGTAAATACTTGTTGTGTATGGGTGTGACTCAGCTACCTATAGTTCTATGTATCTACTCTGGTTTCTCTTTAGATCACAAATTTCTTTCTTCCTAGATAATGGTAAATTTCTCTGTAGGACAGTGATTTAGCTATCCATGCCCAAGGTTGGATCAAGAACTCCCTAGACTCTAACTTAGCTATATGTCAAAATAGCAATCCTTAGGAGCACTTGTAATAAAGCAATATTAAGGGAAAGTACACAGATCTGTTTACCAACTAAAGCAAGAACATTGGAGCATTCTTTATACAGGATGCCACCGTTCAGGGTGACTAAGTTTCCATGAACATTTCCCCTCTGGACAGTTCCAAGCTTTTCGAGGCCTGTCATGATTGTCACTACTGGAGTGGATGCAGCAGTAACTCATAGCCCTAGTGTCTCCAAAAATAAACTAGAGAGAGCATACACTGTGCCTGACAGCACACCTAGAAGATCTAGAACGAAAGGAAGCAAATTCACCCAAGAGGAGTAGACTGCAGGAAATAATCAAACATAGGGCAGAAATCAACCAAGTGGAAATAAGAGGACCCTGGATTAGAAAGCTATTCTGGTAGAGATAAAGATTTATAAGTACACAGATTCTCTGCCCATTAGGTTCTCTATCATGGGGTTGTCCTCTAGGCCCTCACTCCATTAAATGGATGCACATGCAGGTTGAGAAACAGATTGAGTTGAAGAATACAGTTGCTTGATTTTTACTTCCTTGTTAATGTGAATTTCTTTTGGGATGTTAACTTTTCTGTGATTACCACAGTGGTTCTTCCTTATTTTGTTGTATGTGACCACTCCAGAAATTCCTACATGGTTACATGGGGGCAATATATAAGAGCTCAAGACTCATCATTGTACTGTTACCCTCAGCTGCTCTGGCCAAGGTACAGCTTGATGAAAGCAACAAAGGCCCTGATCTCTCTTGTTTAGACCTTATTACAAATTGGTACTGCTAGAGTTGTATCCAACTGCCACAAGGAAAGAGGATTACTTTGAAAGAAGTATTGAGGATAATGTAGAAACCACTTAAATTCAGACACTGAGACACCAGTCATCTCCAGATAAACAGGAGCCATTTTTATTTCCTGAGGCTGAACCAAGTAAGCACACTCTTAAGGGTAACCTTACTGCTCAAGTCAGACTGTGCAACTTTATGAGAAATCTACTTGCAGGTGAGTTCTAGACCAGCAGGGGGCACAATGGGGTCAAGAATGGTCAGCAGAGAGATGCTGTGGGTGTGGAGGGGATTTTGTGTCTTCTGCTGTTTTCTATCTTAACTTAGATGTATGTATTGTGATTGACATGTATTGTTTCCATGCACAAACACAGTGAAGATTCTTTGAAGTTAAACACTTCAAAGATTTATATATATATATATCAATATATATATCATATATATTCCTGTCTTCTTGATGCAATCTTCTGTTGACTTATACACAGTTTATTTACATAATTTAGTTCTGCTGATAATGCTGCAATAACCACTCATGTATAAAAGTTTCTGAAGTATATTTAGTTTTGGACATCTGTGTGACTTTTCTAATGTATAAGATATTGGAAAGACAAATGTTAATTTATGAACTTAAAGGAGGCTGTGAATTCCAATAAGGTAGCTGTTTTTGAAATTTTCCATCACTATTGTCATCCTTGTAACCACCTGTAAATCCGTCTGTCAACTGTGTGACAAGTGGGGCCACTGTCTTAGGCTGCAAATCTTTTTAGTGCACAGTCCCTTCTTCTCGAGCAGGAGTAGGTGCTTATCTAATATGTATCCTGCTCATGAATAGGCAAATCCTGTGAGTCTACAAGGTAAATATAGTGTCGTCTACACCACACAAAAAACATAGGATCACTGGTCTCTCTAGAGTTACTGGGCACACAGGACCCCGCCATGGGATGGAGCTGTATCATCCTCTTCTTGGTAGCAACAGCTAAAGGTAAGGGGCTCACAGTAGCAGGTTTGAGGTCTGGCCATACACTTGAGTGACAATGACATCCACTCTGCCTTTCTTTCCACAGGTGTCAACTCCCAGGTCCAACTGCAGCAGTCTGGGCCTGAGCTGGTGAGGCCTGGGACTTCAGTGAAGATGTCCTGCAAGGCTTCTGGCTATACCTTCACCAACAACTTGATGACCTGGGTGAAGCAGAGGCCTGGACAGGGCCTTGAGTGGATTGGAGAGATTTATCCTGGAGATGGTAGTACTAAATACAATGAGAAATTCAAGGGCAAGGCCACAATGACTGTAGACAAATCCTCAAGCACAGCCTACATGCAGCTCATCAGCCTGACATCTGAGGACTCTGCGGTCTATTACTGTGCAAGACACAGTGTTGCAACCACATCCTGAGAGTGTCAGAAACCCTGGAGGAGTAGCAAACTGCCCTAGGACTGAGGAGACTCAGAGAAGATTTGCTTGTAGACTTGCTCAGATACAGCCATTTAGATAGTCAGTTTCTGTGTGTGTTCCTTAGAGTCCTGTATTGCTTTTGTCACCTTTGAAAATGGATATTGAATAATCATGTGATATTGATTTAGGATGCTCCTAGAGTATACCTTGTCAATCAACTTCCTCACCAGTGACCATCTCTGTTGATGTATTTCTTTTGTAATAAAACAATAAAAAAGAAACTGTTTAGGCATGATAAAAATATCCATGGATTTTTAGAAACAGCAGAACTTCCATTGGATTAGCTAGGTATAAAGTATAATATGAATTTGACCTGTAAATGTCCACCAACTTCTGGGTAAACAAAAAGTCCTTTCAGCACTAAGTCTTATGTGACTTCTCCATGTTTTGATTACTCTGCTTGTGTCGTCCCACAGAAGTTCCAGGTTCTAAGAATATAACAGGTTCAGAATTGAGAGTTCATCCTGGTAGACTTTTCCTTTGATTTGTATGAGTTTTCATTCCTTATCCTTTTTGATAACTTTTGGTTGATAGTTGATTTTAGTTGATATTAGAATGGCTGCTACAGCTTGTTTCTTGGTACCATTTTCTTGGAAGTATTTTTCAGCCTTTTAGTCTCTTATGGTCTTTTAGAGCAGACCTCATCTGAGACTGGCACACTGAGTTGTCACAATAGGGTAGGCATGAAGATCTGCCCTTCATTCAGGTTTAGGTAAATGTTTGTTTATATTTTTAATTTGTGTAATATTCGCATTTGAAGTAACACTTAATAATTCTGTCAATTTCATCAATGTTTGTTGTTGTATCTCCCTTGTCATTTCTGATGTTGTCATTTGGATACTGTCTGTCTGTCTTTTCATCAATTTGGCTTATGGTTTGTCTGTCTTGCTGATTTTCTCACAGAACCGGCTTATGATTTACTTGGTTCTTTTATTGTTCCTTTTCTTTTTGATTGATTTCTGTCCTGTATTTGATTATTTTGTGCTGTCTGCTTCTCTTGAGTGCGCTTGCTTTTTATTCTCCCCAAATCTTTAAGGTGTACATTTAGGTTTCTAGTATAAGATCTCTCCAATTTCCTTCTTTAAAAAAAAATAATTATTTATATTCCAAACGTTGTCCCCATGGTGAGTCCTCTATCCATGTGTTCTTTACCTTATCCTCTCTTCCCTTTGCCTCAAAGAGGGAGCTCCCTCCAACCTTCTCACTCCTTATGCTCCCTGTTTTCCTAGGTCATCACATCAATGCTGAATTAGTTGCATCCACTACCATTGGTTCCTGACAAGACAGTCCTTCACTACATATGTGCCAGGGCCTTCAGTCTAGCTCATATATATTCTTTGGTTGGTGGCATAGTCTCTGAGAGTTGCTGCAGTTCTACTGTGATTCTCATTGCAGATCTCTAAGATTCTGAAATTTCACCTGGTTAGTTGCTTTGCTTTTCTCTAAGCCCTTTTTTTGCATTAATTATCCATCTAATATTGTTAATTCAGACATATTTCATTCCTAAGTTCAGAAATATTGCAGCTTCTAAGCGTCAACCAGGTCCTGATCTGCTTCCGCATTTTAGTTTGTAATATCAACACTCTCACTCCTTTGTACCATTACTCTGTAAGCCTTTTTACTTTGTAAAGCAAAAACCATGTAAAGTCAATAATTTATGATTTGTACATAGGTGCTCTAGGTATAGCCTAAGGAAGACAGAAAAAAATCTGTTATCTCCTATCATTTCCATTTTAGAAATAGATACTGTTAGAGCTTGGTCTCACTGCCACCAAGAAGGAACTGGGTTTTGACAGGAATATTATATTAATACTGGCACAACTTAAAATATCTGATGCACAAGTCATTATCCCCAAGTAAACTAGAGCCATTTCTCCCTTCATCTAAACTCTGTAAACAATAATGTTACACCTATAAGTAAAAAGAGGAGATAGAAGATCTCCAATGCTCATGGATTGGCAGGATTAATATAGTAAAAATGGCTATCCTGCTGAAAGCAATCTACAGATTCAATGCAATCCCCATCAAAATTCCAACTCAATTCTTAACTGAGATAGAAAGGGAAATTTGCAAATTCATCTGGAATAACAAAAAACCTAGGATAGCAAAAACTATTCTCAAAAAAAAAAAAAAAAAAACCCTCTGGTGGAATCACCATGCCTGACCTCAAGATGTACTACAGATCAATTGTGATAAAAAAAAAATGCATGGTACTGGTACAGCAACAGACAGGCTGATCAGTGGAATAGAATTGAAGACCCAGAAATGAACCCACACACCTATGGTTAATTGATCTTTGACAGGGGTGCTAAAACCATCCAGTAAAAAAAAAAAAAAAAAAAAAAAAAAAAAAAAGACAGCATTTTCAACAAATGATGCTGGCACAACTGGCAATAAACATGTAAAAGAATGCCAATTGATCCATTCCTATCTCCTTGCACAAAGCTCAAGTCTAAGTGGATTAAAGAACTCCACATAAAACCAGAGACTCTGAATTTTATAGAGGAGAAAGTGGGGGAAAGCCTTGAAGATATGGACACAGGGGAAAAATCCTGAACAGAATAGTAATGCCTTGGGCTGTAAGATCAAGAGTCAAAAATGGGACCTCATAAGATTGCAAAGCTTCTGTAATGGAAAAGATATTGTCAATAAGACAAAAAGGCCACCAACAATTGGGAAAGGATTTTTACCAATCCTCAATCTGATAGGGGACTAATTTCCAATATATACAAAGAATTCAAGATCTGGACTTCAGAAATTCAAATAACCCCATTAAAAAATGGGACACAGAGGTAAACAAAGAATTCTCAACTGAGGAATACAGAAGGGCTGAGAAGCACTTGAAAAAATATTCAACATCCTTAATCATCATGCAAATGCAAATCAAAACAACCCTGAGATTCCACCTCACACCAGTCAGAATGGCTAAGATCAAAAATTCAGGTGACAGCAAATGCTGGTAAGGATGTGGAAAAAGTGGAACACTCCTCCGTTTCTGGTGGGATTGCAAGCTTGTACAACCACTCTAAAAATCAGTCTGATGGTTCTTCAGAACATTGTACATAGTACTACCATAAGATCCAGCAATTCTTCTCCTGGGCATATACCCAGAAGATGTTCCAACTCTTAATAAGGACACATGCTCCACTATGTTTATAGCAGCCTTATTTATAATAGCCAGAAGCTGGAAAGGACCCAGATGTCCCTCAACAGAGAAATGGATACAGAAAGTGTGTTACGTTTTCACAATGGACTCAGCTATTAAACACAGCTATTATCTCAGCTTTTAAAAACAATGAATTTATGAAATTCTTGGGCAAATGGATGTATCTGGAGGATATCATCCTGAGTGAGTTAACCCAATCACAAAGAAGTCACTTGAGATGCACTTACTGATAACTACATATTAGCCCAGAAACTTAGAATACCCAAGATACAATTTGCAAAACACAGGGAAATCAAGAAAAAGGAAGACCAACGTGTGGATACTTTGTGCCACCTTAGAATAGGGTACAAAATACCCATGGAAAGAGTTACAGAGACAAAGTTTGGTTCTAAAAGGAAAGAATGGACCATCCAGAGACTAACCCCCCCCACCCCGGGGATCCCTCCCATAATCAGCCACCAATCCCAGACACTATTGCACATGCCAGGAAGATTTTGCTGAAAGGACCCTGGTATAGCTGTCTCGTTTGAGGCTATGACAGTGCTGGAAAATACAGAAGCAGATGCTCACACACATCTATTGGTTGGAACACAGGGCCCCTAATGGAGGAGCTAGAGAAAGTATTCAAGGAGCTGAAGGGGTCTGCAACCCTATAAGTGGAACAACAATATGAACTAACAAGTACCCCAGAGCTCGTGTCTCTAGCTGCATATGTAGCAGAAGATGGCCTAATTGGCCATCATTGGGAAGAGAGGCCCCTTGGTCTTGCAAACTTTATATGCCGTTCTTCCCTTTCTTCCCATCTTCCTTTCTTAGTTTACACTCATATCAAAAACAAGAACTTAAAATTTTGCAGTATACAAATGCTTATTTGTTATCATTTATATTCTTGCTTATTTTCGTCTCACTGAGGTCAAATTGGAACATTAAATTTTGGAGATTTTTGTTGATTTTTTTTCATTTATTCACTCTATATTCTCCCGTCCCCTTTCACACATGATCTCCCTTATCACTTTCTTCTCTGAGAGGGTGAAGCCCTCCCATTCCTAGGTATCCCTCTACCTTGCACATCAAGAGTCTTCAGTACTAGGCACACCCTTTCCCAATTCAGCCAGACAAGGCAGACAAATTAGGAGAACAGAATCCACAGGAAGGCAACAGCTTTAGTGATAGCCCCCACTCTAGTTATTGGGAGAGTCCCAGGAAGACTGAGCTGCACATCTGCTTCATACGTTCAGGGGCCCTATTTCTAGTTCATGTATGTGTTTTTCTTGGTGATTTAATCTCTGAGATCCCCCAATCATCTGTGTTACTTAGCTCTGTTGAAGTTCCTTCTGAGTTTCTATCTCTTCCAGGTCCCTCAATTCTTCACCCAACTCCTCCAAAAGACTCCCATAGTTCCATCCAGTGTTTGGCTATGGGTCTCTCTGCATCTGTTTCAGACAATTGCTGAGTGGAGCCTCTCAGAGGATAGCTATGAGAAGTACCTATCTGAAAGCATAAAAAGGAATCATTAATAGTGTCAGGGATTGGTGCTTGCCCATGGATTAGCCTCAAGTTTGGCCAGTAGGTTCGCTATTTCCACAGGCTGTGCTCTATCTTTGTCCCTGTTTTTCTTTTAGACAAGAAAAGATTCCAGTTGAAAGTTTTGTAGTTGGGTTGGAATCCCTATTGTTCCACTAGAGTTCTTTCTGGATATAGGAGTTAGCCTCTTCAGATTCCATATCCTCAAAGTAGTGTGTCACAGCTAAGGTCACTCCCATACAGAGGGACATCCAATCTCCTGCCACCTCTCTGCCTGTGTTCATTGGATCTGATGTCCCTGAATCATACAGAACTGCAGGCCAGGAACCATACTGAGCAAATATATCCATCAGAGACCTATCATACTAGGAACATTGAGGTTTGTCTTCCTCTCAATACTGACTGCAAGAGGATCCAGGACTGATGCAGTCTATATTGCAAAAGATACTTTAAAAAGCACCAACAAGATCGAGGTCAACATGACACCTCCAAAGCAGAGTTAACCAACTACAGCCTGCCCTAGTTATCGGGTTTTTTGTTTTGTTTTGTTTTGTTTGTTTTGTTTTGTTTTGTTTTGTTTTGTATTTTTTGTTTTGTTGGGTATTTATTTCATTGACATTTGCAATGCTATCCCAAAAGTCCCCCACATGCTCCCCCCCCTCCCACTTCTTGGCCCTGTCATTCCCCTGTACTGAGGCATCTAAAATTTGCATGACCAATGGACCTCTCTTTCCACTGATGGCCGAGTAGGCCATCTTCTGATTCATATGCAGCTAGAGACATGAGGTCTGGGTGGGGGGAGGGGTACTGGTTAGTTCATATTCTTGTTCACCTATAGGATTGCAGATCCCTTTAGCTCCTTGGGTACTTTCTCTACCTCCTCCATTGAGGGCCCTGTAATCCATCCAATAGCTGACTGTGAGCATCCACTTCTGTGCTTGCTAGGCCCCGGCATAGCCTCACAAGAGACAGATATATGTGGGTCCTTTCAGCAAAATCTTGCCAGTGTATGCAATGGTGTCAGTGTTTGGAGGCTGATTATGGGATGGATCCCTGGATATGGCAGTCTCTAGATGGTCCATCCTTTCGACTCAGCTATAAACTTTGTCTCTGTAACTCCTTCCATGGTTGTTTTGTTCCCAATTCTATGAAGAGGCAAAGTGTCCACACTTTGGTCATGGTTCTTATTGAGTTTCATGCGTTTAGAAAATTGTATCTTATATCTTGGGTATTCTAAGTTTCTGGGCTAATATCCACTTATCAGTGAGTACATGTTGTGGGAGTTCCTTTGTGATTGGGTTACCTCACTCAGGATTATGCCCTCCAGGTCCATCCATATGCCTAGGAATTTCATAAATTCATTCTTTTTAATAGCTGAGTATTACTCCATTGTGTAAAAGTACCACATTTTCTGTATCCATTCCTCTGTTGAGGGGCATCTGGGTTCTTTCCAGCTTCTGGCTATTATAAATAAGGCTGCTATGAACATAGTGGAGTTTGTGTCCTTCTTACAGGTTGGAACATCTTCTGGATATATGCCCAGGAGAGGTATTGCGGGATCCTCTTGTAGTACTGTGTTCAATTTTCTGAGGAACTGCCAGACTGATTTCCAGAGTAGTTGTACAAGCTTGCAATCCCACCAACAATGGAGGAGTGTTCCACTTTCTCCACATCCTCACCAGCATCTGCTGTCACCTGAATTTTTGATCTTAGCCATTCTGAATGGTATGAGGTGAAATCTCATGTTTGTTTTGGTTTGAATTTTTCTGATGATTAAGGATGCTGAACATTTTTTCAGGTGCTTCTCAGCCATTTTGTACTTGAAGTCCTAGTCAGAGCAATTCAACAACAAAAGGAGATCAAGGGGATACAAATTGGAAGGGAAGAAGTCAAATGTCACTTTTTGCAGATGATATGACTGTATATATAAGTGACCCTAAAAATTCCGCCAGAGAACTCCTAAGCCTGACAAGCAGCTTCAGTGAAGTAGCTGGATATAAAATTAACTCAAACAAGTCAATGGCCTTTCTGTATACAAAGGATAAACAAGCTGAGAAAGAAATTAGGGAAACAACACCCTTCTCAATAGTCACAAATAATATAAAATATCTTGGCGTGACTCTAACTAAGGAAGTGAAAGATCTCTATTATAAGAACTTCAAGTCTTTGAGGAAAGAAATTAAAGAAGATCTCAGAAGATGGAAAGTTCTCCGATGCTCATGGATTGGCAGGATCGATATAGTAAAAATGACTATCTTGCCAAAAGCAATCTACAGATTCAATGCAATCCCCATCAAAATTCCCACTCAATTCTTCAAGGAATTAGGAAGAGCAATCTGCAAATTCATCTGGAATAAAAAAAAAAAAACCCTAGGATAGCAAAAACTTTTCTCAAGGATAAAAGGACCTCTGGTGGAATCACCTTGCCTGACCTAAATCTGTACTACAGAGCAATTGTGATAAAAACTGCATGGTACTGGTATAGCAACAAACAAGTAGACCAATGGATAGAATTGAAGACCCAGAAATGAACCCACAAACCTATGGTCAATTGATCTTTTAAAAGGGAGCTAAAACCATCCAGTCAAAAAAAGACAGCATTTTCAACAAATGGTGCTGTCAAAACTGGTAGTTATCAAGTAGAAGAATTCAAATTGATCCATTCTTATCTCCTTGTACTAAGGTTAAATCTAAGTGGATCAAGGAACTCCACATAAAATCAGAGACACTGAAACTTATAGAGGAGAATGTAGGAAAACCCTTGAAGTTATGGGTATATGAGGAAAAATTCCTGAATAGAACAGCAATGGCTTGTGCTGTAAGATCGAGAATCAATAAATGGGACCTCATAAAATTGCAAAGCTTCTGCAAGGCAAAAGACACCATCAATAAGACCAAAAGACCACCAACAGATTGGGAAAGTTCTTTGCCCTGGATATCTTAACACAATCAAAATACAAGAAAATGACCTTAAATCCAGTATTATAAAGATGATGGAGGCTTTTAAATAGAAATGAATAAATCCCTTAAGAAATACAGGAAAATACAAATAAACAGTTGAAGAAAATCATTAAAATGGTGTAAGATTTAAAAGTGGAATTAGAAACAATAGAGTAAGCACAAACTGATGGAATCTTGTAAATGGAAAACCTAGAGAGTAGGAGCACTGGATGCAAGGATGATATTTAATAGTTCCATACATTTGTATGCAAAATTCATTGAACCCTTGCTTTTAATAGCTGAGGTAGAGAGATGGCTCAGCAGTTAAGAGCATTGACTACTCTCAAAGGACCTGAGTTCAAATCCCACAACCATGTTGGCTCATATCCATCTGCAAGGAGATCTAATGCACTCTTCTGGTGTGTCTAAAGACAGCTACAGTGTACTTAGATATAATAATAAATAAATCTTAAAAAAAAACTTATATACCAGGTATGACCTAGTATTCCATTGTGTAAATGAATCACATTTTCTTTATCCATTCTCTGAATGAGGGGTGACTAAGTTTTTTCCAGATTCTGACTATAACAAATAGAGCTGCAATAAACATAGTAGAATACTCATTCTAGTGTATTTTGGAGTGTTGTGGGGGTATATGTCCAAGATTGCTATAGCTGGATGTTCAGGTAGAACTATTCCTAATTTTCTTAGAAATCTCAAGATTGATTTCCAGAGTAGTTGTACAGGTTTTCACTCCTGCCAGAAACTGAGTAGTGTTTTCCTTGCCAGAATGTGATGTATCTTGTGTTTTTGATCTTCATCAGTGTTATTCTACATTACACTATTACCTAAGGACTGTGGTACAGGGCATAGAGAAACCAACCTTCAACTGACCTGGACAGCCTATCTGCTGTCATTTTTTTTATGTGGGGAGCAATGTCATGCAGTTTAGAAAAACTTCAAAGACATCAGTGATGTTATACTATGCCTAACCTTGTAGTCTACAATCTCAGACTTCAGGTAAGATGTGCCAGTTAGTGAATAACTGATATGCAGTGACCAGGTGTTTTCTGATTGGACTTGTGATCTATTGCATAGGAACAACATTCTTCAATTAAATATGGTCAAAATCCCATGGCTCAGGACGAGAGAGATAGCTAGTGGTATTGGTGAATTGAATATGTCCAACAGCCTTATAAATGTTCATATAATAGACTAGTGATGTTCTCAGCCTAGATAAAGAAGCTCCTGTGTGCAATGTGTAATGATTGATGCAGACATTCATGAGTACTCAAAGAAAAGTATTAGAGTCCTCAGCCATAGATGTGTTAATGATATCTATATTCTAATATACTAACTATATTAATGAAGATATTCAGTCATTAGAGAAATATTTCCTTAGTACTTCTTAGATATTGCATTATTACATATAATTATATATATTATTACAATATAGTGTGTAAACAAAAGTGTTCAGCATAATAAATAAATATAGGGCAATCAAGAAATGAAAGATTAAAAATTATAGAAATATGCACAGTGTTTTATATTCATGTACATGAAAATTCTAATCATATGTATACGT
This sequence comes from Mus caroli, assembly GCF_978045245.1. Taxonomy (NCBI): domain Eukaryota; kingdom Metazoa; phylum Chordata; class Mammalia; order Rodentia; family Muridae; genus Mus; species Mus caroli. Next base: position 113,313,962 of record NW_028227269.1, on the reverse strand, counting down.
TTTTATTCTATTTTCAGAATGAGTTTCTCATTCTTTGAAAAGTTTATTAATGTAGGAAATATATCATGATCATATGTACCCCACTATATCCCTCTGTTTTCCACTGGAATCTTCCAGTATACCTCCTTCCCAGCTTCCTGATCACGTTTATTTAATTACCTAACAGTATAGGGAGTCCAATCAGTGCTATGTACATACACGTATGTGTGACATTCACTAGTACACAAGGAACATTTAGCAACCCTCCAAAGACAAGGGATTACATTTTGCTCATCAGTTCTCAAATTACAATATACCAAAAGCATGGTGTTCTATCCCCAATAGTCCCTTGTGGTAGTAAGTGCAGCTACTAATAGTTCATGTGTGAATGGTCATGTCATTTTCAGAGATAGCATTTCATGTATATTGATCCCACATTCTGTATCTTATGTTCTTTCCAATTTCTCATTTGTGGGGAGGTTGATAAAGAGGATTCAGCTGTGACTGAGTGCTCTTTAAATAATTCTCAAAACTTCAACCAGTAAGGAAGGTCTGCATCCATCATTACACACTGCAAAAAGATCCTTTTATTCTCAAGGCTGTAGGTCTCCACTAATACCCTTATCTACAGTTGCATTGATTTTCCCACATGTGATATAACTTTCTTATTCTCTCAAATAGAATGTTTCTGTTGTGATGCATATATAATCATACTTTCCTTATACAATCACCTGCATATAGCTAGCATTTTTACATAACTTAGTTATTGTAGATAGTCCTGCAAAAAAACTTGCTTTGCTAATATTTCATTTTGGTAAGTTGTTTTTGTATCCAGACTGTCTATAAAGGCAAATATTCATTGTATGTCTCTCAAAGAGACACCAAACTCCCATAACTTAGTACATTTTGAAATTTCCAGTTGCTAAAAGTACCACAACCTCTTTCTATAAATTCATCTGATAGCATTGTCCCAAAGGGGAACAATAGTCTGAGGTCAGAAATCCTTTGAGAGCTTAGGTCCTGATGTTACATGCACACATCTGCAGAGGGCTCAGGGAAGGAGCAAGGGATGCATTTCTTCAGAAATGATTAGGACTTGGATCTTAGCACCCGCCATCTGACCAAAGTGTTCTCTGTCTCCTTGTCTTCCTGGACTAGATTCTTATCTAACAAGTTCACTGTTCATAAATATGCAAATTACATAAATTTATGGTTCTTTCATCAAGAGATATCCACACCCAACACAACATAAATCAGTTTCCTCTCCACAGTTACTGAACACTCTGACCCTCACCATGGAATGGAGTTGTATTCTCTTTTTATGGGCAGCATCTACCGGTATGTGGCTCCCCAGTTTCTTCTGTGAAATAAAGAAAGAGCCTTAGATGACAATGCTATCCGTTCGGCCTTTCTCTCCACAGGTATCTATTCCAAGATCCAGCTTCAGCAGTCTGAATCTGAGGTGAGAAGGCCTGGTGCCTCATTGAAGATATCCTACAAGGCCTCTGACTACACATTCACTAACTACTATATGCACTGGTTGAAGCAGAATCATGGAGACAGCATGGAGTGGATTGTATATATTTATCCTGGAAATGGTGGTACTAGCTATTCCCAGAAGTTCAAAGGCAAGACCACATTGACTGTAGACAATTCAGCCATCACAGTCTTCCTGCAGCTCAGCAGTCTGACTCTGAAGCCTCTGCTGTCTATTACTGTACTAGACAAGTGCACAATGTTTCAACCACATCCTGAGTGTGTCATAAACTCCCAAGGAGCAGGAAGTTGAAATGACAGAGAAGATTAGCCTGGAGACTATTCCTCAGAAATAATCACCCTGAGTGTTCCTTTATTTGTTCCTGTTCACTGTACTTTATGCTCTTTGTCAAAATTTGAAAATTATAACCAAATAAAATGATGTTAATTAGGTTTACCCCCAATAACACAATGTCTATTGACAATCTCTTGAGCAGTGACCATCTCTGTTGGAATGTTTCCTCTTTAGTAAAACAATAAAAATATAATATTGTTAAAATGCACAATGATCAAATATGTTGGGGTTCTAAGACACTTGATCTTTGATTGAGTAGGCTTGGATAAATTTTAATATCATTAGTATCACATAAATAAGTTCTGATGGTACAAATACTTCTCTTATAATATTATGCTTTGAGTGAACTGAATGCTTGTTTTCAATACTTCTTCCTTAAGCACCAGCTATATCACTCCTGACCATTTACCCAAATGATTCTCCATCATCCGAAAAGGACACTTTTTCATCTATTTTCATAACACATTTATTCATAACAGACAGAAAGTGGGCACAAACTAGATGTCTTTCAATGGAAGAACAGATACAAAAAATGTGGTTTATCTATCCAATGATATACTACTCAGACATTAAAAAAAGAGAAAATCATGAATCTCAGAGGCACATAGACAGAACTTGAAAATAATTGCTTTGTAAGTTAACCCAGATTCCAAAGGAAATGTGTTGTATATACTCACTTATCAGTGGATATTAGCCATCAATTAGAGGGTAACCTGTAATCAAAGTATCCAAAGAAGCCAAATCAGAAGGAACATCCAAGGGAGCATTGTAGAATCATACACAGAAGGAAAAAAAATGATATTGGAGTTGGATGCAAGGAGGGAAGCAGAGGAGGAGGGGAAGGGAAGCAGAGTTGGGGGAAGATCATATGTAGCAGGCAGTGGAGAGAAAAGAGAGATCAATGAAGTGGGCAATCTCAATGATGTGCTAGAAACCCAGAATATGGAGAGCGCCCAGAGCACCTATGTGGGTGACTCTAGATGAGACTCCTAGCAGTGTGGATATGGATCCTGAAGTGGCCATTTCCTGTCTTGATGGAACTCGCCACTGACCCTGATTTGATGGCCAAGGAACTCATACAAGATAGGCCATGAACGTAGAAGTTCAATCATAAATTTAAATCATAAATTGAATAAGAAGTTACAAAAATGATGCTTATGTGCATATCCTTTAGTAGTAATTATCTGGCTAAACATTCATTACCTCTTCTTAGCTCTACAGGTTGTTCGAGAGTTAAGGACCACAAATAAGTTATCATTAAATTTTATATAGATGAGGCCAATCATTATTTTATCTTCGGTTCTTTCACCTACAAAAATTGTTAGGTCCTTTTTTAATAGTTTTATAACCTGATGGAATGTAAATTGTAAATGTCTGCTTCCTATCTCAAAAGTAATTAACTAATGACATTTTAATTGTGGCAGAGTTCTCATTGCAAGTTTTATATCAGAAAGAACTGAATAGCAGTCCTATTAGAAAATATCTTAATAATTGCTTATATTATCATAGGAATTCTGATAGGATCATCATTAAAAATTAAGAAATCATCTCTTTGTCTATACAGCCTCATGTTGAGACAGCACATCTTTATTGATCTTCTGAAATCTCCTGAAAAGTGTGGGCAAATAACAAATGATTATATAAATATTCAATAATAACAGGAAACCTAGTAATAGCAGTAATCTTTCCTCAAATATAATCTCCCTGGCCTTGCCTAAAGAAGCAAGGCGAACATGCTTTTTAGTCTCTGGGGCAATCATATGAGGAAAATCACCTGCTAGTTTTTAGCTTCTCCTAGATGGCTCTTGGCAATGCAGAGATAAACACATAGTTAGATGAGGCCATTGCTTCAGGAAACTTCTTAGGGTATCTACCCCTGAGCTAACTCAAACAATATAATTGGTGCAGGGCAAACAAAGACAATTGCCAATCAGGATGGTCAGAGAATAGATTACATATTCAAAGTGTAATTTGATTATAGGCTGAGAGTTCTTTGAAAATGTACTTTTAAAATAGGGGTTCTGGCATGGTTCAACCTTGGAAGAATAGATATCAGTAAATAAGATGAACTAAAATAAAAATTTCCTACCTAACAGTGTAGATGGTGAAAAGTATAGTGAAAGAATTTCAGTATTAGTATTTGCTATTCATAAAAAGACTGACTCAGATAGTTTTTGTTTGTCTGGAGTGCTTTCAAACAACAAAAATTGGCAGCCCAAATGCAGGCTACCATATAACAAATGTGTTAGATTTGGAGGAGTCATTTTGAGTTATAGGTCTAATAACATTAAGAACAATCTGTTCTGTTTGTATTTTCTAGTTGTGATTTAAATTTTATCCTTGGACTTGTAACAACAAATCATACATATATTCTGTACCACTTGGATAATCAGGGTTCATCAGTCTGTCTTTGTTCTATGAAGCTTGTATGAATAAAGAAGCTGATTTTAATATGTCCACACAGCAGCAATGGGCTCATTATTATTCTAAGACATCGAAGTGGCCTGATTTCTAGCAAGTCAGGTGATAGATTACCCTGACCATAGTGCTTGGCTCCTTCCCTCACATCCCTGACTCCTATCGCCTCTGCTGGCCACCCTTTTCTCATCCCCATGCTGGGAAAGCCTCCATTTGTGGATAGTCTTAGGGCAAATTATATTTGAGGTTGATTCCTTTCTCCTGTGAGGGGTGTGAACAAGGAATGAGTTCAGCACTCAGGTGATTTAATGTAAATGATCTTCCCACCTTAATTTGCAAAATAAAGGAGAGCTGATGATTGGGCAGATAAAGTGAAGGTGGAGTGGAAAATGAGAGAAAGTCTTTCAGTCCAGTTTTACCCATGCTTGTATGGGGTTTTCTTGGCATAGTATATCATATTTGTGGCAGAATGTATAGGAAGGCTGTCTACTTCAAAAAAGAGAATGAATAAGAATCAGAGGCCCCAGTGTTCTTTCATGGGCAGGGTCCTCCTATTGCAATAATATCCTTTCAATCACTAGGCACTATGTTCTAAAACCTTCCCACCTCCAATAGCACTCACTGGTTGGCAACCAAGCCTTTAGCATAGAGGGCCAATGAGGGATATGGAAAAGCTAATCCATAAGATTGGAAGTGTTTTCTAGGATGTTTACTGTCTTGTTTTAACATGAATGTTTGGTCCTATTTTGCCTAATCTCCAGTTACTATGTTTTCTGAGTCTCTGTTATTGCTAGACTTTAAGGCCTTTCAGAAATTTAGCCTCTGATTGGAAAAGGATTTTTGATGTTTATTTATTCATCCATAATTAAAACGTTTTCCTTACACTACAATATTAGAATAGAGTTCCATGATATTCTTAATTGGGTGACACTGATTTTAATTTTTTTTTCTTTCCAGTGGTGGTGGTGGCTGTGTCAGCATAGACAAGGGCAACTGTTTAATCCCATCACATAGGAGGAAGAGGCAGGTAGATCTGAGCTTGAGGCCATTTTGGCCTTTGTGAGTTCCATGACAGAAAGGGCCACAGAGAAAATATGTCTTGAAAATAACAAGCAAAGAAAAAAATAGTATTAAACCATTTCTCCCTTCCCCTTCCTCCTTCCAACCCATCTCATATATCCCATTGCTATTATGATTTGTGTTGGAGATATAGATCAGAGTTCACAGGTAGGTAAGACCATCATTGCCTTTATCCCATAGCAGCATGCATAGTATTGAATGGTAGTATAAGACCCATCCATTACAAAGTAATTTTCTAGCACAGACAGGAGGTCATGTGGCCTGGGCTGCCCTCCAACTTGCTTAGCAGTGATGATCAGCACAGATCTTGGCTGCTTCTCAAATGCTAGAATTACAGATGTATGCAATTATACCCAACTATCAACCTAGTTTTAATGCAAACTTTTAATGCCTTGGGTTGAAAAAATTTTTCCATATGGGACTGGAAATTTGGGACTGGATCATTGTCTGGATTATTAGTTTTTCCTACATCATATGTTAACAAATTTTCCTTTTAAATATCACAGTGATATCAACTGTTCATTTATTGGAACAGTATTGTAGCCTTCTCAGATTTGGTTAGGCCTTTCCCAGCCTTAAAAAGTTTGAACAGTATCTTCTTTCTGATCCCAGCAGAGGCCACTAAGGGCTCCAGAATTCTCCCCACACCTGAGAACCTAGGGATCACCTCAGGATCACGGGTGAATGGAAGGCAACATCAGCTTCAAAGAATCGCAGAGAGTCTTGTGCCAGTAGGAACAGGGATGGAGGAACCCCACCAGACCAGAGGCTGGGATCTGTTCCAGTTGGGGCCACCCCCACCATCTTCCTTCTGAGCCAAGAGGAGGCTGCTAAGGGCTCCAGGGTGCTCTCAATGCTACAGGACCCCAGGATCACCTTGGGAACATGGGTGAGTGGAATGCAACATCAGCTTCAAAGAATCGTGGAGGGTCTTGTGCCAGGAGGAACAGGGACAAAGGAACCCTGCCCAACCAGAGCCTGGGATCCATTCAGGTCGGGGCTAGCCCCACCATCTTATGTGTGAACCTGGCCGAGGGCATCTAGGGCACCAGAGGTCTCTCCACACCACAGGGGTGTGCAGGACCCCTAGCACACCCAGGACCTCATGATCACCTGAGAGCACATGGGTGATAGAAGCAACAGAGCTTCTTGGTTAGAGTCCCCTCAGGCCTTCATTTTCAGCCAGGAGGCAAAGCTGAGACCCAGAACCCTGGGTACATTCCTTGCCAGAGGAGAGTCAGCCTACAGGGAGGGTTTTGACCCCAGAACTCAGGAGGTTGATCAGAGCTCCAGACTGATGGACACCTGCCCTGCAAGAGGAGAGCTTGCCTGCAGAGAGTGCATGACCACTGGAACTCAGGTGAGAGTTGGACTCCCAGGAGTGCTGACAGAGGCTAACAGAATCACAGGAGGATCAAGCTCCAACCAGAGACAGCTTGATCATTAACACTAGAGATTTCCAGATGGCAAAAGGCAAACGTAAGAATATTACTAACAGAAAACAAGAACACTGGGCATCATCAGAACCCAGTACTCCCACCACAACGAGTCCTGAATTCCTCAGCACACCTGAAAAGCAAGACATGGATTTAAAATCACATCTCATGATGGCGGTAGAAGATTTAAAAAGGGCATTAATGACTCACTTAAAGAAACACGGGAGAACAGTACTAAAGAGGTAGAAGCCCATAATGATGAAGCACAAAAACCCCTCAAGGAATTACAGGAGACTACTGCTAAACAGGTAGAAGTCCTTAAAGAACTACAAGCAAACACTACTAAACAGGTAGAAGAAACACAAAAATCCCTTAAAGAACTGCAGGAAAACACACCCAGACAGGCAATGGAATTGATCAAAACCATCCAAGATCTAAAAATGGAAGGAGAAATAATGAAGAATCCAAAGAAGAATCCAAAGGAGAAGGGAGACAACTCTGGAGATAGAAACCCTAGGAAAGAAATCAGGAACCATAGATGTGAGCATCAGCAACAGAATACAAGAGATGGAAGAGAGAATCTCAGGTACAGAAGATTCCATTAGGAACATGGACACAAATATCAAAGAAAATGCAAAATGCAAAAAGATCTTAACTCAAAACATGCAGGAAATCCAGGACACAATGAGAAGACCAAAACTACGGGTAATTGGAGTAGATGAGAATGAAGGTTTTCAACTTAAAGGGCCAGCAAATATCTTCAACAAAATTAGAAAAGAAAACTTCCCTAACTTAAAGAAAGAGGTGCCCATGAATATACACGAAGCCTACAGAACTCCAAATAGACTGGACCAGAAAAGAAATTCCTCCTGACACATTATAATCAGAACAATAAATGCACTAAATAAAGACAGAATATTTAAAGCAGTAAGGGAAAATGGTCAAGTAACATATACAGGCAGGCCAATTGGAAGTACTCCAGACTTCTCACCAGAGACTATGAAAGCCAGAATATCCTGGACAGATGTTATACAGACACTAAGAGAAAATAAATGCCAACCCAGGCAACTACACCTATCCAAACTGTCAATTACCATAGATGGAGGAACCAAAGTATTCCACGACAAAACCAAATTCACACAATATCTTTGCACAAATCCAGTCCTTCAAAAGATAATAAAGGGAAAACACCAACACAAAGATGGAAACTACACCCTAGAAAAAGCAAGAAAGTAATCCTTTAACAAAACTAAAAGAAGAATTGATTTCCAATGCAAAGTTATCAAAAAATATAAGGAGGGGCACTTCAAACTCATCAAAGGTAAATTCTACCAAGATGATCTCTCAATTCTAAATATCTATGCTCCAAGTGCAAGGGCAGCCACATTTGTCCGGGCTGGTCTGCAGCTCTCATGTTTCGGTTCCAGCCTGGAAGGCATCTTGGAACTGAAAGAAAGGGAACTAGTCGACGAGAGAAAGATGGAACCAAGACAAGTAGTCTGATCAATGTTCAAATTTTTAATGGCGGACAAGCTTTATAAAGGAGAGGGGAAAGCCCATTCCTGCCAAGTCATCCTTGGAGCCCAGCTGCAGGTGACCACGTGTAGGCTCCAGAACAGCTAGGCAGCAGGTAACAGCAGTGGCAGTGGCAGAACAATAGAGTGATCCAGGGAGGCAGGTTCCACCCCAGGTGATCTTCTTAGTGGCAACAAGGTCAAGCCTGGCTCGGCCTGCTTCAGGCTTATGGGAGGCTACACACATTCATTAAAGAAACTTTAGTAAAGCTCAAAGCACACATTGCACCTCAAATAATAATAGTGGGAGACATAAACACTCCACTCTGACCAATGGACAGATCCTGGAAACAGAAAATAAACAGAGACACATGGACAGTAACAGAAGTTATAAAACAAATGGATTGAACAGATACCTATAAAACATTTTTTTCTTAAAACAAAAGGATATACCTTCTTCTCAGCACCTCATGGTACCTCCTCCAAAATTGACCATATAATTGGTCACAAAACAGGCCTCAACAGATACAAAAATATTGAAATTATCCCATGCATCCTATCAGATCACCACAGACTAAGGCTGATCTTCAATAACAACACAAATAATAGAAAGCCAACATTCACGTGAAAAGTGAACAACACTCAACTCAATGATACCTTGGTCAAGGAAGATATAAAGAAAGAAATTAAAGACTTTTTAGAGAGTAATGAAAATGAAGCCCCAACATACCCAAACTTATGGGACACAATGAAGGCAGTCCTAAGAAGAAAACTTGCCATAGACCCTCTAAGTCCCTTGTCTGCATGGAATGAATCTCTGGAGCAGATGGGCAAGGAGTTGTCAGGAACTGACAGACAGACTCAACACAAGGGAGTGTGGATCTGATTGTAATTTGTCAAATCGAGCATCAAAAATTTTTACAGAAGAAAATAGGGAAGTTAGATGACACACCAGCAAGGTACAAAGAGGTTACTGGATTATTACACAAAACAAATAAATACAAATATGGAAGAACTGGCAGGAACCAACTGGGGTAAAACTCAATGTTAACAACTGGTATAAATAACCACCTAAGGTCCACTTAATCTTGAAACCCAGGGGCAAGTGCTTAGTGCCCTTGCCATAGTTCCTACTCTAGTCTATTGTATAGTCCACCTTCCCCCTAGGCCATTGCAAATACTTGTTGTGTATGGGTGTGACTCAGCTAGCTATAGTTCTAAGTTTCTACTCTGGTTCCTCTTTAGGTCACAAACTTCCTTCTTCCTAGATAATGGTAAATTCCTGTTTAGGACAGTGATTTAGCTATCCATACCCAAGGTTGGATCAAGAACTACCTAGAATCTAACTTAGCTATATGTCAAAATAGCAATCCTTAGGAGCACTTGTAATAAAGCAATATTAAGGGAAAGTACACATATCTGTTTACCAATTAAAGCAAGGACATTTTAGCATTCTTTATATAGGATGCCACGGTTCCAGGAGACTAAGTTTCCATGAACTTAGAACAGTGCCCAGGTTTTCGAGGCCTGTCGTGCTTGTCACTACTGGAGTGGATGTAGTAAAACTCATAGCTGTTAACTTACCTGTGAGTACCACAGTGGTTCTTCCTCATTTTGCTGTATGTGACTACTCCAGTAATTCCTACATGGTTACATGGTGGCAATATATAAGAGCTCAAGACTCATCACTGTACTGCTATGCTCAGCTGCTCTGGCCAAGGTACAGCTTGATGAAAGCAACAAAGGCCCTGATCTCTCTTGTTTAGACCTTATTACAAATTGGTACTGCTAGAGTTGTATTCAACTGCCACTAGGAAAGAGGATGACTTTGAAAGAAGTATTGAGGATAATGTAGAAACAACTTAACTTCAGACACTGAGACACCAGTCATCTCCAGATAAACAAGAGCCATTTTTTTTTTCCTGAGGCTGAACCAAGTAAACACACTCTTCAGGGTAACCTTACTAGTCAAGTCAGACTGGGCAACTTTATGAGAAATCTACGTGCAGGTGAGTTCTGGACCAGCAGGGGGCACAATGGGGCCAAGAATGGTCAGCAGAGAGATACTGTGTGTGTGGAGGGGACTCTGTGTCTTCTGTTGTTTTCTATCTTAATTTATATTTACATATTGTGATTGATATATAATGTTTCCATGCTCAAACACAGTGAAGATTCTTTGAAGTTAAACACTTCAAAGATATATATATATATATATATATATATATATATATATATATATCATATATATTCATGTCTTCTTGATGCAATATTCTGTTGAGCTATACACAGTTTATTTACATAATTTAGTTCTGCTGATAATGCTGCAATAATCACTCATGTATAAAAGTTTCTGAAGTATATTTAGTTTTGGTCATTTGGGTGACATTTCTAATGTATACAATATTGGAAAAGCAAATGTTAATTGTTTGTATTGAAAGGAGGCTGTGAATTCTAATAAGGTAGCTGTTTTTGAAATTTCCCATCACTATTTTCATCCTTGTAACCACCTGTAAATCCATCTGTCAACTGTGTCACAAGTGGGGCCCCTGTCTCAGGCTGCAAATCTTTTTAGTGCACAGGCTCTAATGTTACTTCCATTGCCTCAACACAAGGTTCATGGATGAGGTATGGGATGATTTTCCACAGACAAGATTACGACTTGGGGTTCAGCATCCTGATTCCTGTCCCAGGTGTCCCTTCTTCTGGAGCAGGAGTAGGTGCTTATCTAATATGTATCCTGTTCATGAATATGCAAATCCTGTGAGTCTACAAGGTAAATATAGGGTTGTCTACACCAAACGAAAAACATAAGATCACTGGTCTCTCTACAGTTACTGGGCACACAGGACCTCGCCATGGGATGGAGCTGTATGATCCTCTTCTTGGTAGCAACAGCTACAGGTAAGGGGCTCACAGTAGCAGGCTCGAGGTCAGGCCATATACTTGAGTGACAATGACATCCACTCTGTCTTTGTCTCCACAGGTGTCCACTCCCAGGTCCAACTGCAGCAGTCTGGGCCTGAGCTGGTGAAGCCTGGGGCTTCAGTGAAGATGTCCTGCAAGGCTTCTGGCTACACCTTCACCAACAACTGGATGAACTGGGTGAAGCAGCGGCCTGGACAAGGCCTTGAGTGGATTGGAAATATTTATCCTGGTAGTGGTAGTACTAACTACAATGAGAAGTTCAAGAGCAAGGCCACACTGACTGTAGACAAATCCTCCAGCACAGCCTACATGCAGCTCAGCAGCCTGACATCTGAGGACTCTGCGGTCTATTACTGTGCAAGACACAGTGTTGCAACCACATCCTGAGAGTGTCAGAAACCCTGGAGGAGTAGCAAACTGCCCTGGGACTGAGGAGACTCAGAGGAGGTTTGCTCGTAGACTTGCTCAGATACAGCCAGGAAGGTATGTAGTATGGGCCCCGGACATGTATTGTTTGAAATCTAATTTTGGCAAATGACAAAGTTGGCAGTTTTATGTGAATGGGTCCATGATAATGTGATACTCATGGTTAAAATTATCACTTTTAGGTCAAAGGACTTTGGTTTTCACAGAGGCATAGTTTGGTTTCAGGTTTCCTGACAGGAAGAACTTGAGAATGCTGTATAAGAACCTCATATTATTGATGGAATAAAAGTGAGTATTTCTGCTGTGTGTTCCATGTCCCTTTTAATAGTAGTTGGTGTCCTATAAGGTTTGAAAAGGGAAGTCCCTGAAGACCTCTCTTTAGCTTTGGTGCAAGGAATTGAATGAAGAATGCACATATATGCTAATACAGCCTGTTCTGAGTTATGTCCCCACATGGAAAAAACTTTAATGTCTTATCAGCATGTATATAACAAAGAACAGTGGAAACAGAAGTGTAGGCAAGGGGCCGAAACCTCATCATTCCTACTGACTAAAGATGTGTCAATTGACGAGTAGAAGGAAGACAAAAACCACTTGAGTCATTTGGTATGAATCTCTAATCTTAACATTAGATCAATTCTGCTTTTAATGTTTCTTAAAGAAAATTCCCTTCTCTGACAGTGGGGCACCCCCACAATCCATGTTTAAGCTCAAAATCAAAGCTTTTTCAGGATCATCAAACATCTGATAAAGAGAAAGATTTCTGAGATGATCAGTATACTCTTTATGTTTTTATTTGAAACCATCTGCACTAAGCAAGATGTTCATTTCCCCACCATATGGGAGAAGGACACAACAGGGCAAATGCATCTGCTAGCATAGTCGCAGTGTGTGAACATTATCACACTGACTATTTGGGGAGATGTTATTCATAAAGTTTATTCAGAAAATTCTTACAGAAAATTTTACTCCTGGATCAGTAAGTGGAACACAAAATAATGTAGTCTCATTTCGGCATGGGGCTGTGTTTTCTGTAAGTGCTGCAAGATTGGAGAAACAGAAACATTAATTTAAAAAGATCTATCCAGAAAGAGAATATTCAATGCCCCTAACTCCCAGAATAGAAAGGTGTATTGGGATCACCCAGGTTACTTTTTGTTCTGTTTTGTTTATATTTTTGTTTTGTTTTGTTTTATTTTGTTTGCTTGTTTTAATTATGTTTCATCTTTTAATTTAATTAATATATTTTTAATTTTTTAAACCTATTTTTTACATTTCAGTCATTATCCCCCTCCCAGTCATCCCTTTGACAGTTCCTCATCCTGTTCATCCTGCCTGTTACAATTAAGATGTCTCCTCCCCACTCCCTGGGATCTCAAGTCTCTTAAGGGTTAGGTGCATCTCTTCTGACTGAGGCTAGACCAGGCAGTCTAGCTTCCTATACATATGGCAACACCCCTAACATCTCAGACCAAGACAACAGGACAAGAGATGTGACCACAGTAAAGTAGGCCCAAATGTGTTCTCCATGCTAATGAGGTTCCTAAAGAACTGCAGAGCTTAGCCAGGAAGCTTCTGTTCCCAGACATTCCTCCCTGCAAATGGTATTTAATCTCAGGCCCACTCTGAGAAGTAGGGTATGGTTTTGCATATACCCATTCCTCAATGACAGTAAACATTTTTTTTCTTTTTTTTATTAGGTATTTTCTTCATTTACATTTCCAATGCTATCCCAAAAGTCCCCCATGCTCTTCCCCCAACTCTCCTTCCCCCCCACCCCACACTCCCACTTCTTGGCCCTGTTGTTCCCCGGTACTTAGGCATATAAAGTTTGCAAGACCAATGGGCCTCTCTTTTAACTGATGGCCCATTAGGCCATCTTCTTATACATATGCAGCTAGAGACATGAGCTCCAGGGGATATTGGTTAGTTCATATTGTTGTTCTGAAAGATCCTGACAGAATGTAAAAGGACACAGAAGCCCTGAAATAGACATCAGTGTTAGCAGAACTAGCTTCACTGATTTAGAAAAATAGAGGTGCACAATGCTCTGGCCACTCCTCGAACCTGTGTCTGCCAATGTTCTGTCCAGGTGTGTGCCCATTGCTGGACCTTCATTAGATTTTTTTTCCCTTGTTTCCCTCCCTTACCCATTTCTTGAGGAATCAATCATTTCAGAATAGATATTGTTTAGATCTGGAAATCCCCTACTCCCCCCTTTCCTTTCCCCCCTGAGGGCCTATAAAAACTGGGACCTCTTTCCCCTCGGGGTCGACTCCTCTACCCCTGTGTGGGATATGAGTCGTCCCTAGAGCTCTGGCTTTCCCCGAATAAAGCCTCATGTGGTTTGCAACAAGCTCGGTCTATTGTAAGTTCTTGGGTGTCCACTATTGTCCTGAGGCCTGAGCGAGGGGCTTCTCTCAGAGTCTTTCAGTTCCACCTATAGGGTTGCAGATCCCTTTAGCTCCTTGGGTACTTTCTCTACCTCCTCCATTAGGGGCCCTTTGATCCATTAACTAGCTGAGTGTGAGCATCCACTTCTGTGTTTGCTAGGCTCAAGAACAGCCTCAGCGGAAACAGCTATATCAGGGTCCTTTCAGCAAAATCTTGCTAATGTATGCAATGGTGTCAGCGTTTGGGGGATGATTATGGGATGGATTCCCGGGTATGGCAGTCTCTAGATGGTCCATCCTTTCATCTCAGCTCAAAACTTTGTCTCTGTAACTCCTTCCATGGGGGCTTTGTTCCCAATTCTAAGAAGGGGCAAAGTGTCCACACTTTGGTCTTCATTCTTCTTGAGTTTCATGTGTTTTACAAATTGTATCTTATATCTTAGTTATTCTAAGTTTCTGGGCTAATTTCCACTTATCAGTGAGTGCATATATGAGAATTCTTTTGTGATTGGGTTACCTCACTCAGGATGATGCCCTCCAGGTCCATCCATTTGCCTAGGAATTTCATAAATTCATTCTTTTTAATAGTTTTGTAGTACTCCATTATGTAAATGTACCACATTTTCTGTATCTATTCCTCTGTTGAGGGACATCTGGGTTGTTTCCAGCTTCAAGCTATTATAAATAAGGCTGCTATGAACATAGAGGAGCATGTGTCCTTCTTACCAGTTGGAACATCTTCTGGATATATGCCCAGGAAATTTATTGCGGGATCCTCCTGTAGTACTATGTGCAATTTTCTGAGGAACTGCCAGTCTGATTTCCAGAGTGGTTGTACACGCATGCAATCCCACCAACAATGGAGGAGTATTCCTCTTTCCCCACATCCTTGCCAACATCTGTTGTCAACTGAATTTTTGATCTTAGCCATTCTGACTGGTGCGAGGTGGAATCTCAGGGTTGTTTTGATTTGCATTTCCCTGATAATTAAGGATGCTGAACATTTTTTCAGGTGTTTCTCAGCCATTCAGTATTCCTCAGGTGAGAATTCTTTGTTTTGCTCTGAGCCCCATTTTTTAATGGGGTTATTTGATTTTCTGGAGTCCACCTTCTTGAGTTACATATATATATATGTGTGTACATATATACACACATATATGTATATATGTATATGTATATATATATATATATATATATGTGTGTGTGTATGTATATATATTGGATATTAGTCCCCTGTATGATTTAGGATAGGTAAAGATCCTTTCCCAATCTGTTGGTGGCCTTTTTGCCTTACAGAAGCCTTGCAATTTTATGAGGTCCCATTTGTTGATACTCGATCTTACAGCACAAGCCATTGCTGTTCTATTCATGAATTTTCCTCCTGTGCCCATATCTTCGAGACTTTTCCCCACTTTCTCCTCTATAAGTTCACTGTCTCTGGTTTTATGTGGAGTTCCTTGATCCACTTAGATTTGACCTTAGTACAAGATAGGCATGGATCAATTTACATTCTTCTACATGTTAACCACCAGTTGTGCCAGCACCATTTGTTGAAAATGCTGTCTTTTTTTCCACTGGATAGTTTTAGCTCCCTTGTCAAAGATCAAGTGACCATAGGTGTATGGTTTCATTTACGGATCTTCAATTCTATTCCATTGGTCTACATGTCTGTTGCTATACCAGTACCATGCAGTTTTTATCACAATTGCTCTGTAGTACAGATTTAGGTCAGGCATGGTGATTTCCCCAGAGGTTCTTTTATCCTTGTGAAGAATTTTTGCTATCCTAGGTTTTTTGTTATTCTAGATGAATTTGCAGATTGCCCTTTCTAATTCGTTGAAGAAGAATTGAGTTGGAATTTTGATGGGGATTGCATTGAATCTGTAGATAGCTTTTGGCAAGATAGCCATTTTTACTATATTGAACCTGCCAATCCGTGAGCATGGGAGATCTTTCCATCTTCTGAGATCGTCTTTCATTTCTTTCCATCTTCGGAGATCATCTTTAATTTCTTTCTTCAGAGACTTGAAGTTCTTATCATACAGTTTTTTCACTTCTTTAGTTAGAGCCATGCCAAGGTATTTTATATTATTTGTGACTATTGAGAAGGGTGTTGTTTCCATAATTTCTTTCTCAGCCTGTTTATCCTTTGTGTAGAGGAAGTCCATTTCCTTGTTTGAGTTAATTTTTTATCCAGCTACTTCACTGAAGCTGTTTATCAGGTTTAGGAGTTCTCTGGTGGCATTTTTAGGGTCAAGTATATATATACTATCTTATCATTTGCCAAAAGTGATATTTTGACTTCTTCCTTTGCAATTTCTATCCCCTTGATCTCATTTTGTTGTCAAATTGCTCTGGCTAGGACTTCAAGTACAATGTTGAATAGGTAGGGAGAAAGTGGGCAGCCTTGTGTAGTCCCTGATTTTAGTGGGACTGCTTCCAGCTTCTCACCATTTACGTTGATGTTGTCCTGAAGCAGATCTAGAAGATGGTGACTTATCAGAGGAAGGAGCATGCTTTTGCATATGTCATGAGTTGTGGTTAGGATGAGATCTACCACCCATTCAGAGTAAGAAGATAGCTTCTGATGAGACCTGCATTCTTCCAAATCATTCTTATAGCTCAGTAGCCACAACCAGTCTTAGTGCAGGCAGCCTTTGCTGGAGTTGTAGAGCAACCTCAGGGCTTCCCAGCAGTGGCCATTACAACACATTGAACTTTTTTATCTTGGTATGGAACATTTAATTTCTCCATGAAACACTCAAAGAGTTTAGCTTGTGAGAAATAACTTTAATCCCAGAACTATATATTTTCTTCCCATATATCCTACATTGAATTAGAAAATGATATAGTAATCAATTTCACTCCCAATAAAATATTACAAAATATTTACAGGAAAATATTTAAAATAACTCAAAAACAAAAGTCAAGATGAAATAAACTTTATTTATCCTTCACAATTCTCTACTCAAGGCACATGATTCAAAACAAATAACTAAAACTTCAAGAAAAATATCTAGCAGAATTCCCAAAATAGAGAGGGGAAGAGAGGGAGGAGATGGTGGTGTCAAATAGAACAGCATTTAGCAGCAGTGTTTCACATCCTGGCCTATTGAAAAGAAACATCTTGTGTGGAGTGAGGGCATGGATCCCAGCAGGCAAGCATTAGGAGGCTCATGGAAGTGGACATGAAAAACACCTGACAGTGGACATTTCTCTTAACCTTAACTTTAACAAGAGTCTCTTTTTCCACAAACCAGTACTCTGATGAGAAGCCTGTCCTGGAAGCAGGAGAGTCTTTCACAGCAGTCCTTCCATCTCTATCATAAATACTTCATAAGCATTATCCTTGGTTTGTACTGAGACAGGAAATGAAGGACTAGATCTTGGGGCTGCTTTGGCAATGAGCACAGCAGAGTCATCCTGAGATCTTCTCTGGTGAACAGCAGTACCCCACTTATTCTCATGGTATACCCTCAGTGCAGTGGGCACAAAATATATGACCCCTATTTTGGGATTGGTGATCTGGGGCTTAGCACTGATGGTCACTGTGGACTTCTTGATGGTGGCTGCACTTGCATCCTCTGCCTTTGGTTGCTGAATGAGGCTGGGCAGGGCACTCAACACTCCTGGGTTGGGCAAGGGAGCTGATTGGAAATGGCCAGGTTGGGCAGAAGGAAGAGGAGGCCTCAAGGGTAGGCACAGCATTCTAGGATGAGGAGGAGGGATACCTGGAGGTCGATTGTAAGAGGTCGACTTCCTAGGGCTCCTCAAGGATGGTCCTCAGGGAGTAGACCTGGTGGGCCTTTTGGAGGTCCTTGAGGTAAAAGTTGTGGTAAAGGCCCTTGAATTCCTGGCATTCCAGGTGGTCTTAGGAATGGAGGAAGGCTTGTATGTGGGTCAGGATTCTGTAAGGGTGGGACAGGTGACCTTCGTGGCATGGGAGCTGCTTAAGTAGGAACAGACTGTAGAGCGTGTACCATCAGAGTAGGAATCTACTTTGTGCTGCTTTTGTGATTGCTTCTCTGCTTCAGAATTATCAGAGTTTTTGTCATCATCCTCTTTTGAAAATTCTTCCACTTCCTGTTCTTCCTCAGGGATATCATGACCTACCATTCGAAGCATCTTGGCATGAACAGGAGCCAGCTCCTTCATGTGCTTCTTCCTTAGGTTCCCAGACATATCAGCAAATTGAATGCCCAGACCTGACTTTGTCTCTTCAGTGATGTTGTGCTTACTGTTATCTCTGTGCCTGAACTCATACCAGTCACTCTCTGCATCCAATCTGTCAGTGTCACTGTCCTCAGTACCTATATCATACTTATCTTGGTCCATGTTCTTAGGATAGCCGTCATCTTCACAGGTGCTGGACATGTTATCACCATAAATCTGCTGAGCACATTCTGGACTGTACAGCATGTCTTCATCTTGCCTCTAAGGGGAAAGTTCTAGAGCAAAGCCCACTTTACTGCCATACATCTGCAGGACTTGAGGAGGAGGTGGGCCAGGTGGAGGGCCTGGTGGTTTCCTGCCAGGAGGCATAGAAGGAACACCATGTCCCAGAAGAGGAAGGATAGAAACTGCTCCAATTGTAGGCCCGTATGCTGAGAGTTTCTTCAGTATGGAGGGTGGCTGGGCACCAGGAAGTGGAATGCCCTGAATCAAGATGTTGGAAGGAGAATGCAGCATGTCTGGCAAAGGGATACTCTGTACTTCCACATGCTGAGAGTTCTTCACAGGATAAAAATACTAGCTCAGTTGAGCTCTCTTCTGTTTATATTCTACTTCTAGCTTTCTCAATTCTTTTTCAATAGCTAGGATTTTCATAAAGTCCTAGAATTGTTGAAAGGTTTCTCCCAGCTTTTTTTGCTCATCCTTCAGTACTTACTTCCTCATTCAACTGTGGCCGTTATACTGTTATACACCATTTCATCAAACTTCCCCTTGCCCTGGATAATCTGTTTAGGATCTTTCACCTTCAAAACTACAGCTCGTACCATCATGCACTGCTTTTTGTTCCTTTTCATTTGTCTCTTCCCTGTTTCATTTTGGGCTTGATCTGTGGGGGCCATAAACTTCCATTCTTGGTGGAGGATGTTTATCTTTGTCCCATGTTGACAATTTATATGATTTACTTCTTTTTTTTTTCCACATGTTCTTTTTATTCAAGTGTTTACTCAAGGCAGTATTTAAAGTCCGGCTTTTTAAATGAAAGGCCTAAACTATGAAATTTTATAAATATTACACTGGCAAAGAATGAGCATCTGGATAATTTAAGCCCTCATTATCCCGGAGTCCAAGTTTGTAACACAGAATGCAAAGATCAGTAACATTCACAAGAAACAACTGAGAAATCCTGGGTGCTCGGTAACTTTGTCAAGGAAGAGGAAGGTCAGTTCAGCCTTGCTGAGTAGTAAAGCAACAACTAGTTCTTTTGTGGCAGAGCATCCTCTGTGCTTCAGAACTTGGCCTGTAAAGTCACTTTCTCCATCAGCAAATCCGAGTATCTCTGCTGAAGCTTTTTCTCTCGTTCCTGCTGCAGCTGCACATCTCCTTTTAAACACTCTAGCCTATGGGAAATAGCAGAGTCTTCATGTTTCTTGAGTTCTTCAAAAGTGCATAGCTCAAAGTGAGCCTGCTCAACCTGGTCCCATAAGTCATTCAATTGTTTCATGAGCCCCATAGCACGAGACTGGTAACCACCAAGCAAAATTTTCATCTTCTTTTCTGTCTTTTCAGCTCTCTTGGCTTCTGTTGTCATGTGACCCCTGTTTCTCTTAAGTCTCTTTTCAAGTGATTCAATTCTGTCCTTTTTGCTAGCAAGATTAGCATGAGTGTATCGGCTCTGAGCAGGAAGATAGAGGACTTGACTGTAGCATTCCTCCCATACCTGGTTGTAAGCTTCTCTAGAGAGTTCTCCATGGCTCATTCCTTGTTTTACCACTTCCATCTCTTGTACCAGAACATACTGGGCCTTTTTCAGATCTTCTTTGGAGAACTTCTCATAAGGGCTATGCTCAAGATAGGTAATGTGCTTTGAATTGTTGGTCGCAAGCCCGACATTTTTTCCTTTTTTATTTCCAGATGGTTCGTAGGGGTGATGTAGAAGATCATAATGAAGCATCACAATCATTTCTTTTTTGATCAGTTCTTCACTCTTCTGTAAATCTGTTAGGGGTGGTTCTACATTTGAAGTTCTTAAAATAGATTTATTTACTTCAGATGGTCTGGGTAGATCCTTCTGAACAGCTTTGTGTATTCCTTTCATTTCCTTTACATGCTCAGCATCTCGTATGGCCTGCTTTTGAGCATCCATATCAGAAGTATCTTTAATGTAGGTATCATCTATTTCATGTTCTTCCAGTTCCTTCTCAGCATTTTCAGGCAGAAAAATTTCAAAATCGTTCTTAGGTGCAGGGAGTCATAACAACCCTAGACGGAGTTGTTCAGGAGATTCTCTTTCCATCTGCTTCACATAAGAGGGGTCACTGTAGTCTGCCATTCTGTCCTCTGGATAAATGTTTAACTTGTCTCTAAATGGTGTTCTATCTGGGGTGGCATTAGAGACTGGTTTAGGGCTTGTTCCACTTCGGGGAGTCAGCCCTTCAGCTCCATTAGAAGGAGTCCTGAAAGGGGTAGCCAGAACTGTATTTGGAGTCTGCATAACCTGCTGCTGTGTGGTCACGACAGAGATGTCACTCTCATGCAGTAGAGTATCTATCCCACCTTTCAATGGAGTGTCCACATTGGTCAAGGCAATGAGGTTCTGAGCTTCCTGTAGAATCCTGTCTTGAGAGGATGGTGTCTGTGGGGTTCTCAGAGCAATACTGTTGTTTTTTGTGACATAGTACAGGAGAGTGCTAGAAGCAGAGTTTGTTATTCCAGACACCTCTGCTATCTGCTGTGCAATTTCACTGGCCTGGCCTACCTTGACAACTTCCTGGAGTTCAGCATCTGAAATCTGTGGGGCAGGCAACACAAGTTTGCTTCTCTTTTTAGCAAATTCAGAGACACCACTAGTTTGGAGGATAACTGATGGTAATTCAGATGCCCTTCTCCTTTTAAAACACTGTTTGTGTTTTTTTCTTTCTCTTCCTTCTTTTTCAGATCTTAGCTCCCCATCAAGATCCTGCTGTCGTAATTTACTGAAATCTGCATCAAGGGCCTGGTAATTCTCCTCAGAAGTATCATAAAAACCAGGAGCAGGCTTTTTTTTCAATTGGGATTTCAGGATTAAAATCGAGTCCTCTCTTCTTTTTCCTTTTGTTCTGAATCTCTATAGCAGCTGCTTGAAGCTCTCATCTTTTCTGGAGGGCAGCAAGGCGCCTTGCTTCCTCCAACTGCTTTTCTCTTGCTTTCCTTTTAGCCTTCTTTCCTTGAGTATTGGCCAGATGGGCTCGAGCCTCAGAAAGCATCTCAAGTTCATCTTCATCCATGTCAATTGGATCAGGCCGGGCTGGTTTGGTTTCTGGGTTTGGATCTATCTCTCCAGGCTTAAGTTTTCCGGAGTCATCTGTTGTTTCCTCTTCATTGTACCTTTGCACAGTTTTGTCCAGGAGGAACTCATAGTGTTCCAAGCACTGGGATGCTGTTCTACCTATGATGGGATCAATGGTCCTCCATTGTGTTGGTGTCGGCTTGGCCTAGTAGAAGAGTTTTTCTTCCTCTTCTCTGGACCATTCAGTTTTTTTAATACTTGGATCTAGCCATTCGTACCATCTGGCTTTGCATTGCTTTGCTGATTTCCTATGCAGCAATGAGGCAATCCTAGTCCACTGGTTTTTCCCATATTTCATTACCTCTGCTCTCAGAATTTCATCCTCCATATCCTCCACACTCCCCCTTTGATCATGATTCTGGGAATCTTGGCAGCAGAATGTCCCAGCAAGCAGCCAATTGGAGCTTTGAGAAGGTAGTAATGGTGCTTCTGTCACAGACTCAGAGAGGCCACTTCTTCCAAGAGCAACTTTCTGCTTTTCATATGATTTACTTTTTAATTTTAGAACAGGAATGACTGTGAGGTTCCAGGGCAGGCAAGAGCAGCTAGAAGGTTCTCCTGGAGAAATTTCTGAGAAGGGAACTTCACCTCTGCCTCAGGCTCAGCCACGCAGACACTGCCATCTTGAAACCTCATGCCTTGGAAAAGAAGAATTTATATTTATCAAAACTTCAGCACACAACAATGAATTGTATAGCTTAATAAAAATTTCATTTTATCATTCTGAGGATTGTAGTTTTATATAACAAGTAGCTGTTTAAGATTTCATAAAACACTTAATAGACTCAGATACCCTTTCTATACATTTTAAAGAAGTTTAGAGTACCCAATATTATAAGGTAATTTGTGTTTATCAGACTTTTAATATATCACTAGAACACTTACAAATATGCACTGCTGCACTTTGAGTGGACATGCTCAAAACATATAATAAAAACAGTTTCACTGCTGGTGAGATTGCTCAGCAGTTGAAAGCACTGGATGTTCTTCCAGAGGTCCTGAGTTCAATTCCCATCAACCACATGATGACTCACACCCATTTGTAATGGGTTCCAGTACCCCTTTTGGTGTGTCTGAGAACATCTAGAGTATGCTCCTATAAATAAATTACTCTTAAGTTGTTTTTTTTTTTAAGTTCACAAAATGAACGAAAAATTAAAGCCTCAGGTTTTGTTACTTAGTTCTACTTTTGAAACAAATTTATGCATTAAAGCAGTTGACATAGACACATATGACAATTATATGAAGTCCTGGTGCATCCAGTGAAACATAACAGCAAAGACCAACCAGAAAGTTCATCTCCATCTCCTTAGGATGTGAGAAATTCTTAGTAACAAACCAACCAACCAGTATAGGACTAAACAGATTAACAGTGTCTTAGTCAGGGTTTCTATTCCTGCACAAACATGATGACCAAGAAGCAAGTTGGGGAGGAAAGGGTTTATTCAGCTTACTCTTCCACATTGCTGTTCATCACCAAAGGAAGTCAGGACTGGAACTCAAGCAGGTCAGGAAGCAGGAGCTGACGCAGAGGCCATGGAGGGATGTTCTTTACTGGCTTGCCTCCTCTGGCTTGCTCAGCCTGCTCTCTTATAGAACCAAGACTACCAGCCCAGAGATGGTCCCACCCACAAGGGGCCTTTCCCCCTTGATCACTAATTGAGAAAATGCCTTATAGTTGGATCTCATGGAGGCATTTCCTCAACTGAAGCTCCTTTCTCTGTGATAACTCCAGCTGTGTCAAGTTGACACACAAAACCAGCCAGTACAAACAGTAAAAGTAAAAAAAAAAAAAAAACAAAAAAACTCCAGAAACACTACTGAGTTCATTTTGTGTTGACCATCTACTTCTGGGTATGGGGCTTTTCCATAAAAATGTTTTTTTTTTACATAGTGAGACTCCCTTGAAGAAAAATAACTTTTTCTTCCTTCCTTCCTTCCTTCCTTCCTTCCTTCCTTCCTTCCTTCCTTCCTTCCTTCCATCCTTTCTTTCTTTCTTTCTTTGTTTCTTTCTTTCTTTCTTAAAAAAAAATATAGACAGGTGTTTCAAGACAGGGTTTCTCTGTAGCCCTGGCTGTCCTGCAACTCACTTTGTAGACCAGGCTGGCCTCGAACTCAGAAATCTCCCTGCCTCTGCCTCCCAAGTGATGGGATTAAAGGTGTGTGCCACCACAACAGGCTTTTATTTTCTAATTTTTTCTTTGTGAGCAGTTACTGGAGATAGTGTCTGGAACCAATCCAGGTCCTATGTGAGAAGAGCCAATGCTCTGAATGAATGAGCTGTCTCTCTAGCCAGTATTTGCTGCTTTTTATAAATGACATTTAAAAACATACAAATGAAAGCTAACTGAAAGCATTGTATTCATCAAGCCTGGCCATTTTGAGACTTTACTTTTTACCATTGCTATGACAAGCACACAATACACAGAGAACCCATGGCTTTTTTCTGTGTGCATCCATTTCAAATTCTACCTTTCCTCACATAGTCCTACTAATATATATCAGAGTACCTGAAGAAGACTCAAATATTTGCTATCTCTAACACTTAGTAAGCACTCCTCACTCCTATTTTTCTGTATCAAGTCTACTACCATACTAGTAAATATCGAATGTTGGTTCTACCTTCATTTCTGTGGCTATTGTTAAAATACTCTTGAAAATCACAATTTACAGGAGGATGGGTTTATCCAGCTTACTATTCCAGGTTAAAATGTAGCAAGTAATGTGAAGGCAGCTATTTAAATTCCACACAACAAAGCAAGATGGACTTGCTTTATTGCAGAGAAGGAAGGAGGGAGGCAAGAAGGCCGGCAAGGCACCTGATGAAAGACCCCAGGTTCTGAACTGCCTAATCATCAATGAAGCCCACAAGAGCTTCTAGCCATGATCATGGCCAAGTTACCTCGCTCTGACACTGAGCCTGAAAAATCTGGTTAGAAAAATGGAAAATATATGTACTCCCAGACCCTTGCATATCCAGAACCCAAATCAACTCCTTACCTGGTGAGCACCACCTTCTCTGAAGGAGGACTGAGACTCAGAAGAGAGATGATTCTTTAAGAGATAGTGTTTGTCTGTGTAATCCTGGCTGCCCTGAAACTCTTTCTACAGACCAGGTTAAGCTAGATCAGACATCTGCTTGCCTCTGCCTCCCAAGTCGAAGGCAGCAAGGAGAACCTACTGTGTCTCACCCTGGGCAGAGCTTGAGTATATAAACATTTCCCCAAAGCCCAGCCTCCACAGTGGCACACCTCCTCCAACCAGACCACACCTCCAGATAGGACCACACACTGCTCCAAGCATAATTAAATCACCACACCAACTAAACAAACCAAAGAACAATTCTTACTTGATATTGGCTTTCTATGGTGATGAGAGAGAAAAGATGCTACCGAGGACAATATTAAAATAATGAATGTGGGAAATCAGAAATGCCTAGACCATAACCTGGGTTGTAGGTTTGGAAGAAAGGGATGGGTATGTGTTCTTACACTCAAGTCTCATTTTCCGCAGGGTCATATCATTTGGGCTGCTTGTACCATGATGATCCCTCTTTATCCTCTGCTTATATAGAGAATAGCAACTTTACTACAATATAACTAAGAAAGTAGAACTGTCAAAGTGATTTGGTGTCAGAATGGGAAAAGGCCCTTGGTGACATGCTTCACTACCTGAGTACAGTCTCCGATAGATAGAGAAAACAGACTCTCTCAGGTTGTTCTCTGAATTTCACAGAGGTGTTGTCATTGTTTTACACACACACACCCACACACACAAACACACACACACACATACACTCACACACTCCACACTCATATACTACATGTAACCAAACTTAGAACTTAGTTCATAATTTTAAATATATATATATATATATATATATATACATATATATATACACATATAATTATATATATACATACATATATGTGTGTGTGTGTGTGTGTGTGTCTGTGAGTCTGTGTGTCTGTGTGTCTGTGTTTTGTCTACATAGCTATCTGAAACCACATGCATGCTTGGTGCCTGAACATGGTAGAAGAGGGCATTGGACCCACTGGGTACTAGAGTAGCAGATGTTTTTTTTCTGAGCCACCATGTTAGTGTTTGGGATTAGTGCTCTTAAGTGATTGCTTTTTGGTCTAGTCTGAAGAGACAGAATGAGGGTAAGTTTTAGAGACTCAGATTAATTGCCTTGAATAAGGAAGTCTCAGAAATGCCCATTGTAGACTTGTTCTCTGTTTACATCACATGAAGAGCATTTGGAATACATTGAAAGGAAAAATATAAAATACATAGGTCAAGTATTAAAAGGGCACCAGGAATAGAAATGGAGCTGAATCCTGAGTTCAAGGATTTTAAATTGAATCAAGGGAGTAGTGAACTTGTTTCAAGATCCTACTCAGCAAAATTTAATACCAGGAGATAAATCCAAGCATATCTCTGAGCTCAAGGTCAGCCAAAAACAGAGCAAGTTCTAGGTGAAGAAAAGCTTAAATGCAGGCATGGTAGTACACACCTTTAATCCCAGGAGACAGGCAAACAGATGTCTGAGTTCAAGGTCAATCTTCACAGCAAGTTCCAGGACAATCAAGCTTAGGCAGTGAAGGAGTTGGGAAAGATGAAGCTAGAGATAATGTAATAGAACAAGATTCTGCAAACAGCAGAACTTGTAGCCTTTGGCCATGTGGGTTTGCGTTTATAATCAACAAGAGAAGGCGGCTACTGGGACAAGTGATGTTGATTAGTTGGAGTTACAAAATTAATTGTGATTAAGAAGAGGGCAGTGTCATTGAGGTGAAATCTTCTGGGAAGTATTTTCTGAGAATACAAAGCAGCTGTGATCCAGACAAAAGCAAGGCACCTCCTGCTGAAGCTATACTTGGTAATCTGTAAGTGCCACCCAGGTGGTACTGATGTTGAGATAGAAGGGTAATAAAAGCACTGTCCTCTGGGAGCTTGACATATGTGACCCACGCTCTGGTCTCACAAAAGATCAAGCATGGAGTGACATCCCCAAGGAGTCTGATGGGAAGCACTTAGCAAATTTCAATCTACAGGAAAATAAGTAGGAAAAGGAAAGGGGGTGGGAGAATCAGTATCTATTTTGCTGAACTGCCTGGGACTAAGGACCAGCAGGCAATGAGGATGTAGCAGAGGTCTTGTAGAATACAGACACACTATGGCTTTATACAAACTAAGAGCATGCCTTCAGATGGTCTTTTAGAAAAACTGTACAATTTGGCTTCTTCCCAAAACATCTCCAAACCAAAAGGATTATCCTCAAAGTGAATTGTTCCATTTGAGCCTCTCTTTCTATGGTCTCAACAAGAAAACACCTTATCAGGAATGAATCTGTAGGTCTTTTTCCTGGTTCTGAGGTCATCACCTTACATTTCATCGTCCAGAATTTTACTGGGCCTGTAGATACTCTGAGCCACATCATTCCCACCTCTCCAGACCTGATCATAAACAATGTACTTTTCATCCTCTCCTGCAAGACCTTGGCAAGTTTGACTAGCCTTTGTTCATTCTTGACTTCATTGGAAGTTCAAGGATTGGGCACACCAAGAGCAATGACTTCACTGACATCTCCATTTTCATTTCTCTGTTAGTTTGACCTGTTATCAGGAGCTGCCCTGGAAATGTTCCAGTCACAGTGCCTCTCTTTTCGCCTGTCATGAAGGATTTCATCCCTTTCACATGTCTCTCCATCCTCTTTTTCACATGGACTTTCAACCCAGCTCTCCTTTTTCACTTTCTGGGCCATTTCTCTAAGTTTCTCTTTATTTGTTTTTTTTTTTTTGGGGGGGGGGTGAGTTGATCTTCTTTGGAAGAAGTTCTGCTACATAGTTTACACCAAACATAACTAAGAAGTTGCAGAATAGTCCTCAAGGCAGGTCGATAGCAGGCACCTGTAACTCAATCATGAAGAGATCAGATGACTCACCAACTGGCCTAAGGCTGCCGAAGCAGCAAGTAGCTCCAGAAAACTCACAAGCAGTTCTTGGGTGAGTTTCAATATCAGCATTACAACAAGTTGAGGTAAAGAACACTACATAAGGCAAACCAATATATGCCTGTCATTAGCTAAGAATAGGGACAGAGTGAAACTAACAGAAGTTATAAAACAAATGATTCTAACAGATATCTACAGAACATTTTATCCTAAAACAAAAGGATATACCTTCTTCTCAACACCTTATGGTACCTACTCCAAAATTGACCACATAATTTGTCATAAAACAAGCCTCAACACATTCAAAAATATTGACATTGTCCCATGTATCCTATCAGATCACCATGGACTAAGTCTGATCTTCAATAACAAAATATATAATAGAAAGCCAACGTTCACGTGGAAACTGAACAACACTCTTCTCAATGATACCTTGGTCAAGGAAAGAATAAAGAAAGAAATTAAGGAGTTTTTAGAGTTTAATGAAAATGAAGCCACAACATACCCAAACTTATAGTATACAATGAAAGCATTTCTAAGAGGAAAATTCATAGCTTTGAGTGCCTCCAAAAAGAAACTAGAGAGAGCACACACTAGCAGCTTGACATCACACCTAAAAGCTCTAGAACAAAAGGAAGCAAATTCACCCAAGAGGAGTAGACAGCAGGAAATAATCAAACTCAGTGGCAAAATCAAGCAAGTGGAAACAAGAAGAACTATTCAAAGATTCAACCAAGCAAGGAGCTGGTTCTTTGAAAAAATCAACAGGATAGATAAACCCTTAGCCAGACTCATGAGAGGGCACAGGGAAGGCTTCCAAGTTAACAAAATCAGAAATGAAAAGGGAGACATAACAAAAGATCCTGAAGAAATACAAAACACCATCAGATCCTTCTACAAAAGGCTATACTCAACAAATGGAGAACCTGGATGAAATGGACAATTTTCTAGACAGATACCAGGTACCAAAGTTAAATCAAGATCAGGTTAATGATCTAAACAGTCCTATGTCCCCTAAAGAAATAGAAGCAGTCATTAATAGTCTCCCCCCCCCAAAAAAAAAAAAAAAAAAAAAGCCCAGGACCAGATGAATTTAGTGCAGAGTTTTATCAGACCTTCAAAGAAGATCTAATCCCAGTTCTTCCCAAACAATTTCACAAAATAGAAACAGAAGGTATTCTACCCAACTCATTCTATGAAGCCACAATTACTCTAATACCTAAACCACAAAAAGACCCAACAAAGATAGAGAACTTCAGACCAATTTCTCTTATGAATATCGATGCAAAAATCCTCAATAAAGTTCTCACTAACCAAATCCAATAACACATCAAAACAATCATCTATCCTGACCAAGTAGGTTTCATCCCAGAGATTCAGGGATGGTTCAATACAGGGAAACCCATCAATGTAATCCAGTACATAAACAAACTCAAAGACAAAAACCACAGGATCATCTCATTAGATGTGGAGAAAACATTTGACAAAATCCAACACCCATTCATGATAAAACACTTGGGAAGATCAGGAATTAAAGGCCCATACCTAAACATGATAAAAGCAATCTACAGCAAAACAGTAGCCAACATCAAAGTAAATGGTGAGAAGCTGGAAGCAATCCCAATAAAATTAGGGACTAGACAAGGCTTTCCACTTTCTCCCTACCTATTCAACATTGTACTTGAAGTCCTAGCCAGAATAATTCGACAACTAAAGGAGATCAAGGAGAAACAAATTGGAAAGGAAGAAATCAAAATATCACTTTTTGCAGATGATATGATAGTATATATAAGTGACCCTAAAAATTCCACCAGTGAACTCCTAACCCTTATAAACAGCTTCAATGAAGTAGCTGGATATAAAATTGACTCAAACAGTCAATGGTCTTTCTCTACACCAAGTATAAACACACTGATAAAGAAATTAGGGAAACAAAACCCTTCTCAATATTCACAAATAATATAAAATATCTTGGCATAACTCTAACTAAGGAAGTAAATGTCTGTATGATAAGAAATTCAAGTCTCTCAAGAAAGAAATTAAAGATCTCAGAAGATGGAAAGATCTCCCATGTTCATGGATTGGCAGGATCAATACAGTAAAAATGGCTATCTTGCCAAAAGCAATCTACAGATTCAATGAAATCCCCATCAAAATTCCAACTTAATTCTTTACGATTTAGAAAGGGCATTCTGCAAATTCATCTGGAATTAAAAAAAAATACAACAAAAAACCTAGGATAGCAAAAACTCTTTTCAACGATAGAAGATCCTCTGTTCGAATCACCATGCCTGACCTAAAGCTGAACTACAGAGCAATTGTGATAAAATCTGCATGGTACTGGTATACCAACAGAGATGTAGACCAGTGGAATAGAATAAAGACCCAGAAATAAACCCACACACACATGATCACTTGATCTTTGACAAGGGAGCAAAAACCATTCAGTGGGAAAAAGACAGCATTTTCAACAAATGGTGATGGCACAACTGATGGTTATCATGTAGAAGAATGCAAATCGTCCCATTCCTATCTCCTTGTACTAAGGTCAATTCTAAATGGATCAAGCAACTCCACATAAAACCAGAGACAATGAAACTTATAGAGGAGAAAGTAGGGAAAAGCTTCGAAGATAACCGTACAGGGGAAAAATTCCTGAATAGAATAGCAATGGTTTGTGCTGTAAGATCAGGAATCAACAAATGGGACCTCAGAAAATTGCAAAGCTTCTGCAAGGAAAAAGACACAGTCAATAAGACAAAAAGGCCACCAACAGATTGGGAAAGTATCTTTACCTATCCTAAACATGATAGGGGAATTATATCCAATATATATAAAGAACTCAAGAAGGTAGACTTCAGAAAATAAAATAACCCATTAAAAATGGGGCTCAGAGCTAAACAAAGAATTCTCACCTGAGGAATACTGAATGGCTGAGAAGCACCTGAAAAAAATGATCAACATCCTTAATCATCAGGGAAATGCAAGTCAAAACAACCCTGAGATTCCACCTCACAGCAGTCAGAATGGCTAAGATCAAAAATTCACGTGACAGCAGATGCTGCCGAGGATGTGGAGAAAGAGGAACACTGTTCCATAGTTGGTGGGCTTGCAAGCTTGTACAAACACTCTGGAAATCAGTCTGGCGGTTCCTCAGAAAATTGCACATAGTACTACCACCGGACGATTTCACAATACTTCTCCTGGGCATATATCCAGAAGATGTTTCAACTGGTAAGAAGGAAACATGCTCCATTATGTTCATAACAGCCTTATTTATAATAGCCAGAAGGTGGAAAGAACCCAGATGTCCCTCAACAGAGTAATAGATACAGAAAATGTGGTACATTTACACAATGGAGTACTACTCAGCTATTAAAAAGAATGAATTTATGAAATTCCTAGGCAAATGGATGGACCTGGGGGGCATTATCCTGAGTGAGGTAACCCAATCACAAAAGAATTCTCATGGATATTAGCCCAGACTTAGAATACCCAAGATATAAGATTCAATTTCTTAAACGCATGAAACTCAAGAAAAACGAAGACCAAAGTTTGGACACTTTGCCCCTTCTTAGAATTGGGAATGGGACAACCACGGATGGAGTTACAGAGACAAAGTTTGGCACTGAGACGAAATGATAGACCATCTAGAGACTGCCATATCTAGGGATCCATCTCATAATCAGCTTCCAAATGCTGATACCATTGCATACACTAGCAAGATTTTGCTGAAAGGACCCAGATATAGCTGTCTCTTGTGAGACTGTGCCGGGCCCTAGCAAACACATAAGTGGATGCTCACAGTCAGCTCCTGTATGGATCACAGGGCCCCCAATGGATGAGCTAGAGAAATTATCCAAGGAGCTAAAGGGATCTGCAATCCTACAGGTGGAAAAAAAACATGAACTAACCAGTACCCACCCCGGAGCTTGTGTCTCAAGCTCCATATGAATCAGAAGATGGGTCCTTTCAGCAAAATCTTGCTAGTGAATGCAATGGTGTCATCGTTTGGATGCTGATCATGGGATGGATCTCTGGATATGGCAGTCTCTAGATGGTCCATCCTTTCGTCACAGCTCCAAACTTTGTCTTTGTAACTCCTTCCATGGGTGTTCTGTTCCCAATTCTAAGGAGGGGCATAGTGTCCACACTTCAGTCTTCATTCTTCTTGAGTTTCAAGTGTTTAGCAAACTGTATCTTATATCTTGGGTATCCTAAGTTTTGGGCTAATATCCACTTATCAGTGAGTACATATTGTGTGAGTTCCTTTGTGATTGGGTTACCTCACTCAGGATGATGCCCTCCAGGTCCATCCATTTGGCTATGAATTTCATAAATTCATTCTTTTTAATAGCTGAGTAGTACTTTGTGAGACTATGCCGGGACCTGGCAAACACAGAAGTGGATGCTCACAGTCAGCTAGTGAATGGATCACAGGGCCCCCAATGCAGGAGCTGGAGAAAGTACCTAAGGAGCTGAAGGGATCCGCAACCCTATGGGTGGAACAACATTATGAACTAACCAGTACCCCGGAGCTCTTGACTCTAGCTGCATATATATCAAAAGATGGCCTGGTCGGCCATCACTGGAAAGAGAGGCCCATTGGACTTGCAAACTTTATATGCCCCAGTACAGGGGAACGCCAGGGCCAAAAAAATGGGAAAGGGTGGATAGGGAATTAGGGGGGAGGGTATGGGGGACTTTTGGGATAGCATTGGAAATGTAATTGAGGAAAAGATGTAATAAAAATAGTTTTATATGTAAAAAAATGAATCAGAAGATGGCCTAGTCAGCCATCAGTGGAAAGAGATGCCCATTGGTCATGCAAACTTTATATGCATCACTACAGGGGAAAGCCAGGGCTAAGAAGTGGGAGTGGGGGGGGGTTATGGGGGGGGAGCGTGTGGGGGACTTTTGCCATAGCATTGGAAATGTAAATTAAATAAATACCCAATAAAAAAAAAGAATAATGAGGTGGAACACACCAACCCAAGGCTGAGTGCAAAAGTTCCACTGTATGTGGGATCATATTTATACTCCTTCTTCAATGATCCTTTCAGGTGTTTGCTATATCCAGACATCCTTTTACCTGTGTCTTCTTCAGGAATAGTTTCTTTCACCTGTGTTTGCTTCAAGTAAAAGGTCTTTCATGTGTTTGCTTTAGCAAGTGTGTTTTTGTTTTTGTATGTATATATTACACTTTTAAGTTTAGTACTTTTATGGAACTCAAGAATGTTTTCATATGGTTGGTCCTTTTCAATTTTCTTCAGGCAGAGTTTTCACTAATTAACTATGCTTGTTAATACAGGCCTATTATTGCAGTAAGTTCAAAAAACTATTTT
This sequence comes from Mus caroli, assembly GCF_978045245.1. Classification (NCBI taxonomy): domain Eukaryota; kingdom Metazoa; phylum Chordata; class Mammalia; order Rodentia; family Muridae; genus Mus; species Mus caroli. Next base: position 113,281,161 of record NW_028227269.1, on the reverse strand, counting down.
AGCTTCTATGATTCTGCCACGTCCTGAGCTGCTGCAGCATTTCAGTTATTTATGTCAACATTCTCATTCCTATGTCCAATTATTGTATAAGTCTTTTTACATTATTTGTTATACTATGTAGGTGAGTAATTTACCTTCTGAACACTGTATCTCTGCCTGAAGAGTAGCCTGATGAAGACAGGAAAAAAGCTATTATCTCTTGTCATTCCCTTTTAAAAAATGAGATCTGAAAGAGCTGGTTCCAACTGCCACCAAGGAGGAACCTGGCACTGAGAGGGACATTGCAGTAACATTGGCACAAGTTAAAATCTCTGATGTATAAATTATTATCCCCACATAAACTAGGTCCACTTCTCCCTTTAGCTTAGCTCAAAGAACACTGAAGTTAAAGGTATAAAGTTTTTCTCAAGTAAGACTGTGTAATTTGAGTGTAAGCCATGACAAACCTAACTGCATGGAAGCTCATGACAGGCAGGGGGCACAATGAGGCCAGATATCCCCATAGAGAGATGAGAAGGGTCGGGATGACGCACTGTATCCTCTATGGATTCCTTTCTTAATTGTATTAACTAGTCTTTCCTTCTGTGATTGACATGTGATATCTCCATGTTCAAACACTGTAAAGATTCTTTGTGAAACACTTCCTAGATGCCTCTTTATTTGTTTCTATGGCTTTTTATAATTTCTGAGTAAAACCATACAATGTATTCTAATAACTGATTTCCCTACCCACAATTTATTTCAGATCCTTCTTACCTTCCAACTTACCCAACTACAAACCTTTTTTTTTTTTTCTGAAAAAGAAAAAAATTATGGGGATTTAAAGTAAACAACAAACAAACAAACAACAAAACCAACTAAAACAAAACAGGACACACACATACACACAGAGACACAGAGAATCATACATATGCATACACACACACACAAATACACAATCACACACACACACACATACAAAGACACACACATAAACTCACACATAGACTCAGATACACACACACAGACACATCCATGCACAAACACAGAAACATACACACAGAGACACACACAGAGACACATACACACACACACACACACACAAGTACACATAGAAACACAGCCACACACAGAGAGATACATACATACAAACATAGGTACACACAAGTACACACAGAGACACAGACACACACATACACCCACTGACACACACACAGACACAGGCACTCACCCATACACATACATACACACAAGTATAGACACACACGCACACACACACGCACACAGATAGTAAAATCACAGCTCCAGAGCCATGCTATATAGTCAAATTTAAGTGAGACAAAAAGATGTAAACAAGGTGATATTGAAAATAATATCTGCAGATGGAAAAAACTATCTGCAGAAATACCATTGACCACATGTTTTCCTGGCTATCAACTTCTAAGCTTGTCTTCTATGATTAACTGGGCTTAATATCTTCTGTGAGACTCCATTGAAGAAAATTAATTTTTCTTTTTATATGAGTGTCAATTGCAAAAAAATCTTGGTTAGGGAGAACTTGTGTCCATTTCTTCCTCCAAATTGGGGAATTTTAATCTGGATTGACTTGGTTCAGGCTCTGTGCCTTCAGTCACAATCTCTATGACCTCATATCTACATCAGTCCACTTGGTCTGGAAGACACTCCTTCCTTGGAGACATCCAACTCTCATAATCTGCTCAATTTTAAAATACTTTACTCTCTTTTTTATGTCTATTTCTTTATATCATCTTTGTAAAATCCCCATACTCTGATGAGTCAATTCTTGTCTCCAGGCTTCAACAATTAAATATACAAAAAAAAAAAAGAAATAAAATCTTGTAACGTATATGAATAAGAACATGAGACACTTGTCTTAAGGACATGGGTGAACATTCAGTATGATTTTCCAATTCCATGCATACACTTATAGATTATATATTTCATGTTTTACCACTGAGTTATATTCCTTTTTCTATATGAACAACTTTGTCACCTTTTATTCTTGGTGTGTTGGAAACGTGGGATAATTATTCCTTCCTCTATATGCTGTTTATAGAGCATGAATACCATGCTGTGAATAAACATGGGTGTGCAAATATTTCTATAATAAGATGTAGAATCATTAGAGTACATGTTTGTAAGGGATACACTGGGATACAACATGATTTTGTTTATTAATTTTTGGTGAATTTTCATAGGAATGCTTTATACAATGTAAGTACTGTCCAAAGCCTGTGTTTTGAGATGATATAGGACTTAGTAGACCCCAGTCATATTGATAGAGGTCATGTTGTCAAACTGCCTTATAAACATTTATGTTTATACCCAGTAGATTGTCTGAACTTTTATCACAGTGGCTCATATGTAACTGTTTGTAAATATTGATGCAGATATTCATGAGTGGTTTCAGAATTGAGAATTATTGACATAGTACACAGCCACAGATGAGTAATGACACAAACTTCTTAGCACTGAGTCAAGGGGCATCAAAAACAGGGCAAATAAGGATGAATGATACAGAAAATTAAGCTAATAGACATGAAATTCTATTTAACTGTTTCTTCATAGTGTACATATGAACTCTCAATAGCTATATTTACCAGGACAAGACATACAAAAAATCAAACCAGTGAAAACTACCATATGAGAGACCCCAAAATGACTGAGCAGGTAAAGATGTCTACTGGCAAGCTCATGAATATCAGTTTAATCCCTTAGATTTGAATTATATAAATTTTGTTATCACCACTAAGAATAGTATAACAATTAAAAAATTACCACATGGATGGGGAGGTATTCTTAGGGCACACCAAGCTGAAGGTCTTTTAGCATTTGAAAACTGATGGGCAAAATTAATCTACTTTGGTGAGAAAATTTCTGGAGTTCCACTCTTTACTAGTGATGATTCTATGTATGTTTATATTGGTAGTACTAACTAAACTCATATTTCTTATTAGTTAATGAAACAGAAGTGGTTAGGATGTTTGGAAAGAGACTTATTGGAAGGTTCCAAAAGGAACAATAGGGACTTAGTGTTGGTAGGTCCAGAGAATGGACTTAGTGATAAAATCTTTTGTTAACACATCTATAGGTTATATCTATAATTTAGTTACTCATGATAGTGGTCCGTTAATCATTGATATGTAAATATTTTAAGCCCATTTACTTTTTTTCTTTTTAGCAAAGTTTGAAGTATATAAACTGTGGGAAACTTAAATATTACTTGCAGAAATCTGAAAAAAGTTTCTAATTCTCAAAAGATAGAAGTTTTTGGAATTTACCACTGAAATCATCATCGTCAACAACATCACCCTGTCCACCATCACCATCACCACCACCACCATCATCATTGTAATGTACCATGTGTAAACCAAAGTGTTAACATTGTCCCAAAGTTGACCAACAGACCCATGTGCCTTCTCAATTCTTCTTCTCCAGTTGTTGTCCAGCTGGTTCTTAAGTAAGATGTACCCTGCTCATGAATATGCAAATTACTTGAGTCTATGGCATTAAATACAGGGATGTCCACACCCTGAAAAAAGCCTTTGATCAGTGTCTTCTCCACAGTCCCTGAACACATTGACTCTAACCAGGGAATGGAGCTGCATCTTTCTCCTCCTCCTGTCAATAAAAACATTTCAAAATCTGAAAAAGAGACAGGGCTTGAGGTGACAATGACATACACTGTGCCTTTCCCTCCCACAGATGTTAACTCCCTGGTTCAGTTGTAGCAGTGTGGAGCTGAGGTTGTGAGACTTAGTGATGGTGTCCTGCTCAGCTTCTGTCTACACATTTAGCAACTACTATGAACTGTATAAAGCAGAGGCCTGGACAGGCTCTTGAGTGGATTGGATGAATTGATTCTTGAAGTTTTGGTACTACCTACAATCAGAAGTTCAAAGGCCAGGCCACATTTACTGTAGACAAATCCTCCAGCACAGCCTACCTGCAACTAATATCCTGATATCTGAGAACTCTAAAGACTATTACTGTGAAGACAGAGGGTTGTAATCTCATCCTGAGTGTGTCAGAATCCCCAGAGGAGCAGTAATCTGCCCTGTCACTGAGATGACCAAAAGGTCTAACCTTTAGACTTGTTCAGAAATAGTAATATTGAATCTCCATTTTTATGCCTCCTCCTCAAAGTCCTAAGTTGCTTTTTTCTTGTTTTAAAAAGAACATCTGTGAATAAAGCTGTGCTGATTTAGGATAAACCTACAAGACAGCATATATTGCCAATGTCTTCAGTGGCGACCACCTCTACTGACATGTTCCTGACTCCACAAAACAATAAAAGGGAAAACTGTGGTGATGCAGGATAAAAATATCACTGGATTCTGAGAGACCAGAACTTTTGTTGAAATAGTTGGAGATAATGAATAATTTGTATTTGACGTATAAAATCCAAACCACCAACATCTGGGCAAAGAAACACTCTTTTCAAATTCTTAAGTATTAAGTGATCCCAGATGAGTCATTAACTCTGTTCTAGGAGAAGTCCCACTCTCTTAGAATGTGAGAAATACTTATATTAAAATGTATAGGTGTGCATATGGAATTCCTGTAGGTTGTTCAAAATATTATTAGGTCACTTTTCATAGAATTTATTTACCAACATATACTTGTTAATTGAGGTAGGTTCTGAGATTATTCATAAATGGTTGTTCTTATATTTACTGTCTTTGCAGTCTCACTAATACAGGGTTGTTCACACAACCAGCAGTTCCACAGTAGTACCCTCTTCCACAACTCTCTGAGGATGGAATTTCTTACTGTGTGTTGGCCTTCTCTTGCTGGACATGTGTCCACCCTTAAGTATGGCTAATAGACCCAATGTTGTTCCATTGGAGAAAGCTAATTTTCTATGCCAAACAAGTGTGAATTCCAGAAACCTCTTAGTTAAGAGTGAGAACGTGTGGCCATGACCCTCTCTCAGCACTGGGACACCATGTGTATTGAGTCTCTGCATATCTTGTACATGCTGTTACAGTCTCTGTAGGTTCACATGCACATGAGTCCTGTTATATCTGGAAAACAGTTCTTTGGATTCAGATCCTCTGTCTCTTTTATTCTATTCAGCATTTTATGTTTTTCTCAGAAATGAGGTTTAATTGTTAAGTTATTTTGAAACTTAGAGCAAGTGAAATACCTCATACTCTTGTGGCACCTATGAGGACTCTCTAACCATTAACTCATTGTGAGTTATCCTATGATGGGCACTGAGATGTCCAATTAATAACTCATATCTTCTGGGAGCTGCACTGCCCTCCATGCTTGTAGCTCTGTCCCAATATACCTAGGTAAAAATAAAACATACAGCCCATCTGAATACGTTCTACTGGTCTCTGCAAATACATATACTACACAGCCATAGAGCATGGCAAGACCCAGATCACTGAGACAATTGCAATAACTGATTAGTGAGTATTATCTGAATACCAGCAATTTCTCATAGAATTTCCTTGCATTCAATATTTTTGATAAAAAAAATACTATAGCAGAAGATCCATAAATCCTCATTGAAATCTCAACATAATATTACTCTATCAACACTAAGATATTCCTTAATATATATTAGGCAACTATGAACTGTTCATTATATCTCAAGAGGTTTTCATAGAAAATTTGTAATTTTTTTCTCTTTTTACTTCATAATGCATTTTGTTTTAATCTCAGGATTCCTAGTTTGTTTTTCATGCACCATACATTTTATTTCCTCTATATTTTTGTTTTTACCTACATTGAAACATCTTACCTTTCATCTTACCTCTCTTATAACACTTAACATTGTTTTATCCTACACCACTGTCATTTTTCTCCATGCCCCAACACCATTTGGTGTTTGAACCACTCTGCCTCATCTCTATGCATTCTTTGCATTCAATTTATCTCAACTTTATTACATCATCTCCTTTAATTCATGTGACCCTATTGGCCCATTTCTACTATCTTGGTTTCTACAAATTAAACACACAATCAGATAGTCAAATCAGTGAACATTATGAAAGAAAACATGAAACATGAAGCATTTGTCATATGAACATAGGTGACCACATTCAGCATATTTTTAAAGGTCCATTTATATCTTTAAACTTCATAATTTGTGTTTTACTATGAGTAGTATTTCATTGTCTATACATCCCACATTGTCAATATAGCGGGATATTATACAAATACTAGAACAACTTAAAACAGCTGTTGTGTAAATGATCATCTCCCCGTAAACTAGAACCACTTCTCCCTTCAGCTGAGGTCTGTGAACAATGAAGTAACAGGGATGCCATTTTTCTTAGGCCAGACAGTGCAACTTCAGTGTAAGTCTTTTCAAACCTACATGCAGGGGAGCTCATGAGCAGCAGATAACACAAAAATGTCACAAATCCCCAGAGAGAGATGAGGTAGGTATGGAAGGGACTCTCTATCCTCTGTGGTTATCTTTTTTAAGTGTATTAACTGATCTTCCCTGCTATGATTAACATGTGATGTCTCTGTGCTCATTAGATTCTTTACTAATTCGTTGTCATATGAATGTTCATTTTTTTGACTTTTATAAGCTTCTCAATAAAAGTAATACAGTGCATTCTAATAATGTTATCCCATCTCCAACTCTTTCCATATTGGTCCTATCTTTGAATTCACACAGCTACACATCTTATTTTCCTCCAGAAAACAAGCAAACAGAAAGGAAGGAAGGAAAAAAAGGAAGGAAGGAAGGAGGCAAGGAAGAAAGAAAGAAAAGAGAGAGAGAGAGAGAGAGAGAGAGAGAGAGAGAGCGAGAGAGCCTATCCCATTTTTCAAGCATGGTGGGCCTTGATGAGCTGAGACAGTGTATGGTTTAGAGCTTTATTGTAGAAAGGCAGGGAGAAAGAGAGAAAGTAGAAAGAGAGAGTCAGGCCATGGCCACATGTAGAGAGGGGAGAATGGAAAGAGAGAAGTAGGGTTAGAGAGTAAGAAAAGTGAGGGCTTAAAGAGTGCAAGGAGGGGCCAAATAGCCCTTTTATACTGGGCTGGGCTATCTTGCTGTTGCCAGGTTGCTGTGGGGAGGAGCATACCTGGCTATTGTCAGGTAACTGTGGGAGTGGTGTCTAACCAGAATGCCAGATGCTTGGGACATTGTCTACATGACTGATAGTCACAGAATTATGGACAGGAACCTGATTCTGGGAACGTGACTCACCTTTCTGTCCCTTTTCGATTTCTCTATTGGGTCACAGGAGGAAGCCCCATTCAGCTAAATTAAGCGGTCTATCACAGTCACATAGATTCGGAGTTCAAGGGCATTCTGATCTACAAAGCAAGTTCCAGGACAACCAGGGCTGCACAGAGAAACGCTGTCTCAGAGACTTTAAAAATGATTTGTGGCCATGTGGTGGTGGTGCACACCTTTAATCCCAGCACTTGAGAGGCAGAGGCAGGCAGATTTCTGAGTTTGAGGCCAGCCTGGTCTACAAAGTGAGTTCCAGGACAGCCAGGGCTATACTGAGAAACCCTGTCTCAAAAAACAAAAACAAAACAAAAACAAAAAGAGACAATTTGTGTTAAGTGAGCTAAAAAGAAAGATAAATAGATTAAAACACATTGACTATTTTTAACTCCTTTTATTCATTATGATACAAAAATACTAAGCCACTCTGGTAGCCTTTAGAAAACCATGTAATTATTTGAAAACTTGTTGCTAAGAGCTGTGTATGTGGCTCAGTGATTGTGATGTTAATCTTGGGTGTCAGTTTGATTGTACTGAAAGTTGTCTAGAAGATTCATCAAGCACAGCTGTAGATATGAGGGAGATTCAAGAGACATCTGGATCATTAGGGCTGTGATTCAATATCTTGTTGTAGGAAGTGGTTCATTGGAAGAGTGCCCTTGCATAAATTGCCTTTGCTCTGGCACCTTTCTCTTGCTTTCTGTCTCTAGTCCACTGATAGTAAAACTACTTTCCTCTACTACATGGTCTTTGCCACTCTGTTCTGCCTCACCACACATGGTCCCAAATTAGGGAAGTCAGGAGGACATGAACAAACCATCTCAAACGGGGAATGAAATCTTTTCTCCTTTACACTATGTGTAGCAGGTGTTTGGGCACGGTGGCAGAAGATTAACTAACATGGAGGCAAATAGTTGACATAAAAAGTGTTGGGTTTGATACTCAACACTACAGCAGAGGCCAGGAAGTTTAGAGATGTCAATCCATAGAGTATTTGTCTACCATGTATAAGACCCAGAGTTCAATCACCAGTCCCTCTAACAAATATATATATATATATATATATATATATATATATATATATATATATGTGTGTGTGTGTGTGTGTGTGTGTGTGTGTGTGTGTGTGTGGTATGTGTGTGTGTGGTATGTGTGTGTGTATGTTATAGATCATATATTTTGCATATATAAATGTTGAATGTGGCTATTAAAGAGAATCAACCCCTTTCCTTTGTGTAGGCATAATTTTTAGCAACCTACATTTAATGAAGGTTCAAACTCTCTTCTACCCCACCACTCAGTAGATAGTGAAAGAGAAAAGTTTTTATGATATGGGGGAAGTAGACTGTTCAGCAATAGTATTTTGGGAGTGAGCTTGAATTTTATGACAGGAGTTCATTCACATAGCAAAGACCAAATATTCCTCAACTGCTGTAGACCTCTAGACAGGTAGACACCAGTCACAAACCAGCAGATGTAGTTCAATCCTGAAGAAACCACAGGGCTGCCCAACAGGTCTGATGCAAGGTCAGAGAAACCTCATGGGCAGTTTTTAAGTGAGTTTGAGTCAGTTGTGGCATTATCACAAGTTGAGCTCACCAATTCTGTATATGGCAAACCAATACATGCATGACTTTAATGAAGAATAGAGATGTTGAGCAAACCAAATCAAGGCTCAGTGCTAGTCTCCCCATTTCTGTGGCGTCATATTGATACTCTTTCCTCACAGGTCCTTCTACATGTTTGCTATATGGAAACATCCTTTCACATGTGTCTGCTTCAGGAAAACATTCTTCTATGTGTTTGTTTTAGGAAGATGATAGGAGTAACCCTGTTTGAATGTTTACTGCCTTGTCAGCCATAAGTGCTTGTTTACAAAGTCTTGGCCTTAGTGGAAAAATAGTAGCTTAGTTGAGATTTCTGTGGGAAAAAGTTGAGGCCTCTATGGGAAAGTACTACCCCAAGTTAAGAACAAATAGCTATAGATCTTGTGGACAAGTACCTAGCAACCCATTCTATTCTGTTTCTCCTGCTGAACTTTTTTCCTAGCCAATATCCTGCTTTGGGGAACATGTGTGTTCTCCCAGAAACAAAGTGATCTGAGTCATCTCCCTCCCCATACCCTGCTTCTGTGGGCATAAAACCTGCCTGGGAATAATAAAAAAAATGACAGCTTGATCAATCAGACTTGCTGTCCGTCCTTGTGTACCTCGCCTCTCATTCTCTCCACAGGTGGTTCCTCAGATCCTGTTTGACTGTTCTGTAGGCTTTCACCTGTGTGCTCTAACAAAATATCATTTGACATAACTAACTCCTCAAAGATCTAGAGGTTTCTACTTTACCTTTGTGTTCTATTATGATATGCAATAAAATAGTTGATGAAAGGAAAATTATGTGGGATTCTTTCTTCTGATTGGTTGGTTAGTTGGTTGGTTGAGTAGTTATTGTTGGTTTTTGTTTGTTTGCTTGCTTGCTTGCTTGCTTGTTTTAAGACAGAGTGTGTCTTATTTAAGTTTTTACTGCTGTGAGGAGACACCATGACCAAGATAACTCATGGTCTGGCTTATATGTTCAGAGATTCAGTCCCTTATCATCAAGGTGGGATCATAGCAGTGTCTACACAGGCATGGCAAGAAAGAAGCTGAGAGTTCTACATCTTGATCTAAAGGCTGCTAGGAGAAGACTGACTTCCAAGTGGCTAGAGGGAAGATCTGTAAGCTCACCCCCACAGTCACACACTTCCTCCAACAAGGAAAAATCTTCTAATAGTGCCACTACCTAGGCCAAGCATATTCAAACCACCACAAAGTCTCCTGGAACCAAGCCTACCAATAAACTCCAAATCCTCCTGCCTATGTCTTTGTCGTGCTGGACTTTTATAAATGTGCCACTCTATCTTGCTGAAATGCTCCTTTTGAAGAAGCATTCTAATGAGAGAGAGAGAGAGAGAGAGAGAGAGAGAGAGAGAGAGAGAGAGAGAGAGAGAGAGAAGGAGAAGATAAATGACAGAATGAAACCATCAACACCTTGCAATCCTTCATGACAGGTGTAACATCAACCATTAGTGATGCCTGGCAAGACATTTGATCTTTCAAATCGATGGAAATGCCCCCACATTGTTTAGCCTTGTCCTGCCTCTGTGCAAAAACAAAGCATGCTGTTCAATGCTAAGAGGTTTCTCTATCTAAAGAAGCATCTATGTGAAACAAACAGAATTCTGTATAAAGTATTGAATACTATCAAGATGTTACATTCCTAGCCAGCAAAATGGCTCAGAGTATAAAGACCCTCATGACGAAACCCGGCAATTGGAATTGGATGTTAGAGATCCACTTGATGGAAGGGTTGAAGAAATTCCTCTGGCTAACACACGTGGCATGTATGTGTGTAAACATATATACATATTCAATCAACCAATCAATCACTAAATAAATATAATAAATAATAAAATGTTTCTAACGCATAGCTTTGGGACACTCTTCAGGTCAGATGATGCAGCTTCTTTGATAAAATAGTAAATGAAAATAAATGTGGGTGGTCCTGGGATGTTAACTCAGTGATTTAATGCATTTATTGCTCTTACAGTTCAATTCTCAACACCCACAGCACCCACATGGCAACTCACCACCATCTGTAACTCCAGTCATACAGGATCTGATGTTTATTTCTGATGTCTTCACACACTAGGTCCACATGTTACATCCAGATACACATGCCGGCAAAACAACCATTTACATTAAAATATATAGTGTTTATTTTTATTAGTAGGGGCTATACATTCTAGTTTCCAAACTTTCAAGTACATTTGAAATTTTTCATGTATCAAGTATTCTATGGGTTCACGTTAAAATTTTATAATTTCCCACTGAAGGTAGTACACACCATTAATCCCATCACTGGGGAGGCAGCGGTAAGCAGACCTCTGAATTCAAGGCCAGTCTGGTCTACAAATAAAGTTCCAGAACAGCCAGGGCTACACAAAGAAACTCTGACTCAAAACACAAATGAAACCATAACAAAACCTCTCAAATTCATAAAGTATATTTTAGGATATTTAAAATAGTAATAATCCTACTCATCAGAGATAATCATTACTATGAATTTACCATATATTCTTATATTGGGCCTGGGACCGTAACAAATCCTTTGGTGTCCCGTGAGAATGATAATTGGGTCACACAGTGTAATATTGTCTGGCGTTGGAGAGAATGCTAGGATGCCAGGAGAACATGCTGCAAGAAGCACAGACATAACAACTGCCATCCTGGGAGGAGAAGCATCATACCCTAGTTTTGGATTTACATAGACCTGGTTTTATCTTTCTGGTCAGCTATTTCTGCCCACATGGTCTTGAGAAACATTTGCAAAACCCAAGATGGATTCCAGTTAGTACTCAGTGGACTGAATAAGATGCTGATCTCTGTCAATCATTGACAGCTGTTAGTGGCTATTACTGCCATTGGTGTTGGCCAGAAGAACAACTGTGTACAAATATACCCTTGTAAAGGTGAGGTAGGAGTCTAAAGGTCTTGGAGATGTTTTCTTGCTCTGGGCACCAAGGTCTGACAGTGAGCAAAACCTTTGTGATTGTTGCCACCCACTATTATCCTTTGTTTAGGCTTGATTAGGGGAATGCTTCCTCACAGACTGTAGTTATCTATGTTGGTGACAGATCTCTTAGGGATTTAGAGTGTGGTGAAGATGCCTGGACCCTGTGCTCTGAGTACAAGTCAGGGTAGTCACCTCCTTCTGAAACCCTAAGGCTTGAGCTCTTTAGCTTTCAGCTGCTCTGGTATAGGCTTGGCTCTTCTATGGGTCTGTTTTTTTTTGTTGTTGTTGGTAAGGACCCACTGACTGTAAGTATCATTTGTCACATACATTTTGATGTCCCTGGCTGCCTGCTCTTCTGGCTCATCTAGATCCAGCCATCAGAGGTGTTTAAGGAATGGTTTCCTGTCCTAGTTACAGCCTCCTCCTCCATCTCCACCAGATACTCAAAGATTCCCCTGATTTTTTAAGGGGAAGCAAGGCACATGTTAGGTTAGTATCCTCTTTCTGTCTTTAGTCAGCAGTAAACAAGTGTGCTGGAGGAAGTGGGCAGTACTTTTAGTGTATAAGAGTGTGAGGAATTATTTTCTTTGTTCTTTTAAAGAAATCTTTATTAGGAGTATTGCTCCAGTTCTGGAGAGGAACTCTCCTGTCAGCCAGGGTGAGGGCTAATGTGAGAGACTCAGCGTTCCCCTTCCCTGGCAATATATTCTCAGCTGTTTGCATAACTCCCAGGAGAAGCCCTGAGCCAGACAGCCTGGCTATCTAACTGCCCAGGTCTGTGTGGGAGAGGGAGGGGCCAACTCTGGAGTGCTTGAAATTCCTGGGCTCCTCAGGCTATCTCAGGCTCAGAACTCAGCACTTCACATTTCCTCTTGTATGCAATTCAGTGAGTGAGTGAGGGGCAAAGCACTCTCCTCTCATGCTGCCACCAGCAGCTGCAGGCACATGAGACCTGCTTTTCTCACCTCCAGCATTCTCCCTTAATTCCTGCTCAACTGTGGGAAGAGGGAACTTGTGGAGTCATTCTTTAGTAGAAAGACAAGGCATCAAGTGGAGGAATCCGGTAGCCATCCCATAGTAAAAAATTGCAGCCCAGACTTGTTCCTGTCTAAAAGAACTGCATGGAAAAGAATCAGAACAGCCTGAATGAAAGGAAGTTCAGTGACTGGCCCAAATTGGGATAAACCTCAAGGGGAGGCTCCAAGGCCTGATAGTATTGCTGATGCTATCCTGTGCTTACAGACAGGAGCCTAGCATGGCTGTCCTCTGAGAGGGTCAAGGAGCAGCTGAAAGAGTCAGATGCAGATACGTTCACCCAAACAATGGAGAGAAACCAGTGACCCCTGTGGTTGAATTAAGAAAAGCCTGAGAGAAGATGAGGAGTAGGGTGACCCTATAGGAAGACAAGAAAACTCAACTGTCTTGGACCCCTGAGATCTCTTGCACACTGAACTACAAGCCATGCAGCATGAACTATCCTATATGAGGCCCCTGACACCTACACAGCAGAGGACTTCCTGGTCTGGCCTCAGTGAGAGAAGATACACCTAACCATTGAGAGACTTGTGGCAAAAGGGAGTAGGAAGATATGGTGGGGTGGCATTGGGGTAGGGGTGTAGTGAAGTGGCACATCCTCTTGGAGACAGGGGAAGAGGAATGGGATGGGGAATGTTTGGAGGGTGGACTGGTAGGGGGATAGTGACTGGAATGTAAAAAAAAAAAAAGATTAAAGAAAAAAAAGAAAAGGAGATAAAAGCCATTCAGTAAAATTTTTGAGTAAGTGAGATGCTTCAAAATTTTCACAATATTTTCTAGTTTTTAAAAACCCTATTGGCAGGATGCTCAACATCTATATTTATATAACATTGCTCAAAGAAATTTAACGAATACATAAAAAAAAATCTAAACACTTGTCCTCAGACATTCAAACTGAGACCCAGATCTACTCCATACACATCTGAAAACCCTTACATTTACGATTCAGGAAAAGGAGTATTAGTGAATTTGTTCCACATATTTCTGTGTTGGGGTGAGCTTTTTGTGCACTGTGTAAAGATTATAGTGGTAGAGATTTCCTGCCCCACCAGAGAGTTGTGTTCCTTCTGGTTTCCACCTCGGTTGGGAGTAGAGACTTGGCTCTGGATCTGTACCCACACAGTTGCAGCTAGACTTCCCAGGTATTCTGACAAACCCTGGAGCACAAGTAAGACCCCATACACGGCCCCAATACACTGTGTATAAGGAATCCTGAGACCTTTGGACACAGATTCCCTTCCCAGCCAGAGACCAAAGCACATTCTGGTTTCCACCTCTTCTGGGATCACAACATAGACTCTGGATCCCTACCTACACAGCACACATCGCTGGTGCAGCCTGACTCTCCAGGTGTTCTGACACATCCAGAATGACAGGATCACATCTCACAGGAAGAACAGGCTCCAGTCACAGACAGGGAGGTCAGATAACACCAGAGATAACCAGATGGCAAGATGCAAGCATAAGAACATAAGCAACATTCTCATAGGTGTGAGGTGGAATCTCAGCATTGTTTTGATTTGCATTTCCCGGATGATCAAGGATGCTGAACATTTTTTTCAGGTGCTTTTCAGCCATTCGGTATTCCTCAGTTGAGAATTCTCTGTTTAACTTTGTACCCCATTTTTAATAGGGTTATTTGATTTTCTGGAGTCTAGCTTTTTGAGTTCTTTGTATATATTGGATATTAGTCCCCTATCAGATTTAGGATTGGTAAAGTTCCTTTCCCAATATGTTGGTGGCCTTTTTGTCTTATTGACAGTGTCTTTTGCCTTACAGAAGCTTTGTAATTTTATGAGGCATATACCCAGAAGATGCTCCAACTTGTAATAATGACACATGCTCCACTGTGTTCATAGCAGCCTTATTTATAATAGCCAGAATCCTGAAAGAACCCAGATGTCCCTCAACAGAGGAATGAATACAGAAAATGTGGTATATTTACACAATGGAGTACTACTCAGCTATTAAAAACAATGAATTTATGAAATTCTTAGGCAAATGGATGGATCTGGAAGATATCATCCTGAGTGAGGTAAACTAATCACAAAAGAACACACATGATATGCACTCTCTGTATCTCATTTTAAATTGGTTTATTTATTTATTTATTTGGAGTTTAACTCCTTGAGTTCTTTATATATTTTATATATTAGCCCTCTTTTAGATTTAATGCTAATGGAGATCTTTTCCCAATCTGTAGATTGTTGTTTTGTCTTATTGACAAGTGTCCTTTGTATTACATAATCTTTTTAGTTTTTGAGGTCCCCTTTTATCAATTGCTCATCTTAGACTCTGCACCATTGGCTTTCTTTTCAATATTTTTTTCCTGTTCCAAAGTGTTCAAGGCTATAATCTAACTTCTCTTCTGTTAAATTTCCTGTGTCTGGTTTTATGTTGAGGTCCTTGATTCACTTGGAATTGACCTTTGTGCATGTTGATAAATATGGATCAATTTGTATTCTACATGCAGGTTGCCAGTTAGACCACCAACATTTGTTGAATTTACTTTTACCCCACTGTATAGTTTTAGCTTCTTTGTCAGAGATCAAGTGTCCATAGGTGTATGGGTTTATTTCTGAGTCTTTGACCCTATTTTATCAATTGAACTGTCTGTTTCTTTACCAATACCATTCAATTTTTATCACAGTTGCTTTGTAATTGAGGTCAAGCATTATGATTCACCCAGAAGATCTTTTCTTGTTGAAAATTTTTTGGCTATCCAGTATTAAGTGGTGAGTTTGGAATACACTGCTTTGGTTCCCATTGGATCATATGTGTGCACTCCCCTGGAGCTATCTGGATTCACAAATAAAAGACAAACACACACACACACACACACACACACACACACACACACACACACACACACGGGGGGGGGGAGAAAGAGAGAGAAGTTATTATTTTTTTCTTTATCGTTTAAGTATTTTGTACTTATTAAGGTACTGGTCATTCATGATAAATTAATCTATCATTTCTGGTATGTTTGTGTGTTTTTGAATAGTTAAAATATGATTTATGTATGAAAGCTATTAATTAAAACAAATAAAAATGAGTAATAATGGGGAAAGTGGAACACTCACAAGCTTTTCTATTCTCTAATATGGCTCATAAGTTTGAAAGGAGTTATTGAAGATTTTGCAGTAGTAGAGAAATAAGAGTATGTGGATCTTGTGTTCATTTAACTAAAAGTTTCAATGTTATCCTTTCTGAGCACTGCTTTGTTTTGTTTTCTTTTTTATTTTTGACAATTTATTCACTTTACATCCCAGTCACAGCTCTAACTTTTCCTCCTATTACCTACGTCTCTTCTTCTCATCCCCTTCTCCTCTAAGAAGGGGGAGGCCCTTCTCCTCGAACATATCATGGAACATCAAGTGTCTGCAGGACTAGACATGTCTCTTCCCAACTAAGGCTAGACAAGGTAGGCCAGTTAGGGAAAGAGGACCCACAGATAGGTGAAAGGATAAGGTAGAGCCCCTGCTCCAGTTGTGGAGGTACCCACATGATAACCAAGCTGCATTTCTGCTACATATATGCAGGAGCCAAGGTAGAGGCCATGCTTGCTTTTTGGTGGTTCAAACTATGGGAGCTACTAATGGGTCCAAGTTAGTTGAATCTTTTGGTCTTCTTGTGGGTCTCCTCAATCTTTACCTCAACTCTTCCACAAAAATACCCAAACTCTATACAATGATTGCCTGTGGGTCTCTGCATCTGTTCCAGTCAGCTGCTGGGTGTAGTCTCTCAGAGAACAGTTTTGATAAGCTCCAGTCTGCAATCATAAAAAGGTATCATTAATAATTTCAGGAATTGGTTCTTCTGCACATGATGACTCTCAAGTTGTGCCAGTCATTGGTTGGCCATTCTCTCAATGTCTATTCCAAATTTGTCCCTGCTTTTCTTATGAGCTGAACACATTTTGTGTCAAAAGTTTTGGCTGGGTTGGTATCTTTATCCTTTCACTGGGAGTCCTCCTGCCTGGCTACAGGATATGGCCACTTCAGGCCCCATGTCCCCCACCTCTAGGAGTCTTAGATAATGTCATCCACATACACGCTTAGGCACTGCTGTTTTTCTGTATTTTCATTTATCTTCTTTTGAGTTTCTAAAATTATTCATATTTTTCTATCCCGAGATGCCCACATTCTTGCCATTTGCCTTCAGACTAGCTTAATGAGTTGCTTACCCATTATAGTAGAAGTAACAATCTGAGGAATTATCTACAAGGTAATAAGAATTCTGGCTTCTACCTGGTCCTTGTGAATTCCTGTGGGATGTTTCCTCTAAGAAAACAGACTCAATGAAATAGAAAAAGAAATTGATCTCCTAGGCAAGAGCTAGAACCAGTGGAGAGCAATATAAATGGGCAATCTTACATGCACAGCACAGAAAGACTTTACAGAATCCATACCTAAGTTTATAGCATATTACAACTACATGAGAAATGCAGTGCTACAATTAGTGACTGGAAACCAGTAAACCTACAAAACCGTGGAGCGTAAAAGGGAACTATGATAGTCCACTAGAATTGGAAGCTTTTTTTTTTCTCCATGGCAACAAATATCTGTAATAAAGCAAGTCATAGAAATGGAATTCTAAAATTATTACCCTAAAAAATATATGGACATTATTATGGAACTAGAGGCAGGTAGAAACAGGATTAAATTTAAAGACATTATGACAAATTTTAAGGGAGTAAGTAGTCATGTATTATAGAATGAGACAGTCCATTTTTTATTTTAATTTTTTGGGTATGAAAGATTTGTATGTACATGTGGTGACAAGTGGTGGATGTGAGGTGTAACTGTTATTGCTCTCCCCTATATATTTTAAGTAATATTTTCTCACTAAGCCTGAGCTCATCAATTTGACTAGAGATCAATTTTTGAATTTGATCAATTTCTCCTGAGGTGAAAGCTTCAGGGACCATTCTGCTCCTCTGTTTCTGAGTCTAAGACAGCAGACAGATTCTGGGGCATTTGGCTTTTATGTGAGTATTGTGAAACTCAGAAGTTTTTAAAATATGTTTTTTGTTTGTTTTACTTTTCATTTCTGTGTATTTGTGCAGTATTCTGGATAATTAAATGACACATTTGTGTGGGTACCCTTGGATACCAGAAGATGGCAGTGCATCCTTCAAATTTGGAGTCACAGGCATTTGGTTGTACACCATCTGATGTGGTTGTTTAGAACTAAATCCAGATCTTCTGGAAGAACAACATTTACTCTTAACTATTGGGCCATTTCTCAAACCCAGTACATGATCTGTTGACTTGGGTTCCAGGTGTTAGAACTCAGATCCCATTTTTCTGATCAACCTCACAGTGATCATTTTCACAGATCAATATAATGCGTGGCAGCAATAGCTAACAGGGATGCCAATGTGGCATCTGATATCTAAATGATATCTAAACATTACTTAATAGCTCCACAGGACAATATTTCTGCCTGTAAAAGCTAAAGATCATCAAACAAGTGGCCAGATTCAGCTATGTGAAACCTCAATTTGAGTAGTTGTTTTTAAGCAGTCTAAGAGACTCTTCCAAGTGCATAGTTGAAGCAAACTATCATCCACACATCTTCACATATTAGTTATTTGCTCTTGGTAATGCTTGTAAGTGTTATTAAATTGAATACTATCAGTTAATCTTCAAAAATTATTTGGAGAAAATATATTTTGTTATTCACAAATGTGATTTCCTATTGTGGGCATCAAATGCTTCTCTTGACCTGGAGTAATATTTAAGTTATTAAGCAAGTGTTTACTTATGAAAAATCACACTTAAACAGCCAAATATGGTAATTCTAAATAGTCTATTCCTTCATTTTGCTACATCTTATCAGTTCCTATATTTATGAATTTAATCCAATACATCAAACAGAAATTTTCATGTCTAAAGGAAATGGAAATTCAGGTGAAAGCATAGAGCAGAGCCTGAAGCAAATGCCATCCAGAGACTGCCCCACCTATGGATCCATCCTATCTGCAGAAACCAAACTCAGACACTATTGCTGATGCCAAGATGTGCTTGCTGCCAGAAGCCTGGGATATCTGACCCCTGAGAGGCTCTGTGAGAGCCTCACCAGTACAGATGTTGATGCTCACAGCCAACCATTGGACTGAGAATGGGGACCACAATGGTGGAGACAGAGGAAGGACTAAAGAAGCAGAAACGCTTGCAACTGCATAGGAAGAACAAAATTATCAATCAACCATACTCCCCAGCGCTCCCAGAGACTAAACTACCAACCAAAGATTGCACATGGAGGGATTCATGGCTGTAGCTGCATATGCAGCAGAGGATTGATTTTTCTGGCATCAACGGGAGGAGAGGCCCTTGGTTCTGTGGAGACTCAATGCCCGAATGTAGGGGAAGGCTAGGACAGTGAGGTAGGAGTGGGTGTGTTGCTGGATGTGTGAAGGAGCTCCCCTGTAGAAGCAGGGGAAAGGGGGGATGGAATAGAGAGTGTTTACAGACGGGAAATTGGGAAGGGGAATAGCATTTGAAATGTAAATAAATAAAATAACCAATAAAGAAGAAAAAATTAAGCCTATATTGTAGGCCTAAAATAAATGATATCAAAGAAATAAAACTTTCATGATTTTTTTTTAACAATTTGGGATTCCTTTTTGGTTGTATGTCACAACTTTATGAAGTACATAAATTGCATCTTGTATAATTTTGGACTGCATGAGAATTTCTCTCTGTGGGGAGGTGGACCATGAGAGGAAGCCTCTAAAGTTGAGCTATGCTTGAAGTCCAGGGGACCCAGAAAGAACAGTTGGAGCTCTGTCTTGTTCCTAACACCAGGTCCCTGTCACATAGCCACAGACCCCCTTAAAGAGAGTTGTGGACATCAGTTACGTGAGGCAGTGGACACAAGCCCCTCCACATGTAGATGATCTCTCCTGTTTACACAGTATTATAAATGACAACTGTTAGAGCTTGTTCCTACTGCCACTAGGAAAGCAGATGACTTTAAAAGCTTAATGGATGATGAAGTAGAAACAACTTAAAATCATATGCTGAGAATCAGTCATCATCTCTTTATAAACAAGAGCCATTTCTCTTTGCATTCTTGCCCTACAAGCACAATAGTTTCAGGGACATGTTACTGGTGAATTTCGACTAGGCAACTTCAGTGTAAGTGATGGGAAATCTACCTACAGGTGAGCTCATGACAAGCAGGGGGCACAATGGGTTCAAGAATCCCCAGCAGAGAGATAATGTGGTGGGTGTGGAGGGAGACTCTTTATTCTCTGTGTTTTCCTTTCTTTTTAAAAATATTATTTATTTACTTTTATTTATACAAGTACATTGCAGCTGTCTTTAGACACACATCAGATGAGTGCATCAGATCCCATTACAGATGGTTGTGAGCCATCATGTGGTTGTTGGGTATTGAAACTTGGTCCTCTGGAAGAGCAGTCGGTGCTCTTAACCCCTGAGCCATCTCTCTAACCCTGCTGTATTCTTTCTTAACTTACGTGTACCTATAGTGATTTACCTATAATTCTTTTATCCTCACTGTGAAGATCCTGTGTTAAACACTTCAAAGATTTATATTTTCTCACTTTTTTTTAAAAAAAAAAATATATACCTTGCCTCCTGAGATCTTTCAGAAACTGAGCCACTATCCAGGCAGCTTACAGGAGCTGATCTGAATCCCTAGGTATATATATGATAGAGGACTGCCTGGTCTGGCCTAGTGGGAGAAGATGTACCTAACACTTAAGATATTTGAATTTCCAGGGAGTGGTTAGGTCTGGTGGTGGTGAGGAACCTTCTTGTAGATATCAGGGAGGGGGAATGGGATGAGGAACTATGAGAGGGTATACTGGTAGGGGGACAATGATTAAAAAGTAAAGATAATAGTAAAATTTATACAATGTATTCTGATCACTGATATTCCTTATAAATTTCTGTGAGAAACTTCACCAACTCACCTAACTGCGCCATTTAATTTTTTTCTATAGAAAGAAGGGAACACATAAAAAAGTGGTATAAAAATAAAAAAGACAACACACACACTTTCAAACCCATAAAATGCAACTCAGTGATCAAGATACATAGTCAAAAGCAAAATATAATAATCAATGCACATAACAATGAGAATAAACACCTACAAAAACACTGTTGAGTTCATTTTGTGTTGATCTCATACTGCTAGTCATGAGTCCACCTTTAAATGTGGTTATAAGACCAACAATGATCCATTGGAGAAAGCTAATGTTTTCTTTAAACATGAATGCCAATTTCAGAAACTATTTTGTCGAAAGGTGAGAGCCTGTGGCCATGTCCTTCTCTCAACACTATGTCTTCATTTGGATTGAGTCTGCATTTCCTGCCCATGCTGTCACAGTCTCTGTAGATTCAGATGTGAATGAGCCTGTCATGCCTGGAAGTCATTTTCTTTTTGAGAGGCACTGTCATCCCATGCAGGAACCTGTGTTCAAAGACTTCTACACTAAAATAAAACACAAAGCTCACCCCTATGCTTTCTATTCATCTTTCTCTAAATACGTAACTCACATAACCATAGAGCATGACCTGCATGAGACAATACTAACAACTAAACTTCAAGTCTGCATATCACCAGTTATTCACGGATTGCTTACATTTATTATATTTCACAAAATAATGTATTAACAGATCCATAAAATACACACTACATTTCAAACACAAAATTAATCCATCAACATAAAGACATTACCAAATTTGTACTAGGCAACTATGTAGTGCTGATTATTTTTGACTATTTGTTTTGAAATCAATTTTTAAATTTTGTTGCTTTTTATTCCAAAATACACTTTTCCACTCCCAATATCCTTAATTTTTTGTCATACTACATGCATTCTATATCCTCTGTACTTTTTTTTTATTTTTGCTTACCCAGGAGATACTAGATTCAATCTTCCCTCTCTTACCACCCTTTAGTATGGCTTATGCTACACCAATGTCTTATTCTCCATTTCCCACCACCATTTCATGTTTGAAATATCATGCATCAACTATTGACTTCTCTGTTTTCATTTACTTCTATTTTTCTATGTTATCTGCACAATATTCTTCAGACCTTAATGGCTTAAATGATTTCATACATTACCTGACTAGCAGTTTACAATATCAGCTTTCTGGTAAAATGTATCCACTACCACTTGACTGTTATGTAATGACAAATTGCTTTCTAATTGGATGTGCGGCCTGTTCCATAGAAAAGATTTCATCCCCAATGGAGGAGCTGGAGAAAGTACCCAAGGAGCTAAAAGGATCCGCAACCCTATGGGTCAAACAACATTATGAACTAACCAGTACCCCGGAGCTCTTGACTCTAGCTGCATATGTTTCAAAAGATGGCCTAGTCGGCCTTCACTGGAAAGAGAGGCCCATTGGACTTGCAAACTTTATATGCCCCAGTACAGGGGAATGCCAGGGCCAAAAAAATGGGAATGGGTGGGTAGGGAAGTGGGGGGGGGGGAGGGTATGGGGGACTTTTGGGATAGCATTGGAAATGTAATTGAGGAAAAGATGTAATAAAAATATTAAAAAAGAAAGAAAGAAAAGATTTCATCCAAGGTAAAAGTAGTCAAAATCCCATGTCTACAGATGACATTGGCATAGTAGACCCTTGTGGCATTGATAATGGTCAAGTTGTCAAACTGCCTTATTTTTATGTTTATACCTAGTAGATTATTGCTGTTCTCAGTCTGTAATGCCTAATGTAGACATGCCATAATAGACAAGGTACAGAGAATGAATCTCTGTGTACTTAGTCATCGATAAGACATCTTTATAAATACCCCACCAAAAACCTAAGGATCATCACAAATGAGGGATTGGAAAGAACATAAGGTCCAGAATATTGGGTGTAGAGACATGAAATAAAGTCTCAGGACTTGTCATGGTCACATAAACTCTCAGCAGCTATAGTTACCAGCACAAGACAATAGCAAATCAATCCAGTTAGAGTTACAATCTGAGAGCTTATGCAATAGCTGAGCAGATAAAAATATCTCCTGGAAAGCTTAGCTATTTAATTTCTGTACCCATATCATACAATATAATAATTGAATTTCCTAAGTTATCCTCTTAGGATCACACATACACACTGGCATATGTGTGTTCTGTTCTTACCACTAAAGATTGTATATTTTTTTTTGTAAATATTACAACATGGATAGGGAGGAATGCCACAGGACTCACATCATGCTGAGGGTTTATTGACATTTGATGACCAATGGGGAAATTTAATCCCATTTTTGGAATGTTTTGTAGGTTCCCTATGTACTATTGAATAACCTCACCTATATGTATATAAATAGCATTAATTGTACATGCTATATTATTAGTTAATGAAATAAAATAGGCCTGGATGTTGGAAGAGAGACATATTAAAAGTTCCCAACAGACACCAGAAAGACATAGTAGAGGTAGATGTGATCGTTGTATATTTCATTTATGAATGAAAATTGCAAAGAACAAAGAATTTTGTAAATATTTCATTTTTTATAAGTTTAGAACTTTTATACAAATGTATTGTGTACACTGTGAATATTTTCCCCATAATCTATATCATTGTTTTTCTTGCTCTTATTTTTTAATTTACTATAGTAGACAATTTCATTTAAACATCATATGTATATGTATGCATAATTCAATCTAAGAGTGCAGTATATAAGAACTGAGAGATTCATTCAATGTTTATGTTTCTAGTATAACCATAATTAATATAATCATCTTGAGTTGCATCCATTTTACTAAAATTAACGTAAGTATTTTATTCCTTTCTGATGAAAAATGTTTATATGTGTGTGTGTGTGTATTTTATGTATGTGTGTGTGTGTCCGTCCGTATCTTCTTGATGTAATATTCTTTTGAAAGTTACATATTTTATTTATATAATTTAGCTATAATGCTTCTGCAATAATCCTTTATGTACAAATATTTTCGAAGTATAATTATTTTGGTCATTTTTATGGGCCTTTTCTTATATAATAAGTTGGAATATCAAATGTTAACTCTATGTACTGAGACAGACAGAGACAGAGACAGAGAGAGAGAACCACAAGTATGTAGCCATGATATATGGGCAAAAC
Source organism: Mus caroli (assembly GCF_978045245.1). Taxonomy (NCBI): domain Eukaryota; kingdom Metazoa; phylum Chordata; class Mammalia; order Rodentia; family Muridae; genus Mus; species Mus caroli. Next base: position 113,257,273 of record NW_028227269.1, on the reverse strand, counting down.
ATAAGTGATATAAAAGGAGTTTATCAAGGAAATATTAGGAAGAATGTATGCAAAAATACCATTGAATTCTTTTTTTTTTTTTTTTTTTTTTTGGCTATCAACTGCTAAGCATATCCTTATGGTTAACTGTGCTTAACATTCCCTGTGAGACTCCACTGGAGAAAACTAATTATTCATTTACATGTAAGTGTCAATTGCAGTTCTTGTTTAGGGCTGAGGTCCTGTGTCCATTTCCTTCTTCTAACTTGGGAATTTTATCTGGGTTGAAATGGTTCTGGCTCTGTGCCTGCACCTAGAGTCTCTGTGAATTCATATGTGCATGAATCCAATTGTGGCTGGAAGATGCTCTTTCTTTGGAGTCATGCAACTGCTCTGGCACATGTATTCTACTCAATTTTAAAATAATTTACTCTATTTTTATCTCTACTTTACTATATCGCCTTGGTAAATTTCTAATAGTATAATGGTCCAATTCTAGTCTTTAAGTTTCTACAATTCAATACACTAAACAAAATACTCAAATCTTGGAACATGTATGAATGAGAACATGAAGCAATTGTCTAATGGACATGGATGAAACATTTATTTATGCTTTATTGGAAATTTGGGGAGATCTCTTCCTCGATATGCTGTGAAAAGACCATGAGTATCGTGCTGTGAATAAACATGAATGTATGAACATCTGTATAATAAGATGTAGAGTCATTTGAGTACATGTGTGAGAGGGATATTGCTGGGAAACAACATAATTCTATTTATTATTTTTTGGCCAATTTTAATAGGAAATGCTTCATCTCATGTAAGTGTGGTTTTTGAAGCTCATCTTTAGAGACAATATAGGACCTAGTAGACTTCAGATAAATTGATAATGATCCGGTTGTCAAATTACCTTATAAATATTTGTGTTTATTCCCAGTAGACTGTCTGAGAGTTGATGAAAGAGGATCATACGTGGTGTGTGTAAAGATTGATGCAGATATTCATGAGTGGCAGAGTGCTGAGAATGACTGACAGAATACTCATCCACAGAGGAGTTATTTAACCAACCTCTCATCCAAAATCAAGGACCATCATAAAACAGGGAAAAGAAAGGATGCAAGATACAGAGAATGGGGTTAAAGGAGATCAAATTTTCTCTCCAGGGATTTAACTGTTCTTAGTGCACATATGAACTCTCAGTAGCTATACTTACCAGCACAAGGCACACACACAAAAAACAAGTGAACATTACCACCTGAGCGACTTCCAAATTACTGAACAGGTAAAAATGTCGACTGGTAAGCTTAGCAGTATGAGGTAAATGCCTTAGAATTGAATGACAGAAGTCATCCTCTGAGGTTAATATATCCACATTGGTGCATTTATCCCCTGAACTCACCATATAAGAATTAAAACAATTACAACACAGGTAGGAGGAATAATTGATGGCCCACACCAGGCTGAAAGTCTTTTGTCATTTCATGAATTTGAACAAAATATATTCATATTTTCAAGAGAAGACTTATGTAGGCTCACTCTTTATGTATATATATATATATGTATATATATACATATATATATATGTATATATATATAAAATACTAATTAAACTCGCTGTGTTATAAGTTAATGAAACGGGCAAAGTGGGATGTTGGCAATGAGAGTTATTGGAAGCTCCCAATGGGAACCACAGGGACCTAGTAGTGTTAGATAGTGGTGAGATTCCTGAGAGTGGTTGTATATTATAGCATGCTTCATATATAAAAATCCTTATGAAATATAGAAATAACAACTTTACATATGTATGATTTTTTTTCATATGTATATTTTGTATACTGTGTATATTTTTCCTGTCACCTCTTGTCCATCCTATTTTCCCTTTATTCCATTTATTACTAAGGAATTTCATTGATGTAATATCATGTATTTACATAAATAGTCATATATGACATGAAATATGGAAGAGTTGCTAATGAGAGTCTCATTTAATGTCTATGATTTTGAGATTGTCATCATTAATACAGTTATCTCTACTTATATCCATTTTTCCAAATGCAATTTAAACTTCTTAATTATTTCTGGGCAAGAAATATGTGTGTGTGTGTGTGTGTGTGTGTGTGTGTGCCTGTGTAATTTACAATATATATGTAACCATGCCTTGCTGATAAAATAATTTTTGACCCACATATAGCTTATTCCTGTAATTTACTGAGCATCCTCCTGCAATAATCACTGATAGGTAAATAGTTTTAAAGCACATTTACTTTTAGTCATTTTATTGAGTTTTGAAGCATATAACCTGTTAGAAAGGCAAAAATTAATTACATATATTCAAAAGAAGACTGTAAACTATAAAAGCTGGTTTTTGGAATTTTCCATAATTATCATCAATATCTTCATCATCATCTTCATCTTCACTGAGTATTATCTATAAATCAATATGTTAACATATCCCAGAGTGGATCAACAGACTGAGGCGGCATATAGATTGAGATAGTCTTCCTTGTAGTTACAACCATACCAGCCGTCCAGGCTTCATAGAAAGTGTATTGGATGCATTTCCTCAGAGAGGAACTGGATTCAGACTTGAGCATTCTGCTGCCTGACCCATGTGTCTTTTCATTACTTCCTCTCCAATTCTTCTCTAGATTGACTAGGTTCTTATGTAAGATGTACCCTGCTCATGAATATGCAAATTACTTGAGTCTATGGCAGTGAATACAGGATGTCCACACCATGAAAACAGCCTTTGATCAGTGTCCTCTCCACAGTCCCTGAACACACTGACTCTAACCATGGGATGGAGCTGCATCTTTCTCTTGCTACTGTCAGTAACTGCAGGTAAGGGGCTCACCATTTCCAAATCTGAAGAAGAGAAATGGCCTGGGATGTCACTCACATCCACTCTGCCTTTCTCTTCACAGGTGTCCACTCTGAGGTCCAGCTTCAGCAGTCTGGAGCTGAGCTGGTGAGGCCTGGGTCCTCAGTGAAGCTGTCCTGCAAGACTTCTGGATATACATTCACAAGCTACGGTATAAACTGGGTGAAGCAGAGGCCTGGACAGGGCCTGGAATGTATTGGATATATTTATCTTGGAAATGGTTATACTGAGTACAATGAGAAGTTCAAGGGCAAGGCCACACTGACTTCAGACTCATCCTCCAGCACAGCCTACATGCAGCTCAACAGCCTGACATCTGAGGACTCTGCGGTCTATTACTGTGCAAGACACATCCTGAGTGTGTCAGAAACACTGGAGAGCAGGAAGTTGTGCTGGGACTGAGATGACAGAAATATTAATCTTTAGACTTGCTCAGAAATCGTCATTTTGAACGTCCATTTATTTCCTCCTCCTCACTGTCCTATAGAGCCTTTGTCAGCTTTCTAAAGGTCTATCGATGGGTAAAGTGAGGCTGTTTGGATAAACCCACAGTTCACCATACCTTGTGAATTTCTTCACCAGTGACCACCTCCATTGACATGGTTCTTATTCAATAAAACAATAAAAATGGAAAAAAATTATGCATGATAAAAATATCACTGTATCCTGAGAGAGCAGAACTTTTTTGAAATTGTTGGGAATAATGTATAATAGTAATTTGATCTATGAAATGCAAATCACCAACATTTGGGCCAGCAACACTGCTTTATAATCTTAAACAATTAGTGACCTCAAGTGTGTTAACTATTGTCCCACGTTCCAGCAGAATTTCAATGTCTCTTAGAAGGTGGAACATATTTTTAACAGAATGCAGAGGCATGTAAATATATCTGTAGGTTGGTCAAAATATCATTAAATCACTTTTCATCGAACTCCTTTACCAACACAATGTCTATGCCTGTTAATTGAGGTAGGTTCTGAGATATACATAAGTGTTTGATCTCATATTTACTTCCTTCCCAGTCTCAGTAATCATCCCTACAGTCACTAGACTTTTTGGAACATGGACCTATACTGATTCAGCATCAACTCTCATACTTCATTGCATACCTGTTGCTCAGCTTTGTTTTGTAGAGTAATTGTGAACGTGTGTCTCTGCATGCACATGTGTGTCTTATGTTTGTTTTTGGTGAGTTTCCTCTGTTCATTTGTTTCGTCTTATTCCCATTTGTTTGCTTTTCCTTCATTTCACTGTACTTCTTTTTTCTTATGTTTAGTTTCTGTCTATCTTCTAATTAGATACTGAAACAGAATTATACTAGGAGAAGATTGGGTAGGTGTTGAGGAATGGAAATCAGAAATAAGAATATATTGCGTGAAGAAATCTGTTTTCAATAAAAATAGAAAATATATCTTTAAATATTAATAAATAAACTAATAATTCTGATAATATCATTTTTCTGTAAATATCCCATAAGGTCAAGTGCCTATACTTTAGGTATCATGTCTTTGTTTAAATTGTTCAAAGTATAATTAGAAGCCAGGTATGAAGGGATTTAAGCATAAGGAATATGTAAAAACATAATTCTAAGTCATATTGCAATACAGAATTATAATATTTGGGTTTTAGGCTCTATTCATCTCTCTCTCTCTCTCTCTCTCTCTCTCTCTCTCTCTCTCTCTCTCTCTCTCTCTCTCTCCCTCTCTCTCCCTGTAAGATCTTTTCCATTACTAATCTCTAAGTGTATAGAGTAGTTTATACTACTTTTATTTCTTCTCTTTGCAGGTGTCTAAGAGGGAAACAGAGCCTGTAAAGGGATAATAATGAGAATGTGGTACAGACTGACTTTGCAAATCTGGACACGATTTTGGGGATTCTAAGCACAGGCAGTTTAGTGTAGGTATATTTCAACACAATAGATTTTGGAAAAGAATCTCCAGGCAACAATCATTTTCTTAATAATTATAAATGCAGTTGCTCAATGAAGTTTAAGGTATGACCATAGTTAAAAAAATCATGATGTTCTTCTTCAGACCAATTGCCCTTAGGAATATCGATGCAAAAACACTCAATAAAATTCTCACAAACCGAATCCAAGAACACATCAAAATGATCATCCATGATGATCAAGTAGGCATTGTCCTAAGGATGCAGGGATGGTTTAATATATGGAAAACCATCTACGTAATCAACTATATAAACAAACTCAAAGACAAAACATCACAATCATCTTGTTAGATGCTGAGAGAGCATTGACAAAATCCAATACCCATTCATGATAAAAGTCTTGGAATGATCAGGAATTCAAGGCCAACACATAAACATAATAAAAGCAATATATAGCAAACCAGTAGCCAACATCAAAGTAAATGGAGAGAAACTTGAAGCAATCCCACTAAAATCAGGAACTGCCCTGATTATTAAAATCAAGGCTGCTCACTTTCTCCCTACCTATTGAGTATATTACTTGATGTCCTAGCCAGAGCAATTAGACAACAAAAGGAGATCAAAGGGATACAAATTGGAAAGGAAGTTGTCAAAATATCACTATTTGCAGATGATATGATAGTATGTATGTGACCTTAAAAATTCCATCAGAGAACTCCTAAACCTGATAAAGAGCTTTCATGCAGTAGTTGGATATAAATGATATAACTAAGGAAGTATAAGATCTGAATGATAAGAACTTCACGTCTTTGTTGAAATAAATCAAAGAGGATCTCAGAAGATGGAGAGATTCCCCCAGGCTCATGGATTGTCAGGATTAACATAGGAAAAATGGCTAACTTGCTGAAAGCAATCTACAGGTTCAATGCAATCCCCATCAAAATTCCAACTCAATTTGTCACCAAATTAGAAAGGGCAATTTGCAAATTCATCTGGAATAACAAAACACCTAGGATAGCAAAAAATATTCGCAGAAATTTGGACATAGTACCACCTAAAGATACAGCAATACTACTCATCAGCATATTCCCAGAAGATATTCCAACATGTAATAAGGACAAATGCTCTACTATGCTCATAGCAGCCTTATTTATAATAGCCAAAAGCTGGAAAGAACCCCAATGCCCCTCAACAGAGGAATGGATACAGAAAATGTGGTATGTTTATTCACTAGAGTACTACTCAGCTATTAAAAACAATGAATTTATGAAATCTTTAGGCAAATGGATAGATTTGCAGGATATTATCCTAAGTGAGGTAACCAAATAAGAAAAGAACACACATGATATGCACTCACTGGTATGTGTATATTAGCCCAGAAATGTAGAATACCCAAGATACAATTTGCAAAACAGAAGAAAATCAAGAAAAAGTAAGACCAAAGTGTGAATACAAATCCATGTGTGCATTTAGTCAAGGAAAACTCCTGCATAGACATTGAACCAGATCAGCAAGTATTTTGATATTCATATTAGTTAAACTTGGTAGAATAAACTCATATTATTTATTTACCGTCTTACAGAATTTGGACATTTTTGAATGGAGGACATTATATGAGGAGGATGTCTATGTACATCCATACTACTCCTGTGCATTGCAACCTATGAGAACCATCAGCACAGCATATGCTGGAGTATGAAGTACAGCATTATAGACATTACCCAGCACATCAGGGGTTATGAAATGCCAAGACACAACCATTTAGAACCCTGGATTGTAGGGATAAATCTTCCTGTATGGATGAAGTCCCTGATGCTCTGAGGATGCTGCCATTGTAAAATGACAATTCATAAGATATCACATGAATTCTGACTAGGAATGGAAGATAAAACATGCATGTTACTGGTGTTCTTTCTATCCTGTAATATGTGCATCTAAGTAATGAAACAGAAGTTAAAGTACAATATATATGAATATTCTGAATCCACATAATATGTATTTGTAGGATGTTTAAATATACTTCATATAGTTAAGTACATATGTACACAAAGTCCTAAAGAGTGGGACTGGTTTCTCTCAATCCTGAGTTAACACTTCAAAACTATCCTCCATTTGTGAAACATCAACTTCTAAACAGCTTTACTACCACATGCCTTGCCCATAAATAAGAGGAACCTGGATTGGAAAGCTATTCTGGTAGAGATAAAGCTTTATAAGTACACAGATTCTCTGCCCATGAGGTTCTCTGTCATGGGGATTTCCTTTCTACCCTCACCCCATTAAATGGATGCACATGCAGGTTGAGAAACAGATTGAGTTGAAGAATAGACTTGCTTGATTTCTACTTCCTTGTCAATGTGAATTTCTTTTGGGCTCTTAATTTTTCTGTGAGTACCACAGTGGTTCTTCCTCATTTTGTTGTACATGACTACTTCAGTAATTCCTACATCGATACATGGGGCAATATATAAGAGCTCAAGACTCATCATTGTACTGCTGCCCTCAGCTGCTCTGGCCAAAGTACAGCCTGATGAAGGCAACAACAACCCTGATCTCTGTTGTTTAGACCTTATTACAAATTGGTTCAGAGTAGTATCCAACTGCCACTAGGAAAGAGGGTGACTTTAAAAGAAGTATTGAGGATAATGTAGAAACAACTTCAATCCAGACACTGAGACACCAGTCATCTCCAGATAAACAAGAACCATTTTTTCCTGAGGCTGAACCAAGTAAGCACACTCTTTTTAGGGTAACCTTACTGCTCAAGTCAGACTGGGCAACTATATGAGAAATCTACTTGCAGGTGAGATCTGGACCAGCAGGGGGCAAAATGGGGCCAAGTATCTTTAGCAGAGAGATGCTGTGGGTGTGGAGGGGACTCTGTATCTTCTGTTGTTTTCTATCTTAACTTACATTTACGTATTGTGATTGATATGTAATGTTTCCATGCACAAACGCATTGAAGATTCTTTGTTAGACACTTCAAAGATTTATATATATCAAAATGTATATCATATATATTCATGTATTCTTGATGCAATCTTCTGTTGACGCATACACAGTTTATTTACATAGTTCAGTTCTGTTAATGCTGCAATAATCACTCATGTATAAAAGTTTCTGAAGTATCTTTAGTTTTGGTTATCTTTTCTAATATATAAGATATTGGAAAGGCAAATGTTAATTGTAGGTATTGAAAGGAGGCTGTGAATTCTAAGTTAACTGTTTTTGAAAATTTCCATCACTATTGTCATCCTTGTAACCACATCTAAATCCATTTGTCAACTGTGTCACAAGTGGGGCGACTGTCTTAGGCTGCAAACTTTTTAGTGCACAGGCTCTAATGTTACATCCATTGCCTCAACACAAGGTTCAGGAATGAGGTATGGGATGAATTTCCTCAGACAAGATTAGGACTTGGGGTTCAGCATCCTGATTCCTGACCCAGGTGTCCCCTCTTCTCCAGCATTATGCTTATCTAATGTGTATCCTGCTCATGAATATGCAAATCCTATGAGTCTACAGTGGTAAATATAGGGTTGTCTACACCACACAAAAACATAAGATCACTGTTCTCACTACAATTATTGAGCACACAGGACCTCACCATGGGATGGAGCTGTATCATCCTTTTCTTGGTAGCAACAGTTACAGGTAAGGGGCTCACAATAGCAGGCTTGAGTTCTGGACACATTCTTGGGTTACAATGACATTCACTCTGCCTTTCTCTCCATAGTTGTCCACTCTCAGGTCCAACTGCAGTAGTCTAGGGCTGAGTTGGTGAGGCCTGGGGCTTCAGTGAAGATGTCCTGCAAGGCTTCTGGCTACACCTTCACCAGCTACTGGATGGACTGGGTAAAACAGAGTCCTGGACAAGGCCTTGAGTGGATTGGAAATATTAATCCTAATAGTGGTGGTACTAACTACAATGAGAAGTTCAAGGGCAAGGCCACAATGACTGTAGACAAATCCTCCAGCACAGCCTACATGCAGCTCAGCAGCCTGACATCTGAGGACTCTGCGGTCTATTACTGTGCAAGACACAGTGTTGCAACCACATCCTGAGAGTGTCAGAAACCCTGGAGGAGTAGCAAACTGCCCTGAGACTGAGGAGACTCAGAGAAGATTTGCTTGTAGACTTGCTCAGATACAGCCATTCAGATAGTCAGTTTCTCTGTGTGTTCCTTAGAGTCCTGTAGTGCTTTTGTCCACTTGGCAAATGGACATCGATTAATCATGTGAGAGTGATTTAGAATGCTCCTAGAGTATCCCATACCTTGTCAATCACCTTCCTCTCCAGTGACCATCTCTGTTGACATATTTCTTTTTTAATAAAACAATAAAAAAGAAACTGTGGTTAGGCATGATAAAATATGCATGGATTTTTAGAAACAGCAGAACTTCCACTGGATTTGCTAGGTATAAATTATAATATGACTTTGACCTGTAAAAGCCCACCAACTTGTGGGTAAACAAAAAAGTACTTTCATCACTGTCTTATGTGACTTCTTTTGATTACTCTGCTTGTATAGTCCCATAGAAGTTCCAGGCTTTCAGAATATAACAGGTTCATAATTGAGAGTTCATCCTGGTAGATTTTTCCTTTGATGAGTATGAATTTTCATTCCCTATACTTTTTGATAACTTTTGGTTGATAGTTGTTTTTAGTTGATATTAGACAGGTTGCTAGAGCTTGTTTCTTGCTACCATTTTATTGGAAATAGTTTTCATCCTTTTACTCTCTTATGATCTTTTAGAGCAGACCTCATCTGAGACTGGCAGGCTGAGTTGTCAGAGTTGGCGAGGCAGGATGACCTGCCCTTCATTCAGGTTTAGGTAGATGTTTGTTTATATTTTAAATTTTGTGTGATATTCAAATTTGAAGTAACACTTAATAATTCTGTCAATTTCCTCAATGTTTGTTGTCATATCTACCTTGTCATTTCTGATGTTGTCATTTGGATACTGTATGCTTGTCTTTTCATTAACTTGGCTTAGGGTTTGTCTGTCTTGTTGATTTTCTCACAGAACCAGCTTGTGATTTGCTTGATTCTTTTATTGTTCCTTTTTTTTGATTGATTTCTGTCCTGTATTTGATTATTTTGTGCTGTCTGCTTCTCTTGAGTGTGCTTGCTTTTTTTTAATATCTAATTTTTATTAGGTATTTTCTTCATTTATATTTCAAATGCTATCCCAAAAGTCTCCCATACCCCCCCCCTACTCCCCTACTCACCCACTCCCACTTCTTGTCCCTGGCTTTCCCCTATACTGAGGCATATAAAGTTTACAAGACCACGGGGCCTCTCTTCCCAATGATGGTTGACTAGGCCATCTCCTGCTAAATATGTGAGCTTGCTTTTTATTTCCCCCAAATCTTTAAGGTGTATATTTAGGTTTCTAGTATAAGGTCTCTCCAATTTCCTTCTTTAAAAAAATATTTTACTTATTCATATTCCAAATATTGGCCTCATGCTGATTCCTCTATCCAAGAGGTCTTCACCTCATACTCTCTTCCTTTTGCCTCAAAGAGGGAGCTCCCTCCCACCTTCTCACTCCTCCTGCTCCCTGCTTTGCTAGGTCATCACATCAATGCAGAATTAAGTTCATCCACTACCATTGGTTCCAGACTAGGCAGTCCTTTACTACATATGTGCCAGGTGCTTCAGTCTAGCTCATATGTGTTCTTTGGTTGGTGGCATAGTCTTTGAGAGTTTGTTCAGTTCTGTGATTCTCATTGCAGATCTCTAAGATTCTGAGTTTTCACCTGGTTAGTTGCTTTGATTTTTCTCTAAGCAGGTTTTTTTTTTTTGCATCAACTATTCATCCTTATTGTTAGTTCAGGCATATTTCAGCCCTAAGTTCAAAAATGTTTCAGCTTCTAAGGGTCAGCCAGATCCTGATATGGTTCCACATTTTAGTTTGTAATATCAACACTCTCACTCCTCTGTACCATTATTATGTAAGTCTTTTTACTTTGCTTATTTAACCATGTAAAGTCAATGATTTATCATCTGTATACAGTTGCTCTATGTGTAGCTTAAGGAAGACAGAAAAAAAAGCCTGTTATCTCCATTTTAGAAATGGGTACTGTTAGAGCTGGATCCCACTGCCACCAAGAAGGAACATGGTTTTGACAGGGATATTATATTAATACTTGCACAACTTAAAAATCTCTGGTGCATAAATCATTATTCCCAGGTAAGTTAGAGTCATTTCTACCTTCAGCTGAACTCTGTAAACAAAGGTGTGACATGAATAAGTAAAAAGAGGAGATAGAACCTGTAGAGACCATCTAGAGTAGAGAAGCATAACCCTCAGTTGAGCAATGGGACCACAAACTCATCTCAAAAATTTTAACCCAGAATTTCTCCTGTCCAGGAAATATAGGGACAAAGAATCAAGCAGAGATTGAAGGAAAGGCCACCCAGAGACTTCCCTACCTGGGGATCCATCCCATATCAAGTCACCAAACCCAGACACTAGTGCTGATGCCAATAAGTGCTTGCTGACAGAAGCCTGATATAGCTGTCTCCTAAGAGGTTCTGCCAGTACCTGACCAATATAGACAGATTTTTTCAGCCAACCAACAGAGTGAGCACAGAACTGGGATACCAGTGGAGGAGTTAGGGAAAGAAATGAAGGAGCTGAAGACTTTCGCAATCCTATAGAAAGAACAACAATATCAACCAATCAGACCCCACAGCGCTCCCAAGGACTAAACCATCAACCAAAGAGTACACATGGAAAATCCCATGGCTCCACCTGCATTTGTAGCAGAGGATGGCCTTGCCTGGTATTAATGGAGGAGAGTCCCTTGGTCCTGTGAAGGCTCAATACCCCAGTGTAGGGCAATGCCAGAACAGGGAGGTAGAGTGGGTGAGTGGGTGAGGGAGCACCCTTATAGAAGCAGGGAGAGGGGAGAAAGGCTAGGGGGTTTCTAGAGGGAAAACTGGGAAAGAGGATGCTGGGCATCAATCCTCCACAGGACTGAGGACCTTCCCTCCCATTGATGCCAGATAAGGCCTCCTCTGCTACATATGTTCACACAACCAGCAGAGCTGTTAGTACTGCTAACAGGCCCTGAGCATAGAACTTCTTACTTTGTGTTGGCCTTCTATTGCTGGACATATTTCCAACCTTAAGTGTGGTTAATAGACCCAATGTTGCTCCATTAGAGAAATCTGATTTCTCCTTGCAAGTCAGTGTCAATTTCAAAAACTTCTTGGTCATGGTTAAAACCTGTGGCCATGACTTTCACTTAGCACTGGGACTCCATGGAGATTATATGCATAATTTGTGTATCTTGTCACAGTTTCTGTAGGTTCGTATGTGTGTGAGTCTTGTTATGTATGAAAGACAGTTTCTTTGTAGCTAGGTCCTCTGGCTCTTTTAATCTATTGGATGATTAAATTCCTATTCAGAAATGAGTGTGTAATTGTGTAGTTATTGTGTGAAACTTAGAGCAACTGCAATACCTCATACTTTTTTGGCACCTATGAGGACTCTGTGACCATTAACTTATAGTATCTTATCTTGTGACTGGCACTGAGATGTTCATTTAATAACTCATGTTTTCTGGCAGCTTTACTGTCTACCCATGTAGGTACCTCTGTTCAAATATACCTAAGTCAAAATAGAACACACTGCTCACCCATCTACTTTCTACTTGTCTTTCTGCAAGCATGTATATCTGATAACCACAGAGCATAACCCGGCACAGACCTCTGAGGCAATTTGAGTCACTTAACTGCAAGTATTACCTACATATTACAAGTTATTCATAGATTTTCCTTAAATGTATTAATTTTGATAAAGCCACTCTATCAGCATATCCATAAATGCTATGATAATCTAAACATTAAATTACTCTTTCAACACATAAATATTCCTAAATGTATTCTAGGCAGCTATGAACTGTTCATTATTTCTCATACAGTTCATCAAAGAAATAAAATTATAATATTTATCTCTTTTTACTCCATACTGTACTTTGTTTTACTCCCAGGATCCCTGGTTTGTATGTATATATGCTACATACATTTTATATCCTCTATAGTTTTGTTTTTAGTTGCATTGAATGATCCTAGATTTCATCTTACCTTTCTTATAACACTTAACTTTGATTTATCCTACACCCTTATCTTATTCTACTTTACCAGCACCATTTCATGTTTGAACCATTCTGCCTCATCTCTATGCATTCTCTGCATTCATTTTATCTGTATTTCATTACATCATTTCCTTTAATTCCTGGAACCCTAGTGGCCCATTTCTACTATCACAGCTTCTTCCTTCCTTCCTTCCTTCCTTCCTTCCTTCCTTCCTTCCTTCCTTCCTTCCTTCCTTCCTTCCTTTCTTCCTTCCTTCCTGTCTTTCTTTTCTTTTCTTTTCTTTTCTTTTCTTTTCTTTTCTTTTCTTTTCTTTTCTTTTCTTTTCTTTCTTTCTTTCTTTCTTTCTCTCTTTCTTTTTTCTTTCTCTCTCTTTCTTTCCTCCTCCTCCTTTCTTTCCTCCTCCTCCTTTTCTTCCTCCAACTCCTGCTCCTCCTGCTCCTCCTCCTCCTCCTCCTCCTCCTCCTCCTCCTCCTCCTCCTCCTCCTCCTCCTCCTCCTCCTTCTTCTTCTTCTTCTTCTTCTTCTTCTTCTTCTTCTTCTTCTTCTTCTTCTTCTTCTTCTTCTGTTTGTTCTTCTTCTTTCTTCCTCTTCCTCTTCTGCCCTCCTTTTTTGTTAAAGTTTTCCCCTTCTATTGAATACAGATTCTTTTGTCATACAATATATCCTTATTAGAGTTTCATTTTTTCCTGCTCCTAAGAATTCCTCTCCACCTCTCCCCACACCTCTGGATATACTAACTTTCTATCTCCCTGTATAAAAGAGCAGAAGTCTAAGACATAACAACAAAGCAACAAAGCATGACAAACTAAAATATGGTAAAATAAAACAATACCTATTGTGTTAAAGTTGGACATGGCAAACAAAGAAGAGGATAAATTACCCACGAGCAGGCAGAAGTGGCAGCAAACCACTAAATTTTACAATAATTATCAGGAGCCACATAAAAATACTAAGCATATATATACATATATATGTGTATATGTATATATATATATACATACATAATCTCACCTTCTACAAATTCAACATGCAATAAAATACTCAAATAAGCAATGTATATGAAAGAAAACATGGAGAATTTTTTCTTATGGACTTAGGTGACCCCATTCAACATATCTTCTTCTAGGCCCATTTGATACTTTAAGATTTTGTATTTCATGTTTTAGTATGAGTAGTGTTCCATTGTCTATACATCCCACAATGTCAATATCCATTTTTCTTTTGTTACAGGTCTAGGTGGATTCCATTTCCCAATGCTGCGAATGGAGCAGCAATAAACATGGATGTGTTAGTGTCTCTGTAATAATATATAGAACATTTGAGGGCATGCCTTTGTGAGATATATCTGGGATAAACACGATTTTGTTTATTATTATTAGTGACATTTTCAGACTTATTTCCAAAGTCACTACATTAGTTTACACTCATATCAAAAGCAAGCAAGACTTAAAATTTTGCAGTATACACGTGCTTATTTGTTATCACTTATATTCTTGCTTATTCTCCTCACACTGTGGTCAAATTGGAACATTAAATTTTAGTGGGTTTTTTTTGTTGATATTTTTATTTGTTCACTTCATATTCCCCAGTCCCCTTTCACACCTTCTCTCCCTTATCCTCTTCTCCTCTGAGTGGGTGAAGCCCTCTCCTTCCTAGGTATCCCCCTACCTTGCACATCAAGAGTATTCAGTACTAGAAACATTCTTTCCCAATGCAGCCAGACAAGGCAGACAAGTTCAGAGAACAGGATCCACAAGAAGGCAACAGCTTTACAGACCACCCCCACTCTGGTTTTGGGAGAGTCCCAGGAAGACTGAGCTGCACATCTGCTTCATAAGTTCAGGGGTCCTAGTTCTAGTCCATGTATGTGATTTTCTTGGTGATTTAGTCTCTGAGATCCCCCAAGCATCTGTGTTACTTAGCTCTCTTGATGTTCCTTGGGAGTTTCTATCTCTTCCAGATCCCTCAATTCTTCTCCAAACTACTCCACAAGACTCCCATAGTTCCATCCAATGTTTGGCTATGCGTCTCTCTGCATCTGTTTCAGACAGTTGCTGGGCGGAGCCTCTCAGAGGATAACTATGAGAAACACCTATCTGAAAGCACAAAAAGGGAACCATTAATAATGTCAGGGATTGGTGCTTGCCCATGGACTAGCCTCTAGTTTGGCCAGTATGTTGGTCATTTTCACTATCTTTGTCCCTGCATTTCTTGTAGACAGGAAAAGTTTTGGGTTGAAAGTTTTCTGGGTGGGTTGGAATCCCTATTGCTCCACTAGGGGTGTTTCTGGATACAGTAGTTACCTCTTCAGATTACATATCCCCAAAGTACTGTGTCACAGCTAAGGTCACTCCCATACAGAGGGACATCCAATCTCCTGCCACCTCTTTGCCCATGTTCATTGAATCTGATGCTCCTGAATCATACAGAACTGTAGGACAGGAACCATACAGAACAAAGATATCCATCAGAGGCCTATCATACTAGGCCCATTGAGGTTCATCTTCCTCTCAATAGTGACTACAAGAAGATCCAGGACAAATGCCATCTATGTTGCTAAAGACACTTCAAGGAGCATCAACAAATCGAGGGCAACCTGACACTTCCAACGCATAGTTAACCAACTACAGCATGCCCTGGATAGCCTAACACAATCAAGATACAAGAAAATGACCTTAAACCCAATCTTATAAAAATGATGGAGGTCTTTAAATAGGAGATGAATAAATCCATTAAGAAATACAGGAAAATACAAATAAACAGGTGAAGGTAATAATTAAAATGTGTAAGATTTAAAAATGGAATTAGAAACAATAGATTAAACACAAACTGATGGAATCTTGTAGATGGAAAGCCTAGAGAGCGGGAGCACTGGATGCAAGGATGATATTTCATAGTTCCATACCTTTGTTTGCAAAATTCATTATACCCTTGCTTTTAATAGCTGAAGTGGAGAGATGGTTCAGCAGTTAAGAGCATTGACTACTCATTCAAAGTCCCTGAGTTCAAATCCCAGCAACCATGTTGGCTCATAACCATCTGCAATGAGATCTAATGCACTTTTCTGGTGTGTCTGAAGACAGCTACAGTGTACTTAGATATAATAATAAATAAAACTTGAAAATAAAAAAAAATCTTATTTACCAGGTATGACTTAGGATTCCATTGTGTATGAACCACATTTTCTATATCCATTCTCTGAATGAGGGGTGACTAAGTTTTTTCCAGACACTGGCTATTACAAAAGGAGCTGCAATAAACTATTTATTACTATTAATAAATAGTAGAATACACATCCTAGTATATGATGGAGATATGTGGGGTATATGTCCATGAGTGTTATAGCTGGGTAGAAAGAACTATTCCTGATTTTCTTAGAAATCCCAAGACTGATTTCCAGAGTGGTTGTACAAGTTTTCACTCCTGCCAGCAACTAAAGACTGTTTTCCTTGCCAGAATGTGATGTATCTTGTGTTTTTGATCTTCAACAGTGTTATACTATTAGCTAAGGACTGTGGTACAGGGCATAGAGACACCAAACTTCAACTGACCCAGAGAACAATGTCATGCAGTTTAGAAAAACTTCAAAGACATCAGTTATGTTATACTGTGCCTAACCATGCAGTCTACAATCTCAGCCTTCAGGTAAGATGTACCGATTAGTGAAAAACTGTTATGCAGTGACCAGCTGTTTTCTGATTAGACTTGTGGTCTATTGCATAGGAACAACTTCCTCCAATTAAACATGGTCAAAATCCCATGGCTATGGACAACAGAGCTTCCTAGTGGTGTTGGTGAATTTCAAGATGTCCAACAGCCTTATAAATGTTCATATAATAGATTAGTGCTGTTCTCAGCCTAGATAAAGAAGCTCCTGTGTGCAATGTGTAATGACTGATGCAGGCATTCATGACTACTCAAAGTGATGAAAAGTATTAGAGTCCTCAGCCATATTTTCCAATATACTAACTAAATTAATGAAGATATGCAGTCATTAGATGAATATTTCATTAGTATCTCTTAGATATTGCATGTTACATACAATTTTGTATATTATTACATTATAGTGTATAAACAATAGTGTTCAGCATAATAAATAAAAATAGGGCAATCAGGAAATGAAAGAGTAAAAATTATAGGAGAAATAAGCACAGTGTTATATATTCATGTACATGAAAATTCGAACCATATGTAAAGGTTGCTATTCTATTTTCAGAATGTGTTTCTTATTCTTTGAAAATTTTATTAGTGTAGGAAATATTTCATGATCATGTGTACCCCACTATGTCCTTCTGTTTTCTACTGGCATCTTCCAGTATACCTCTTTCCCAACTTCCTGACCATGTTTTTAAATTACCTAACAGTATAGGAAGTCCAATCATTGCTATGTACATAAACATATGTTTGACATTAACTAGTACATAAGGAACATCTAGAACCTGTCCAAAGACAAGGAATTATATGTTGCTCATCAGTTCTCAAATGACAATATACCAAAAGCTTGGTGATTTACCTCAATAGTCCCTCACCATTGTGTTGTAGTATTTTAAAAATATAGATACACTTTGTTCAGTAATGAAAGCAGAAGTCATAGGCTCCAAGGTGGATGTATTACCCTTAGTGTCACATTTATGTAATCCAACACTAACATTCTACTATGTGGATCCAAGCCATCACTTAGCTATCTCAAATACTCTCATACTTTAACTTTGATTGGCTTGATTTATTCAGATTTTGTGGTGGTAAGTGTATCTGCTAAGAGTTCATGTGTGGAATGGTCATGTCACTTTCTGAGATAGCATTTCATGTCCATTGATCCCACATTCTGTATCTTATGTTCTTTCCAATCTCTCATTTGTGGGGAGGTTGATAAAGAGGACTAAACTGTGACTGAGTGCTCTTTAAATAATTCTCAAAACTTTGACCAGTAAGGAATGTCTGAATCTATCATTGCACACTGCACAAAGAAGCTTTTATCTTTAAGGCTATAGGTCTCCACTAATACACTTATCTACAATTGCATTGATTTTACCGCATGTGATGAAACTTTCTTATTCTCTCAAATAGAATATTTCTGTTGTGATATAATATATCATATTATATATAATCACACTTTCATTATACAATCACCTGCAGACAGCTATGCATTTTTCTATATTTTAGTTATTATAGATAGTCCTGCAACAATGTTTGATTTGCTAGTAATTCATTTTAGTAAGTTGTTTTTGTATCCAAACAGTCTATAAAGGCAAATATTCATTGCATGTATATAAAAGAGGCTTCAAACTCCCATATCTTTGTAAGTTTTGAAATTTCCAGTTACTAAAAGTATCACAACCACTTTCTACAAATTCATCTGATAGCCTTGTCCCAAAGTGGAACAACAGTCTCAGGTCAGAAATCCATTGAGAGCTTAGATCCTGATGTCACATGCACACATCTGCAGAGGGCTCAGGGAAAGAGCAAGGGATGCATTTCTTCAGAAATGATTAGGACATGGATCTTAGCATGCTGCCATCTGACCAAAATGTTCTCTTTCTCCTTCTATTCTTCCTGGACTAGATTCTTATCTAGCAAGTTCACTGCTCATAAATATGCAAATTACACAAATTTATGGTTGTTTCATAAAGAGATATCCACACCCAACCAATGTATAATCAGTTTCCTCGCCACAGTTACTGAACACTCTGACCTTCACCATGGAATGGAGCTGTATTCTCTTTCTATGGGCAGCATCTACCGGTATGGGGCTCCACAGTTCTTTCTGTGAAATAAAGAAAGAGCCTTAGATGACAATGCTATCCGTTCTGCCTTTCTCTCCACAGGTATCTATTCCAAGATCCAGCTTCAGCAGTCTGAATCTGAGGTGGGGGGCCTGGTGCCTCAGTGAAGATATCCTGAAAGGTCTCTGGCTACACATTCACTAACTACTATATGCACCGGTTGAAGCAGAGTCATGGAGACAGCCAGGAGTCGATTGGATATATTTATCCTGTAAATGTACTAGCTATGGCCAGAAGTTCAAAGGCAAGGCCACATTGACTGTAGACAATTCAGCCAGCACAGCCTACATGCAGCTCAGCAGCCTGACATCTGAAGCCTCTGCTGACGATTACTGTTCTAGACAAGTGCAGTGTTTCAACCACATCATGAGTGTGTCATAAACTCCCAAGGAGTAGGACGCTAAAATGACAGAGAAGATTAGCCTGGAGACTATTGCTCAGAAATATTCACCCTGAGTGTCCCTTTATCTGTTCCTGTTCACTGTACTATATGGTCTTTGTCAAAATTTGAAAATTATAACCAAATAAAATGATGTTAATTGGGTTTACCCCTAATAACACAATGTCTGTTGACAATATCTCGAGCAATGACTATCTCTGTTGGAATGTTTCCTCTTTAGTAAAACAATAAAAATATAATATCGTAAAAATGCACAATGATCAAAGCATGTTGGGGTTCTAAGAGACTTGATCTTTGATTGAGTAGGCTTGGATAAATTATAATATCATTAACATCATATAAATAAGTTCTGATGGAATAAATACTTCTCTTATAATGTTACGCTTTAAGTGAACTGAATGCTTGTTTTCAATACATCTTCCTTAAGAGCCAGCTATATCACTCCTGAACATTTACCCAAATGATCCTCCATCATCCCTAAAGGACACTTTCTCATCTATGTTCATAACACATACATTCATAAGAGACAGAAAGTGGGCACAACCTAGATTCCTTTCAATGGAAGAACAGATACTAAAAATGTGGTTTATCTCTACAATGAAATACTACTCAGACATTAAAAAAAGAACATCATGAATTTTAGAGGCACATAGACAGAACTTGAAAATAATTGCTTTGTAAGTTAACCCAGATTCCAAAGGATATGTGTGGTATATACTCACTTATCAGTGGATATTAGCCATCAATTATATTGTAATCTGTAATCAAAGGATCGAAAGAAGCCAAATCACAAGGAACACCCAAGGGAGCATTGTTGAATCATACTCAGATGGGTAAAAAAATGATATTGGAGTTGGAAGGAAGGAGGGAAGCAGAGGAGGAGGGGAAGGGAAGCAGAGTTGGGGGAAGATCATATGTAGCAGGCAGTGGAGAGAGAAGAGAGATCAATGAAGTGGGCAATCTCAATGATGTGCTAGAAACCTGGAATATGGAGAGGACCCAAAGCGCCTATGTGGGTGACTCTAGATGAGAATTCCTAGCAGTGGGGATATAGATCCTGAAGTGGCCATTTCCTGTCTTGATGGAACTCACCACTGACCCTGATTTGATGGCTAAGGAACTAATACAATATAGACCATGAACTTAGAAGTTCAATCATAAATTCAAATCATAAATTGAATAAGAAGTTACAAAAAGATGTTTATGTGCATATCCTTTACTAGTATTTATCTGAGTAAACATTCATTACCACTTCCTAGCTCTACAGGTTGTTTGAGAGTTAAGGACCATACATAAGTTATCATTAAATTTTGTATAGATGAGCCCAATCATTATTTTATCTTCTGTTCTTTCACCTAAAAAAAATGTTAGTTCCTTTTTTAATGGTTTTATAACCTGTTGGAATGTAAATTGTAAATATCTGATTCTTATCTCAAAAGAAATTAACTAATGACATTTTAAGTGTGGCAGATTTCTCATTGCAATTTTTACACCAGAAAGGATTGAATAGCAGTTCTATTAGAAAATATCTTAATAATTGCTTATATTATCATAGGAATTCTGATAGGATCATCATTAAAAATTAAGAAATCATCTCTTTGTCTATACAGCCTTATGTTGAGACAGCACATCTTCATTTTTCTTCTGAAATCTCCTGAAAAGTGTGTGCAAATAACAAGTGATTACATAAATATTCAATAATTACGAGAAAACCTAGTAATAGCAGTAATCATTCCTCAAATATAATCTCCTTGGCCTTGCCTAAAGAAGCAAGGCAATCATGCTTTACAGTCTCTGGGCCAATCATATGAGGAAAATCACATGCTAGTTTTTAACTTCTCCCAGATGGCTCTTGGCAATGCAGGTATAAACAGATAGTTAGATGAGGCCATTACTTCAGGAAACTTCTTAGGGTATCTGCCCCCGAGCTAACTCAAACAATATAATTGTTGTAGGGCAAACAAAGACAATTGCCAATCAGGATGGCCAGAGAATAGATTACAGATTCAAAGTATCATTTTATTATAGGCTGAGAGTTCTTTGAAAATGTACTTTTAAAATAGGGGTTCTTGCATGGTTCACCCTTGGAAGAATAGATCTCAGTAAATAAGATAAAGTAAAATAAAATTTTCCTACTTAACAGTGTAGATGATGAAACAAATAGTGAAAGAAATTCAGTATTAGTATTTGCTATTCATAAAAATACTGGCTCAGATATTTTTGTTTGTCTGGAGTGCTTTCAAACAACAAAAATTGGCAGCCCCAATGCAGGCTGCCTTATAACAAATGTGTTAGATTTGGAGGAGCCACTTTGAGTTATAGGACTAATAACATTAAGAACAATCTGTTCTGTTTGCATTTTCTAGTTGTGATTTAAATTTTATCCTTAGATTTGTAACAACAAATCATACATATATTCTGTACCACTTGGATAATCAGGGTTCATCAGTCTGTCCTTGTTCTATGAAGCTTGTATGAATAAAGAAGCTAATTTTAATATGTCCACACAGCAGCAATGGGCTCATTATTATTCTAAGTCATAGAAGTGGCCTGATTCCTAGCAAGTCAGATGATAGATTCCCCTGACCATAGTGCTTGGCTCCTTCCCTCACATCCCTGACTCCTATTGCCTCTGATGGCTGCTCTTTTCTCCTCTCCATGCTGGGGAAGCCTCCATATTGTGGATAGTCTTAGGGCCAATTATATTTGAGGTTTATTCCTTTCTCCTGTGAGGGGTGTGAACAAGGAATGAGTTCAGCACTCAGATGGTTGCATGTAAATGTTCTTCCCACCTTAATTTGTAAAATAAAGGAGAGCTGATGATTGGGCAGATAAAGTGAAGGTGGAGTGGAAAATGAGAGAAAGTCTTTCAATCCAGTTTTACCCATGCTTGATTGGGGTTTTCTTGGCATACTCTATCATATTTGTGGCAGAAGGTGGAGGAAGGCTGTCTACTTCAAAAAAGAGAATGAGTAAGAATCAGAGGCCCCGTGTTCTTTCATGGGCAGGGCCCTCCAATTGCTATAACATCCTTCCACTCACTAGGCCCTATATCCTAAAACCTTCCCACCACCTGTAGCACTCACAGGTTGGCAACAAAGCCTTTACCATAGAGGGCCAATGAGGGATATGAATAAGCTAAACCATCAGATTTGAAATATTTTCTAGGATGTTTACTGTCTTTTTTAACATGAATGTTTTGTCCTATTTTGCCTAATCTCCAGTTACTATATTTTCTGAGGCTCTGTTATTGCTAGACTTTAAGGCCTTTCAGAAATTTAGCCTCTGATTGGAGAAGGATTTTTTGGATGTTTATTTATTCATCCATAATTGAAAAGCTTTCCTTACACTACAATATTAGCATAGAGTTCCAAGATATGCTTAGTTGGGTGATACTGATTTAATTTTTTTTTTCTTTCCAGTGGTGGTGGTGGCTCTGTCAGCATAGACAAGGGCAACTGTTTAATCCCACCACATAGGAGACAGAGGCAGGTAGATCTGAGTTTGAGGCCATCCTGGTCTCGGTGAGTTCCATGACAGAAAGAGCCACAGAGAAAACATGTCTTGAAAAGAACAAGCAAAGAAAAAAAAATAGTATTAAACCATTTCTCCCTTCCCCTTCCTCCTTCCAAACCATCTCATATATCTCATTGCTATTATGATTTGTGTTGGTGATATAGATCAGAGTTCACAGCTGGGTAAGACCATCATTACCTTTATCCCATAGCAGTATGCATACTACTGAATGGCATTATAAGACCCAGCCATTACAACATAATTTTCTAGCACAGACAGGAGGTCATGTAGCCTGAGCTGGCCTCCAACTTGCTTAGCAGTGATGATCAGCACAGATCTTGGGTGCTTCTCAAATGCTAGAATTACAGATGTGTGCAATTATACCCAACTATCATCTTAATTTTAATGCAAATTTTAATGCCTTGGGTTGTAAACATTGTTCCATGTGGGACTGGAAATTTTTACTGGATCATTTTCTGGATCACCAGTTTTTCCTACATCATATGTTAACAAATTTACCTTTGAAATATCACAGTGATATCCAACTGTTCGTTTATTGGAACAGTATTGTAGCCTTCTAAGATTTGAGTAGTCCTTTCCCAGCCTTGAAAAGTTTGAACAGTATCTTCTTTCTGAGCCAATCGGAGGCCACTAAGGGCTCCAGAGTTCTCCCCATACCTCAGAACCTAGGGATCACCTCAGGATAATGGGTGAATGGAAGGCAACATCAGCTTCAAAGAATTGCAAAGGGTCTTTTGACAGCAGGAACAGGGATAGAAGAACCCCACCAGACCAGAGACTGGGGTCCGTTCCAGTTGGGGCCACCTTCACCATCTTCCTTCGGAGCCAAGAGGAGGCTGCTAAGGGCTCCAGGGTGCTCTCCATGCTGCAGGACCTCAGGATCACCTTGGGAACACAGGTGAGTGGAACACAACATCAGCTTCAAAGAAACGCAGAGGGTCTTGTGCCAGCAGGAACAGGGACAAAGGAACCCCGCCCAACCAGAGGCTGCGATCCATTCAGGTCAGGGCCAGCCCCACCATCTTCTGTGTGAACCTGGCCGAGGGCATCTAGGGTACCAGAGGACTCTCCACGCCACAGGACCCCTAGCACACCCAGGAACTCCTCATCACCTGAGAGCACGTGGGTGATAGAAGCAACAGAGCTTCTTGGTTAGGGTCCCCTCAGGCCTTCATCCTCAGCCAGGAGGCAGAGCTGAGACCCAGACCCCTGGGCACATTCCTTGCCAGAGGAGAGTCAGCCTACAGGGAGGGTTTTGACCCCAGAACTCAGGAGGTTGATCAGAGCTACAGACGGCTAGACACATGCTCTCTAAGAGTAGAGCTTGCCTGCAGAGAGTGCTCTGACCACTGGAACTCAGGTGAGAGTTGGATTCCCAGGAGTGTTGACAGAGGCTAACAGAATCACAGGAGGATCAAGCTCCAACAAGAGACAGCTTGATCATTAACACCAGAGATTTCCAGATGGCGAAAGGCAAATGTAATAATCTTACTAATAGAGACAAAGAACACTGGGCCTCCTCAGAACCCAGTACTCCCACCACAACAAGTCCTGAATACCCCAGCAGACCCGAAAAGCAAGACGTGGATTTAAAATCATATCTCATGATAGTGGTTGAAGATTTAAAGAAGGGCATTAATAACTCACTTAAAGAAATACAGGAAAACAGTGCTAAAGAGGTAGAGGCCCTTAAAGATGAAGCACAAAAATCCCTCAGGAACTACAAGAGAGTACTTCTAAACAGGTAGAAGTCCTTAAAGATCTACAGGCAAACACTACTAAACAGGTATATGAAACACAAAAACCCCTTAAAGAATTACAGGAAAACACAACCAGACAGGTGATGGAATTGATCAAAATCACCCAAGATCTAAAAATGGAAGCAGAAATAATGAAGAAAACCCAAAGGGAGACAACTCTGGAGATAGAAACCCTAGGAGAGAAATCAGGAACCATAGATGTGAGCATCAGCAACAGAATACAAGAGATGGAAGAGAGAATCTCTGGTGCACAAGATTCCATAGGTAACATGGACACAACTATCAAAGAAAATGCTAAATGCAAAAAGACCCTAACTCAAAACATCCAGGAAATCCAGGACACAATGAGAATACCAAACCTACAGATAAAAGGAGTAGATGAGAATGAAGGTTTTCACCTTAAAGGGCCAGCAAATATCTTCAACAAAATTAGAGAAGAATACTTCCCTAACTTAAAGAAAGAGGTGCCCATGAACATACAAGAAGCCGACAGAACTCCAAATAGACTGGACCAGAAAAGAAATTCCTCCCGACACATAATAATCAGAAGAACAAATGCACTAAATAAAGACAGGATATTAAAAGCAGTAAGGGAAAAAGGCCAAGTAATATATAAAGGCAGGCCTATTAGAATTACTCCAGACTTCTCACCAGAGACAAAGAAAGCCAGAAGATCCTGGACAGATGTTATACAGACACTAATAGAAAACAAATGAAGGCCCATACTACTACACCTAGCCAAACTCTCAATTACCATAGATGGAGAAAACAAAGTATTCCATGACAAAACCAAATTCACACAATATCTTTCCAGGAATCCAGCCCTTCAAAGGATAATAAAGGGAAAACACCAACACAAAGATGGAAACAACACTCTAGAAAAAGCAAGAAAGTAATCCTTTAGCAAAACTAAAAGAAGACAACCACAGGAACAGATTCCCAACTTTAACAACAAAAATGAAAGGAAGCAATATTGACTTTTTTTGATTTCTCTTAATATCAATGGACTCAATTCCCCAATAAAAAGACATAGACTAACAGATTGGTTACATAAATAGGACCCAACATTTTGCTGATAACAGGAATCAATCTCAGGGAAAAAGACAGACACTACCTCAGAATAAAAGGCTCGAAAATAATTTTCCAATCAAATGGTCCAAAGAAACAAGCTGGAGTAGCCATTCTAGTATAGAATAAAATCAATTTCCAACACAAAGTTATCAAAAAAGACAAGGAGGGCACTTCAGACTCATCAAAGGTAAAATCTACCAAGATGATCTTTCAATTCTAAGTATTTATGCTCCAAATGCAAGGGCAGCCACATTTTTTGGGGCTGGCCTGTGACTGTCATGTCCGGATTCCAGCCTGGAAGGCATCTTGGAACTGAAAGAGAGGGAAACTAGGCGACGAGAGAAAGATGG
This sequence comes from Mus caroli, assembly GCF_978045245.1. NCBI lineage: Eukaryota > Metazoa > Chordata > Mammalia > Rodentia > Muridae > Mus > Mus caroli. The sequence continues at coordinate 113,231,514 of NW_028227269.1, read as the reverse complement.
AACCAAGACAAGTAGTCTGATCAAAGTTCAAATTTTTAATGACCGACAAGCTTTATAAAGGAGAGGGGAAAGCCCATTCCCGCCAAATCATTCTTGGAGCCCAACTGCAGATGACCACGTGTAGGCTCCATAATAGCTAGGCAGCAGGTAGCAGCAGTGGCAGTGACAGAACAATAGAGTGATACAGGGAGGCAGGCCCCACCCCAGGTGATCTCCTTAGTGTCAAGAAGGTCAAGCCTGGCTCAGTGTGCTTCAGGCTTATGGAAGGCTACACACATTCATTAAAGAAACTTTAGTAAAGCTCAAAGCACATATTGCACCTCAAACAATAATAATGGGAGACTTCAACACTCCACTCTCACCAATGGACAGATCCTGGAAACAGAAAATAAGCAGAGGCACACAGACACTAACAGAAGTTATGAAACAAATGGATTTAACAGATATCTATAAAACATTTTATCCTAAAACAAAAGGATATACCTTCTTCTCAGCACCTCATGGTATTTCCTCCAAAATTGAACATATAATTGGTCACAAAACAGGCCTCAACAGATACAAAATATTGAAATTATCTCATGTATCCTATCAGATCACCACAGACTAAGGCTGATCTTCAATAACAACATAAATAATAGAAAGCCTACATTCACGTGGAAACTGAACACTCAACTCAATGATACCTTGGTCAAGGAAGAAATAAAGAAAGAAAGTAAAGGCTTTTTAGAGAGTAATGAAAATGAAGCCACAACACACCCAAATTTATGGGACACAATGAAGGCTGCCCTAAGAAGAAAACTTGCCACAGACCCTCTAGGTCCCTTGTCTGCGTGGAATGAGTCTCTGGAGCAGATGGGCAAGGAGTTGGCAGGAAGTGACAGACAGACTCAACACAAGGGAGTGTGGATCTGAATGTAATTTGTCAAATCAAGCATCAAACTTTTTTACAGAAGAAAATAGGTAAGTTGGGTGACACACCGGCAAATTACAAAGAGGTTACTGGATTCTTACACAAAACAAATAAATACAAATATGGAAGAACTGGCAGCAACCAACTGGGGCAAAACTCAAGGTTAACAACTGGTATAAAAAAAACATCTCCACCTAAGGTCTACTTAATCTTGGAAGCCAGAGGCAAGGGCTTTATGCTCTTGCCATAGCTCCTACTCTTGTATATTGTATAGTCCACCTTTACCCTAGGCCATTGTAAATACTTGTTGTGTATGGGTGTGACTCAGCTACCTATAGTTCTATGTATCTACTCTGGTTTCTCTTTAGATCACAAATTTCTTTCTTCCTAGATAATGGTAAATTTCTCTGTAGGACAGTGATTTAGCTATCCATGCCCAAGTTTGGATCAAGAACTCCCTAGACTCTAACTTAGCTATATGTCAAAATAGCAATCCTTAGGAGCACTTGTAATAAAGCAATATTAAGGGAAAGTACACAGATCTGTTTACCAACTAAAGCAAGAACTTTGGAGCATTCTTTATACAGGATGCCACCGTTCCGGGTGACTAAGTTTCCATGAACATTTCCCCTCTGGACAGTTCCAAGCTTTTCGAGGCCTGTCATGATTGTCACTACTGGAGTGGATGCAGCAGTAACTCATAGCCCTAGTGTCTCCAAAAATAAACTAGAGAGATCATACACTGTGCCTGACAGCACACCTAGAAGATCTAGAACAAAAGGAAGCAAATTCACCCAAGAGGAGTAGACTGGAGGAAATAATCAAACATAGGGCAGAAATCAACCAAGTGGAAATAAGAGGACCCTGGATTAGAAAGCTATTCTGGTAGAGATAAAGATTTATAAGTACACAGATTCTCTGCCCATTAGGTTCTCTATCATGGGGTTGTCCTCTAGGCCCTCACTCCATTAAATGGATGCACATGCAGGTTGAGAAACAGATTGAGTTGAAGAATACAGTTGCTTGATTTTTACTTCCTTGTTAATGTGAATTTCTTTTGGGATGTTAACTTTTCTGTGATTACCACAGTGGTTCTTCCTTATTTTGTTGTATGTGACCACTCCAGAAATTCCTACATGGTTACATGGGGGCAATATATAAGAGCTCAAGACTCATCATTGTACTGTTACCCTCAGCTTCTCTGGCCAAGGTACAGCTTGATGAAGGCAACAAAGACCCTGATCTCTCTTGTTTAGACCTTATTACAAATTGGTACTGCTAGAGTTGTATCCAACTGCCACAAGGAAAGAGGATTACTTTGAAAGAAGTATTGAGGATAATGTAGAAACCACTTAAATTCAGACACTGAGACACCAGTCATCTCCAGATAAACAGGAGCCATTTTTATTTCCTGAGGCTGAACCAAGTAAGCACACTCTTAAGGGTAACCTTACTGCTCAAGTCAGACTGGGCAACTTTATGAGAAATCTACTTGCAGGTGAGTTCTAGACCAGCAGGGGGCACAATGGGGTCAAGAATGGTCAGCAGAGAGATGCTGTGGGTGTGGAGGGGATTTTGTGTCTTCTGCTGTTTTCTATCTTAACTTACATGTATGTATTGTGATTGACATGTATTGTTTCCATGCACAAACACAGTGAAGATTCTTTGAAGTTAAACACTTCAAAGATTTATATATATATATCAATATATATATCATATATATTCCTGTCTTCTTGATGCAATCTTCTGTTGACTTATACACAGTTTATTTACATAATTTAGTTCTTCTGATAATGCTGCAATAACCACTCATGTATAAAAGTTTCTGAAGTATATTTAGTTTTGGTCATCTGTGTGACTTTTCTAATGTATAAGATATTGGAAAGACAAATGTTAATTTATGAACTTAAAGGAGGCTGTGAATTCCAATAAGGTAGCTGTTTTTGAAATTTTCCATCACTATTGTCATCCTTGTAACCACCTGTAAATCCGTCTGTCAACTGTGTGACAAGTGGGGCCACTGTCTTAGGCTGCAAATCTTTTTAGTGCACAGTCCCTTCTTCTCAAGCAGGAGTAGGTGCTTATCTAATATGTATCCTGCTCATGAATATGCAAATCCTGTGAGTCTACAAGGTAAATATAGTGTCGTCTACACCACACAAAAAACATAGGATCACTGGTCTCTCTAGAGTTACTGAGCACACAGGACCCCGCCATGGGATGGAGCTGTATCATCCTCTTCTTGGTAGCAACAGCTACAGGTAAGGGGCTCACAGTAGCAGGTTCGAGGTCTGGCCATACACTTGAGTGACAATGACATCCACTCTGCCTTTCTCTCCACAGGTGTCAACTCCCAGGTCCAACTGCAGCAGTCTGGGCCTGAGCTGGTGAGGCCTGGGGCTTCAGTGAAGATGTCCTGCAAGGCTTCTGGCTATACCTTCACCAACAACTGGATGACCTGGGTGAAGCAGAGGCCTGGACAGGGCCTTGAGTGGATTGGAGAGATTTATCCTGGAGATGGTAGTACTAACTACAATGAGAAATTCAAGGGCAAGGCCACAATGACTGTAGACAAATCCTCCAGCACAGCCTACATGCAGCTCAGCAGCCTGACATCTGAGGACTCTGCGGTCTATTACTGTGCAAGACACAGTGTTGCAACCACATCCTGAGAGTGTCAGAAACCCTGGAGGAGTAGCAAACTGCCTTAGGACTGAGGAGACTCAGAGAAGATTTGCTTGTAGACTTGCTCAGATACAGCCATTTAGATAGTCAGTTTCTGTGTGTGTTCCTTAGAGTCCTGTATTGCTTTTGTCACCTTTGAAAATGGATATTGAATAATCATGTGATATTGATTTAGGATGCTCCTAGAGTATACCTTGTCAATCAACTTCCTCACCAGTGACCATCTCTGTTGATGTATTTCTTTTGTAATAAAACAATAAAAAAGAAACTGTTTAGGCATGATAAAAATATGCATGGATTTTTAGAAACAGCAGAACTTCCATTGGATTAGCTAGGTATAAAGTATAATATGAATTTGACCTGTAAATGTCCACCAACTTCTGGGTAAACAAAAAGTCCTTTCAGCACTAAGTCTTATGTGACTTCTCCATGTTTTGATTACTCTGCTTGTGTCGTCCCACAGAAGTTCCAGGTTCTAAGAATATAACAGGTTCAGAATTGAGAGTTCATCCTGGTAGACTTTTCCTTTGATGAGTATGAGTTTTCATTCCTTATCCTTTTTGATAACTTTTGGTTGATAGTTGATTTTAGTTGATATTAGAATGGCTGCTACAGCTTGTTTCTTGGTACCATTTTCTTGGAAGTATTTTTCAGCCTTTTAGTCTCTTATGGTCTTTTAGAGCAGACCTCATCTGAGACTGGCACACTGAGTTGTCTCAATAGGGTAGGCATGAAGATCTGCCCTTCATTCAGGTTTAGGTAAATGTTTGTTTATATTTTTAATTTGTGTAATATTCGCATTTGAAGTAACACTTAATAATTCTGTCAATTTCATCAATGTTTGTTGTTGTATCTCCCTTGTCATTTCTGATGTTGTCATTTGGATACTGTCTGTCTGTCTTTTCATCAATTTGGCTTATGGTTTGTCTGTCTTGCTGATTTTCTCACAGAACCGGCTTATGATTTACTTGGTTCTTTTATTGTTCCTTTTCTTTTTGATTGATTTCTGTCCTGTATTTGATTATTTTGTGCTGTCTGCTTCTCTTGAGTGTGCTTGCTTTTTATTCTCCCCAAATCTTTAAGGTGTACATTTAGGTTTCTAGTATAAGATCTCTCCAATTTCCTTCTTTAAAAAAAAAAACTTATTTATATTCCAAACGTTGTCCCCATGGTGAGTCCTCTATCCATGTGTTCTTTACCTTATCCTCTCTTCCCTTTGCCTCAAAGAGGGAGCTCCCTCCAACCTTTTCACTCCTTATGCTCCCTGTTTTCCTAGGTCATCACATCAATGCTGAATTAGTTGCATCCACTACCATTGGTTCCTGACAAGACAGTCCTTCACTACATATGTGCCAGGGCCTTCAGTCTAGCTCATATATATTCTTTGGTTGGTGGCATAGTCTCTGAGAGTTGCTGCAGTTCTACTGTGATTCTCATTGCAGATCTCTAAGATTCTGAAATTTCACCTGGTTAGTTGCTTTGCTTTTCTCTAAGCCCTTTTTTTGCATTAATTATCCATCTAATATTGTTAATTCAGACATATTTCATTCCTAAGTTCAGAAATATTGCAGCTTCTAAGCGTCAACCAGGTCCTGATCTGCTTCCGCATTTTAGTTTGTAATATCAATACTCTCACTCCTTTGTACCATTACTCTGTAAGCCTTTTTACTTTGTAAAGCAAAAACCATGTAAAGTCAATAATTTATGATTTGTACACAGGTGCTCTAGGTATAGCCTAAGGAAGACAGAAAAAAATCTGTTATCTCCTATCATTTCCATTTTAGAAATAGATACTGTTAGAGCTTGGTCTCACTGCCACCAAGAAGGAACTGGGTTTTGACAGGAATATTATATTAATACTGGCACAACTTAAAATATCTGATGCACAAGTCATTATCCCCAAGTAAACTAGAGCCATGTCTCCCTTCATCTAAACTCTGTAAACAATAATGTTACACCTATAAGTAAAAAGAGGAGATAGAAGATCTCCAATGCTCATGGATTGGCAGGATTAATATAGTAAAAATGGCTATCCTGCTGAAAGCAATCTACAGATTCAATGCAATCCCCATCAAAATTCCAACTCAATTCTTAACTGAGATAGAAAGGGAAATTTGCAAATTCATCTGGAATAACAAAAAACCTAGGATAGCAAAAACTATTCTCAAAAATAAAAAATAAAACCCTCTGGTGGAATCACCATGCCTGACCTCAAGATGTACTACAGATCAATTGTGATAAAAAAAATGCATGGTACTGGTACAGCAACAGACAGGCTGATCAGTGGAATAGAATTGAAGACCCAGAAATGAACCCACACACCTATGGTTAATTGATCTTTGACAGGGGTGCTAAAACCATCCAGTAAAAAAAAAAAAAAAAAAAAAAAAAAGACAGCATTTTCAACAAATGATGCTGGCACAACTGGCAATAAACATGTAAAAGAATGCAAATTGATCCGTTCCTATCTCCTTGCACAAAGCTCAAGTCTAAGTGGATTAAAGAACTCCACATAAAACCAGAGACTCTGAATTTTATAGAGGAGAAAGTGGGGGAAAGCCTTGACGATATGGACACAGGGGAAAAATCCTGAACAGAACAGTAATGCCTTGGGCTGTAAGATCAAGAGTCAAAAATGGGACCTCATAAGATTGCAAAGCTTCCGTAATGGAAAAGATACTGTCAATAAGACAAAAAGGCCACCAACAATTGGGAAAGGATTTTTACCAATCCTCAATCTGATAGGGGACTAATTTCCAATATATACAAAGAACTCAAGAATCTGGACTTCAGAAATTCAAATAACCCCATTAAAAAATGGGACACAGAGGTAAACAAAGAATTCTCACCTGAGGAATACAGAAGGGCTGAGAAGCACTTGAAAAAATATTCAACATCCTTAATCATCATGCAAATGCAAATCAAAACAACCCTGAGATTCCACCTCACACCAGTCAGAATGGCTAAGATCAAAAATTCAGGTGACAGCAAATGCTGGTAAGGATGTGGAAAAAGTGGAACACTCCTCCGTTTCTGGTGGGATTGCAAGCTTGTACAACAACTCAGGATATCAGTCTGGTGGTTATTCAGAGCATTGTACATAGTACTACCATAAGATCCAGCAATTCTTCTCCTGGGCATATGCCCAGAAGATGTTCCAACTCTTAACAAGGACACATGCTCCACTATGTTAATAGCAGCCTTATTTATAATAGCCAGAAGCTGGAAAGGACCCAGATGTCCCTCAACAGAGAAATGGATACAGAAAGTGTGTTACGTTTTCACAATGGACTCAGCTATTAAACACAGCTATTATCTCAGCTTTTAAAAACAATGAATTTATGAAATTCTTGGGCAAATGGATGTATCTGGAGGATATCATCCTGAGTGAGTTAACCCAATCACAAAGAAGTCACTTGAGATGCACTTACTGATAACTACATATTAGCCCAGAAACTTAGAATACCCAAGATACAATTTGCAAAACACAGGGAAATCAAGAAAAAGGAAGACCAACGTGTGGATACTTTGTGCCGCCTTAGAATAGGGTACAAAATACCCATGGAAAGAGTTACAGAGACAAAGTTTGGTTCTAAAAGGGAAGAATGGACCATCCAGAGACTAACCCCCCCAACCCCGGGGATCCCTCCCATAATCAGCCACCAATCCCAGACACTATTGCACATGCCAGGAAGATTTTGCTGAAAGGACCCTGGTATAGCTGTCTCGTGTGAGGCTATGACAGTGCTGGAAAATACAGAAGCAGATGCTCACACACATCTATTGGTTGGAACACAGGGCCCCTAATGGAGGAGCTAGAGAAAGTATTCAAGGAGCTGAAGGGGTCTGCAACCCTATAAGTGGAACAACAATATGAACTAACAAGTACCCCAGAGCTCGTGTCTCTAGCTGCATATGTAGCAGAAGATGGCCTAATTGGCCATCATTGGGAAGAGAGGCCCCTTGGTCTTGCAAACTTTATATGCCGTTCTTCCCTTTCTTCCCATCTTCCTTTCTTAGTTTACACTCATATCAAAAACAAGAAAGACTTAAAATTTTGCAGTATACAAATGCTTATTTGTTATCATTTATATTCTTGCTTATTTTCGTCTCACTGAGGTCAAATAGGAACATTAAATTTTGGAGATTTTTGTTGATTTTTTTTCATTTATTCACTCTATATTCTCCAGTCCCCTTTCACACATGATCTCCCTTATCACTTTCTTCTCTGAGAGGGTGAAGCCCTCCCATTCCTAGGTATCCCTCTACCTTGCACATCAAGAGTCTTCAGTACTAGGCACACCCTTTCCCAATTCAGCCAGACAAGGCAGACAAATTAGGAGAACAGAATCCACAGGAAGGCAACAGCTTTAGTGATAGCCCCCACTCTAGTTATTGGGAGAGTCCCAGGAAGACTGAGCTGCATATCTGCTTCATACGTTCAGGGGCCCTATTTCTTGTTCATGTATGTGTTTTTCTTGGTGATTTAATCTCTGAGATCCCCCAATCATCTGTGTTACTTAGCTCTGTTGAAGTTCCTTGGGAGTTTCTATCTCTTCCAGGTCCCTCAATTCTTCACCCAACTCCTCCAAAAGACTCCTATAGTTCCATCCAGTGTTTGGCTATGGGTCTCTCTGCATCTGTTTCAGACAATTGCTGAGTGGAGCCTCTCAGAGGATAGCTATGAGAAGTACCTATCTGAAAGCATAAAAAGGAATCATTAATAGTGTCAGGGATTGGTGTTTGCCCATGGATTAGCCTCAAGTTTGGCCAGTAGGTTCAATATTTCCACAGGCTGTGCTCTATCTTTGTCCCTGTTTTTCTTTTAGACAAGAAAAGTTTCCGGTTGAAAGTTTTGTAGTTGGGTTGGAATCCCTATTGTTCCACTAGAGTTCTTTCTGGATATAGGAGTTAGCCTCTTCAGATTCCATATCCCCAAAGTAGTGTGTCACAGTTAAGGTCACTCCCATACAGAGGGACATCCAATCTCCTGCCACCTCTCTGCCTGTGTTCATTGGATCTGATGTCCCTGAATCATACAGAACTGCAGGCCAGGAACCATACTGAGCAAAGATATCCATCAGAGACCTATCATACTAGGACCATTGAGGTTTGTCTTCCTCTCAATACTGACTGCAAGAGGATCCAGGACTGATGCAGTCTATATTGCAAAAGATACTTAAAAAAGCACCAACAAGATCGAGGTCAACATGACACCTCCAAAGCATAGTTAACCAACTACAGCCTGCCCTGGATATCGGGTTTTTTTTGTTTGTTTGTTTGTTTTGTTTTGTTTTGTATTTTTTGTTTTGTTGGGTATTTATTTCATTGACATTTCCAATGCTATCCCAAAAGTCCCCCACATGCTCCCCCCCCACTCCCACTTCTTGGCCCTGTAATTCCCCTGTACTGAGGCATCTAAAATTTGCACGACCAATTGGCCTCTCTTTCCACTGATGGCCGAGTAGGCCATCTTCTGATTCATATGCAGCTAGAGACATGAGGTCTGGGTGGGAGGAGGGGTACTGGTTTGTTCATATTCTTGTTCACCTATAGGATTGCAGATCCCTTTAGCTCCTTGGGTACTTTCTCTACCTCCTCCATTGAGGGCCCTGTAATCCATCCAATAGCTGACTGTGAGCATCCACTTCTGTGCTTGCTAGGCCCCGGCATAGCCTCACAAGAGACAGATATATGTGGGTCCTTTCAGCAAAATCTGGCCAGTGTATGCAATGGTGTCAGTGTTTGGAGGCTGATTATGGGATGGATCCCTGGATATGGCAGTCTCTAGATGGTCCATCCTTTCGACTCAGCTATAAACTTTGTCTCTGTAACTCCTTCCATGGTTGTTTTGTTCCCAATTCTATGAAGGGGCAAAGTGTCCACACTTTGGTCATGGTTCTTATTGAGTTTCATGCGTTTAGAAAATTGTATCTTATATCTTGGGTATTCTAAGTTTCTGGGCTAATATCCACTTATCAGTGAGTACATGTTGTGGGAGTTCCTTTGTGATTGGGTTACCTCACTCAGGATTATGCCCTCCAGGTCCATCCATATGCCTAGGAATTTCATAAATTCATTCTTTTTAATAGCTGAGTAGTACTCCATTGTGTAAAAGTACCACATTTTCTGTATCCATTCCTCTGTTGAGGGACATCTGGGTTTTTTCCAGCTTCTGGCTATTATAAATAAGGCTGCTATGAACATAGTGGAGCTTGTGTCCTTCTTACAGGTTGGAACATCTTCTGGATATATGCCCAGGAGAGGTATTGCGGGATCCTCTTGTAGTACTGTGTTCAATTTTCTGAGGAACTGCCAGACTGATTTCCAGAGTAGTTGTACAAGCTTGCAATCCCACCAACAATGGAGGAGTGTTCCACTTTCTCCACATCCTCACCAGCATCTGCTGTCACCTGAATTTTTGATCTTAGCCATTCTGAATGGTATGAGGTGAAATCTCATGTTTGTTTTGGTTTGAATTTTTCTGATGATTAAGGATGTTGAACATTTTTTCAGGTGCTTCTCAGCCATTTTGTACTTGAAGTCCTAGCCAGAGCAATTCGACAACAAAAGGAGATCAAGGGGATACAAATTGGAAGGGAAGAAGTCAAATATCACTTTTTGCAGATGATATGACTGTATATATAAGTGACCCTAAAAATTCCACCAGAGAACTCCTAAGCCTGATAAGCAGCTTCAGTGAAGTAGCTGGATATAAAATTAACTCAAACAAGTCAATGGCCTTTCTGTATACAAAGGATAAACAAATTTTTCTGAGAAAGAAATTAGGGAAACAACACCCTTCTCAATACTCACAAATTATATAAAATATATTGGCATGACTCTAACTAAGGAAGTGAAAGATCTGTATGATAAGAACTTCAAGTCTATGAAGAAAGAAATTAAAGAAGATCTCAGAAGATGGAACGATCTCCCATGCTCATGGATTGGCAGAATCGATATAGTAAAAATGACTATCTTGCCAAAAGCAATCTACAGATTCAATGCAATCCCCATCAAAATTCCAACTCAATTCTTCAACGAATTAGAAAGAGCAATCTGCAAATTCATCTGGAATAAAAAAAAACCCTAGGATAGCAAAAACTTTTCTCAAGGATAAAAGGACCTCTGGTGGAATTACCATGCCTGACCTAAATCTGTACTACAGAGCAATTGTGATAAAAACTGCATGGTACTGGTATAGCGACAAACAAGTAGACCAATGGATAGAATCGAAGACCCAGAAATGAACCCACAAACCTATGGTCACTTGATCTTTTTAAAGGGAGCTAAAACCATCCAGTCAAAAAAGACAGCATTTTCAACAAATGGTGCTGGCAAAACTGGTAGTTATCAAGTAGAAGAATTCAAATTGATCCATTCTTATCTCCTGTACTAAGGTTACATCTAAGTGGATCAAGGAACTCCACATAAAATCAGAGACACTGAAACTTATAGAGGAGAAAGTAGGAAAACCCTTGAAGTTATGGGTATATGAGGAAAAATTCCTGAATAGAACAGCAATGGCTTGTGCTGTATGATCGAGAATCAATAAATGGGACCTCATAAAATTGCAAAGCTTCTGCAAGGCAAAAGACACCATCAATAAGACCAAAAGACCACCAACAGATTGGGAAAGTTCTTTGCCCTGGATATCCTAACACAATCAAAATACAAGAAAATGACCTTAAATCCAGTATTATAAAGATGATGGAGGCCTTTAAATAGGAAATGAATAAATCCCTTAAGAAATACAGGCAAATACAAATAAACAGTTGAAGAAAATCATTAAAATGGTGTAAGATTTAAAAGTGGAATTAGAAACAATAGAGTAAGCACAAACTGATGGAATCTTGTAAATGGAAAACCTAGAGAGTAGGAGCACTGGATGCAAGGATGATATTTAATAGTTCCATACATTTGTATGCAAAATTCATTGAACCCTTGCTTTTAATAGCTAAGGTAGAGAGATGGCTCAGCAGTTAAGAGCATTGACTACTCTCAAAGGGCCTGAGTTCAAATCCAATAACCATGTTGGCTCATAACCATCTGCAAGGAGATCTAATGCACTCTTCTCATGTGTCTAAAGACAGCTACAGTGTACTTAGATATAATAATAAATAAATCTTAAAAATAAAAAAAAACCTTATATACCAGGTATGACCTAGTATTCCATTGTGTAAATGAATCACATTTTCTTTATCCATTCTCTGAATGAGGGGTGACTAAGTTTTTTCCAGATTCTGACTATAACAAATAGAGCTGCAATAAACATAGTAGAATACTCATTCTAGTGTATTTTGGAGTGTTGTGGGGTATATGTCCAAGATTGTTATAGCTGGATGTTCAGGTAGAACTATTCCTAATTTTCTTAGAAATCTCAAGATTGATTTCCAGAGTAGTTGTACAGGTTTTCACTCCTGCCAGAAACTGAGTAGTGTTTTCCTTGCCAGAATGTGATGTATCTTGTGTTTTTGATCTTCATCAGTGTTATTCTACATTACACTATTACCTAAGGACTGTGGTACAGGGCATAGAGAAACCAACCTTCAACTGACCTGGACAGCCTATCTGCTGTCATTTTTTTATGTGGGGAGCAATGTCATGCAGTTTAGAAAAACTTCAAAGACATCAGTGATGTTATACTATGCCTAACCTTGTAGTCTACAATCTCAGCCTTCAGGTAAGATGTGCCAGTTAGTGAATAACTGATATGCAGTGACCAGGTGTTTTCTGATTGGACTTGTGATCTATTGCATAGGAACAACATTCTTCAATTAAATATGGTCAAAATCCCATGGCTCAGGACGAGAGAGATAGCTAGTGGTATTGGTGAATTGAAGATGTCCAACAGCCTTATAAATGTTCATATAATAGACTAGTGATGTTCTCAGCCTAGATAAAGAAGCTCCTGTGTGCAATGTGTAATGATTGATGCAGACATTCATGAGTACTCAAAGTGATGAAAAGTATTAGAGTCCTCAGCCATAGATGTGTTAATGATATTTATATTCTAATATACTAACTATATTAATGAAGATATTCAGTCATTAGAGAAATGTAAAGAGCCGCCCTCACATTCGCCATTACAAGATGGCACTGATGGCACTGATGGCACTGGCACCTGTGTAATCAAACCATCTGTGCATGCACGGGGTAGTTTCCCACCCCATGTGCTCTGCCTTCCCCGTGACGACAACTCCGGCCGATGGGCTGCAGCAAATCAGGGAGCGACACGTCCAAGGCGGAGGACAGTCCTCCATAAAAGGGACGGGTTTCCGCCATTCTAGCGATCTCTCTCTCTCTCTCTCTCTCTCTCTCTCTCTCTCTCTCTCTATCTCTGGCTCTCTTCTCCACTGGCTCCTGAAGGGGTAAGCAATAAAGCTAGTGCCGCAGAAGATTCTGGTTGCCCTGAGCGTGTTCTTACCAGGGGGAACAAAAGCGCGGGCAATAGAGAAATATTTCCTTAGTACTTCTTAGATATTGCATTATTACATATAATTATATATATTATTACAATATAGTGTGTAAACAAAAGTGTTCAGCATAATAAATAAATATAGGGCAATCAAGAAATGAAAGACTAAAAATTATAGAAATATGCACAGTGTTTTATATTCATGTACATGAAAATTCTAATCATATGTATACGTTGTTATTCTATTTTCAGAATGAGTTTCTCATTCTTTGAAAAGTTTATTAATGTAGGAAATATATCATGATCGTGTGTACCCCACTATATCCCTCTGTTTTCCAATGGAATCTTCCAGTATACCTCCTTCCCAGCTTCCTGATCACGTTTATTTAATTACCTAACAGTATAGGGAGTCCAATCAGTGCTATGTACATACACGTATGTGTGACATTCACTAGTACACAAGGAACATTTAGCAACCCTCCAAAGACAAGGGATTACATTTTGCTCATCAGTTCTCAAATTACAATATACCAAAAGCACTCTTCCGGTCAGAAAAGCACCAGGGTAGCTAGGGCGGACACTCGCCAGCTACCCACAACACCTGCCACAGGATCTTAAGACTTCTGGTGAGTGGAACACAGCTTCTGCTCCAAACCAATTGCACGCGGGACCTGAGACTGCATTAGTTAGGGAAGCAGAAACCGGCCTGAGTAGGGCCACAGGCCTCATCCGGCCAGACCAGCACCGGGGTAGCTAGAGCGCAGGGTCGGCTGACACCCGCCAGCTACCCACGACCCCCGCCACAGGATTTTGAGAATGCTGGTGAGTGGAACACAGCTTCTGCTCCAGTCCAATCACGCGGGACCTGAGACTGCTTTGGTTGGGGAGGCAGAAATCCGGCCTACGTAGGGCCACAAGCCTCTTCCGGTCAGAAAAGCACCGGGGTAGCTAGGGCGCAGGGTCGGCTGACACTTGCCAGCTACCCACAACACCCGCCACAGGATCTTAAGACTTCTGGTGAGTGGAACATAGCTTCTGCTCCAATCCAATTGCGCGCGGGACCTGAGACTGCATTAGTTAGGGAAGCAGAAACCGGCCTGAGTAGGGCCACAGGCCTCATCCAGCCACACCAGCACCGGGATAGCTAGAGCGCAGGGTCGGCTGACACCCGCCAGCTACCCACGACCCCCACCACAGGATTTTGAGACTGCTGGTGAGTGGAACACAGCTTCTGCTCCAATCTTTAAACAGTGACAACGACAACAACTAACCCCAGAGATTACCAGATGGCGAAAGGTAAACGTAATAATCTTACTAACAGAAACCAAGACCACTCACCATCATCAGAACCCAGCACTCCCACTTCGCCCAGTCCAGGGCACCCCAAAACACCGGAAAAGCTAGACACGGATCTAAAAGCATATCTCCTGATGATGGTAGAGGACATCAAGAAGGACTTTAATAACACACTTAAATAAATACAGGAAAACACTGCTAAACAGGTAGAAGACTTTAAAGAGGAAGCACAAAAATCCCTTAAAGAATTGCAGGAGAACACTGCTAAAGAGTTACAAATCCTTAAAGAAAAACAGGATAACATAATCAAACAGGTAGAAGTCCTTACAGAAAAACAGGAAAACACATCCAAACAGATGATGGAAATGAACAAAACCATACTAGACCTAAAAAGGGAAGTAGACACAATAAAGAAAACCCAAAATGAGGCAACACTGGAGATAGAAACCCTAGGAAAGAAATCTGGAACCATAGATACGAGCATCAGCAACAGAATACAAGAGATGGAAGAGAGAATCTCAGGTGCAGAAGATTCCATAGAGAACATCGGCACAACAATCAAGGAAAATGTAAAATGCAAAAAGATCCTAACTCAAAACATCCAAGAAATACAGGACACAATGAGAAGACCAGACCTACGGATAATAGGAGTGGATGAGAATGAAGATTTTCAACTCAAAGGACCAGCAAACATCTTCAACAAAATTATAGAAGAAAACTTCCCAAATCTAAAGAAAGAGATGCCCATGAACATACAAGAAGCCTACAGAACTCCAAATAGACTGGACCAGAAAAGAAATACCTCCCGACACATAATAATCAGAACAACAAATGCTCTAAATAAAGATAGAATACTAAAAGCAGTAAGAGAAAAAGGCCAAGTAACATATAAAGGCAAGCCTATCAGAATTACACCAGATTTTTCACCAGAGACTATGAAAGCCAGAAGATCCTGGACGGATGTTATACAGACCCTAAAAGAACACAAATTCCAGCCCAGGCTACTATACCCAGCCAAACTCTCAATTAACATAGATGGAGAAACCAAAGTATTCCACGACAAAATCAAATTCACACATTATCTCTCCACGAATCCAGCCCTTCAAAGGATAATAACAGAAAAAAAAATACAAGGACAGGAACCACGCCCTAGAAACAACAAGAAGGTAATCCCTCAACAAACCTAAAAGAAGACAGCGTCAAGAACAGAATGCCAACTTTAACAACAAAAATAACAGGAAACAACAATTACTTTTCCTTAATATCTCTTAATATCAATGGACTCAACTCCCCGATAAAAAGACATAGACTAACAAACTGGCTACACAAACAAGACCCAACATTTTGCTGCTTACAGGAAACTCATCTCAGAGAAAAAGATAGACACTACCTCAGAATGAAAGGCTGGAAAACAATTTTCCAAGCAAATGGTAGGAAGAAACAAGCTGGAGTAGCCATTCTAATATCTGATAAGATTGACTTCCAACCCAAAGTAATCAAAAAAGACAGGGAGGGACACTTCATACTCATCAAAGGTAAAATCCTCCAAGAGGAACTATCAATCCTGAATATCTATGCTCCAAATACAAAGGCAGCCACATTCATTAAAGAAACTTTAGTAAATCTCAAAGCACACATTGCACCTCATACAATATTAGTGGGAGACATCAACACACCACTTTCACCAATGGACAGATCATGGAAACAGAAACTAAACAGGGACACAGAGAAACTAAGAGAAATTATGAATCAAATGGATCTGGCAGATATCTACAGAACATTCTATCCTAAAACAAAAGTATATACCGTCTTCTCAGCACCTCATGGTACCTTCTCCAAAATTGACCACATAATTGGTCACAAAACAGGCCTCAACAGATACAAAAATATTGAAATTGTCCCATGCATCCTATCAGATCACCATGGACTAAGACTGATCTTCAATAACAAAATAAATAATAGAAAGCCAACACACACGTGGAAACTAAACAACACTCTTCTCAATGATACCTTGGTCAAGGAAGGAATAAAGAAAGAAATTAAGGACTTTTTAGAGTTCAATGAAAATGAAGCCACAACATACCCAAACTTATGGGACGCAATGAAAGCATTTCTAAGAGGAAAATTCATAGCTCTGAGTGCCTCCAAAAGGAAACTAGAGAGAGCACACATTAGCAGCTTGACAACATACCTAAAAGCACTAGAACAAAAGGAAGCAAATTCACCCAAAAGGAGTAGACAGCAGGAAATAACCAAACTCAGGGGCGAAATCAATCAAGTGGAAACAAGAAGAACTATTCAAAGAATCAACCAATCAAGGAGCTGGTTCTTTGAGAAAATCAACAAGATAGATAAACACTTAGCCAGACTCACTAGAGGCACAGGGAAAGCATTCTAATTAACAAAATCAGAAATGAAAAAGGAGACATAACAACAGATCCTGATGACATCCAAAACACCATCAGATCCTTCTACCAAAGGCTATACTCAACAAAACTGGAGAACCTGGATGAAATGGAGAAGTTCCTAGACAGGTACCAGGTACCAAAGTTGAACCAAGATCAGGTTAATGATCTAAACAGCCCTATATCCCCCAAAGAAATAGAAGCAGTCATTAATAGTCTCCCAACCAAAAAAAGCCCAGGACCAGATGGGTTTAGTGCAGAGTTCTATCAGACCTTCAAAGAAGATCTAATCCCAGTTCTTCACAAACTATTCCACAAAATAGAAACAGAAGGTACTCTACCCAACTCATTCTATGAAGCCACAATTACTCTGATACCTAAACCACAAAAAGACCCAACAAAGATAGAAAACTTCAGACCAATATCCCTTATGAATATTGATGCAAAAATACTCAATAAAGTTCTTGCTAACCGAATCCAAGAACACATTAAAACAATCATCCATCCTGACCAAGTAGGTTTCATCCCAAGGATGCAGGGATGGTTCAATATATGGAAATCCATCAACGTAATCCAGTATATAAACAAACTCAAAGACAAAAACCACATGGTCATCTCGTTAGATGCAGAAAAAGCATTTGACAAAATCCAACACCCATTCATGATAAAAGTCTTGGAAAGATCAGGAATTCAAGGCCCATACCTAAACATGATAAAAACAATATACAGCAAACCAGTAGCCAACATCAAAGTAAATGGTGAGAAGCTTGAAGCAATCCCTCTAAAATCAGGGACTAGACAAGGCTGTCCACTTTCTCCATATCTATTCAACATAGTACTTGAAGTCCTAGCCAGAGCAATTCGACAAAAAAAGGAGATCAAAAGGTTACAAATTGGAAAAGATGAAGTCAAAATATCACTTTTTGCAGATGATATGATAGTATATATAAGTGACCCTAAAAATTCCACCAGAGAACTCCTAAACCTGATAAACAGCTTCGGTGAAGTAGCTGGATATAAAATTAACTCAAACAAATCAATGGCCTTTCTCTACACAAAGAATAAACAGGCTGAGAAAGAAATTAGGGAAACAACACCCTTCTCAATAGTCACAAATAATATAAAATATCTTGGCGTGACTCTAACTAAGGAAGTGAAAGATCTGTATAATAAGAACTTCAAGTCTCTGAAGAAAGAAATTCTAGAAGATCTCAGAAGATGGAAAGATCTTCTATGCTCATGGATTGGCAGGATCAACATTTTAAAAATGGCTATCTTGCCAAAAGCAATCTACAGATTCAATGCAATCCCCATCAAAATTCCACCTCAATTCTTCAACGAATTAGAAAGTGCAATCTGCAAATTCATCTGGAATAACAAAAAACCTAGGATAGCAAAAACTCTTCTCAAGGATAAAAGAACCTCTGGTGGAATCACCATGCCGGATCTAAAGCTTTACTACAGAGCAATTGTGATAAAAACTGCATGGTACTGGTATAGTGACAGACAAATAGACCAATGGAATAGAATTGAAGACCCATAAATGAACCCACACACCTACGGTCACTTGATCTTCAACAAGGGAGCTAAAAACATCCAGTGGAAGAAAGACAGCATTTTCAACAAATGGTGCTGGCACAACTGGTTGTTAACATGTAGAAGAATGCGAATCGATCCATTCCTATCTCCTTGTACTAAGGTCAAGTCTAAGTGGATCAAGGAACTTCACATAAAACCAGAGACACTGAAACTTATAGAGGAGAAAGTGGGGAAAAGCCTTGAAGATATGGGCACAGGGGAAAAATTCCTGAATAGAACAGTAATGGCTTGTGCTGTAAGATCGAGAATTGACAAGTGGGACCTCATGAAACTGCAAAGCTTCTGCAAGGCTAAAGACACCATCAATAAGACAAAAAAACCACCAACAGATTGGGAAAGGATCTTCACCTATCCTAAATCAGATAAGGGACTAATATCCAATATATATAAAGAACTCAAGAAGGTGGACTCCAGAAAGTCAAATAACCCCATTAAAAAATGGGGCTCAGAACTGAACAAAGAATTCTCACCTGAGGAATACCGAATGGCAGAGAAGCACCTGAAAAAATGTTCAACATCCTTAATCATCAGGGAAATGCAAATCAAAACAACCCTAAGATTCCACCTCACACCAGTCAGAATGGCTAAGATCAAAAATTCAGGTGACAGCAGATGCTGGCGAGGATGTGGAGAAAGAGGAACACTCCTCCATTGTTGGTGGGATTGCAAGCTTGTACAACCACTCTGGAAATCAGTCTGGCGGTTCCTCAGAAAATTGGACATAGTACTACCGGAGGATCCAGCAATACCTCTCCTGGGCATATATCCAGAAGATGTCCCAACCGGTAAGAAGGACACATGCTCCACTATGTTCATAGTAGCCCTATTTATAATAGCCAGAAGCTGGAAAGAACCCAGATGTCCCTCAACAGAGGAATGGATACAGAAATTATGGTACATTTACACAATGGAGTACTACGCAGCTATTAAAAAAATGAATTTATGAAATTCCTAGCCAAATGGATGGACCTGGAGGGCATCACCTTGAGTGAAGTAACACAATCATAAAAGAACTCACACAATATGTGTTCACTGATAAGTGGATATTAGCCCAAAACTTAGGATACCCAAGATATAAGATACAATTTGCTTAACGCATGAAACTCAAGAATAATGAAGACCAAAGTGTGGACACTGTGCCCCTTCTTAGAATTGGGAACAAAACACCCAGGGAAGGAGTTACAGAGACAAAGTTCGTAGCTGTGATGAAAGGATGGACCATTTAGAGACTGCCGTATCCAGGGATCCTTCCCATAAGCAGCTTCTAAACGCTGACACCATTGCATACACTAGCAAGATTTTGCTGAAAGGACCCAAATATAGCTGTCTCTTGTGAGACGATGCCGGGGCCTAGCAAACACAGGAGTGGATGTTCACAGTCAGCTATTGGATGTATCATAGGGCTCCCAATGGAGAAGCTAGAGAAAGTACCCAAGGAGCTAAAGGGATCTGCAACCCTATTGTTGGAACAACATGATGTACTATCCAGAACCCCGGAGCTCTTGTCTCTAGCTGCATATGTATCGAAAGATTGCCTAGTCGGCCATCAGTGGAAAGAGAGGCCCATTGTACTTGCAAACTTTATATGCCCCAATATAGGGGAATGCCAGGGCCAAAAGAATGGGAATGTGTGGGTAGGGAAGTGGGGGGCGCTATGGGGGACTTTTGGGATAGCATTGGAAATGTAATTGAGGAAAATATGTAATAAAAATATTAAAAAATTAAAAAAAAACCAATATACCAAAAGCATGGTGTTCTATCCCCAATAGTCCCTTGTGGTAGTAAGTGCAGCTACTAATAGTTCATGTGTGAATGGTCATGTCATTTTTCAGAGATAGCATTTCATGTATATTGATCCCACATTCTGTATCTTATGTTCTTTCCAATTTCTCATTTGTGGGGAGGTTGATAAAGAGGATTCAGCTGTGACTGAGTGCTCTTTAAATAATTCTCAAAACTTCGACCAGTAAGGAAGGTCTGCATCCATCATTACACACTGCAAAAAGATCCTTTTATTCTCAAGGCTGTAGGTCTCCACTAATACCCTTATCTACAGTTGCATTGATTTTCCCACATGTGATATAACTTTCTTATTCTCTCAAATAGAATGTTTCTGTTGTGATGCATATATAATCATACTTTCCTTATACAATCACCTGCATACAGCTAGCATTTTTACATAACTTAGTTATTGTAGATAGTCCTGCAAAAAACTTGCTTTGCTAATATTTCATTTTGGTAAGTTGTTTTTGTATCCAGACTGTCTATAAAGGCAAATATTCATTGTATGTCTCTCAAAGAGACACCAAACTCCCATACCTTAGTACATTTTGAAATTTCCAGTTGCTAAAAGTACCACAACCTCTTTCTATAAATTCATCTGATAGCATTGTCCCAAAGGGGAACAATAGTCTGAGGTCAGAAATCCTTTGAGAGCTTAGGTCCTGATGTTACATGCACACATCTGCAGAGGGCTCAGGGAAGGAGCAAGGGATGCATTTCTTCAGAAATGATTAGGACTTGGATCTTAGCACCCGCCATCTGACCAAAGTGTTCTCTGTCTCCTTTTCTTCCTGGACTAGATTCTTATCTAACAAGTTCACTGTTCATAAATATGCAAATTACATAAATTTATGGTTCTTTCATCAAGAGATATCCACACCCAACACAACATAAATCAGTTTCCTCTCCACAGTTACTGAACACTCTGACCCTCACCATGGAATGGAGCTGTATTCTCTTTTTATGGGCAGCATCTACCGGTATGTGGCTCCCCAGTTTCTTCTGTGAAATAAAGAAAGAGCCTTAGATGACAATGCTATCCGTTCTGCCTTTCTCTCCACAGGTATCTATTCCAAGATCCAGCTTCAGCAGTCTGAATCTGAGGTGAGAAGGCCTGGTGCCTCATTGAAGATATCCTACAAGGCCTCTGACTACACATTCACTAACTACTATATGCACTGGTTGAAGCAGAATCATGGAGACAGCATGGAGTGGATTGTATATATTTATCCTGGAAATGGTGGTAGTAGCTATTCCCAGAAGTTCAAAGGCAAGACCACATTGACTGTAGACAATTCAGCCATCACAGTCTTCCTGCAGCTCAGCAGTCTGACTCTGAAGCCTCTGCTGTCTATTACTGTACTAGACAAGTGCACAATGTTTCAACCACATCCTGAGTGTGTCATAAACTCCCAAGGAGCAGGAAGTTGAAATGACAGAGAAGATTAGCCTGGAGACTATTCCTCAGAAATAATCACCCTGAGTGTCCCTTTATTTGTTCCTGTTCACTGTACTTTATGCTCTTTGTCAAAATTTGAAAATTATAACCAAATAAAATGATGTTAATTAGGTTTACCCCCAATAACACAATGTCTATTGACAATCTCTTGAGCAGTGACCATCTCTGTTGGAATGTTTCCTCTTTAGTAAAACAATAAAAATATAATATTGTTAAAATGCACAATGATCAAATATGTTGGGGTTCCAAGACACTTGATCTTTGATTGAGTAGGCTTGGATAAATTTTAATATCATTAGCATCACATAAATAAGTTCTGATGGTACAAATACTTCTCTTATAATATTATGCTTTGAGTGAACTGAATGCTTGTTTTCAATACTTCTTCCTTAAGCACCAGCTATATCACTCCTGACCATTTACCCAAATGATTCTCCATCATCCCAAAAGGACACTTTTTCATCTATTTTCATAACACATTTATTCATAACAGACAGAAAGTGGGCACAAACTAGATGTCTTTCAATGGAAGAACAGATACAAAAAATGTGGTTTATCTATCCAATGAAATACTACTCAGACATTAAAAAAAGAGAAAATCATGAATCTCAGAGGCACATAGACAGAACTTGAAAATAATTGCTTTGTAAGTTAACCCAGATTCCAAAGGAAATGTGTTGTATATACTCACTTATCAGTGGATATTAGCCATCAATTAGAGGGTAACCTGTAATCAAAGTATCCAAAGAAGCCAAATCAGAAGGAATATCCAAGGGAGCATTGTAGAATCATACACAGAAGGATAAAAAATGATATTGGAGTTGGATGGAAGGAGGGAAGCAGAGGAGGAGGGGAAGGGAAGCAGAGTTGGGGGAAGATCATATGTAGCAGGCAGTGGAGAGAAAAGAGAGATCAATGAAGTGGGCAATCTCAATGATGTGCTAGAAACCCAGAATATGGAGAGCGCCCAGAGCACCTATGTGGGTGACTCTAGATGAGACTCCTAGCAGTGTGGATATGGATCCTGAAGTGGCCATTTCCTGTCTTGATGGAACTCGCCACTGACCCTGATTTGATGGCCAAGGAACTCATACAAGATAGGCCATGAACGTAGAAGTTCAATCATAAATTTAAATCATAAATTGAATAAGAAGTTACAAAAATGATGCTTATGTGCATATCCTTTAGTAGTAATTATCTGGCTAAACATTCATTACCTCTTCTTAGCTCTACAGGTTGTTCGAGAGTTAAGGACCACAAATAAGTTATCATTAAATTTTATATAGATGAGGCCAATCATTATTTTATCTTCGGTTCTTT
This sequence comes from Mus caroli, assembly GCF_978045245.1. Lineage (NCBI taxonomy): Eukaryota > Metazoa > Chordata > Mammalia > Rodentia > Muridae > Mus > Mus caroli. The sequence continues at coordinate 113,208,640 of NW_028227269.1, read as the reverse complement.
CACCTACAAAAATTGTTAGGTCCTTTTTTAATAGTTTTATAACCTGATGGAATGTAAATTGTAAATGTCTGCTTCCTATCTCAAAAGTAATTAAATAATGACATTTTAATTGTGGCAGAGTTCTCATTGCAAGTTTTATATCAGAAAGAACTGAATAGCAGTCCTATTAGAAAATATCTTAATAATTGCTTATATTATCATAGGAATACTGATAGGATCATCATTAAAACTTAAGAAATCATCTCTTTGTCTATACAGCCTCATGTTGAGACAGCACATCTTTATTGATCTTCTGAAATCTCCTGAAAAGTGTGGGCAAATAACAAGTGATTATATAAATATTCAATAATAACAGGAAACCTAGTAATAGCAGTAATCTTTACTCAAATATAATCTCCCTGGCCTTGCCTAAAGAAGGAAGGCGAACATGCTTTTTAGTCTCTGGGGCAATCATATGAGGAAAATAACCTGCTAGTTTTTAGCTTCTCCTAGATGGCTCTTGGCAATGCAGAGATAAACACATAGTTAGATGAGGCCATTGCTTCAGGAAACTTCTTAGGGTATCTACCCCTGAGCCAACTCAAACAATATAATTGGTGCAGGGCAAACAAAGACAATTACCAATCAGGATGGTCAGAGAATAGATTACATATTCAAAGTGTAACTTGATTATAGGCTGAGATTTCTTTGAAAATGTACTTTTAAAATAGGGGTTCTGGCATGGTTCAACCTTGGAAGAATAGATATCAGTAAATAAGATGAACTAAAAAAAAAATTTCCTACCTAACAGTGTAGATGGTGAAAAGTATAGTGAAAGAATTTCAGTATTAGTATTTGCTATTCATAAAAAGACTGACTCAGATAGTTTTTGTTTGTCTGGAGTGCTTTCAAACACCAAAAATTGGCAGCCCAAATGCAGGCTACCATATAACAAATGTGTTAGATTTGGAGGAGTCATTTTGAGTTATAGGACTAATAACATTAAGAACAATCTGTTCTGTTTGTATTTTCTAGTTGTGATTTAAATTTTATCCTTGGACTTGTAACAACAAATCATACATATATTCTGTACCACTTGGATAATCAGGGTTCATCAGTCTGTCTTTGTTCTATGAAGCTTGTATGAATAAAGAAGCTGATTTTAATATGTCCACACAGCAGCAATGGGCTCATTATTATTCTAAGACATAGAAGTGGCCTGATTTCTAGCAAGTCAGGTGATAGATTACCCTGACCATAGTGCTGGGCTCCTTCCCTCACATCCCTGACTCCTATTGCCTCTGCTGGCCACCCTTTTCTCATCCCCATGCTGGGAAAGCCTCCATTTGTGGATAGTCTTAGGGCAAATTATATTTGAGGTTGATTCCTTTCTCCTGTGAGGGGTGTGAACAAGGAATGAGTTCAGCACTCAGGTGATTTAATGTAAATGATCTTCCCACCTTAATTTGCAAAATAAAGGAGAGCTGATGATTGGGCAGATAAAGTGAAGGTGGAGTGGAAAATGAGAGAAAGTCTTTCAGTCCAGTTTTACCCATGCTTGTATGGGGTTTTCTTGGCATAGTATATCATATTTGTGGCAGAATGTATAGGAAGGTTGTCTACTTCAAAAAAGAGAATGAATAAGAATCAGAGGCCCCAGTGTTCTTTCATGGGCAGGGTCCTCCTATTGCAATAATATCCTTCCAATCACTAGGCACTATGTTCTAAAACCTTCCCACCTCCAATAGCACTCAGTGGTTGGCAACCAAGCCTTTAGCATAGAGGGCCAATGAGGGATATGGAAAAGCTAATCCATAAGATTGGAAGTGTTTTCTAGGATGTTTACTGTCTTGTTTTAACATGAATGTTTGGTCCTATTTTGCCTAATCTCCAGTTACTATGTTTTCTGAGTCTCTGTTATTGCTAGACTTTAAGGCCTTTCAGAAATTTAGCCTCTGATTGGAAAAGGATTTTTGATGTTTATTTATTCATCCATAATTAAAAAGTTTTCCTTACACTACAATATTAGAATAGAGTTCCATGATATTCTTAATTGGGTGACACTGATTTTAATTTTTTTTTCTTTCCAGTGGTGGTGGTGGCTGTGTCAGCATAGACAAGGGCAACTGTTTAATCCCATCACATAGGAGGAAGAGGCAGGTAGATCTGAGCTTGAGGCCATTTTGGCCTTTGTGAGTTCCATGACAGAAAGGGCCACAGAGAAAATATGTCTTGAAAATAACAAGCAAAGAAAAAAATAGTATTAAACCATTTCTCCCTTCCCCCTTCCTCCTTCCAACCCATCTCATATATCCCATTGCTATTATGTTTGTGTTGGAGATGTAGATCAGAGTTCACAGGTAGGTAAGACCATCATTGCCTTTATCCCATAGCAGCATGCATAGTATTGAATGGTAGTATAAGACCCAGCCATTACAAAGTAATTTTCTAGCACAGACAGGAGGTCATGTGGCCTGGGCTGCCCTCCAACTTGCTTAGCAGTGATGATCAGCACAGATCTTGGCTGCTTCTCAAATGCTAGAATTACAGATGTATGCAATTATACCCAACTATCAACCTAGTTTTAATGCAAACTTTTAATGCCTTTGGTTGAAAAAATTTTTCCATATGGGACTGGAAATTTGGGACTGGATCATTGTCTGGATCATTAGTTTTTCCTACATCATATGTTAACAAAATTTCCTTTGAAATATCACAGTGATATCAACTGTTCCTTTATTGGAACAGTCTTGTAGCCTTCTCAGATTTGATTAGGCCTTTCCCAGCCTTGAAAAGTTTGAACAATATCTTCTTTCTGATCCCAGCAGAGGCCACTAAGGGCTCCAGAATTCTCAAATCACCTGAGAACCTAGGGATCACCTCAGGATCACGGGTGAATGGAAGGCAACATCAGCTTCAAAGAATCGCAGAGGGTCTTGTGCCAGTAGGAACAGGGATGGAGGAACCCCACCAGACCAGAGGCTGGGATCTGTTCCAGTTGGGGCCACCCCCACCATCTTCCTTCTGAGCCAAGAGGAGGCTGCTAAGGGCTCCAGGGTGCTCTCCATGCTACAGGACCCCAGGATCACCTTGGGAACATGGGTGAGTGGAATGCAACATCAGCTTCAAAGAATCGTGGAGGGTCTTGTGCCAGGAGGAACAGGGACAAAGGAACCCTGCCCAACCAGAGCCTGGGATCCATTCAGGTCGGGGCTAGCCCCACCATCTTATGTGTGAACCTGGCCGAGGGCATCTAGGGCACCAGAGGTCTATCCACACCACAGGACCCCTAGCACACCCAGGACCTCATGATCACCTGAGAGCACATGGGTGATAGAAGCAACAGAACTTCTTGGTTAGAGTCCCCTCAGGCCTTCATTTTCAGCCAGGAGGCAAAGCTGAGACCCAGAACCTTGCCAGAGGAGAGTCAGCCTACAGGGAGGGTTTTGACCCCAGAACTCAGGAGGTTGATCAGAGCTCCAGACTGATGGACACCTGCCCTGCAAGAGGAGAGCTTGCCTGCAGAGAGTGCTCTGACCACTGGAACTCAGGTGAGAGTTGGACTCCCAGGAGTGCTGACAGAGGCTAACAGAATCACAGGAGGATCAAGCTCCAACCAGAGACAGCTTGATCATTAACACTAGAGATTTCCAGATGGCAAAAGGCAAACGTAAGAATATTACTAACAGAAAACAAGAACACTGGGCATCATCAGAACCCAGTACTCCCACCACAACGAGTCCTGAATTCCTCAGCACACCTGAAAAGCAAGACATGGATTTAAAATCACATCTCATGATGGCGGTAGAAGATTTAAAAAGGGCATTAATGACTCACTTAAAGAAACACGGGAGAACAGTACTAAAGAGGTAGAAGCCCATAATGATGAAGCACAAAAACCCCTCAAGGAATTACAGGAGACTACTGCTAAACAGGTAGAAGTCCTTAAAGAACTACAGGCAAACACTACTAAACAGGTAGAAGAAACACAAAAATCTCTTAAAGAACTGCAGGAAAACACACCCAGACAGGCAATGGAATTGATCAAAACCATCCAAGATCTAAAAATGGAAGGAGAAATAATGAAGAATCCAAAGAAGAATCCAAAGGAGAAGGGAGACAACTCTGGAGATAGAAACCCTAGGAAAGAAATCAGGAACCATAGATGTGAGCATCAGCAACAGAATACAAGAGATGGAAGAGAGAATCTCAGGTACAGAAGATTCCATTAGGAACATGGACACAAATATTAAAGAAAATGCAAAATGCAAAAAGATCTTAACTCAAAACATGCAGGAAATCCAGGACACAATGAGAAGACCAAAACTACGGGTAATTGGAGTAGATGAGAATGAAGGTTTTCAACTTAAAGGGCCAGCAAATATCTTCAACAAAATTAGAAAAGAAAACTTCCCTATCTTAAAGAAAGAGGTGCCCATGAATATACACGAAGCCTACAGAACTCCAAATAGACTGGACCAGAAAAGAAATTCCTCCTGACACATTATAATCAGAACAATAAATGCACTAAATAAAGACAGAATATTAAAAGCAGTAAGGGAAAATGGTCAAGTAACATATACAGGCAGGCCAATTGGAAGTACTCCAGACTTCTCACCAGAGACTATGAAAGCCAGAATATCCTGGACAGATGTTATACAGACACTAAGAGAAAATAAATGCCAACCCAGGCAACTACACCTATCCAAACTGTCAATTACCATAGATGGAGGAACCAAAGTATTCCACGACAAAACCAAATTCACACAATATCTTTGCACAAATCCAGTCCTTCAAAAGATAATAAAGGGAAAACACCAACACAAAGATGGAAACTACACCCTAGAAAAAGCAAGAAAGTAATCCTTTAACAAAACTAAAAGAAGAATTGATTTCCAATGCAAAGTTATCAAAAAATATAAGGAGGGGCACTTCAAACTCATCAAAGGTAAAATCTACCAAGATGATCTCTCAATTCTAAATATCTATGCTCCAAGTGCAAGGGCAGCCACATTTGTTCGGGCTGGTCTGCAGCTCTCATGTTTCGGTTCCAGCCTGGAAGGCATCTTGGAACTGAAAGAAAGGGAACTAGTCGACGAGAGAAAGATGGAACCAAGACAAGTAGTCTGATCAATGTTCAAATTTTTAATGGCAGACAAGCTTTATAAAGGAGAGGGGAAAGCCCATTCCTGCCAAGTCATCCTTGGAGCCCAGCTGCAGGTGACCACGTGTAGGCTCCAGAACAGCTAGGCAGCAGGTAACAGCAGTGGCAGTGGCAGAACAATAGAGTGATCCAGGGAGGCAGGTTCCACCCCAGGTGATCTTCTTAGTGGCAACAAGGTCAATCCTGGCTCGGCCTGCTTCAGGCTTATGGGAGGCTACACACATTCATTAAAGAAACTTTAGTAAAGCTCAAAGCACACATTGCACCTCAAATAATAATAGTGGGAGACATAAACACTCCACTCTGACCAATGGACAGATCCTGGAAACAGAAAATAAACAGAGACACATGGACAGTAACAGAAGTTATAAAACAAATGGATTGAACAGATACCTATAAAACATTTTTTTCTTAAAACAAAAGGATATACCTTCTTCTCAGCACCTCATGGTACCTCCTCCAAAATTGACCATATAATTGGTCACAAAACAGGCCTCAACAGATACAAAAATATTGAAAATATCCCATGCATCCTATCAGATCACCACAGACTAAGGCTGATCTTCAATAACAACACAAATAATAGAAAGCCAACATTCACGTGGAAACTGAACAACACTCAACTCAATGATACCTTGGTCAAGGAAGATATAAAGAAAGAAATTAAAGACTTTTTAGAGAGTAATGAAAATGAAGCCCCAACATACCCAAACTTATGGGACACAATGAAGGCAGTCCTAAGAAGAAAACTTGCCATAGACCCTCTAGGTCCCTTGTCTGCATGGAATGAATCTCTGGAGCAGATGGGCAAGGAGTTGTCAGGAACTGACAGACAGACTCAACACAAGGGAGTGTGGATCTGATTGTAATTTGTCAAATCGAGCATCAAAAATTTTTACAGAAGAAAATAGGGAAGTTAGATGACACACCAGCAAGGTACAAAGAGGTTACTGGATTATTACACAAAACAAATAAATACAAATATGGAAGAACTGGCAGGAACCAACTGGGGTAAAACTCAATGTTAACAACTGGTATAAATAAACACCTAAGGTCCACTTAATCTTGAAACCCAGGGGCAAGTGCTTAGTGCCCTTGCCATAGTTCCTACTCTAGTCTATTGTATAGTCCACCTTCCCCCTAGGCCATTGCAAATACTTGTTGTGTATGGGTGTGACTCAGCTAGCTATAGTTCTAAGTTTCTACTCTGGTTCCTCTTTAGGTCATAAACTTCCTTCTTCCTAGATAATGGTAATTCCTGTTTAGGACAGTGAATTAGCTATCCATACCCAAGGTTGTATCAAGAACTACCTCCTATCTAACTTAGCTATATGTCAAAATAGCAATCCTTAGGAGCACTTGTAATAAAGCAATATTAAGGGAAAGTACACATATCTGTTTACCAATTAAAGCAAGGACATTTTAGCATTCTTTATATAGGATGCCACGGTTCCAGGAGACTAAGTTTCCATGAACTTAGAACAGTGCCCAGGTTTTCGAGGCCTGTCGTGCTTGTCACTACTGGAGTGGATGTAGTAAAACTCATAGCTGTTAACTTACCTGTGAGTACCACAGTGGTTCTTCCTCATTTTGCTGTATGTGACTACTCCAGTAATTCCTACATGGTTACATGGTGGCAATATATAAGAGCTCAAGACTCATCACTGTACTGCTATGCTCAGCTGCTCTGGCCAAGGTACAGCTTGATGAAAGCAACAAAGGCCCTGATCTCTCTTGTTTAGACCTTATTACAAATTGGTACTGCTAGAGTTGTATTCAACTGCCACTAGGAAAGAGGATGACTTTGAAAGAAGTATTGAGGATAATGTAGAAACAACTTAACTTCAGACACTGAGACACCAGTCATCTCCAGATAAACAAGAGCCATTTTTTTTTCTCCTGAGGCTGAACCAAGTAAACACAATCTTCAGGGTAACCTTACTAGTCAAGTCAGACTGGGCAACTTTATGAGAAATCTACGTGCAGGCGAGTTCTGGACCAGCAGGGGGCACAATGGGGCCAAGAATGGTCAGCAGAGAGATACTGTGTGTGTGGAGGGGACTCTGTGTCTTCTGTTGTTTTCTATCTTAATTTATATTTACATATTGTGATTGATATATAATGTTTCCATGCTCAAACACAGTGAAGATTCTTTGAAGTTAAACACTTCAAAGATATATATATATATATATATATATATATATATATATATATATATATGTATATTTATCATATATATTCATGTCTTCTTGATGCAATATTCTGTTGAGCTATACACAGTTTATTTACATAATTTAGTTCTGCTGATAATGCTGCAATAATCACTCATGTATAAAAGTTTCTGAAGTATATTTAGTTTTGGTCATTTGGGTGACATTTCTAATGTATACAATATTGGAAAAGCAAATGTTAATTGTTTGTATTGAAAGGAGGCTGTGAATTCTAATAAGGTAGCTGTTTTTGAAATTTCCCATCACTATTGTCATCCTTGTAACCACCTGTAAATCCATCTGTCAACTGTGTCACAAGTGGGGCCCCTGTCTCAGGCTGCAAATCTTTTTAGTGCACAGGCTCTAATGTTACTTCCATTGCCTCAACACAAGGTTCATGGATGAGGTATGGGATGATTTTCCACAGACAAGATTACGACTTGGGGTTCAGCATCCTGATTCCTGTCCCAGGTGTCCCTTCTTCTGGAGCAGGAGTAGGTGCTTATCTAATATGTATCCTGTTCATGAATATGCAAATCCTGTGAGTCTACAAGGTAAATATAGGGTTGTCTACACCAAACGAAAAACATAAGATCACTGGTCTCTCTACAGTTACTTGGCACACAGGACCTCGCCATGGGATGGAGCTGTATCATCCTCTTCTTGGTAGCAACAGCTACAGGTAAGGGGCTCACAGTAGCAGGCTTCAGGTGTGGCCATATACTTGGGTGACAATGACATTCACTCTGCCTTTCTGTCCACAGGTGTCCACTCCCAGGTCCAACTGCAGCAGTCTGGGCCTGAGCTGGTGAAGCCTGGGGCTTCAGTGAAGATGTCCTGCAAGGCTTCAGGCTACACCTTCACCAGCTACTGGATGCACTGGGTGAAGCAGCGGCCTGGACAAGGCCTTGAATGGATAGGCATGATTGATCCTTTCGATAGTGAAACTAGGTTAAATCAGAAGTTTAAGGACAAGGCCACATTGACTGTAGACAAATCCTCCAGCACAGCTTACATGCAGCTCAGCAGCCTGACATCTGAGGACTCTGCGGTCTATTACTGTGCAAGACACAGTGTTGCAACCACATCCTGAGAGTGTCAGAAACCCTGGAGGAGTAGCAAACTGCCCTGGGACTGAGGAGACTCAGAGCAGGTTTGCTCGTAGACTTGCTCAGATACAGCCAGGATGGTATGTAGTATGGGCCCCGGACATATATTGTTTGAAATCTAATTTTGGCAAATGACAAAGTTGGCAGTTTTATGTGAATGGGTCTATGATAATGTGATGCTCACGGTTAAAATGATCACTTTCAGGTCAAAGGACTTTGGTTTTCACAGAGGCATAGTTTGGGTTCAGGTTTCCTGACAGGAAGAACTTGAGAATGCTGTATAAGAATCTCATATTATTGATGGAATAAACGTGAGTATTTCTGCTGTGTGTTCCATGTCCCTTTTAAGAGTAGTTGGTGTCCTATAAGGTTTGAAAAGGGAAGTCCCTGAAAACCTCTCTTTAGCTTTGGTGCCAGGAATTTAATTCAGCATGCACATATATGCTAATACATCCTGTTCTGAGTTACATCCCTACATGGAAAACCCTTTGATCTCTTATCAGCATGTATATAACAAAGAACAGTGGAAACAGAAGTGTAGGCAAAGGGGCTGAAACTTTATCATTCCTACTGACTAATGATGTGTCAATTGAAGTAGAAGGAAGACAAAAACCACTTGAGTCATTCGGTATGAGACTCTAATCTTAACATTAGATAAATTCTGCTCTTAATGTTTCTTAAAGAAAATTCCCTTCTCTGACAGTGGGGCACCCCCACAATCCATGTTTAAGCTCAAAATCAAAGCTTTTTCAGGATCATCAAACATCTGATAAAGAGAAATATTTCTGAGATGATCAGTACACTCTTTATGTTTTTATTTGAAACCATCTGCACTAAGCAAGATGTTCATTTCCCCACCATATGGGAGAAGAGCAAAACAGGGCAAATGCATCTGCTAGCATAGTCGCAGTGTGTGAACATTATCACACTGACTATTTGGGGAGATGTTATTCATAAAGTTTATTCAGAAAGTTCTTACAGTAAATTTTACTCCTGGATCAGTAAGTGGAACACAAAATAATGTAGTCTCATTTCGGCATGGGGCTGTGTTTTCTGTAAGTGCTGCAAGATTGGAGAAACAGAAACATTAATTAAAAAAGATCTATCCAGAAAGAGAATATTCAATGCCCCTAACTCCCAGAATAGAAAGGTGTATTGGGATCACCCAGGTTACTTTTTGTTCTGTTTTGTTTATATTTTTGTTTTGTTTTGTTTTATTTTGTTTTGTTTTGTTTGCTTGTTTTAATTATGTTTCATCTTTTAATTTAATTAATATATTTTTAATTTTTTAAACCTATTTTTTACATTCCAGTCATTATCCCCCTCCCAATCATCCCTTTGACAGTTCCTCATCCTGTTCATCCTGCCTGTTACAATTAAGATGTCTCCTCCCCACTCCCTGGGATCTCAAGTCTCTTAAGGGTTAGGTGCATCTCTTCTGACTGAGGCTAGACCAGGCAGTCTAGCTTCCTGTACATATGGCAACACCCCAACATCTCAGACCAAGACAACAGGACAAGAGATGTGACCACAGTAAAGTAGGCCCAAATGTGTTCTCCATGCTAATGAGGTTCCTAAAGAACTGCAGAGCTTAGCCAGGAAGTTTCTGTTCCCAGACATTCCTCCCTGCAAATGGTATTTAATCTCAGGCCCACTCTGAGAAGTAGAGTATGGTTTTGCATATACCCATTCCTCAATGACAGTAAACATTTTTTTTCTTTTTTTTATTAGGTATTTTCTTCATTTACATTTCCAATGCTATCCCAAAAGTCCCCCATGCTCTTCCCCCAACTCTCCTTCCCCCCCACCCCACACTCCCACTTCTTGGCCCTGTTGTTCCCCTGTACTTAGGCATATAAAGTTTGCAAGACCAATGGGCCTCTCTTTTAACTGATGGCCCATTAGGCCATCTTCTTATACATATGCAGCTAGAGACATGAGCTCCAGGGGGTATTGGTTAGTTCATATTGTTGTTCTGAAAGATCCTGACAGAATGTAAAAGGACACAGAAGCCCTGAAATTGGCGAGATAGACGTCAGTGTTAGCAGAACTAGCTTCACTGATTTAGAAAAATAGAGGTGCACAATGCTCTGGCCACTCCTCCAACCTGTGTCTGCCAATGTTCTGTCCAGGTGTGTGCCCATTGCTGGACCTTCATTAGATTTTTTTTTTCCTTGTTTCCCTCCCATACCCATTTCTTGAGGAATCAATCATTTCAGAATAGATATTGTTTAGATCTGGAAATCCCCTACTCCCCCCTTTCCTTTCCCCCCTGAGGGCCTATAAAAACTGGGACCTCTTTCTCCTCGGGGTCGACTCCTCTACCCCTGTGTGAGATATGAGTCGTCCCTAGAGCTCTGGCTTTCCCCGAATAAAGCCTCATGTGGTTTGCAACAAGCTCGGTCTATTGTAAGTTCTTGGGTGTCCACTATTGTCCTGAGGCCTGAGCGAGGGGCTCCTCTCAGAGTCTTTCAGTTCCACCTATAGGGTTGCAGATCCCTTTAGCTCCTTGGGTACTTTCTCTACCTCCTCCATTAGGGGCCCTTTGATCCATTAACTAGCTGAGTGTGAGCATCCACTTCTGTGTTTGCTAGGCTCAAGAATAGCCTCAGCAGAAACAGCTATATCAGGGTCCTTTCAGCAAAATCTTGCTAATGTATGCAATGGTGTCAGCGTTTGGGGGATGATTATGGGATGGATTCCCGGGTATGGCAGTCTCTAGATGGTCTATCCTTTCATCTCAGCTCAAAACTTTGTCTCTGTAACTCCATCCATGGGGGTTTTGTTCCCAATTCTAAGAAGGGGCAAAGTGTCCACACTTTGGTCTTCATTCTTCTTGAGTTTCATGTGTTTTACAAATTGTATCTTATATCTTGGTTATTCTAAGTTTCTGGGCTAATTTCCACTTATCAGTGAGTGCATATATGAGAATTCTTTTGTGATTGGGTTACCTCACTCAGGATGATGCCCTCCAGGTCCATCCATTTGCCTAGGAATTTCATAAATTCATTCTTTTTAATAGTTTTGTAGTACTCCATTATGTAAATGTATCACATTTTCTGTATCTATTCCTCTGTTGAGGGGCATCTGGGTTGTTTCCAGCTTCAAGCTATTATAAATAAGGCTGCTATGAACATAGAGGAGCATGTGTCCTTCTTACCAGTTGGAACATCTTCTGGATATATGCCCAGGAAAGGTATTGCGGGATCCTCCTGTAGTACTATGTGCAATTTTCTGAGGAACTGCCAGTCTGATTTCCAGAGTGGTTGTACAAGCTTGCAATCCCACCAACAATGGAGGAGTATTCCTCTTTCCCCACATCCTTGCCAACATCTGTTGTCAACTGAATTTTTGATCTTAGCCATTCTGACTGGTGCGAGGTGGAATCTCAGGGTCGTTTTGATTTGCATTTCCCTGATAATTAAGGATGCTGAACATTTTTTTCAGGTGTTTCTCAGCCATTCAGTATTCCTCAGGTGAGAATTCTTTTTTAGCTCTGAGCCCCATTTTTTAATGGGGTTATTTGATTTTCTGGAGTCCACCTTCTTGAGTTACATATATATATATGTGTACATATATACACACATATATGTATATATGTATATGTATATATGTGTGTGTGTGTGTGTGTGTGTATGTATATATATTGGATATTAGTCCCCTGTATGATTTAGGATAGATAAAGATCCTTTCCCAATCTGTTGGTGGCCTTTTTGCCTTACAGAAGCCTTGCAATTTTATGAGGTCCCATTTGTTGATACTCGATCTTACAGCACAAGCTATTGCTGTTCTATTCATGAATTTTCCTCCTGTGCCCATATCTTCGAGACTTTTACCCACTTTCTCCTCTATAAGTTCACTGTCTCTGGTTTTATGTGGAGTTCCTTGATCCACTTAGATTTGACCTTAGTACAAGATAGGAATGGAACAATTTACATTCTTCTACATGTTAACCACCAGTTGTGCCAGCACCATTTGTTGAAAATGCTGTCTTTTTTTCCACTGGATAGTTTTAGCTCCCTTGTCAAAGATCAAGTGACCATAGGTGTATGGTTTCATTTACGGATCTTCAATTCTATTCCATTGATCTACTTGTCTGTTGCCATACCAGTACCATGCAGTTTTTATCACAATTGCTCTGTAGTAAAGCTTTAGGTCAGGCATGGTGATTTCCCCAGAGGTTCTTTTATCCTTGTGAAGAATTTTTGCTATCCTAGGTTTTTTGTTATTCTAGATGAATTTGCAGATTGCCCTTTCAAATTCGTTGAAGAAGAATTGAGTTGGAATTTTGATGGGGACTGCATTGAATCTGTAGATAGCTTTTGGCAAGATAGCCATTTTTACTATATTGAACCTGCCAATCCATGAGCATGGGAGATCTTTCCATCTTCTGAGATCGTCTTTCATTTCTTTCCATCATCGGAGATCATCTTTAATTTCTTTCTTCAGAGACTTGAAGTTCTTATCATACAGTTTTTTCACTTCTTTAGTTAGAGCCATGCCAAGGTATTTTATATTATTTGTGACTATTGAGAAGGGTGTTGTTTCCATAATTTCTTTCTCAGCCTGTTTATCCTTTGTGTAGAGGAAGTCCATTTCCTTGTTTGAGTTAATTTTTTATCCAGCTACTTCATTGAAGCTGTTTATCAGGTTTAGGAGTTCTCTGGTGGCATTTTTAGGGTCAAGTATATATACTATCTTATCATTTGCCAAAAGTGATATTTTGACTTCTTCCTTTCCAATTTCTATCCCCTTGATCTCATTTTATTGTCAAATTGCTCTGGCTAGGACTTCAAGTACAATGTTGAATAGGTAAGGAGAAAGTGGGCAGCCTGTGTAGTCCCTGATTTTAGTGGGATTGTTTCCAGCTTCTCACCATTTACTTTGACGTTGTCCTGAAGCAGATCTAGAAGATGGTGACTTATCAGAGGAAGGAGCATGCTTTTGGATGTGTCATGAGTTGTGGTTAGGATGAGATCTACCACCCATTCAGAGTAAGAAGATAGCTTCTGATGAGACCTGCATTCTTCCAAATCATTCTTATAGCTCAGTAGCCACAACCAGTCTTAGTGCAGGCAGCCTTTGCTGGAGTTGTAGAGCAACCTCAGGGCTTCCCAGCAGTGGCCATTACAACACATTGAACTTTTTTATCTTGGTATGGAACATTTAATTTCTCCATGAAACACTCAAAGAGTTTAGCTTGTGAGAAATAACTTTAATCCCAGAACTATATATTTTCTTCCCATATATCCTACATTGAATTAGAAAATGATATAGTAATCAATTTCACTCCCAATAAAATATTACAAAATATTTACAGGAAAATATTTAAAATAACTCAAAAACAAAAGTCAAGATGAAATAAACTTTATTTATCCTTCACAATTCTCTACTCAAGGCACATGATTCAAAACAAATAACTAAAACTTCAAGAAAAATATCTAGCAGAATTCCCAAAATAGAGAGGGGAAGAGAGGGAGGAGATGGTGGTGTCAAATAGAACAGCATTTAGCAGCAGTGTTTCACATCCTGGCCTATTGAAAAGAAACATCTTGTGTGGAGTGAGGGCATGGATCACAGCAGGCAAGCATTAGGAGGCTCATGGAAGTGGACATGAAAAACACCTGACAGTGGACATTTCTCTTAACCTTAACTTTAACAAGAGTCTCTTTTTCCACAAACCAGTACTCTGATGAGAAGCCTGTCCTGGAAGCAGGAGAGTCTTTCACAGCAGTCCTTCCATCTCTATCATAAATACTTCATAAGCATTATCCTTGGTTTGTACTGAGACAGGAAATGAAGGACTAGATCTTGGGGCTGCTTTGGCAATGAGCACAGCAGAGTCATCCTGAGATCTTCTCTGGTGAACAGCAGTACCCCACTTATTCTCATGGTATACCCTCAGTGCAGTGGGCACAAAATATATGACCCCTATTTTGGGATTGGTGATCTGGGGCTTAGCACTGATGGTCACTGTGGACTTCTTGATGGTGGCTGCACTTGCATCCTCTGCCTTTGGTTGCTGAATGAGGCTGGGCAGGGCACTCAACACTCCTGGGTTGGGCAAGGGAGCTGATTGGAAATGGCCAGGTTGGGCAGAAGGAAGAGGAGGCCTCAAGGGTAGGCACAGCATTCTAGGATGAGGAGGAGGGATACCTGGAGGTCGATTGTAAGAGGTCGACTTCCTAGGGCTCCTCAAGGATGGTCCTCAGGGAGCAGACCTGGTGGGCCTGTTGGAGGTCCTTGAGGTAAAAGTTGTGGTAAAGGCCCTTGAATTCCTGGCATTCCAGGTGGTCTTAGGAATGGAGGAAGGCTTGTATGTGGGTCAGGATTCTGTAAGGGTGGGACAGGTGGCCTTCGTGGCATGGGAGCTGCTTAAGTAGGAACAGACTGTAGAGCGTGTACCGTCAGAGTAGGAATCTACTTTGTGCTGCTTTTGTGATTGCTTCTCTGCTTCAGAATTATCAGAGTCTTTGTCATCATCCTCTTTTGAAAATTCTTCCACTTCCTGTTCTTCCTCAGGGATATCATGACCTACCATTCGAAGCATCTTGACATGAACAGGAGTCAGCTCCTTCATGTGCTTCTTCCTTAGGTTCCCAGACATATCAGCAAATTGAATGCCCAGACCTGACTTTGTCTCTTCAGTGATGTTGTGCTTACTGTTATCTCTGTGCCTGAACTCATACCAGTCACTCTCTGCATCCAATCTGTCAGTGTCACTGTCCTCAGTACCTATATCATACTTATCTTGGTCCATGTTCTTAGGATAGCCGTCATCTTCACAGGTGCTGGACATGTTATCACCATAAATCTGCTGAGCACGTTCTGGACTGTACAGCATGTCTTCATCTTGCCTCTAAGGGGAAAGTTCTAGAGCAAAGCCCACTTTACTGCCATACATCTGCAGGACTTGAGGAGGAGGTGGGCCAGGTGGAGGGCCTGGTGGTTTCCTGCCAGGAGGCATAGAAGGAACACCATGTCCCAGAAGAGGAAGGATAGAAACTGCTCCAATTGTAGGCCCGTATGCTGAGAGTTTCTTCAGTATGGAGGGTGGCTGGGCACCAGGAAGTGGAATGCCCTGAATCAAGATGTTGGAAGGAGAATGCAGCATGTCTGGCAAAGGGATACTCTGTACTTCCACATGCTGAGAGTTCTTCACAGGATAAAAATACTAGCTCAGTTGAGCTCTCTTCTGTTTATATTCTACTTCTAGCTTTCTCAATTCTTTTTCAATAGCTAGGATTTTCATAAAGTCATAGAATTGTTGAAAGGTTTCTCCCAGCTTTTTTTGCTCATCCTTCAGTACTTACTTCCTCATTCAACTGTGGCCGTTATACTGTTATACACCATTTCATCAAACTTCCCCTTGCCCTGGATAATCTGTTTAGGATCTTTCACCTTCAAAACTACAGCTTGTACCATCATGCACTGCTTTTTGTTCCTTTTCATTTGTCTCTTCCCTGTTTCATTTTGGGCTTGATCTGTGGGGGCCATAAACTTTCATTCTTGGTGGAGGATGTTTATCTTTGTCCCATGTTGACAATTTATATGATTTACTTCTTTTTTTTTTCCACATGTTCTTTTTATTCAAGTGTTTACTCAAGGCAGTATTTAAAGTCCGGCTTTTTAAATGAAAGGCCTAAACTATGAAATTTTATAAATATGACACTGGCAAAGAATGAGCATCTGGATAATTTAAGCCTTCATTATCCCGGAGTCCAAGTTTGTAACACAGAATGCAAAGATCAGTAACATTCACAAGAAACAACTGAGAAACCCTGGGTGCTCGGTAACTTTGTCAAGGAAGAGGAAGGTCAGTTCAGCCTTGCTGAGTAGTAAAGCAACAACTAGTTCTTTTGTGGCAGAGCATCCTCTGCTTCAGAACTTGGCCTGTAAAGTCACTTTCTCCATCAGCAAATCTGAGTATCTCTGCTGAAGCTTTTTCTCTCGTTCCTGCTGCAGCTGCACATCTCCTTTTAAACACTCTAGCCTATGGGAAATAGCAGAGTCTTCATGTTTCTTGAGTTCTTCAAAAGTGCATAGCTCAAAGCGAGCCTGCTCAACCTGGTCCCATAAGTCATTCAATTGTTTCATGAGCCCCATAGCACGAGACTGGTAACCACCAAGCAAAATTTTCATCTTCTTTTCTGTCTTTTCAGCTCTCTTGGCTTCTGTTGTCATGTGACCCCTGTTTCTCTTAAGTCTCTTTTCAAGTGATTCAATTCTGTCCTTTTTGCTAGCAAGATTAGCATGAGTGTATCGGCTCTGAGCAGGAAGATAGAGGACTTGACTGTAGCATTCCTCCCATACCTGGTTGTAAGCTTCTCTAGAGAGTTCTCCATGGCTCATTCCTTGTTTTACCACTTCCATCTCTTGTACAAGAACATACTGGGCCTTTTTCAGATCTTCTTTGGAGAACTTCTCATAAGGGCTATGCTCAAGATAGGTAATGTGCTTTGAATTGTTGGTAGCAAGCCCGACATTTTTTCCTTTTTTATTTCCAGATGGTTCGTAGGGGTGATGTAGAAGATCATAATGAAGCATCACAATCATTTCTTTTTTGATCAGTTCTTCACTCTTCTGTAAATCTGTTAGGGGTGGTTCTACATTTGAAGTTCTTAAAATAGATTTATTTACTTCAGATGGTCTGGGTAGATCCTTCTGAACAGCTTTGTGTATTCCTTTCATTTCCTTTACATGCTCAGCATCTCTTATGGCCTGCTTTTGAGCATCCATATCAGAAGTATCTTCAATGTAGGTATCATCTATTTCATGTTCTTCCAGTTCCTTCTCAGCATTTTCAGGCAGAAAAATTTCAAAATCGTTCTTAGGTGCAGGGAGTCATAACAACCCTAGACGGAGTTGTTCAGGAGATTCTCTTTCCATCTGCTTCACATAAGAGGGGTCACTGTAGTCTGCCATTCTGTCCTCTGGATAAATGTTTAACTTGTCTCTAAATGGTGTTCTATCTGGGGTGGCATTAGAGACTGGTTTAGGGCTTGTTCCACTTCGGGGAGTCAGCCCTTCAGCTCCATTAGGAGGAGTCCTGAAAGGGGTAGCCAGAACTGTATTTGGAGTCTGCATAACCTGCTGCTGTGTGGTCACGACAGAGATGTCACTCTCATGCAGTAGAGTATCTATCCCACCTTTCAATGGAGTGTCCACATTGGTCAAGGCAATGAGGTTCTGAGCTTCCTGTAGAATCCTGTCTTGAGAGGATGGTGTCTGTGGGGTTCTCAGAGCAATACTGTTGTTTTTTGTGACATAGTACAGGAGAGTGCTAGAAGCAGAGTTTGTTATTCCAGACACCTCTGCTATCTGCCGTGCAATTTCACTGGCCTGGCCTACCTTGACAACTTCCTGGAGTTCAGCATCTGAAATCTGTGGGGCAGGCAACACAAGTTTGCTTCTCTTTTTAGCAAATTCAGAGACACCACTAGTTTGGAGGATAACTGATGGTAATTCAGATGCCCTTCTCCTTTTAAAACACTGTTTGTGTTTTTTTTCTTTCTCTTCCTTCTTTTTCAGATCTTAGCTCCCCATCAAGATCCTGCTGTCGTAATTTACTGAAATCTGCATCAAGGGCCTGGCAATTCTCCTCAGAAGTATCATAAAATCCAGGAGCAGGCTTTTTTTCAAATGGGATTTCAGCATTATAATCGAGTCCTCTCTTCTTTTTCCTTTTGTTCTGAATCTCTATAGCAGCTGCTTGAAGCTCTCACCTTTTCTGGAGGGCAGCAAGATACCTTGCTTCTTCCAACTGCTTTTTTCTTGCTTTCCTTTTAGCCTTCTTTCCTTGAGTATGGGCCAGATGGGCTCGAGCCTCAGAAAGCATCTCAAGTTCATCTTCATCCATGTCAATTGGATCAGGCCGGGCTGGTTTGGTTTCTGGGTTTGGATCTATCTCTCCAGGCTTAAGTTTTCCGGAGTCATCTGTTGTTTCCTCTTCATTGTACCTTTGCACAGTTTTGTCCAGGAGGAACTCATAGTGTTCCAAGCACTGGGATGCTGTTCTTCTTATGGTGGGATCAATGGTCCTCCATTCTGTTGGCGTCAGCTTGGCCTAGTACAAGAGTTTTTCTTCCTCTTCTCTGGACCATTCAGTTTTTTTAATACTTGGATCCAGCCATTCGTACCATCTGGCTTTGCATTGCTTTGCTGATTTCCTATGCAGCAATGAGGCAATCCTAGTCCACTGGTTTTTCCCATATTTCATTACCTCTGCTTTCAGAATTTCATCCTCCATATCCTCCACACTCCCCCTTTGATCATGATTCTGGGAATCTTGGCAGCAGAATGTCCCAGCAAGCAGACAAGTGGAGCTTTGAGAAGGTAGTAATGGTGCTTCTGTCACAGACTCAGAGAGGCCACTTCTTCCAAGAGCAACTTTCTGCTTTTCATATGATTTACTTTTTAATTTTAGAACAGGAATGACTGTAAGGTTCCAGGGCAGGCAAGAGCAGCTAGAAGGTTCTCCTGGAGAAATTTCTGAGAAGGGAACTTCACCTCTGCCTCAGGTTCAACCACACAGACACTGCCATATTGAAACCTCATGCCTTGGAAAAGATGAATTTATATTTATCAAAACTTCAGCACACAACAATGAATTGTATAGCTTAATAAAAATTTCATTTTATCATTCTGAGGATTGTAGTTTTATATAACAAGTAGCTGTTTAAGATTTCATAAAACACTTAATAGACTCAGATACCCTTTCTATACATTTTAAAGAAGTTTAGAGTACCCAATATTATAAGGTAATTTGTGTTTATCAGACTTTTAATATATCACTAGAACACTTACAAATATGCACTGCTGCACTTTGAGTGGACATGCTCAAAACATATAATAAAACAGTTTCACTGCTGGTGAGATTGCTCAGCAGTTGAAAGCACTGGATGTTCTTCCAGAGGTCCTGAGTTCAATTCCCATCAACCACATGATGACTCACACCCATTTGTAATGGGTTCCAGTACCCCTTTTGGTGTGTCTGAGAACATCTAGAGTATGCTCCTATAAATAAATTACTCTTAAGTTGTTTTTTTTTTTTAAGTTCACAAAATGAACGAAAAATTAAAGCCTCAGGTTTTGTTACTTAGTTCTACTTTTGAAACAAATTTATGCATTAAAGCAGTTGACATAGACACATATGACAATTATATGAAGTCCTGGTGCATCCAGTGAAACATAACAGCAAAGACCAACCAGAAAGTTCATCTCCATCTCCTTAGGATGTGAGAAATTCTTAGTAACAAACCAACCAACTAGTATAGGACTAAACAGATTAACAGTGTCTTAGTCAGGGTTTCTATTCCTGCACAAACATGATGACCAAGAAGCAAGTTATGGAGGAAAGGGTTTATTCGGCTTACTCTTCCACATTGCTGTTCATCACCAAAGGAAGTCAGGACTGGAACTCAAGCAGGTCAGGAAGCAGGAGCTGATGCAGAGGCCATGGAGGGATGTTTTTTACTGGCTTGCCTCCTCTGGCTTGCTCAGCCTGCTCTCTTATAGAACCAAGACTACCAGCCCAGAGATGGTCCCACCCACAAAGGGCCTTTCCCCCTTGATCACTAATTGAGAAAATGCCTTATAGTTGGATCTCATGGAGGCATTTCCTCAACTGAAGCTCCTTTCTCTGTGATAACTCCAGCTGTGTCAAGTTGACACACAAAACCAGCCAGTACAAACAGTAAAAGTAAAAAAAAAAAAAAAAAAAAAATCTCCAGAAACACTACTGAGTTCATTTTGTGTTGACCATCTACTTCTGGGTATGGGGCTTTTCCATAAAAATGTTTTTTTTTACATAGTGAGACTCCCTTGAAGAAAAATAACTTTTCCTTCCTTCCTTCCTTCCTTCCTTCCTTCCTTCCTTCCTTCCTTCCTTCCTTCCTTCCTTCCTTTGTTTCTTTCTTTGTTTGTTTCTTTCTTTCTTAAAAAAATTTTATAGACAGGTGTTTCAAGACAGGGTTTCTCTGTAGGCCTGGCTGTCCTGCAACTCACTTTGTAGACCAGGCTGGCCTCGAACTCAGAAATCTCCCTGCCTCTGCCTCCCAAGTGATGGGATTAAAGGTGTTTGCCACCACAAGAGGCTTTTATTTTCTAATTTTTTCTTTGTGAGCAGTTACTGGAGATAGTGTCTGGAACCAATCCAGGTCCTATGTGAGAAGAGCCAATGCTCTGAATAAATGAGCTGTCTCTCTAGCCAGTACTTGCTGCTTTTTATAAATGACATTTAAAAACATACAAATGAAAGCTAACTGAAAGCATTGTATTCATCAAGCCTGGCCATTTTGAGACTTTACTTTTCAACATTGCTATGACAAGCACACAATACACAGCGAACCCATGGCTTTTTTCTGTGTGCATTCATTTCAAATTCTACCTTTCCTCTCATAGTCCTACTAATATATATCAGAGTACCTGAAGAAGACTCAAATATTTGCTACCTCTAACACTTGGTAAGCACTACTCACGCCTATTTTTCTGTATCAAGGCTACTACCATACTAGTAAATATTGCATGTTGGTTCTACCTTCATTTCTGTGGCTATTGTTAAAAAACTCTTGAAAATCACAATTTACAGGTGGATGGGTTTATCCAGCTTACTATTCCAGGTTAAAATGTAGCAAGTAATGTGAAGGCAGCTAGTTAAATTCCTCACAACAAAGCAAGATGGACTTGCTTTCTTGCAGAGAAGGAAGGAGGGAGGCAAGTAGGCTGGCAAGGCACCTGATGAAAGACCCCAGGTTCTGAACTGCCTAATCATCAATGAAGCCCACAAGAGCTTCTAGCCATGATCATGGCCAAGTTACCTCGCTCTGACACTGAGCCTGAAAAATCTGGTTAGAAAAATGGAAAATATATGTACTCCCAGACCCTTGCATATCCAGAACCCAAATCGACTCCTTACCTGGTGAGCACCATCTTCTCTAAAGGAGGACTGAGACTCAGAAGAGAGATGATTCTTTCAGAGATAGGGTTTGTCTGTGTAATCCTGGCTGCCCTGAAACTCTTTCTACCGACCAGGTTAAGCTAGATCAGATATCTGTTTGCATCTGCCTCCCAAGTCGAAGGCAGCAAGGAGAACCTACTGTGTCTCACCCTGGGCAGAGCTTGAGTATATAAACATTTCCCCAAAGCCCAGCCTCCACAGTGGCACACCTCCTCCAACCAGACCACACCTCCAGATAGGACCACACACTGCTCCAAGCATAATTAAATCACCACACCAACAAAATAAACCAAAGGGCAATTCTTACTTGATACTGGCTTTCTATGGTGATGAGAGACAAAAGATGCTACAGAGGACAATGTTAAAATAATGAATGTGGGAAATCAGAAATGCCTAGACCATAACCTGGGTTGTAGGCTTGGAAGAAAGGGATGGGTATGTATTCTTACAGTCAAGTCTCATTTTCCGCAGGGGCATATCATTTGGGCTGCTTGTACCATGATGATCCCTCTTTGTCCTCTGCTTATATAGAGAACAGCAACTTTACTACAACACAACTAAGAAAGTAGATCTGTCAAAGTGATTTGGTGTCAGAATGGGAAAAAGCCCTTGCTCACATGCTTCACTACCTGAGTACAGTCTCAGATAGATAGAGAAAAATGACTCTCTCAGGTTGTTCTCTAACTTTCACAGAGGTGTTGTAGTTGTTTTAGACACACACACACACCCCACACTCATATACGTCATGTAACCATAGTGTGTCTGTGTGTGTCTGTGTGTGTCTGTGTTTTGTCTGCATAGCTATCTGAAACCACATGCATGCTTGGTGCCTGAAGATGCTAGAAGTGGGCATTGGACCCACTGGGTACTAGAATAGCAGATGTTTCTTCTGAGCCACCATGTTAGTGTTTGGGATTAGTGCTCTTAAGTGGTTGCTTTTTGGCCTAGTCTGAAGAGACAGAATGAGGGTAAGTTTTAGAGACTCAGATTAATAGCCTTGAATAAGGAAGTCTCAGAAATGCCTGTTATAGACTTTGTTCTCTGCTTACATCACATAAAGGGCATTTGGAATATGTTGAAAGGAAAAATATAAAACATATAGGTGAAGTATTAAAGGGGCAGCAGGAATAGAAATGGAGCTAAATCCTGAGTTCAAAGATGTTAAGTTGAATCAAGGAGTGATGAACTTGTTTCAAGATCCTACACAGCAAAATTTAATCCCAGGAGATAAAGCCAAGCAGATCTCTGAGTTCAAGGTCAGCCAAAAACAGAGCAAGTTCTAGGTGAAGAAAAGCTTAAATGCAGGCATGGTAGTACACACCTTTAATCCCAGGAGACAGGCAAACAGATGTATGAGTTCAAGGTCAATTTTCACAAGTTCCAGGACAGTCAAGCTTAGGCAGTGAAGGAGTTGGGAAAGATGAAGCTAGTGATAATGTAATAGAACAAGATCCTGCAAACAGCAGAACTTGTCAGCTTTGGCCATGTGGGTTTGCGTTTATAATCAACAAGAGAAGGCGGCTACTGGGACAAGTGATGTTGATTAGTTGTAGTTATAAAATTCATTATGATTAAGAAGAGACCAGTGTCATTGAGGTGAAATCTTCTGAGAAGTATTTTCTGAGAATACAAAGCAGCTGTGATCCAAAGAAAAGCAAGGTACCTCCTGCTGAAGCTCTACTTGGTAACATGTAAGTGCCACCCAGGTTGAACTGATGTTGATATAGAGGGGTAATAACAGCACTGTCCTCTGGGAGCTTGACATATGTGACCCACACTCTGGTCTCACAAAAGATCAAGCATGGAGTGACATCCCGAAGGAGTCTGATGGGAAGCACTTAGCAAATTTCAATCTACAGGAAAATAAGTAGGAAAAGGAAAGGGGGTGGGAGAATCAGTATCCATTTTGCAAAACTGCCTGGGACTAAGGATCAGAAGGCAGTGAGGATGTAGCAGAGGTCTTGTAGAATACAGACACACTATGGCTTTATACAAACTAAGATCATGCCTTCAGACGGTCTTTTAGAAAAACTGTGCAGTTTGGCTTCTTCAAAAAACATCTCCAAACCAAAAGGATCATCCTCAAAGTGAACTGGTCCATTTGAGTCTCTGACTATGGTCTGAACAAGAAAACACCTTATCTGGCATGAATCTGTAAGTCTTTTTCCTGGCTCTGAGGTCATCACCTTACATGTCATGGTCCAGAATTTTACTGGGCCTGTAGATACTCTGAGCCACATCATTCCCACCTCCCCAGGCCTAATCATAAACAATGTAATTTTCATCCTCTCCTCCTGCAAGCCCTTGGCAAAGGTGAATGGCCTTTGTTCATACTTGACTTCATTGGAAGTTCAAGGATTGGGCACACCAAGATCAATGACTTCACTGACATCACCATTTTCATTTCTGTGTTAGTTTGACCTGTTATCAGGAGCTGCCCTAGAAACGCTCCAGTCACACTGCCTCTCTTTTCGCCTGTCATGAAGGATTTCATCCCTTTCACATGTCTCTCCATCCTCTTTTTCACATGGACTTTCAACCCATCTCTCCTTTTTCAATTTCTGGGCCATTTCTCTAAGTTTCACTTTATTATTATTTTTTGAGCCATCTTTTTCTCCAATTCGGCTCACATTTCCACAACTTCATGTGCCTTCAGATCAGCAAAAGATAGTGCTTCAGGCAGTTTGCAAATTTTCATTTATATGTATAGGCTGCAGCCCTTTTTCCATCAGTAATCATTTGTTTATCCAAAGGAATCTTATAAAGTTTTGAGTTCTTCTAGTTGGATACATTAAGGGATCTTCCATTCTAACTGTTCTTTAAAAGTCTTTTTCTGAGTAGGACAGTACATCATAGCCACTTTAGGAGTAGGTGGTCCACAGGGAATTTTCTTACTCATCTTGGATGATGGAGGCTCCATTGGGTATTTCTGCAATTCTACCATCCAAATAACCCTCTGTTTAGCTGCAGAATTGAATGTTACTCCTTGCTGATATGGTATGGCAGCAGCAACCTTCCTTGATACTATCTTCTGCAAGGCTACTCTTGTCTTTTCTGTTATCTCTTCACTGGTCTCTTCATAGAGACATTGCAGATCTGAGTCATCCACATATATAACTACCCTTGGATCTAGGTCATGGTATTTCCTGTAAATGAACTTTTCTTTTAGTGGTCTATGTTGAGTATCATATTTAATTTTCCCTTCATGATCCAACTGAATAGTCAATGAATTTGACACCTTTTTTTTTTTGCATTTTATCCAAACCATACTGGTCACATGGATTTCTGGGAGCACCTCCATTTCCAAAATCCTCTAACATGCACAAAATCTATCCTTTCTTGTATCTGGATCAGGGAGGCTGCATTCCAGATGACACCTACAAGGTCTGCTGTGATATTTGAGATATTTTCTTTTCTTCAGTTTTAGTTATCCTGAGATAACTGAGAATGGATGGAATCTCACTAAAATCAGGGACTAGACAAGGCTGCCCACTTTCTCACTACCTATTCAACATTGTACTTGAAGTCCTAGCCAGAGAAATTCAACAACAAAAGGAGATCAAGGGGATACAAATTGGAAAGAAAAAAGTCAAAATATCACTTTTTGCAGATGATATGATAGTATATATAAGTGACCATAAAAATTCTACCAGAGAACTCCTAAACCTCATAAACAGCTTCAGCAAAGTAGCTGGATGTAATATTAACTCAAACAAGTCAATGGCCTTTCTGTACACAAAGGATAAACAGGCTGAGAAAGAAATTAGTGAAACAACACCCTTCTCAATTCTCACAAATAATATAAAATACCTCGTGTGACTCTAACTAAGGAAGTGATAGACCTGTATGATAAGAACTTCTTCAAGTCTCTGAAGAACAAAATTAAAGAAGATTTCAGAAGATGGAAAGATCTCCCATGATCATGGATTAGGATGATCAATATAGTAAAAATTGCTATCTTGCCAAAAGCAATCTACAGATTCAATGCAATCCCCATCAAAATCCCAATTCAATTCTCTATCGAATTAGAAAGGGCAATCTGCAAATTCATCTGGAATAAAAAAACCTAGGATAGCAAAAACTCTTCTCAAGGATAAAAGAACCTCTGGTGGAATCACCATGCCTGACCTAAAGCTGTACTACAGAGCAATTGTGATAAAAACTGCATCATACTGGTACAGCAACAGACAATTAGACTAAAGCAACAGAATTGAAGACCAGAAATGAACCCACACATATATGATCACTTGATTTTTGACAAGGGAGCAAAAACCATCCAGTGGAAAAAAAGACAGCATTTTCAACAAATGGTGCTGGCACAACTGGTGGTTATCATGTAGAACCATGTGAATTGATCCATTCCTATCTCCTTGTACTAAGGTCAAATCTAAATGGATTAAGGAACTCCACATAAAACCAGAGACACTGAAACTTATACAGGAGAAAGAAGGGAAAAGCTTCGAAGATATGGGTACAGTGGAAGAATTCCTGAATAGAACAGCAATGGCTTGTGCTGTCAGATTGAGAATCGACAAATGGGACCTCATAAAATTGCAAAGCTTCTGTAAGGCAAAAGGCACTGTCAACAAGACAAAAAGGCCACCAACACATTGGGAAAGTATCTTTACCTATCATATATATGTGTATATATATATATATATATATATATATATATATATATATATATATATACATATATATGATATATATATATAACTCAAGAAAGTGGACTCCAGAAAACAAAAAACAAAAAACAAACAAACACTAAGAAATGGGGCTCAGAGCTAAACAAAGAATTCTCACCTGAGGAATACCAAATGTCTGAGAAGCACCTGAAAAAATGTTCAACATCCTTAATCATCAGGGAAATGAAAATCAAAACAACCCTGAGATTCCACCTCGCAGCAGTAAGAATGGCTAAGATTAAAAATTCAGGTGACTGCAGATGCTGGCGAGGATGTGGAGAAAGAGGAACACTCTTCCATTGTTGGTGGGATTGGAAGCTTGTACAACCACTCTGGAAATCAGTCTGGTGGTTCCTCAGAAAATTGGACATAATACTACCGGAGGATCCAGCAATACTTCTCCTGGGCATATATCCAGAAGATGTTCCAACCAATAAGAAGGACACATGCTCCACTATGTTCATAGCAGCCTTATTTATAGTAGCCAGAAGCTGGAAACAACCCAGATGCCCCTCAA
This sequence comes from Mus caroli, assembly GCF_978045245.1. Lineage (NCBI taxonomy): Eukaryota > Metazoa > Chordata > Mammalia > Rodentia > Muridae > Mus > Mus caroli. Next base: position 113,182,018 of record NW_028227269.1, on the reverse strand, counting down.
CAGAGGAATGGATACAAAAAAATGTGGTACATTTTCACAATGGAGTACTACTCAGCTATTACAAAGAATGAATTTATGAAATTCCTAGGCAAATGGATGGACCTGGAGGGCATCATCCTCAGTGAGGTAAGCCCATCACAAAAGAACTCGCACAATATGTTTTCACTGATAAGTGGATATTAGCCCAGAAATTTAGAATACCCAAGATGTAAGATACAATTTGCTAAACGCATGAAACTCAAGAAGAACGAAGACCAAACTGTGGACACTTACCCCCTTCTTAGAATTGGGAACGGGGACTGGCGAGATGGCTCAGTGGATAAGAGTGCCGACTGCTCTTCTGAAGGTCCCGAGTTCAAATTTGATCAACCACATGGTGGCTCACAACCATCTGTAATGAGATCTGATGTCCTCTTCTGGAATGCCTGAAGACAGCTACAGTGTACTTACATATAATAAATTAATTTAAAAAAAAGAAAAAGAAAAAGAATTGGGAACGGGACACCCATGGAAGGAGTTACAGAGACAAAGTTTGGGGCTGAGACGAAGGATGGACTATCTAGAGACTGCCATATCATCATATGTAACTGTTTGTAAATATTGATGCAGACATTAGTGAGTAGTTTGAGAATTGAGAATGATTGACATAGTACACAGCCACAGATAAGTAATGTTACAAACCTCTTACCACTGAATCAAGGGGCATCAAAAACAGGGCAAATAGAAAGGACCCAAATATAGCTGTCTCTTGTGAGACGATGCCGGGGCCTAGCAAACACAGGAGTGGATGTTCACAGTCAGCTATTGGATGTATCACAGGGCTCCCAATGGAGAAGCTAGAGAAAGTACCCAAGGAGCTAAAGGGATCTGCAACCCTATTGTTGGAACAACATGATGTACTAACCAGAACCCTGGAGCTCTTGTCTCTAGCTGCATATGTATCGAAAGATGGCCTAGTCGGCCATCAATGGAAAGAGAGGCCCATTGGACTTGCAAACTTTATATGCCCCAATATAGGGGAATGCCAGGGCCAAAAGAATGGGAATGGGTGGGTAGGGAAGTGGGGGCGCTATGGGGGACTTTTGGGATAGTATTGGAAATGTAATTGAGGAAAATATGTAATAAAAATATATTAAAAAAAATAAAATAAAGTTGCCACATTATGTGGAAAAAAAATATTAAAAAATAAAAAAAAAAAAAGAGAAACCCTGTCTCAAAAAAAAAAACAGGGCAAATAAGGATGTATGATACAGAAAATTAGGTTAACAGACATGAAATTCTATCTCTAGGGATTTAACTGTTTCTTCATAGTGTACATATGAACTCTCAATAGCTATATTTAAGAGGAAAGACATAAACAAATCAAATCAGTGAAAACTACCACATGAGAGACCCCAAAATGACTAAGCAAGTAAAGATGTCTACTGGCAAGCTCATGAATATCAGTTTAATCCCTTAGATTTGAATTATATAAATTTTGTTATCACCACTAAGAACAGTATAGCAATTAAAAAATTGCCACATGGATGGGGAGGTATTCTTAGGGCACACCAAGCTGAAAGTCTTTTAGCATTTGAAAACTGATGGACAAAATTAATCTCCTTTGGGGGGAAAATTTCTGGAGTTCCACTCTTTACTAGTGATGATTTTAGGTATGTTTATATTGGTATTAGTAACTAAATTCACACTCCTTATTAGTTAATGAAACAGAAGTGGTTAGGATGTTTGGAAAAAGACTTATTGGAAGGTTCCAAAAGTAACAATAGGGATTTAGTGTTGGTAGGTCCAGAGAATGGACTTATTGATAAAATCTTTTGTTAAAACATCTATAGTTATATCTATAATTTAGCTACTCATGATAGTGGTCCATTAATCATTGATATGTATATATTTTAAGCCCATTTACTTTTATTCTTTTTAGCAAAGTTTGAAGTATATAAACTGTGGGAAACTCAAATATTACTTGTAGAAATCTGAAAGAAGTTTCTAATTCTCAAAAGATAGACATTTTTGGAATTTACCACCGAAATCATCATCGACAACAACATCACCATGTTCACCATCACCATCACCACCACCACTATCATCATTGCAAAGTACCATGTATAATCCAAAGTGTTATCATTGTCCCAAAGTTGACAAACAGACTCAGGCCAAAAAATCTATTGAGAGCTTAGTCCTTGAAAGTTACATCCAAAGCATCTGCCCGGGGCTCAGGGAAAGGATATGGGGTGCATTTCCTCAGAGATGAGTAGGATTTGGACCTATGCATCCTGTTGTCTAATCCATGTGCCTTCTCAGTCCTTCTTCTCCAGTTGTTGGCCAGCTGGTTCTTATGTAAGATGTACCCTGCTCATGAATATGCAAATTATTTGAGTCTATGGCATTAAATACAGGGATGTCCTCACCCTGAAAAAAAAAAACCTTTGATCAGTGTCTTCTCCACAGTCCCTGAACACACTGACTCTAACCAGGGAATGGAGCTGCATCTTTCTCCTCCTCCTGTCAATAAAAACAGGAAGGGGCTCACCATTTCAAAATCTGATGAGGAGATAGGGTTTGAGGTGACAATGGCATTCACTGTGCCTTTCCCTCCAATAGACATTAACTCCCTGGTTCAGCTGCAGCATTGTGGAGCTGAGGTTGTGTGACTCAGTGATGGTGTCCTGCTCAGCTTCTGTCTACACATTTAGCAACTACTATGAACTGTATAAAGTAGAGGCCTGGACAGGCTCTTGAGTGGATTGGATGAATTGATTCTTGAAGTTTTGGTACTACCTACAATCAGAAGTTCAAAGGCCAGGCCACATTTACTGTAGACAAATCCTCCAGCACAGCCTACCTGCAACTAATATCCTGATATCTGAGAACTCTAAAGACTATTACTGTGAAGACAAAGGGTTGTAATCTCATCCTGAGTGTGTCAGAATCCCCAGAGGAGCAGTAATCTGCCCTGTTACTGAGATGACCAAAAAGTCTAACCTTTAGACTTGTTCAGAAATAGTAATATTGAATCTCCATTTTTATGCCTCCTCCTCAAAGTCCTAAGTTGCTTTTTTCTTGTTTTAAAAAGGACATCTGTGAATAAAGCTGTGCTGATTTAGGATAAACCTACAAGACAGCATATATTGCCAACATCTTCAGTGGTGACCACCTCTACTGACATGTTCCTGACTCCACAAAACAATAAAAGGGAAAACTGTGGCGATGCATGATAAAAATATCACTGGATTCTGAGAGACCAGAACTTTTGTTGAAATAGTTGGAGATAACGAATAATTTGAATTTGACCTATAAAATCCAAACCACCAACATCTGGGCAAAGAAACACTGTTTTCATATTCTTAAGTATTAAGTGATCCCAGATGAGCTGTTAACTCTGGCTCTGTTCTAGCAGAAGTCCCACTCTCTTAGAATGTGAGAAATACTTATATTAAAATGTATAGGTGTGCATATGGAATTCCTGTAGGTTGTTCAAAATATTAGGTCACTTTTCATAGAATTTATTTACCAACATATACTTGTTAATTGAGGTAGGTTCTGAGATTATTCATAAATGGTTGTTCTTATATTTACTGTCTTTGCAGTCTCACTAATACAGGGTTGTTCACACAACCAGCAGTTCCACAGTAGTACCCTCTTCCACAACTCTCTGAGGATGGAATTTCTTACTGTGTGTTGGCCTTCTCTTGCTGGACATGTGTCCATCCTTAAGTATGGCTAATAGACCCAATGTTGTTCCATTGGAGAAAGCTAATTTTCTATGCCAAACAAGTGTGAATTCCAGAAACCTCTTAGTTAAGAGTGAGAACCTGTGGCCATGACCCTCTCTCAGCACTGGGACACCATGTGTATTGAGTCTCTGTATATCTTGTACATGCTGTTATAGTTTCTGTAGGTTCACATGCACATGAGTCCTGTTATATCTGGAAGACAGTTCTTTGGATTCAGATCCTCTGTCTATTTTATTCTATTCAGCATTTTATGTTTTTCTCAGAAATGAGGTTTAATTGTTAAGTTATTTTGAAACTTATAGCAAGTGAAATACCTCATACTCTTGTGGCACCTATGAGGACTCTCTAACCATTAACTCATTGTGAGTTATCCTATGATGGGCACTGAGATGTCCAATTAATAACTCATATCTTCTGGGAGCTGCACTGCCCTCCATGCTTGTAGCTCTGTCCCAATATACCTAGGTCAAAATAAAACATACAGCCCATCTGTATACGTTCTACTGGTCTCTGCAAATACATATACTACACAGCCATAGAGCATGCCAAGACCCAGATCACTGAAACAATTGCAATAACTGATTAGTGAGTATTATCTGAATACCAGCAATTTCTCATAGAATTTCCTTGCATTCAATATTTTTGATAAAAAATACTATAGCAGAAGATCCATAAATCCTCATTGTAATCTCAACATAATATTACTCTATCAACACTAAGATATTCCTTAATATATATTAGGCAACTATGAACTGTTCATTATATCTCAAGAGGTTTTCATAGAAAATTTGTAATTTTTTTCTCTTTTTACTTCATAATGCATTTTGTTTTAATCTCAGGATTCCTAGTTTGTTTTTCATGCACCATACATTTTATTTCCTCTATATTTTTGTTTTTACCTACATTGAAACATCTTACCTTTCATCTTACCTCTCTTATAACACTTAACATTGTTTTATCCTACACCACTGTCATTTTTCTCCATGCCCCAACACCATTTGGTGTTTGAACCACTCTGCCTCATCTCTATGCATTCTTTGCATTCAATTTATCTCAACTTTATTACATCATCTCCTTTAATTCATGTGACCCTATTGGCCCATTTCTACTATCTTGGTTTCTACAAATTAAACACACAATCAGATAGTCAAATCAGTGAACATTATGAAAGAAAACATGAAACATGAAGCATTTGTCTTATGAACATAGGTGACCACATTCAGCATATTTTTAAAGGTCCATTTATATCTTTAAACTTCATAATTTGTGTTTTACTATGAGTAGTATTTCATTGTCTATACATCCCTCATTGTCAATATAGCAGGATATTATACAAATACTAGAACAACTTAAAACAGCTGTTGTGTAAATCATCATCTCCACGTAAACTAGAACCACTTCTCCCTTCAGCTGAGGTCTGTGAACAATGAAGTAACAGGGATGCCATTTTTCTTAGGCCAGACATTGCAACTTCAGTGTAAGTCTTTTCAAACCTACATGCAGGGGAGCTCATGAGCAGCAGATAACACAAAAATGTCACAAATCCCCAGAGAGAGATGAGGTAGGTATGGAAGGGACTCTTTATCCTCTGTGGCTTTCTTTTTTAAGTGTATTAACTGATCTTCCCTGCTATGATTAACATGTGATGTCTCTGTGTTCATTAGATTCTTTACTAATTCGTTGTCATATTAATGTTCATTTTTTGACTTTTATAGGCTTCTCAATAAGAGTAATACAGTGCATTCTAATAATGTTATCCCATCTCCAACTCTTTCCATATTGGTCCTATCTTTGAATTCACACAGCTACACATCTTATTTTCCTCCAGAAAACAAGCAAACAGAAAGAAAGGAAGGAAGGAAAAAAAGGAAGGAAGAAAGGAGGCAAGGAAGAAAGAAAGAAGAGAGAGAGAGAGAGAGAGAGAGAGAGAGAGAGAGAGAGAGAGAGAGAGAGAGAGAGAGAGACTATCCCATTTTTCAAGCATGGTGGGCCTTGATGAGCTGAGACAGTGTATGGTTTAGAGCTTTATTGTAGAAAGGCAGGGAGAAAGAGAGAAAGTAGAAAGAGAGAGTCAGGCCATGGCCACATGTAGAGAGGGGAGAATGGAAAGAGAGAAGTAGGGTTAGAGAGTAAGAAAAGTGAGGGCTTAAAGAGTGCAAGGAGGGGCCAAATAGCCATTTTATACTGGGCTGGGCTATCTTGCTGTTGCCAGGTAGCTGTGGGGAGGAGCATACCTGGCTATTGTCAGGTAACTGTGGGAGTGGTGTCTAACCAGAATGCCAGATGCTTGGGACATTGTCTACATGACTGATGGTCACAGAATTATGGACAGGAACCTGATTCTGGGAACGTGACTCACCTTTCTGTCCCTTTTCAATTTCTCTATTGGGTCACAGGAGGAAGCCCCATTCAGCTAAAATAAGCTGTCTATCACAGTCCCATAGATTCTGAGTTCAAGGACATTCTAATCTACAGAGCAAGTTCCAGGACAACCAGGGCTGCACAGAGAAACGCTGTCTCAGAGACTTTAAAAATGATTTGTGGCCATGTGGTGGTGGTGCACACCTTTAATCCCAGCACTTGAGAGGCAGAGGCAGGCAGATTTCTGAGTTTGAGGCCAGCCTGGTCTACAAAGTGAGTTCCAGGACAGCCAGGGTTATACTGAGAAACCCTGTCTCAAAAAACAAAAACAAAACAAAACCAAAAAGAGACAATTTGTGTTAAGTGAGCTAAAAAGAAAGATAAATAGATTAAAACACATTGACTATTTTTAACTCCTTTTATTCATTATGATACAAAAATACTAAGCCACTCTGGTAGCCTTTAGAAAACCATGTAATTATTTGAAAACTTGTTGCTAAGAGCTGTGTATGTGGCTCAGTGATTGTGATGTTAATCTTGGGTGTCAGCTTGATTGTACTGAAAGTTGTCTAGAAGATTCATCAAGCACAGCTGTAGATATGAGTGAGATTCAAGAGACATCTGGATCATTAGGGCTGTGATTCAATACCTTGTTGTAGGAAGTGGTTCATTGGAAGAGTGCCCTTGCATAAATTGCCTTTGCTCTGGCACCTTTCTCTTGCTTTCTGTCTCCAGTCCACTGATAGTAAAACTACTTTCCTCTACTACATGGTCTTTGCCACTCTGTTCTGCCTCACCACACATGGTCCCAAATTAGGGAAGTCAGGAGGACATGAACAAACCATCTCAAACGGGGAATGAAATCTTTTCTCCTTTACACTGTGTGTAGCAGGTGTTTGGGCACGGTGGCAGAAGATTAACTAACATGGAGGCAAATAGTTGACATAAAAAGTGTTGGGTTTGATACTCAACACTACAGCAGAGGCCAGGAAGTTTAGAGATGTCAATCCATAGAGTATTTGTCTACCATGTATAAGACCCAGAGTTCAATCACCAGTCCCTCTAACAAATATATATATATATTTGTTATATATATATATATATATATATATATATATATATATATATATATATGTGTGTGTGTGTGTGGTATGTGTGTGTGTGGTATGTGTGTGTGTGTATGTTATAGATCATATATTTTGCATATATAAATGTTGAATGTGGCTATTAAAGAGAATCAACCCCTTTCCTTTGTGTAGGCATAATTTTTAGCAACCTACATTTAATGAAGGTTCAAACTCTCTTCTACCCCACCACTCAGTAGATAGTGAAAGAGAAAAGTTTTTATGATATGGGGGAAGTAGACTGTTCAGCAATAGTAGATGGGAGTGAGCTTGAATTTTATGACAGGAGTTCATTCACATAGCAAAGACCAAATATTCCTCAACTGCTGTAGACCTCTAGACAGGTAGACACCAGTCACAAACCAGTAGATGTAGTTCAATCCTGAAGAAACCACAGGGCTGCCCAACAGGTCTGATGCAAGGTCAGAGAAACCTCATGGGCAGTTTTTAAGTGAGTTTGAGTCAGTTGTGGCATTATCACAAGTTGAGCTCACCAATTCTGTATATGGCAAACCAATACATGCATGACTTTAATGAAGAATAGAGATGTTGAGCAAACCAAATCAAGGCTCAGTGCTAGTCTCCCCTTTTCTGTGGCGTCATATTGATACTCTTTCCTCACAGGTCCTTCTACATGTTTGCTATATGGAAACATCCTTTCACATGTGTCTGCTTCAGGAAAACATTCTTCTATGTGTTTGTTTTAGGAAGATGATAGGAGTAACCCTGTTTGAATGTTTACTGCCTTGTCAGCCATAAGTGCTTGTTTACAAAGTCTTGGCCTTAGTGGAAAAATAGTAGCTTAGTTGAGATTTCTGTGGGAAAAAGTTGAGGCCTCTATGGGAAAGTACTACCCCAAGTTAAGAACAAATAGCTATAGATCTTGTGGACAGGTACCTAGCAACCCATTCTATTCTGTTTCTCCTGCTGAACTTTTTTCCTAGCCAATATCCTGCTTTGGGGAACAGGTGTGTTCTCCCAGAAACAAAGTGATCTGAGTCATCTCCCTCCCCATACCCTGCTTCTGTGGGCATAAAACCTGCCTGGGAATAATAAAAAAAAATGACAGCTTGATCAATCAGACTTGCTGTCCGTCCTTGTGTACCTCGCCTCTCATTCTCTCCACAGGTGGTTCCTCAGATCCTGTTTGACTGTTCTGTAGGCTTTCACCTGTGTGCTCTAACAAAATATCATTTGACATAACTAACTCCTCAAAGATCTAGAGGTTTCTACTTTACCTTTGTGTTCTATTATGATATGCAATAAAATAGTTGATGAAAGGAAAATTATGTGGGATTCTTTCTTCTGATTGGTTGGTTAGTTGGTTGGTTGAGTAGTTATTGTTGGTTTTTGTTTGTTTGCTTGCTTGCTTGCTTGCTTGTTTTAAGACAGAGTGTGTCTTATTTAAGTTTTTACTGCTGTGAGGAGACACCATGACCAAGATAACTCATGGTCTGGCTTATATGTTCAGAGATTCAGTCCCTTATCATCAAGGTGGGATCATAGCAGTGTCTACACAGGCATGGCAAGAAAGAAGCTGAGAGTTCTACATCTTGATCTAAAGGCTGCTAGGAGAAGACTGACTTCCAAGTGGCTAGAGGGAAGATCTGTAAGCTCACCCCCACAGTCACACACTTCCTCCAACAAGGAAAAATCTTCTAATAGTGCCACTACCTAGGCCAAGCATATTCAAACCACCACAAAGTCTCCTGGAACCAAGGCTACCAATAAACTCCAAATCCTCTTGCCTATGTCTTTGTAGTGCTGGACTTTTATAAATGTGCCACTCTATCTTGCTGAAATGCTCCTTTTGAAGAAGCATTCTAATGAGAGAGAGAGAGAGAGAGAGAGAGAGAGAGAGAGAGAGAGAGAGAAGGAGAAGATAAATGACAGAATGAAACCATCAACACCTTGCAATCCTTCATGACAGGTGTAACATCAACCATTAGTGATGCCTGGCAAGACATTTGATCTTTCAAATCGATGGAAATGCCCCCACATTTTTTAGCCTTGTCCTGCCTCTGTGCAAAAACAAAGCATGCTGTTCAATGCTAAGAGGTTTCTCTATCTAAAGAAGCATCTATGTGAAACAAACAGAATTCTGTATAAAGTATTGAATACTATCAAGATGTTACATTCCTAGCCAGCAAAATGGCTCAGAGTATAAAGACCCTCATGACCAAACCCGGCAATTGGAATTGGATGTTAGAGATCCACTTGATGGAAGGGTTGAAGAAATTCCTCTGGCTAACACACGTGGCATGTATGTGTGTAAACATATATACATATTCAATCAACCAATCAATCACTAAATAAATATAATAAATAATAAAATGTTTCTAACGCATAGCTTTGGGACACTCTTCAGGTCAGATGATGCAGCTTCTTTGATAAAATAGTAAATGAAAATAAATGTGGGTGGTCCTGGGATGTTAACTCAGTGATTTAATGCATTTATTGCTCTTACAATTCAATTCTCAACACCCACAGCACCCACATGGCAACTCACCACCATCTGTAACTCCAGTCATACAGGATCTGATGTTTATTTCTGATGTCTTCACACACTAGGTCCACATGTTACATCCAGATACACATGCCGGCAAAACAACCATTTACATTAAAATATATAGTGTTTATTTTTATTAGTAGGGGCTATACATTCTAGTTTCCAAACTTTCAAGTACATTTGAAATTTTTCATGTATCAAGTATTCTATGGGTTCACGTTAAAATTTTATAATTTCCCACTGAAGGTAGTACACACCATTAATCCCATCACTGGGGAGGCAGCGGTAAGCAGACCTCTGAATTCAAGTTCAGTCTGGTCTACAAATAAAGTTCCAGAACAGCCAGGGCTACACAAAGAAACTCTGACTCAAAACACAAATGAAACCATAACAAAACCTCTCAAATTCATAAAGTATATTTTAGGATATTTAAAATAGTAATAATCCTACTCATCAGAGATAATCATTACTATGAATTTACCATATATTCTTATATTGGGCCTGGGACCGTAACAAATCCTTTGGTGTCCCGTGAGAATGATAATTGGGTCACATAGTGTAATATTGTCTGGCGTTGGAGAGAATGCTAGGATGCCAGGAGAACATGCTGCAAGAAGCACAGACATAACAACTGCCATCCTGGGAGGAGAAGCATCATACCCTAGTTTTGGATTTACATAGACCTGGTTTTATCTTTCTGGTCAGCTATTTCTGCCCACATGGTCTTGAGAAACATTTGCAAAACCCAAGATGGATTCCAGTTAGTACTCAGTGGACTGAATAAGATGCTGATCTCTGTCAATCATTGACAGCTGTTAGTGGCTATTACTGCCATTGGTGTTGGCCAGAAGAACAACTGTGTACAAATATACCCTTGTAAAGGTGAGGTAGGAGTCTAAAGGTCTTGGAGATGTTTTCTTGCTCTGGGCACCAAGGTCTGACAGTGAGCAAAACCTTTGTGATTGTTGCCACCCACTATTATCCTTTGTTTAGGCTTGATTAGGGGAATGCTTCCTCACAGACTGTAGTTATCTATGTTGGTGACAGATCTCTTAGGGATTTAGAGTGTGGTGAAGATGCCTGGACCCTGTGCTCTGAGTACAAGTCAGGGTAGTCACCTCCTTCTGAAACCCTAAGGCTTGAGCTCTTTAGCCTTCAGCTGCTCTGGTATAGGCTTGGCTCTTCTATGGGTCTGTTTTTTGTTGTTGTTGTTGGTAAGGACCCACTGACTGTAAGTATCATTTGTCACATACATTTTGATGTCCCTGGCTGCCTGCTCTTCTGGCTCATCTAGATCCAGCCATCAGAGGTGTTTAAGGAATGGTTTCCTGTCCTAGTTACAGCCTCCTCCTCCATCTCCACCAGATACTCAAAGATTCCCCTGATTTTTGTAAGGGGAAGCAAGGCACATGTTAGGTTAGTATCCTCTTTCTGTCTTTAGTCAGCAGTAAACAAGTGTGCTGGAGGAAGTGGGCAGTACTTTTAGTGTATAAGAGTGTGAGGAATTATTTTCTTTGTTCTTTTAAAGAAATCTTTATTAGGAGTATTGCTCCAGTTCTGGAGAGGAACTCTCCTGTCAGCCAGGGTGAGGGCTAATGTGAGAGATTCAGAGTTCCCCTTCCCTGGCAATATATTCTCAGCTGTTTGCATAACTCCCAGGAGAAGCCCTGAGCCAGACAGCCTGGCTATCTAACTGCCCAGGTCTGTGTGGGAGAGGGAGGGGCCAACTCTGGAGTGCTTGAAATTCCTGGGCTCCTCAGGCTATCTCAGGCTCAGAACTCAGCACTTCACATTTCCTCTTGTATGCAATTCAGTGAGTGAGTGAGGGGCAAAGCACTCTCCTCTCATGCTGCCACCAGCAGCTCCAGGCACATGAGACCTGCTTTTCTCACCTCCAGCATTCTCCCTTAATTCCTGCTCAACTGTGGGAAGAGGGAACTTGTGGAGTCATTCTTTAGTAGAAAGACAAGGCATCAAGTGGAGGAATCGGGTAGCCATCCCATAGTAAAAAATTGCAGCCCAGACTTGTTCCTGTCTAAAAGAACTGCATGGAAAAGAATCAGAACAGCCTGAATGAAAGGAAGTTCAGTGACTGGCCCAAATTGGGATGAACCTCAAGGGGAGGCTCCAAGGCCTGATAGTATTGCTGATGCTATCCTGTGCTTACAGACAGGAGCCTAGCATGGCTGTCCTCTGAGAGGATCAAGGAGCAGCTGAAAGAGTCAGATGCAGATACGTTCACCCAAACAATGGAGAGAAACCAGTGACCCCTGTGGTTGAATTAAGAAAAGCCTGAGAGAAGATGAGGAGTAGGGTGACCCTATAGGAAGACAAGAAAACTCAACTGTCTTGGACCCCTGAGATCTCTTGCACACTGAACTACAAGCCATGCAGCATGAACTATCCTATATGAGGCCCCTGACACCTACACAGCAGAGGACTTCCTGGTCTGGCCTCAGTGAGAGAAGATACACCTAACCATTGAGAGACTTGTGGCAAAAGGGAGTAGGAAGATATGGTGGGGTGGCATTGGGGTAGGGGTGTAGTGAAGTGGCACATCCTCTTGGAGACAGGGGAAGAGGAATGGGATGGGGAATGTTTGGAGGGTGGACTGGTAGGGGGATAGTGACTGGAATGTAAAAAAAAAAAAGATTAAAGAAAAAAAAAAGAAAAGGAGATAAAAGCCATTCAGTAAAATTTTTGAGTAAGTGAGATGCTTCAAAATTTTCACAATATTTTCTAGTTTTTAAAAACCCTATTGGCAGGATGCTCAACATCTATATTTATATAACATTGCTCAAAGAAATTTAACGAATACATAAAAAAAAATCTAAACACTTGTCCTCAGACATTCAAACTGAGACCCAGATCTACTCCATACACATCTGAAAACCCTTACATTTACGATTCAGGAAAAGGAGTATTAGTGAATTTGTTCCACATATTTCTGTGTTGGGGTGAGCTTTTTGTGCACTGTGTAAAGATTATAGTGGTAGAGATTTCCTGCCCCACCAGAGAGTTGTGTTCCTTCTGGTTTCCACCTCGGTTGGGAGTAGAGACTTGGCTCTGGATCTGTACCCACACAGTTGCAGCTAGACTTCCCAGGTATTCTGACAAACCCTGGAGCACAAGTGAGAACCCATACACGGCCCCAATACACTGTGTATAGGGAATCCTGAGACCTTTGGACACAGATTCCCTTCCCAGCCAGAGACCAAAGCACATTCTGGTTTCCACCTCTTCTGGGATCACAACATAGACTCTGGATCCCTACCTACATAGCACACATCGCTGGTGCAGCCTGACTCTCCAGGTGTTCTGACACATCCAGAATGACAGGATCACATCTCACAGGAAGAACAGGCTCCAGTCACAGACAGGGAGGTCAGATAACACCAGAGATAACCAGATGGCAAGATGCAAGCATAAGAACATAAGCAACATTCTGATAGGTGTGAGGTGGAATCTCAGCATTGTTTTGATTTGCATTTCCCGGATGATCAAGGATGCTGAACATTTTTTTCAGGTGCTTTTCAGCCATTCGGTATTCCTCAGTTGAGAATTCTCTGTTTAACTTTGTACCCCATTTTTAATAGGGTTATTTGATTTTCTGGAGTCTAGCTTTTTGAGTTCTTTGTATACATTGGATATTAGTCCCCTATCAGATTTAGGATTGGTAAAGTTCCTTTCCCAATATGTTGGTGGCCTTTTTGTCTTATTGACAGTGTCTTTTGCCTTACAGAAGCTTTGTAATTTTATGAGGCATATACCCAGAAGATGCTCCAACTTGTAATAATGACACATGCTCCACTGTGTTCATAGCAGCCTTATTTATAATAGCCAGAATCCTGAAAGAACCCAGATGTCCCTCAACAGAGGAATGAATACAGAAAATGTGGTACATTTACACAATGGAGTACTACTCAGCTATTAAAAACAATGAATTTATGAAATTCTTAGGCAAATGGATGGATCTGGAAGATATCATCCTGAGTGAGGTAAACTAATCACAAAAGAACACACATGATATGCACTCTCTGTATCTCATTTTAAATTGGTTTATTTATTTATTTATTTGGAGTTTAACTCCTTGAGTTCTTTATATATTTTATATATTAGCCCTCTTTTAGATTTAATGCTAATGGAGATCTTTTCCCAATCTGTAGATTGTTGTTTTGTCTTATTGACAAGTGTCCTTTGTATTACATAATCTTTTTAGTTTTTGAGGTCCCCTTTTATCAATTGCTCATCTTAGACTCTGCACCATTGGCTTTCTTTTCAATATTTTTTTCCTGTTCCAAAGTGTTCAAGGCTATAATCTAACTTCTCTTCTGTTAAATTTCCTGTGTCTGGTTTTATGTTGAGGTCCTTGATTCACTTGGAATTGACCTTTGTGCATGTTGATAAATATGGATCAATTTGTATTCTACATGCAGGTTGCCAGTTAGACCACCAACATTTGTTGAATTTACTTTTACCCCACTGTATAGTTTTAGCTTCTTTGTCAGAGATCAAGTGTCCATAGGTGTATGGGTTTATTTCTGAGTCTTTGACCCTATTTTATCAATTGAACTGTCTGTTTCTTTACCAATACCATTCAATTTTTATCACAGTTGCTTTGTAATTGAGGTCAAGCATTATGATTCACCCAGAAGATCTTTTCTTGTTGAAAATTTTTTGGCTATCCAGTATTAAGTGGTGAGTTTGGAATACACTGCTTTGGTTCCCATTGGATCATATGTGTTCACTCCCCTGGAGCTATCTGGATTCACAAATAAAAGACAAACACACACACACACACACACACACACACACGGGGGGGGGAGAAAGAGAGAGAAGTTATTATTTTTTTCTTTATCGTTTAAGTATTTTGTACTTATTAAGGTACTGGTCATTCATGATAAATTAATCTATCATTTCTGGTATGTTTGTGTGTTTTTGAATAGTTAAAATATGATTTATGTATGAAAGCTATTAATTAAAACAAATAAAAATGAGTAATAATGGGGAAAGTGGAACACTCACAAGCTTTTCTATTCTCTAATATGGCTCATAAGTTTGAAAGGAGTTATTGAAGATTTTGCAGTAGTAGAGAAATAAGAGTATGTGGATCTTGTGTTCATTTAACTAAAAGTTTCAATATTATCCTTTCTGAGCACTGCTTTGTTTTGTTTTCTTTTTTATTTTTGACAATTTATTCACTTTACATCCCAGTCACAGATCTAACTTTTCCTCCTATTACCTACGTCTCTTCTTCTCATCCCCTTCTCCTCTAAGAAGGGGGAGGCCCTTCTCCTTGAACATATCATGGAACATCAAGTGTCTGCAGGACTAGACATGTCTCCTCCCAACTAAGGCTAGACAAGGTAGGCCAGTTAGGGGAAGAGGACCCACAGATAGGTGAAAGGATAAGGTAGAGCCCCTGCTCCAGTTGTGGAGGTACCCACATGATAACCAAGCTGCATTTCTGCTACATATATGCAGGAGCCAAGGTAGAGGCCATGCTTGCTTTTTGGTGGTTCAAACTATGGGAGCTACTAATGGGTCCAAGTTAGTTGAATCTTTTGGTCTTCTTGTGGGTCTCCTCAATCTTTACCTCAACTCTTCCACAAAAATACCCAAACTCTATACAATGATTGCCTGTGGGTCTCTGCATCTGTTCCAGTCAGCTGCTGGGTGTAGTCTCTCAGAGAACAGTTTTGATAAGCTCCAGTCTGCAATCATAAAAAGGTATCATTAATAATTTCAGGAACTGGTTCTTCTGCACATGATGACTCTCAAGTTGTGCCAGTCATTGGTTGGCCATTCTCTCAATGTCTATTCCAAATTTGTCCCTGCTTTTCTTATGAGCTGAACACATTTTGTGTCAAAAGTTTTGGCTGGGTTGGTATCTTTATCCTTTCACTGGGAGTCCTCCTGCCTGGCTACAGGATATGGCCACTTCAGGCCCCATGTCCCCCACCTCTAGGAGTCTTAGATAATGTCATCCACATACAAGCTTAGGCACTGCTGTTTTTCTGTATTTTCATTTATCTTCTTTTGAGTTTCTAAAATTATTCATATTTTTCTATCCCGAGATGCCCACATTCTTGCCATTTGCCTTCAGACTAGCTTAATGAGTTGCTTACCCATTATAGTAGAAGTAACAATCTGAGGAATTATCTACAAGGTAATAAGAATTCTGGCTTCTACCTGGTCCTTGTGAATTCCTGTGGGATGTTTCCTCTAAGAAAACAGACTCAATGAAATAGAAAAAGAAATTGATCTCCTAGGCAAGAGCTAGAACCAGTGGAGAGCAATATAAATGGGCAATCTTACATGCACAGCACAGAAAGACTTTACAGAATCCATACCTAAGTTTATAGCATATTACAACTACATGAGAAATGCAGTGCTACAATTAGTGACTGGAAACCAGTAAACCTACAAAACCGTGGAGCGTAAAAGGGAACTATGATATTCCACTAGAATTGGAAGCTTTTTTTTTTCTCCATGGCAACAAATATCTGTAATAAAGCAAGTCATAGAAATGGAATTCTAAAATTATTACCCTAAAAAATATATGGACATTATTATGTAACTAGAGGCAGGTAGAAACAGGATTAAATTTAAAGACATTATGACAAATTTTAAGGGAGTAAGTAGTCATGTATTATAGAATGAGACAGTCCATTTTTTATTTTAATTTTTTGGGTATGAAAGATTTGTATGTACATGTGGTGACAAGTGGTGGATGTGAGGTGTAACTGTTATTGCTCTCCCCTATATATTTTAAGTAATATTTTCTCACTAAGCCTGAGCTCATCAATTTGACTAGAGATCAATTTTTGAATTTGATCAATTTCTCCTGAGGTGAAAGCTTCAGGGACCATTCTGCTCCTCTGTTTCTGAGTCTAAGACAGCAGACAGATTCTGGGGCATTTGGCTTTTATGTGAGTATTGTGAAACTCAGAAGTTTTTAAAATATGTTTTTTGTTTGTTTTACTTTTCATTTCTGTGTATTTGTGCAGTATTCTGGATAATTAAATGACACATTTGTGTGGGTACCCTTGGATACCAGAAGATGGCAGTGCATCCTTCAAATTTGGAGTCACAGGCATTTGGTTGTACACCATCTGATGTGGTTGTTTAGAACTAAATCCAGATCTTCTGGAAGAACAACATTTACTCTTAACTACTGGGCCATTTCTCAAACCCAGTACATGATCTGTTGACTTGGGTTCCAGGTGTTAGAACTCAGATCCCATTTTTCTGATCAACCTCACAGTGATCATTTTCACAGATCAATATAATGCGTGGCAGCAATAGCTAACAGGGATGCCAATGTGGCATCTGATATCTAAATGATATCTAAACATTACTTAATAGCTCCACAGGACAATATTTCTGCCTGTAAAAGCTAAAGATCATCAAACAAGTGGCCAGATTCAGCTATGTGAAACCTCAATTTGAGTAGTTGTTTTTAAGCAGTCTAAGAGACTCTTCCAAGTGCATAGTTGAAGCAAACTATCATCCACACATCTTCACATATTAGTTATTTGCTCTTGGTAATGCTTGTAAGTGTTATTAAATTGAATACTATCAGTTAATCTTCAAAAATTATTTGGAGAAAATATATTTTGTTATTCACAAATGTGATTTCCTATTGTGGGCATCAAATGCTTCTCTTGACCTGGAGTAATATTTAAGTTATTAAGCAAGTGTTTACTTATGAAAAATCACACTTAAACAGCCAAATATGGTAATTCTAAATAGTCTATTCCTTCATTTTGCTACATCTTATCAGTTCCTATATTTATGAATTTAATCCAATACATCAAACAGAAATTTTCATGTCTAAAGGAAATGGAAATTCAGGTGAAAGCATAGAGCAGAGCCTGAAGCAAATGCCATCCAGAGACTGCCCCACCTATGGATCCATCCTATCTGCAGAAACCAAACTCAGACACTATTGCTGATGCCAAGATGTGCTTGCTGCCAGAAGCCTGGGATATCTGACCCCTGAGAGGCTCTGTGAGAGCCTCACCAGTACAGATGTTGATGCTCACAGCCAACCATTGGACTGAGAATGGGGACCACAATGGTGGAGACAGAGGAAGGACTAAAGAAGCAGAAACGCTTGCAACTGCATAGGAAGAACAAAATTATCAATCAACCATACTCCCCAGCGCTCCCAGAGACTAAACTACCAACCAAAGATTGCACATGGAGGGATTCATGGCTGTAGCTGCATATGCAGCAGAGGATTGATTTTTCTGGCATCAACGGGAGGAGAGGCCCTTGGTTCTGTGGAGACTCAATGCCCGAATGTAGGGGAAGGCTAGGACAGTGAGGTAGGAGTGGGTGTGTTGCTGGATGTGTGAAGGAGCTCCCCTGTAGAAGCAGGGGAAAGGGGGGATGGAATAGAGAGTGTTTACAGACGGGAAATTGGGAAGGAGAATAGCATTTGAAATGTAAATAAATAAAATAACCAATAAAGAAGAAAAAATTAAGCCTATATTGCAGGCCTAAAATAAATGATATCAAAGAAATAAAACTTTCATGATTTTTTTTTAACAATTTGGGATTCCTTTTTGGTTGTATGTCACAACTTTATGAAGTACATAAATTGCATCTTGTATAATTTTGGACTGCATGAGAATTTCTCTCTGTGGGGAGGTGGACCATGAGAGGAAGCCTCTAAAGTTGAGCTATGCTTGAAGTCCAGGGGACCCAGAAAGAACAGTTGGAGCTCTGTCTTGTTCCTAACACCAGGTCCCTGTCACATAGCCACAGACCCCCTTAAAGAGAGTTGTGGACATCAGTTACGTGAGGCAGTGGACACAAGCCCCTCCACATGTAGATGATCTCTCCTGTTTACACAGTATTATAAATGACAACTGTTAGAGCTTGTTCCTACTGCCACTAGGAAAGCAGATGACTTTAAAAGCTTAATGGATGATGAAGTAGAAACAACTTAAAATCATATGCTGAGAATCAGTCATCATCTCTTTATAAACAAGAGCCATTTCTCTTTGCATTCTTGCCCTACAAGCACAATAGTTTCAGGGACATGTTACTGGTGAAGTTCGACTAGGCAACTTCAGTGTAAGTGATGGGAAATCTACCTACAGGTGAGCTCATGACAAGCAGGGGGCACAATGGGTTCAAGAATCCCCAGCAGAGAGATAATGTGGTGGGTGTGGAGGGAGACTCTTTATTCTCTGTGTTTTCCTTTCTTTTTAAAAATATTATTTATTTACTTTTATTTATACAAGTACATTGCAGCTGTCTTTAGACACACATCCGATGAGTGCATCAGATCCCATTACAGATGGTTGTGAGCCATCATGTGGTTGTTGGGTATTGAAACTTGGTCCTCTGGAAGAGCAGTCGGTGCTCTTAACCCCTGAGCCATCTCTCTAACCCTGCTGTATTCTTTCTTAACTTACATGTACCTAT
This sequence comes from Mus caroli, assembly GCF_978045245.1. Taxonomy (NCBI): domain Eukaryota; kingdom Metazoa; phylum Chordata; class Mammalia; order Rodentia; family Muridae; genus Mus; species Mus caroli. The sequence continues at coordinate 113,162,849 of NW_028227269.1, read as the reverse complement.
AGTGATTTACCTATAATTCTTTTATCCTCACTGTGAAGATCCTGTGTTAAACACTTCAAAGATTTGTATTTTCTCACTTTAAAAAAATATATATATATACCTTGCCTCCTGAGATCTTTCAGAAACTGAGCCACTATCCAGGCAGCTTACAGGAGCTGATCTGAATCCCTAGGTATATATATGATAGAGGACTGCCTGGTCTGGCCTAGTGGGAGAAGATGTACCTAACACTTAAGATATTTGAATTTCCAGGGAGTGGTTAGGTCTGGTGGTGGTGAGGAACCTTCTTGTAGATATCAGGGAGGGGGAATGGGATGAGGAACTATGAGAGGGTATACTGGTAGGGGGACAATGATTAAAAAGTAAAGAGATAATAGTAAAATTTATACAATGTATTCTGATCACTGATATTCCTTATAAATTTCTGTGAGAAACTTCACCAACTCACCTAACTGCGCCATTTAATTTTTTTTCTATAGAAAGAAGGGAACACATAAAAAAGTGGTATAAAAATAAAAAAAGACAACACACACACTTTCAAACCCATAAAATGCAACTCAGTGATCAAGATACATAGTCAAAAGCAAAATATAATAATCAATGCACATAACAATGAGAATAAACACCTACAAAAACACTGTTGAGTTCATTTTGTGTTGATCTCCTACTGCTAGTCATGAGTCCACCTTTAAATGTGGTTATAAGACCAACAATGATCCATTGGAGAAAGCTAATGTTTTCTTTAAACATGAATGCCAATTTCAGAAACTATTTTGTCGAAAGGTGAGAGCCTGTGGCCATGTCCTTCTCTCAAAACTATGTCTTCATTTGGATTGAGTCTGCATTTCCTGCCCATGCTGTCACAGTCTCTGTAGATTCACATGTGAATGAGCCTGTCATGCCTGGAAGTCATTTTCTTTTTGAGAGGCACTGTCATCCCATGCAGGAACCTGTGTTCAAAGACTTCTACACTAAAATAAAACACAAAGCTCACCCCTATGCTTTCTATTCAACTTTCTCCAAATACGTAACTCACATAACCATAGAGCATGACCTGCATGAGACAATACTAACAACTAAACTTCAAGTCTGCATATCACCAGTTATTCATGGATTGCTTACATTTATTATATTTCACAAAATAATGTATTGACAGATCCATAAAATACACACTACATTTCAAACACAAAATTAATCCATCAACATAAAGACATTACCAAATTTGTACTAGGCAACTATGTAGTGCTGATTATTTTTGACTATTTGTTTTGAAATCAATTTTTAAATTTTGTTGCTTTTTATTCCAAAATACACTTTTCCACTCCCAATATCCTTAATTTTTTGTCATACTACATGCATTCTATATCCTCTGTACTTTTTTTTTTATTTTTGCTTACCCAGGAGATACTTGATTCAATCTTCCCTCTCTTACCACCCTTTAGTATGGCTTATGCTACACCAATGTCTTATTCTCCATTTCCCACCACCATTTCATGTTTGAAATATCATGCATCAACTATTGACTTCTCTGTTTTCATTTACTTCTATTTTTCTATGTTATCTGCACAATATTCTTCAGACCTTAATGGCTTAAATGATTTCATACATTACCTGACTAGCAGTTTACAATATCAGCTTTCTGGTAAAATGTATCCACTACCACTTGACTGTTATGTAATGACAAATTGCTTTCTAATTGGATGTGCGGCCTGTTCCATAGAAAAGATTTCATCCCCAATGGAGGAGCTGGAGAAAGTACCCAAGGAGCTGAAAGGATCCGCAACCCTATGGGTCAAACAACATTATGAACTAACCAGTACCCCGGAGCTCTTGACTCTAGCTGCATATGTTTCAAAAGATGGCCTAGTCGGCCTTCACTGGAAAGAGAGGCCCATTGGACACGCAAACTTTATATGCCCCAGTACAGGGGAATGCCAGGGCCAAAAAAATGGGAATGGGTGGGTAGGGAAGTGGGGGGGGGGTATGGGGGACTTTTGGGATAGCATTGGAAATGTAATTGAGGAAAAGATGTAATAAAAATATTAAAAAAGAAAGAAAGAAAAGATTTCATCCAAGGTAAAAGTAGTCAAAATCCCATGTCTACAGATGACATTGGCATAGTAGACCCTTGTGGCATTGATAATGGTCAAGTTGTCAAACTGCCTTATTTTTATGTTTATACCTAGTAGATTATTGCTGTTCTCAGTCTGTAATGCCTAATGTAGACATGCCATAATAGACAAGGTACAGAGAATGAATCTCTGTGTACTTAGTCATCGATAAGACATCTTTATAAATACCCCACCAAAAACCTAAGGATCATCACAAATGAGGGATTGGAAAGAACATAAGGTCCAGAATATTGGGTGTAGAGACATGAAATAAAGTCTCAGGACTTGTCATGGTCACATAAACTCTCAGCAGCTATAGTTACCAGCACAAGACAATAGCAAATCAATCCAGTTAGAGTTACAATCTGAGAGCTTATGCAATAGCTGAGCAGATAAAAATATCTCCTGGAAAGCTTAGCTATTTAATTTCTGTACCCATATCATACAATATAATAATTGAATTTCCTAAGTTATCCTCTTAGGATCACACATACACACTGGCATATGTGTGTTCTGTTCTTACCACTAAAGATTGTATATATTTTTTTTGTAAATATTACAACATGGATAGGGAGGAATGCCACAGGACTCACATCATGCTGAGGGTTTATTGACATTTGATGACCAATGGGGAAATTTAATCCCATTTTTGGAATGTTTTGTAGGTTCCCTATGTACTATTGAATAACCTCACCTATATGTATATAAATAGCATTAATTGTACATGCTATATTATTAGTTAATGAAATAAAATAGGCCTGGATGTTGGAAGAGAGACATATTAAAAGTTCCCAACAGACACCAGAAAGACATAGTAGAGGTAGATGTGATCGTTGTATATTTCATTTATGAATGAAAATTGCAAAGAACAAAGAATTTTGTAAATATTTCATTTTTTATAAGTTTAGAACTTTTATACAAATGTATTGTGTACACTGTGAATATTTTCCCCATAATCTATATCATTGTTTTTCTTGCTCTTATTTTTTAATTTACTATAGTAGACAATTTCATTTAAACATCATATGTATATGTATGCATAATTCAATCTAAGAGTGCAGTATATAAGAACTGAGAGATTCATTCAATGTTTATGTTTCTAGTATAACCATAATTAATATAATCATCTTGAGTTGCATCCATTTTACTAAAATTAACGTAAGTATTTTATTCCTTTCTGATGAAAAATGTTTATATGTGTGTGTGTGTGTGTGTGTGTATTTTATGTATGTGTGTGTGTGTCCGTCCGTATCTTCTTGATGTAATATTCTTTTGAAAGTTACATATTTTATTTATATAATTTAGCTATAATGCTTCTGCAATAATCCTTTATGTACAAATATTTTCGAAGTATAATTATTTTGGTCATTTTTATGGGCCTTTTCTTATATAATAAGTTGGAATATCAAATGTTAACTCTATGTACTGAGACAGACAGAGACAGAGACAGAGAGAGAGAACCACAAGTATGTAGCCATGATATATGGGCAAAACATAAGTGATATAAAAGGAGTTTATCAAGGAAATATTAGGAAGAATGTATGCAAAAATACCATTGAATTCTTTTTTTTTTTTTTTTTTTTGGCTATCAACTGCTAAGCATATCCTTATGGTTAACTGTGCTTAACATTCCCTGCGAGACTCCACTGGAGAAAACTAATTATTCATTTACATGTAAGTGTCAATTGCAGTTCTTGTTTAGGGCTGAGGTCCTGTGTCCATTTCCTTCTTCTAACTTGGGAATTTTATCTGGGTTGAAATGGTTCTGGCTCTGTGCCTGCACCTAGAGTCTCTGTGAATTCATATGTGCATGAATCCAGTTGTGGCTGGAAGATGCTCTTTCTTTGGAGTCATGCAACTGCTCTGGCACATGTAATCTACTCAATTTTAAAATAATTTACTCTATTTTTATCTCTACTTTACTATATCGCCTTGGTAAATTTCTAATAGTATAATGGTCCAATTCTAGTCTTTAAGTTTCTACAATTCAATACACTAAACAAAATACTCAAATCTTGGAACATGTATGAATGAGAACATGAAGCAATTGTCTAATGGACATGGATGAAACATTTATTTATGCTTTATTGGAAATTTGGGGAGATCTCTTCCTCGATATGCTGTGAAAAGACCATGAGTATCGTGCTGTGAATAAACATGAATGTATGAACATCTGTATAATAAGATGTAGAGTCATTTGAGTACATGTGTGAGAGGGATATTGCTGGGAAACAACATAATTCTATTTATTATTTTTTGGCCAATTTTAATAGGAAATGCTTCATCTCATGTAAGTGTGGTTTTTGAAGCTCATCTTTAGAGACAATATAGGCCCTAGTAGACTTCAGATAAATTGACAATGATCCGGTTGTCAAATTACCTTATAAATATTTGTGTTTATTCCCAGTAGACTGTCTGAGAGTTGATGAAAGAGGATCATACGTGGTGTGTGTAAAGATTGATGCAGATATTCATGAGTGGCAGAGTGCTGAGAATGACTGACAGAATACTCATCCACAGAGGAGTTATTTAACCAACCTCTCATCCAAAATCAAGGACCATCATAAAACAGGGAAAAGAAAGGATGCAAGATACAGAGAATGGGGTTAAAGGAGATCAAATTTTCTCTCCAGGGATTTAACTGTTCTTAGTGCACATATGAACTCTCAGTAGCTATACTTACCAGCACAAGGCACACACACAAAAAACAAGTGAACATTACCACCTGAGCGACTTCCAAATTACTGAACAGGTAAAAATGTCGACTGGTAAGCTTAGCAGTATGAGGTAAATGCCTTAGAATTGAATGACAGAAGTCATCCTCTGAGGTTAATATATCCACATTGGTGCATTTATCCCCTGAACTCATCATATAAGAATTAAAACAATTACAACACAGGTAGGAGGAATAATTGATGGCCCACACCAGGCTGAAAGTCTTTTGTCATTTCATGAATTTGAACAAAATATATTCATTTTTTCAAGAGAAGACTTATGTAGGCTCACTCTTTATGTATATATATATATATATATATATATATATTATATAAAATACTAATTAAACTCGCTGTGTTATAAGTTAATGAAACGGGCAAAGTGAAATGTTGGCAATGAGAGTTATTGGAAGCTCCCAATGGGAACCACAGGGACCTAGTAGTGGTAGATAGTGGTGAGATTCCTGAGAGTGGTTGTATATTATAGCATGCTTCATATATAAAAATCCTTATGAAATATAGAAATAACAACTTTACATATGTATGATTTTTTTCATATGTCTATTTTGTATACTGTGTATATTTTTCCTGTCACCTCTTGTCCATCCTATTTTCCCTTTATTCCATTTATTATTAGGGAATTTCATTGATGTAATATCATGTATTTACATAAATAGTCATGTATGACATGAAATATGGAAGAGTTGCTAATGAGAGTCTCATTTAATGTCTATGATTTTGAGATTGTCATCATTAATACAGTTATCTCTACTTATATCCATTTTTCCAAATGCAATTTAAACTTCTTAAATATTTCTGGGCAAGAAATATGTGTGTGTGTGTGTGTGTGTGTGTGCCTGTGTAATTTACAATATATATGTAACCATGCCTTTCTGATAAAATAATTTTTGACCCACATATAGCTTATTCCTGTAATTTACTGAGAATCCTCCTGCAATAATCACTGATAGGTAAATAGTTTTAAAGCACATTTACTTTTAGTCATTTTATTGAGTTTTGAAGCATATAACCTGTTAGAAAGGCAAAAATTAATTACATATATTCAAAAGAAGACTGTAAACTATAAAAGCTGGTTTTTGGAATTTTCCATAATTATCATCAATATCTTCATCATCATCTTCATCTTCACTGAGTATTATCTATAAATCACATGTTAACGTATCCCAGAGTGGATCAACAGACTGAGGCGGCATATAGATTGAGGTAGTCTTCCTTGTAGTTACAACCATACCAGCCGTCCAGGCCTCATAGAAAGTGTATTGGATGCATTTCCTCAGAGAGGAACTAGATTTGGACTTGAGCATTCTGCTGCCTGACCCATGTGTCTTTTCATTACTTCCTCTCCAATTCTTCTCTAGATGGACTAGGTTCTTATGTAAGATGTACGCTGCTCATGAATATGCAAATTACTTGAGTTTATGGCAGTAAATACAGGAATGTCCACACCCTGAAAACAGCCTTTGATCAGTGTCCTCTCCACAGTCCCTGAACACACTGACTCTAACCATGGGATGGAGCTGCATCTTTCTCTTGCTCCTGTCAGTAACTGCAGGTAAGGGGCTCACCATTTCCAAATCTGAAGAAGAGAAATGGCCTGGGATGTCACTCACATCCACTCTGCCTTTCTCTTCACAGGTGTCCACTCTGAGGTCCAGCTTCAGCAGTCTGGAGCTGAGCTGGTGAGGCCTGGGTCCTCAGTGAAGCTGTCCTGCAAGACTTCTGGATATACATTCACAAGCTACGGTATAAACTGGGTGAAGCAGAGGCCTGGACAGGGCCTGGAATTTATTGGATATATTTATCTTGGAAATGATTATACTGAGTACAATGAGAAGTTCAAGGGCAAGGCCACACTGACTTCAGACACATCCTCCAGCACAGCCTACATGCAGCTCAGCAGCCTGACATCTGAGGACTCTGTGATCTGTTTCTGTGCAAGACACAGTGTATTAACCACATCCTGAGTGTGTCAGAAATACTGGAGAGCAAGAAGCTGTGCTGGAACTGAGATGACAGAAAGATTAATCTTTAGACTTTTTCAGAAATCGTCATTTTGAATTTCCATTTATTTCCTCCTCCTCACTGCCCTATAGTGCCTTTGTCAGCTTTCTAAAGGTCTATCTATGGGTAAAGTGAGGCTGTTTGGTAAACCCACAGTTTACCATACCTTGTGAATTTCTTCATCAGTGACCACCTCCATTGACATATTTCTTATTCAATAAAACAATAAAAATGGAAATTTTTTTATGCATGATAAAAATATCACTGTATCCTGAGAGAGCAGAACTTTTTTGAAAATGTTGGGGATAATGTATAATAGTAATTTGATCTATGAAATGCAAATCACCAATATTTGGGCAAGCAACACTGCTTCATAATCTTAAATAATTAGTGACCTCAAGTGTGTTAATTATTGTCCCACATTCCAGCAGAATTTCATGGTCTCTTAGAAGGTGGGAAATATTTTTATCAGAATGCAGACGCATGTAAATATATCTGTAGGTTGGTCAAAATATCATTAAATCACTTTTCATCGAACTCCTTTACCAACACAATGTCTATGCCTGTTAATTGAGGTAGGTTCTGAGATATACATAAGTGTTTGATCTCATATTTACTTCCTTCCCAGTCTCAGTAATCATCCCTACAGTCACTAGACTTTTTGGAACATGGACCTATACTGATACAGCATCAACTCTCATAGTCCATTGCATACCTGTTGCTCAGCTTTGTTTTGTAGAGTAATTGTGAACGTGTGTCTCTGCATGCACATGTGGGTCTTATGTTTGTTTTTGGTGGCTTTCCTCTGTTTGTTTGTTTCGTCTTATTCCCATTTGTTTGCTTTTCCTTCATCTCACTGTATTTCTTTTTTCTTATGTTTAGTTTCTGTCTATCTTCTAATTAGATACTAAAAACAGAATTATACTAGGAGAAGATTGGGTAGGTGTTGAGGAATGGAAATCAGTAATAAGAATATATTGCGTGAAGAAATCTGTTTTCAATAAAAATAGAAAAATATATCTTTAAATATTAATAAATAAACTAATAATTCTGATAATATCATTTTCTGTAAATATCTCATAAGATCAAATGCCTATACTTTAGGTATCATGTCTTTGTTTAAATTGTTCAAAGTATAATCAGAAGCCAGGTATGAGGGGATTTAAGCATAAGGAATATGTAAAAACATAATTCTAAGTCATATTGCAATACAGAATTACAATATTTGGGTTTTATCCTCTCTTCATCTCTCTCTCTCTCTCTCTCTCTCTCTCTCTCTCTCTCTCTCTCTCTCTCTCTCTCTCCCTCTCTCTCTCTCTCTCTCTCTCTCTCTCTCCCTGTAAGATCTTTTCCATTACTAATCTCTAAGTGTATAGAGAAGTTTATATTACTTTTATTTCTCCTCTTTGCAGGTGTCTAAGGGGGAAACAGAGCCTGTGAAGGGATAATAATGAGAATGTTGTACAGAATGACTTTGCCAATCTGGACAAGATTTTGGGGATTCTAAGCACAGGCAGTTTAGTGTAGGTATATTTCAATACAATAGAATTTGGAAAAGGATCTCCAGGCAACAATCATTTTCTTAATAATTCTAAATGCAGTTGCTCAATGAAGTTTAAGGTATGACCATAGTTAAAAAAATCATGATGTTCTTCTTCAGACCAATTGCCCTTAGGAATATCGATGCAAAAACACTCAATAAAATTCTGACAAACCGAATCCAAGAACACATCAAAATGATCATCCATGATGATCAAGTAGGCTTCGTTCTAAGGATGCAGGGATGGTTTAATATATGGAAAACCATCTATGCAATCAAATATATAAACAAATTCAAAGACAAAACATCACAATCATCTTGTTAGATGCTGAGAAAGCATTTGACAAAATCCAATACCCATTCATGATAAAAGTCTTGGAATGATCAGGAATTCAAGGCCAGCACATAAACATAATAAAAGCAATATATAGAAAACCAGTAGCCAACATCAAAGTAAATGGAGAGAAACTTGAAGCAATCCCACTAAAATCAGGGACTAGACAAGGCTGCCCACTTTTCCCCTACCTATTGAGTATATTACTTGATGTCCTAACCAGAGCAATTAGACAACAAAAGGAAATCAAAGGGATACAAATTGTAAAGGAAGTTGTCAAAATATCACTATTTGCAGATGATATGATAGTATGTATGTGACCCTAAAAATTCCATCAGAGAATTCCTAAACCTGATAAACAGCTTTCATGCAGTAGTTAGATATAAATGATATAACTAAGGAAGTATAAGATCTGAATGATAAGAACTTCACGTCTCTGTGGAAATAAATCGAAGAAGATCTAAGAAGATAGAAAGATCCCCTATGCTCATGGATTGTCAGGACTAACATAGGAAAAATGGCTAACTTGCCGAAAGCAATCTACAGGTTCAATGCAATTCCCCATCAAAATTCCAACTCAATTTGTCACCAAATTAGAAAGGGCAATTTGCAAATTCATCTGGAATAACAAAACACCTAGGATAGCAAAAAATATTTGCAGAAATTTGGACATAGTATCACCTAAAGATCCAGCAATAGTACTCCTCAGCATATTCCCAGAAGATATTCCAACATGTAATAAGGACAAATGCTCTACTATGCTCATAGCAGCCTTATTTATAATAGCCAAAAGTTGGAAAGAACCCCAATGTCCGTCAACAGAGGAATGGATACAGAAAATGTGGTATGTTTATTCACTAGAGTACTACTCAGCTATTAAAAACAATGAATTTATGAAATATTTAGACAAATGGATAGATTTGGAGGATATCATCCTAAGTGAGGTAACCAAATCAGAAAAGAACACACATGATATGCACTCACTGGTATGTGGATATTAGCCCAGAAATGTAGAATACCCAAGATACAATTTGCAAAACACAAGAAAATCAAGAAAAAGTAAGACCAAAGTGTGAATAAAATCCATGTGTGCATTTAGTCAAGGAAAACTCCTGCATAGACATTGTACCAGATCAGCAAGTGTTTTGATCTTCATATTAGTTAAACTTGGTAGAATAAACTCATATTATTTATTTACCGTCTTACAGAATTTGGACATTTTTGAATGGAGGATATTATGTGAGGAGGATTTCTATATACATCCATACTACTCCTGTGCATTGCAACCTATGAGAACCATCAGCACAGCATATGATGGAGTATGAAGTACAGCATTATAGACATTACCCAGCATATCAGGGGTTATAAAATACCAAGACACAACCATTTAGAACCCTGAATTGTAGGGATAAATCTTCCTGTACGGAAGAAGTCCCTGATGCTCTGAGGATGCTGCCATGTAAACTGACAATTCATAAGATACCACATGAATTCTGACCAGGGATGGAAGATAAAACATGCATGTTACTGGTGTTATTTCTATCCTGTAATATTATGTGCATCTAATTAATGAAACAGAAGTTAAAGTACAATAGGTATGAATATTCTGAATCCATATAATATGTATTTGTAGGATGTTTAAATATACTTCATATAGTTAAGTACATATGTACACAAAGTCCTAAAGAGTGGGACTGGTTTCTCTCAATCCTGAGTTAACACTTCAAAACTATCCTCCATTTGTGAAACATCAACTTCTAAACAGCTTTACTACCACATGCCTTGCCCATAAATAAGAGGAGCCTGGATTGGAAAGCTATTCTGGTAGAGATAAAGCTTTATAAGTACACAGATTCTCTGTCTATTAGGTTCTATATCATGGGGATTTCCTCTCAACCCTCACCCCATTAAATGGATGCACATGCAGGTTGAGAAACAGATTGAGTTGAAGATAGACTTGCTTGCTTTCTACTTCCTTGTCAATGTGAATTTCTTTTGGGCTCTTAATTTTTCTGTGAGTACCATGGTTCTTCCTCATTTTGTTGTACGTGACTACTCCAGTAATTCCTACATGGTAACATGGGGGCAATATATAATAGCTCAAGACTCATCATTGTACTGCTGCCCTCCTCTGCTCTGTCCAAGGTACAGCCTGATGAAGGTAACAACGACCCTGATCTCTGCTGTTTAGACATTATTACAAATTGATACTGCTAGAGTAGTATCCAACTGCCACTAGGAAAGAGGGTGACTTTAAAAGAAGTATTGAGGATAATGTAGAAACAACTTAAATCCAGACACTGAGACAGGAGTCATCTCCAGATAAACAAGAGCAATTTTTCCCCGAGGCTCAACCAAGTAAGCACACTCTTTTTAGGGTAACCTTACTGCTCAAGTCAGACAGGGCAACTTTATGAGAAATCTACTTGCAGGTGAGATCTGGACCAGCAGGGGGCAAAATGGGGCCAAGAATAGTTAGCAGAGAGATGCTGTTGGTGTGGAGGGGACTCTGTATCTTCTGTTGTTTTCTATCTTAACTTACATTTATGTATTTTGATTGATATGTAATGTTTCCATGCTCAAAGGCAGTGAAGATTCTTTGTTAGACACTTCAGAGATGTATATATATCAAAATGTATATCATATATATTCATGTCTTCAATATGTAATCTTCTCTTGACCTATACACAGTTTATTTACATACTTCAGTTCTGTTAATGCTGCAATAATCACGCATGTATAAAAGTTTCTGAAGTATCTTTAGTTTTGGTTATCTTTTCTAATGTATAAGATATTGGAAAAACAAATGTTAATTGTATGTATTGAAATGAGGCTGTGAATTCTAAGTTAGCTGTTTTTGAAAATTCCCATCACTAGTGTCTTCCTTGTAAACACCTGTAAATCCATCTGTCAACTGTGTCACAAGTGGGGCGACTGTCACAGGCTGCAAATCTTTTTAGTGCACAGGCTCAAATGTTACATCCATTGCCTCAACACAAGGTTCAGGGATGAGGTATGAGTTGAATTTCCTCAGACAAGATTAGGACTTGGGATTCAGCATCCTGACTCCTGACCCAGGTGCCCCCTCTTCTCCAGCATTATGCTTATCTAATATGTATCCTGCTCATGAATATGCAAATCCTATGAGTCTACAGTGGTAAATATAGGGTTGTCTACATGACACAAAAACATAAGATCACTGTTCTCACTACAATTACTGAGCACACAGGACCTCACAATGGGATGGAGCTGTATCATCCTTTTCTTGGTAGTAACAGTTACAGGTAAGGGGCTCACAGTAGCAGGCTTGAGGTCTGGACACATTCTTGGGTTACAATGACATTCAATCTGTCTTTCTCTCCACAGGTGTCAACTCCCAGGTCCAACTGCAGCAGTCTGGGGCTGAGCTGGTGAGGCCTGGGACTTCAGTGAAAATGTCCTGCAAGGCTTCTGGCTACACCTTCACCAGCTACTGGATGGACTGGGTAAAAAAGAGTCCTGGACAAGGCTTTGAGTGGATTGGAAATATTAATCCTAATAGTGGTGGTACTTACTACAATGAGAAGTTCAAGAGCAAGGCCACACTGACTGTGGACAAGTCATCCAGCACAGCCTACATGCAGCTCAGCAGCCTGACATCTGAGGACTCTGCGGTCTATTACTGTGCAAGACACAGTGTTGCAACCACATCCTGAGAGTGTCAGAAACCCTGGAGGAGTAGCAAACTGCCCTGGGACTGAGGAGACTCAAAGAAGCTTTGCTTGTAGACTTGCTCAGCTACAGACATTTAGATAGTCAGTTTCTGTGTGTTTTCCTTAGAGTCCTGTAGTGCTTTTGTCCACTTTGCAAATGGACATCGATTAATCATGTGAGAGTGATTTAGAACGCTCCTAGAGTATCCCATACCTTGTCAATCACCTTCCTCACCAGTGACCATTTCTGTTGACATATTTCTTATGTAATAAAACAATAAAAAAGAAACTGGTTAGGCACGATAAAAATACGCATGGGTTTTTAGAAACAGCAGAACTTCCACTGGATTTGCTAGGTTTAAAGTATAATATGAATTTGACCTGTAAAAGCCCACCAACTTCTGGGTAAACAAAAAAGTACTTTCATCACTGTCTTATGTGACTTCATTTGATTTCTCTATTGTATAGTCTCATAGAAGTTCCAGGCTCTTAGAATATAACAGGTTCATAATTAACAGTTCGTCCTGGTACATTTTTCCTTTGATGAGTATGAGTTTTCATTCCTTATCCTTTTTGATAACTTTTGGTGGATAGTTGATTTTAGTTGATATTAGAATGGCTGCTACAGCTTGTTTCTTGCTACCACTTTATTGGAAATAGTTTTCATCCTTTTACTCTCTTATGATCTTTTAGAGCAGACCTCATCTGAGACTGGCAGGCTGAGTTGTCACAGTTGGTGAGGCAGGATGATCTGCCCTTCATTCAGGTTTAGGTAGATGTTTATTTATATTTTTAATTTTGTGTAATATTCACATTTGAAGTAGCACTTAATAATTCTTTCAATTTCCTCAATGTTTGTTGTCGTATCTACCTTGTCATTTCTGATGTCATTTGGATACAGTTTGTCTGTCTTTTCATTAATTTGGCTTAGGGTTTGTCGGTCTTGTTGATTTTCTCACAGAACCAGCTTGTGATTTGCTTGATTCTTTTATTGTTCCTTTTCTTTATGATTGATTTCTGTCCTGTATTTGATGATTTTGTGCTGTCTGCTTCTCTTGAGTGTGCTTGCTTTTTTTTTTTAATTCTCTTTTTTAATATCTCATTTTTATTAGGTATTTTCTTCATTTACATTTCAAATGCTGTCCCCAAAGTCTCCCATTACCCCCTCCCCCCCGAACTCCCCTACCCACCCACTCCCACTTTCTGGCCCTGGCTTTCCCCTATACTGAGGCATATAAAGTGTACAACACCAAGGGGCCTCTCTTCCCAATGATGGCTGAGTAGGCCATCTCCTGCTACAGATGTGTGCTTGCTTTTTATTTCCCCCAAATCTTTAAGGTGTATATTTAGGTTTCTAGTATAAGATCTCTCTAATTTCCTTCTTTAAAAAAATATTTTATGAGGAGCAGGGAGCGCCATCTTGGTTCTGGGACTCCACCGAACTTAGGAACTTAGTCTGCACAGGTGAGAGTGTGCACCACAGAGGCACACAGCTTCTGGGACAGGCAGGAGCCACAGAGCCGCTGAGGCAGCACCCTTTTGGGGCCGCAGACATCCGGCACCCTCCCAGCCGGAGGACAGTGGTCCGCCCTGCAAGGGAGCCCTCTGCCTCAGGAGCAGGGAGCACAATCTTGGTTCTGGGATTCTGCTGAACTTAGGAACTTAGTCTGCACAGGTGAGAGTGTGCACCACAGAAGCTGTCAGTGGTGCTGTGGTGCACACTCTCACCTGTGCAGACTAAGCAACACAGCATCTGGGAAAGGTCCTGTTTTGGGCCTTCTTCTTCGGCCAGGAGGAGGTCCAAACACCAGATATCTGTGCACCTTCCCTGTAAGAGGAGAGCTTGCCAGCAGAGAGTGCTCTAACCACTGAAACTCAGAGGAGAGAGCCTGTCTCCCAGGTCTGCTGATAGACGTTAATCAGAATCACCAGAAGAACAATCTCTAAACAGAGACAACTATAACAACTAACTCCAGAGATTACCAGATGGTGAAAGGTAAACGTAAAAATCTTACTAACAGAAACCAAGATCACTCACCATCATCAGAACCCAGCACTCCCACTTCGCCCAGTCCAGGGCACCCCAACACACCCAAAAAGCTAGACCTGGATTTAAAAGCATATCTCATGATGATGGTAGAGGTCATCAAGAAGGACTTTAATAACTCACTTAAAGAATTACAGGAGAACATTGCTAAAGAGTTACAAGTCCTTAAAGACAAACAGGATAATACAATCAAACAGGTAGAAGTCCTTAAAGAAAAACAGGAAAACACATCCAAACAGATGATGGAAATGAACAAAACCATACTAGACCTAAAAAGGGAAGTAGACACAATAAAGAAATCCCAAAATGAGGCAACACTGGAGATAGAAACCCTAGGAAAAAAATCTGGAACCATAGATGCGAGCATCAGCAACAGAATACAAGAGATGGAAGAGAGAATCTCAGGTGCAGAAGATTCCATAGAGAACATCGGCACAACAATCAAAGAAAATGGAAAATGCAAAAAGATCCTAACTCAAAACATTCAAGAAATCCAGGACACAATCCAGGACCAAACCTACGGATAATAGGAGTGGATGAGAATGAAGATTTTCAAATCAAAGGACCAGCAAACATCTTCAACAAAATTATAGAAGAAAACTTCCCAAATCTAAAGAAAGAGATGCCCATGAACATACAAGAAGCCTACAGAACGCCAAATAGACTGGATCAGAAAAGAAATACCCCCCAACACAGAATAATCAGAACAACAAATGCAATAAATAAAGACAGAATACTAAAAGCAGTAAGAGAAAAAGGCCAAGTAACATATAAAGGCAAGCCTATCAGAATTACACCAGATTTTTCACCAGAGACTATGAAAGCCAGAAGATCCTGGACAGATGTTATACAGACACTAAATGAACACAAATTCCAGCCCAGGCTACTATACCCAGCCAAACTCTCAATTAACATAGATGGAGAAACAAAAGTATTCCACAACAAAACCAAATTCACACATTATCTTTCCACGAATCCAGCCCTTCAAGGGATAATAACAAAAAAAAAAAAAAAAAAAAAAAAAAAAAAAAAAAAAAAAAAACAATACAAGGACGGGAACCACGCCCTAGAAAAAACAAGAAGGTAATCCCTCAACAAACCTAAAAGAAGACAGCCACAAGAACAGAATGCCAACTTTAACAACAAAAATAACAGGAAGCAACAATTACTTTTCCTTAATATTTCTTAATATCAATGGACTCAACTCCCCAATAAAAAGACATAGACTAACAAACTGGCTACACAAACAAGACCCAACATTTTGCTGCTTACAGGAAACTCATCTCAGAGAAAAAGACAGACACTACCTCAGAATGAAAGGCTGGAAAACAATTTTCCAAGCAAATGGTATGAAGAAACAAGCTGGAGTAGCCATTCTAATATCTGATAAGATTGACTTCCAACCCAAAGTCATCAAAAAAGACAGAGAGGGGCACTTCATACTCATCAAAGGTAAAATCCTCCAAGAGGAACTATCAATTCTGAATATCTATCCTCCAAATACAAAGGCAGCCACATTCATTAAAGAAACTTTAGTAAAGCTCAAAGCACACATTGCACCTCACACAATAATAGTGGAAGACTTCAACACACCACTTTCACCAATGGACAGATCATGGAAACAGAAACTAAACAGGGACACAGTGAAACTAACAGAAGTGATGAAACAAATGGATTTAACAGATATCTACAGAACATTTTATCCTAAAACAAAAGGATATACCTTCTTCTCAGCACTCCATGGTACCTTCTCCAATATTGACCACATAATTGGTCACAAAACAGGCCTCAACAGATACAAAAGTATTGAAATTGTCCCATGCATCCTAACAGATCACCATGGACTAAGGCTGATCTTCAATAACAAAAGAAATAATAGAAAGCCAACATTCACATGGAAACTGAACAACACTCTTCTCAATGATACCTTGGTCAAGGAAGGAATAAAGAAAGAAATTAAGGACTTTTTAGAGTTCAATGAAAATGAAGCCACAACATACCCAAACTTATGGGATGCAATGAAAGCATTTCTAAGAGGAAAACTCATAGCTCTGAGTGCCTCCAAAAAGAAACTAGAGAGAGCACACATTAGCAGCTTGACAACACACCTAAAAGCACTAGAACAAAAGGAAGCAAATTCACCCAAGAGGAGTAGACGGCAGGAAATCATCAAACTCAGGGGTGAAATCAACCAAGTGGAAACAAGAAGAACTATTCAAAGAATCAACCAATCAAGGAACTGGTTCTTTGGGAAAATCAACAAGATAGATAAACCCTTAGACAGACTCCCTAGAGGGCACAGGGAAAGCATTCTAATTAACAAAATCAGAAATGAAAAAGGAGACATAACAACAGATCGTGAAGACATCCAAAACACCATCAGATCCTTCTACAAAAGGCTATACTCAACAAAACTGGAGAACCTGGATGAAATGGAGAAGTTTCTAGACAGATACCAGGTACCAAAGTTGAATCAAGATCAGGTTAATGATCTAAACAGCCCTATATCCCCCAAAGAAATAGAAGCAGTCATTAATAGGTTCCCAACCAAAAAAGCCCAGGACCAGATGGGATTAGTGCAGAGTTCTATCAGACCTTCAAAGAAGATCTAATCCCAGTTCTTCACAAACTATTCCACAAATTAGAAACAGAAGGTACTCTACCCAACTCATTCTATGAAGCCCCAATACTCTGATACCTAAACCACAAAAAGACCCAATAAAGATAGAAAACTTCAGACCAATATCCCTTATGAATATTGATGCAAAAATCTTCAATAAAGTTCTTGCTAACCGAATCCAAGAACACATCAAAACAATCATCCATCCTGACCAAGTAGGTTTCATCCCAGGGATGCAGGGATGGTTCAATATACAGAAATCCATCAACGTAATCCAGTATATAAACAAACTCAAAGACAAAAACCACATGATCATCTCGTAAGATGCGGAAAAAACATTTGACAAGATCCAACACCCATTCATGATAAAAGTCTTTGAAAGATCAGGAACTCAAGGCCCATACCTAAACATGATAAAAGCAATCTACAGCAAGCCAGTAGCCAACATCAAAATAAATGGTGAGAAGCTTGAAGCAATCCCTCTAAAATCAGGGACTAGACAAGGCTGTCCACTTTCTCCATACCTATTCAACATTGTACTTGTAGTCCTAGCCAGAGCAATTCGACAACAAAAGGAGATCAAAGGGATACAAATTGGAAAAGATGAAGTCAAAATATCACTTTTTGCAGATGATATGATAGTATATATAAGTGACCCTAAAAATTCCACCAGAGAACTCCTAAACCTGATAAACAGCTTCGGTGAAGTAGCTGGATATAAAATTAACTCAAACAAATCAATGGCCTTTCTCTACACAAAGAATAAACAGGCTGAGAAAGAAATTAGGGAAACAACACCCTTCTCAATAGTCACAAATATAAAATATCTTGGCGTGACTCTAACTAAGGAAGTGAAAGATCTGTATAATAAAAACTTCAAGTTTCCGAAGAAAGAAATTATAGAAGATCTCAGAAGATGGAAAGATCTCCCATGCTCATGGATTGGCAGGATCAACATTGTAAAAATGGCTATCTTGCCAAAAGCAATCTACAGATTCAATGCAATCCCCATCAAAATTCCAACTCAATTCTTCAATGAATTAGAAAGTGCAATCTGCAAATTCATCTGGAATAACAAAAAACCTAGGATAGCAAAAACTCTTCTCAAGGATAAAAGAACCTCTGGTGGAATCACCATGCCGGACCTAAAGCTTTACTACAGAGCAATTGTGATAAAAACTGCGTTGTACTGGTATAGTGACAGAGAAGTAGTCCAATGGAATAGAATTGAAGACCCAGAAATGAACCCACACACCTATGGTCACTTGATCCTCCTCAAGGGAGCTAAAACCATCCAGTGGAAGAAAGACAGCATTTTCATCAAATGGTGCTGGCACAACTGGTTGTTATCATGTAGAAGAATGCGAATGGATCCATTCCTATCTCCTTGTACTAAGGTCAAATCTAAGTGGATCAAGGAACTTCACATAAAACCAGAGACACTGAAACTTATAGAAGAGAAAGTGGGTAAAACCCTTGAAGATATGGGCACAGGGCAAAAATTCTTGAATAGAACAGCAATGGCTTGTGCTGTAAGATCGAGAATTGACAAGTGGGACCTC
Source organism: Mus caroli (assembly GCF_978045245.1). NCBI lineage: Eukaryota > Metazoa > Chordata > Mammalia > Rodentia > Muridae > Mus > Mus caroli. Next base: position 113,144,207 of record NW_028227269.1, on the reverse strand, counting down.
ATGAAACTGCGAAGCTTCTCCAAGGCAAAGGACACCATCAAAAAGACAAAAAAAAAAAAAAAAAAAAAAAAAAAAACAAAAAAAAAACACACCAAGAGATTGGGAAAGGATCTTTACCTATCCAAAATCAGATAAGGGACTAATATCCAATATATATAAAGAACTCAAGAAGGTGGACTCCAGAAAATCAAATAACCACATTAAAAAATGGGGCTCAGAACTGAACAAAGAATTCCACCTGAGGAATACCGAATGGCAGAGAAGAACCTGAAAAAATGTTCAACATCCTTAATCATCAGGGAAATGCAAATCAAAACAACCCTGAGATTCCACCTCACACCAGTCAGAATGGCTAAGATCAAAATTCAGGTGACAGCAGATGCTGGCGAGGATGTGGAGAAAGAGGAACACTCCTCCATTTTTGGTGGGATTGCAAGCTTGTACAACCACTCTGGAAATCAGCCTGGGTGTTCCTCAGAAAATTGGACATAGTACTACCGGTGGATCCAGCAATACCTCTCCTGGGCATATATCCAGAAGATGTCCCAACTGGTAAGAAGGACACATGCTCCACTATGTTCATAGCAGCCTTATTTATAATAGCCAGGAGCTGGAAAGAAACCAGATGTCCCTCAACAGAGGAATGGATACAGAAATTATGGTACATTTTCACAATGGAGTACTACTCCGCTATTAAAAAGAATGAATTTATGAAATTCCTAGCCAAATGGATGGACCTGGAGGGCATCATCTTGAGTGAGGTAACACAATTACAAAGGAACTCACACAATATGTATTCACTGAGAAGTGGATATTAGCCCAAAACTTAGGATAGCCAAGATATAAGATACAATTTGCTAAACTTTTGAAACTCAAGTCGAATGAAGACCAAAGTGTGGACACTATGCCCCTTCTTAGAATTGGGAACAAACACCCATGGAAGGATTTACAAAGACAAAGTTTGGAGCTGTGATGAAAGGATGGACCATCTAGAGACTGCCATATCCAGGGATCCATCCCATAATCAGCTTCCAAATGCGGACACCATTGCATACACTAGCAAGATTTTGCTGAAAGGACCCAGATATAGCTGTCTCTTGTGAGACTATGCCGGGGCCTAGCAAACACAGAAGTGGATGCTCACAGTCAGCTATTGGATCGATCACAGGGCTCCCAATGGAGAAGCTAGAGAAAGTACCCAAGGAGTTAAAGAGATCTGCAACCCTATAGGGGGAACAACATGGTGAACTAACCAGTACCCCTGAGCTCTTGTCTCTAGCTGCCTATGTATTGAAAGATGGCCTAGTCGGCCATCACTGGAAAGAGAGGCCTATTAGACTTGCAAACTTTATATTCCCCAATACAAGGGAATGCCAGGGCCAAAAGAATGGGAATGGGTGTGTAGGGAAGTGGGGGGGCGTATGGGGGACTTTTGGGATAGCATTGGAAATGTAATTGAGGAAAATACGTAATAAAAATATTAAAAATTAATAAAAAATATTTTACTTTTTTATATTCCAAATGTTGGCCCCATGCTGATTCCTCTATCCAAGAATTCTTCACCTTATACTCTCTTCCCTTTGCCTCAAAGAGGGAGCTCCCTCCCACCTTCTCACTCCTCCTGATCCCTGCTTTGCTAGGTCATCACATCAATGCAGAATTAAGTTCATCCACTACCATTGGTTCCAGACAAGACAGTTCTTTACTATGTATGTCCCAGGTGCTTCAGTCTAGCTCATATGTGTTCTTTGGTTGGTGGCATAGTCTTTGAGAGTTTCTGCAGTTCTACTGTGATTCTCATTGCAGATCTTTAAGATTCTGAGTTTTCACCTGGTTAGTTGCTTTGATTTTTCTCTAAGCAGGCTTTTTTTTTTTTTTTTTTTTTTTTTTGCATTAACTGTTCATCCATTATTGTTAATTCTGGCATATTTCAGCCATAAATCCAAAAATGTTTCGGTTTCTAAGGGTCAGCCAGATCCTGATATGGTTCCACATTTTAGTTTGTAATATCAACACTCTCACTCCTCTGACCCATTATTATGTAAGTCTGTTCATCCATTATTGTTAATTCAGGCATATTTCAGCCGTAAGTTCAAAAATGTTTCAGTTTCTAAGGGTCAGCCAGATTCTGATATGGTTCCACATTTTTGTTTGTAATATCAACACTCTCACTCCTCTGTACCATTATTATGTAAGTCTTTTTACTTTGCTTATTTAACCATGTAAAGTCAATGATTTATCATCTGTACACAGGTGCTCTAGGTGTAGCCTAAGGAAGACAGAAAAAAAGCCTGTTATCTCCTATTATTTCCAATTTAGAAATGGGTACTGTTAGAGCTGGATCCCACTGCCACCAAGAAGGAACCTGGGTTTGACAGGGATATTATATTAATACTTGCACAACTTAAAAATCTCTGATGCATAAATCATTATTCCCAGGTAAGTTAGAGTCATTTCTACCTTCAGCTGAACTCTGTAAACAAAGATGTTACATGAATAAATAAAAAGAGGAAATAGAACCTGTAGAGACCATCTACAGTAAATAAGCATAACCCTCAGTTGAGGGATGGGTCCACTAACTCATCTCAAAAATTTTAACCCAGAATTTCTCCTGTCTACAGGAAATATATAGGGACAAAGAAGCAAGCAGAGATTGAGGAAAGTCCACCCAGAGACTTCCCTACCTGGGGAACCATCCCATATCTACTCACCAAACCCAGAGACTATTGCTGATGCCAATAAGTGCTTGCTGACAAAAGCCTGATATAGCTGTCTCCTGAGAGGTTCTGCCATTATATGACCAATATAGACACAGATGTTTTTATCCAACCAACAGAGTGAGCACAGAACTGGGATACCAGTGGAGGAGTTAGGGAAAGAAATGAAGGAGCTGAAGGCTTTTGTAATCCTATAGAAAGAACAACAATATCAACCAACCAGACACCACAGAGCTCCCAAGGACTAAACCATCAACCAATGAGTACACATTGAGAATCCCATGGCTGCAGCTGCATTTGTAGCAGAGGATGACCTGTCCTGGTATTAATGAAGGGGAGCCCCTTGGTCCTGTGAAGGCTCTATACCCCAGTGTAGGGCAATGCCAGAGCAGGGTGGTAGAGTGGGTGAGTGGGTGAGGGAGCACTCTCATAGAAGCAGGGAGAGGAGAGATAGGATAGGGGGTTTCTAGAGGGAAAACTGGGAAAGAGGATGCTGGGCATCAATCCTCCACAGGACTGAGGACCTTCCCTCCCACTGATGCCAGATAAGGCCTCCTCTGCTACATATGTTCACACAACCAGCAGATCTGTTAATACTGCTAACAGGCCCTGAGCATAGAACTTCTTACTTTGTGTTGGCCTTCTATTGCTGGACATATTTCCAACCTTAAGTGTGGTTAATAGACCCAATGTTGCTCATTAGAGAAATCTGATTTCTCCTTGCAAGTCAGTGTCAATTTCAAAAACTTCTTGGTCATGGTTAAAACCTGTGGCCATGACTTTTGCCTAGCACTGAGACTCCATGTAGATTATGTGCATAACTTGTTTATGTTGTCACAGTCCCTGTAGGTTCATATGTGCATGAGTCTTGTTATGTATGAAAGACAGTTTCTTTGTAGCTAGGTCCTCTGGCTCTTTTAATCTATTGGATGATTAAATTTTTATTCAGAAATGAGGTTTAATTTTGTAGTTATTGTGTGAAACTTAGAGCAACTGCAATACCTCATATTTTTTGGCACCTATGTGGACTCTGTGACCATTAACTTATAGTATGTTATCCTTTGACTGGCACTGACATGTTCAGTTAATAACATGTTTTCTGGGAGCCTCACTGTCTACCCATGTAGGTACCTCTGTTCAAATATACCTAAGTAAAAATAGAACACTCTGCTCACCCATCTACTTTCTACTTTTCTTTCTGCAAGCATGTATCTCTGATAACCACAGAGCATAATCCGGCACAGACCTCTGAGGCAATTTGAGTCACTTAACTGCAAGTATTTTCTGCATATTACAAGTTATTCATTGATTTTTCTTAAATGTATTAATTTTGATAAAGCCACTCTAACAGCATATCCATAAATGTTATTTTTATCTGAACATTAAATTACTCTATCAACACATAAATATTCCTAAATATATCCTAGGCAGCTATGAACTGTTCATTATTTCTCAGTTTGTCAAAGAAATATAATTATAATATTTGTCTCTTTTTACTCCATAATGTACTTTGTTTTACTCCCAGGATCCATGGTTTGTATGTATGTATGCTACATTCATTTTATACCCTCTATAGTTTTGTTTTTACTTGCATTAAAAGATCCTAGATTTCATCTTAACTTTCTTATAACACTTAACTTTGATTTATCCTATACCCTTGTCTTATTCTCCTTTTCCCAGCTTCATTTCATGTTTGAATCATTCTGCCTCATCTCTATGCATTCTCTGTATTCATTTTCTCTGTATTTCATTACATCATTTCCTTTAATTCCTGGAACTCTAGTGGCTCATTTCTACTATCACAGCTCCTTCCTTTCTTTCTTTCTTCCTTCCTTCCTTCCTTCCTTCCTTCCTTCCTTCCTTTCTTTCTTTCTTTCTTTCTTTCTTTCTTTCTTTCTTTCTTTCTTTCTTTCTTTCTTTCTTTCTCTTTCTTTCCTTCTCTTCTTCTTCTTCTTCTTCTTCTTCTTCTTCTTCTTCTTCTTCTTCTTCTTCTTCTTCTTCTTCTTCTTCTTCTTCTTCTTCTCCTTCTCCTCCTCCTCCTCCTCCTCCTTCTCTTTCTTGTTTGTTCCTCTTCTTTCTTCCTCTTCCTCTTCTCCCCTCTTTTTTTGTTAAAGTTTTCCCCTTCTATTGAACACAGATTCTTTTGTCATTCAATATATCCTTATTAGAGTTTGGTTCTTTCCTGCTCTTAAGAATTCCTCTAAACTTCTCTCCACCCCTTCTGGATATACTAACTTTCTATCTCTCAGTATAAAAGAACAGACGTCTAAGACATAACAACAAAGCAACAAAGCATGGCATACTAAAATATGGTAAAATAAAGCAATACCAATTGTGTTAAGGTTGGACATGGAAAACAAAGAAGAGGAAAAATTACCCAAGAGCAGGCAGAAGAGGCAGGAAACCACTAAATTTTATAATAATTATCAGGAGCCACATAAAAAATACTAAGCAAGTTTTAATATATATATGTGTGTGTGTGTATATATATATATATATATATATATATATATATATATATATATATGTATATATATATATATATATACATACATAATCTCACCTTCTACAAATTCAACACGCAATAAAATACTCAAATAAGCAATGTATATGAAAGAAAACATGGAGAATTTTTTCTTATGGACTTAGGTGACCCCGTTCAACATATCTTCTTCAAGGTCCATTTGATACTTTAAGATTTTGTAATTCATGTTTTAGTATGAGTAGTGTTCCATTGTCTATACATCCCACAATGTCAGTATCTATTTGTCTTTTGTTATAAATCTAGGTGGATTCCATTTCCCAATGCTGTGAATGGATCAGCAATAAACATGGATGTGTTAGTGTCTCTATAGTAATATATATAGAACATTTGAGGACAGGCATTTGTGGGATATATCTGGGATGAAAACTATATTGTTTATTATTATTGGTGACATTTTCAGACTTATTTCCAAAGTCACTACATTATTTTACACTCATATCAAAAGCAAGCAAGACTTAAAATTTTGCAATATACATGTGCTTATTTGTTATCATTTATATTCTTGCTTATTCTCCTCTTACTGAGGTCAAATTGGAACATTACATTTTAGTGTTTTTTTTTGTTGATATTTTTATTTGTTTACTTTATATCCTCCAGTGCCCTTTCACACCTTCTCTCCATTATCCCCTTCTCCTCTGAGAGGATGAAGCCCTCCCCTTCCTAGGTATCCGCCTAACGTGCACATCAAGAGTCTTCAGTACTAGGCACATTCTTTCCCAATTCAGCCAGACAAGGCAGACAAGTAAGGATAACATGATCCACAGGAAGGCAACAGATTTACAGACCTTCCCCACTCTGGTTATTGGGATAGTCCCAAGAAGACTGAGCTGCACATCTGCTTCATAAGTTCAGGGGTCCTAGTTCTAGTCCATGTATGTGATTTTCTTGGTGATTTAGTCTCTGAGATTCCCCCAAGCATCTGTGTTACTTAGATCTGTTGATGTTCCTTGGGAGGTTCTATCTCTTCCAGATCCCTCAATTATTCTCCCAACTCCTCCACAAGACTCCCATAGTTCGATCCAATGTTTGGCGATGGGTCTCTCTGCATCTGTTTCAGACAGTTGCTGGGTGGAGCCTCTCAGAGGATAACTATGAGAAGCACCTATCTGAAAGCATAAAAACGGAATCATTAATAGTGTCAGGGATCGGTGCTTGCCCATGGATTAGCCTCCAGTTTGGCCAGTATGTTGGCCATTTTCACTATCTTTGTCCCTGCATTTCTTTTAGACAGGAAAAGTTTTGTGTTGAAAGTTTTGTAGGTGGGTAGGAATTCCTATTGCTCCACTAAGGGTGTTTCTAGATGCAGGAGTTACCTCTTTAGATTGCATATCCCCAAAGTACTATGTCACAGCTAAGGTCTCTCCCATACAGAGGGATATACAGTCTCCTGCCACCCCTTTGCGCGTGTTCATTGGATCTGATGTTCCTGAATCATATAGAACTGCAGTCCAGGAACCATAAAGAACAAAGATATACATCAGAGGCCTATCATAGTATGCCCATTGAGATTCTTCTTCCTCTCAATACTGACTACAAGAAGATCCTGGACAAATGCAGTCTCCATTTCTAAAGACACTTGAAAGAGCACCAACAAATCGAGGGCAACCTGACACCTCCAAAGCATAGTTAACCAACTACAGCATGCCCTGGATATCCTTACACAATCAAAATACAAGAAAATGACCTTAAACCCAATCTTATAAAGATGATGAAGGCCTTTAAATAGGAGATGAATAAATCCCTTAAGAAATATAGGAAAATACAATTAACAGGTGAAGGTAATAATTAAAATGTGTAAGAATTAATAATGGAATTAGGAACAATAAACACAAACTGATGGAATCTTGTAGATGGAAAGCCTAGAGAGCAGGAGCACTGGATGCAAGGATGATATTCAATAGTTCCATACATTTGTTTGCAAAATTCATTATACCCTTGCTTTTAATAGGTGAGGTGGAGAGATGGCTCAGCAGTTAAGAGCATTGACTACTCATTCAAAGGCCCTGAGTTTAAATCCCACAACCATGTTGCCTCATAACCATCTGCAATGAGATCTAATGCACTTTCTGGTGTGTTAAAGACAGCTAGAGTGTACTTAAATATAATAATAAATAAATATTTTTTTAATACTTTTTTTGGTCTTGGCATTTCTTCTTTTTTTGAATTATTATTTTTAATTAGGTATTTTTCTCATTTACATTTCAAATGCTATCCCAAAAGTCCCCCATACCCCCCCACTATTCTACCCACCCACTCCCACTTTATAGCCCAGGCTTTCCCCTGTACTGTGGCATATAATGTTTGCATGTCCAATGGGACTCTCTCCAGTGATGGCCGACTAGGCCATCTTTTGATACATATGCAACTAGAGTCAAGAGCTCTGTGGTACTGGTTAGTTCATAATGTTGTTTCACCTATAGGATTGCAGATCCCTTTAGCTCCTTAGGTACTTTCTCTAACTCCTCCATTGAGGACCCTGTGATCCATTCAATAGCTGACTGTGAGCATCTACTTCTGTGCTTGCTAGGCCCCGGCATAGTCTCACAAGAGACAGCTATATCAGGGTCCTTTTAGCAAAATCTTGCTAGTGTATGCAATGGTGTCAGCATTTAGAGGCTGATTATGTGATGGAGCCCTGGATATGGCAGTCTCTAGATGGTCCATCCTTTTGTCTCAGCTCCAAACTTTGTCTCTGTAACTCCTTCCACGGGTGTTTTGTTCCCAATTCTAAGAAGGGGCAAAGAGTCCACACTTTGCTCTTAGTTCTTCTTGAGTTTCATGTGCTTCTAAAATTGTATCTAATATCTTGGGTATTCTAAGTTTCTGGGCTAATATCCACTTATCAGTGAGTAATATCACTTGAGTTCTTTTGTGTTTGTGTTACCTCACTCAGGATGATGCCCTCCAGGCCCAACCATTTGCCTAGGAATTTCATAAATTCATTCTTTTTAATAGCTGAGTAGTACTCCATTATGTAAATGTACCAAATTTTTTTGTATCCATTCCTCTGTTGAAGGGAATCTGGGTTCTTTCCAGCTTCTGGGTATTATAAATAAGGCTGCTATGAACATAGTGGAGCACCTGTCTTTCTTACTAGTTGGAACATCTTCTGGATATATGCCCAGGAGAGGTATTGCGAGATCCTCTAGTAGTACTATGTCCAGTTTTCTGAGCACCACCAGACTGATTTTCAGAGTGATTATACAAGCTTGCAATCCCACCAACAATGGAGGAGTGTTCGTCGTTCTCCACATCCTCGCCAGCATCTGCTGTCACCTGAATTTTTGATCTTAGCCATTCTGACTGGTGTGAGATGGAATCTTAGGGTTGTTTTGATTTTCATTTCCCTGATGATTAAGGATGCTGAACATTTTTTCAGGTGCTTCAAAGCCATTCGGTATTCCTCAGGTGAGAATTCTTTGTTTAGCTCTGAGCCCCATTTTTTAATGGGGTTATTTGATTTTCTGAAGTCCACCTTCTTATATTATGATAGGAATTCTGATTGGATCATCATTAAAAATTAAGAAATCATCTCTTTGTCTATACAGCCTCACGGTGAGACAGCATATCTTCATTGTTCTTCTGAAATCTTCTGAAAATGTGGGCAAATAACAAGTGATTATATAAATATTCAATAATAACAGGAAAACCTAGTAATAGCAGTAATCTATCCTCAAATATAATCTCCCTGGCCTTGCCGAAAGAAGCAAGGCGATCATGGCTTTACAATCCCTTGGGCAATCATATGAGGAAAATCACTTGCTAGTTTTTAGCTTCTCCTAGAGGGCTCTTGGCAATGCAGAGATAAACACATAGTTAGATGAGGCCATTGCTTCAGGAAACTTCTTAGGGTATCTGCCCCCAAGCTAGCTCAAACAATAAAATTGGTGCAGGGCAAACAAAGTCAATTGCTAATCAGGATGGCCAGAGAATAGATTAAAAATTCAAAATGTCATTTTATTATAGGCTGAGAGTTCTTTAAAAATGTACTTTTAAAATAGGTGTTCTTGCATGGTTAACCCTTGGAAGAATAGATCTCAGTAAATAAGATAAACTAAAATAAACTTTTCCTAATTAACAGTGTAGATGGTGAAACATATAGTGAAAGAAATTCAGTATTAGTATATGCTATTCATAAAAAGACTGGCTCAGATATTTTTTGTTTGTCTGGAGTGCTTTCAAATAACAGAAATTGGCAGCCCAAATGTGGGCTACCATATAACAAATGTGTTAGATTTGGAGGAGTCATTTTTAGTTATAGGACTAATAACATTAAGAACAATCTGTTCTGTTTGTATTTTCTAATTGTGATTTAAATTTTATCCTTGGACTTGTAACAACAAATCATACATATATTCTGTACCACTTGGATAATCAGGGTTCATCAGTCTGTCCTTGTTCTATGAAGCTTGTATGAATGAAGAAGCTAATTTTAATATGTCCACACAGCAGCAATGGGCTTATTATTAGTCTAAGTCATAGAAGTGGCCTGATTCCTAGCAAGTCAGGTGATAGATTCCCCTGACCATCATGCTTGGCTCCTTCCCACACATCCCTGACTCTTATCATCTCTGCTGGCCACCCGTTTCTCCTCTCCATGCTGGGGAAACCTCCATGTTGTGGATAGTCTTAGGGCCAATTATATTTGAGGTTAATTCCTTTCTCCTGTGAGGGGTGTGAAGAAGGAATGAGTTGAGTACTCAGGTGTTTTCATGTAAATGATCTTCCCACCTTAATTTGTAAAATAAAGGAGAGCTGATGATTGGGCAGATAAAGTAAAGGTGGAGTGGAAAATGAGAGAAAGTCTTTCAGTCCAGTTTTACACTTGCTTGTTTGGGGTTTTCTTGGCATAGTATATCATATTTGTGGCAGAAGGTGGAGAAAGGCTGTCTACTTCAAAAAAGAAAATGAGTAAGAAGCAGAGGCCCCAGTGTTCTTTCATGGGCATGGCCCTCCCATTTCTATAACATTCTTCCACTCACTAGGCCCTATATCCTAAAACCTTCCCACCTCCAATATCACTCACAGGTTGACAACCAAGGATTTAGCATAAAGGGCCAATGAAGGATATGAAAAAGCTAAACCAGAAGATTGAAAGTATTTTCTAGGATGTTTACTGTCTTGTTTTAACATGAATATTTTGCCCTATTTTGCCTAATCTCCCCTTACTATGTTTTCTGAGGCTCTGTTATTGCTAGACTGTAAGGGCCTTTCAGAAACTTAGCCTCTGATTGGAGAAGGATTTTTTGATGTTTATTTATTCATCCATAATTGAAAAGCTTTCCTTACACTACAATATTAGCATAGAGTTCCATGATATGCTTAGTTGGGTGATATTGATTTTAATTTTTTTTTCTTTCCAGTGGTGGTGGTGGCTGTGTCAGCATAGACAAGGGCAACTGTTTAATCCCATCACATAGGAGGCAGAGGCAGGTAGATCAGAGTTTGAGGCCATTCTGGTCTCTGTGAGTTCCATGACCGAAAGGACCACAGAGAAAACATGTCTTGAAAAGAACAAGCAAAGAAAAAAAATAGTATTAAATCATTTCTGCCTTCCCCTTCCTCCTTCCAACCCATCTCATATATCCCATTGCTATTATGATTTGTGTTGGTGATATAGATCAGAGTTCACAGCTTGGTAAGACCATCGTTGCCTTTATCCCATAGCAGCATGCATAGTACTGAATGGCATTATAAGAATTGCCATTATAAAGTAATTTTCTAGAACAGACAGGAGGTCATGTAGCCTGGGCTGGCCTCCAACTTGCTTAGCAGTGATGATCAGCACAGATATTGGGTGCTTCTCAAATGCTAGAATTACAATTATACCTAACTTAGTTTTAATGCAAACTTTTAATGCGTTGGGTTGTAAAAATTGTTCCATGTGGAACTGGAAATTTGGAACTGGATCATTGTCTTGATCACCAGTTTTTCCAACATCATATGTTAACAAATTTACCTTTGAAATATGACAGTGATATCCAACTGTTTGTTTATTGGAACAGTATGTAGTCTTTTCAGATTTGAGTAGGCCTTTCCCAGCCTTGAAAAGGTTGAACAGTATCTTCCTTCTGAGCCCAGCGGAGGCCACTAAGTGCTCCAGAGTTCTCCCAAAACATAAGAACCTAGGGATCACCTCAGGATCACGGGTGAATGGAAGGCATCAGCTTCAAAGAATCGCAGAGGGTCTTGTGCTAGCAGGAACAGGTATGGAGGAACCCCACCAGACCAGAGACTAGGGTCCGTTCCAGTTGGGGCCACCCCACCATCTTCCTTCTGAGCCAAGAGGAGGCTGCTAAGTGCTCCAGAGTGCTCTCCATGCTGCAGGACCTGAGGATCACCTTGGGAACATGTTTGAGTGGAACGCAACACCAGCTTCAAAGAATCGCAGAGTTTCTTGTGCCAGCAGGAACAGGGACAAAGGAACCCACCCAACCAGAGGCTGGGATGCATTCAGGTCGGGGCCAGCCCCACCATCTTCTGTGTGAACCTGGTCGAGGGCATCTAGGGCACCAGAGGTTTCTCCATGCCACAGGACCCCTAGCACACCTAGGACTTCCTGATCACCTGAGAGCATGTGGGTGATAGAAGTAACAGAGCTTCTTGGTTAGGGTTCCCTCAGGCCTTCATCCTCAGCCAGGAGGCAGAGCTGAGACCCAGACACCTGAGCACATTCCTTGCCAGAGGAGAGTCAGCCAACAGGGAGGGTTTTGATCCCAGAACTCAGGAAGTGGACCAAAGCTCCAAACTGCTGAACTCCTGCCCTCCAAGTGTAGAGCTTGCCTGCAGAGAGTGCTCTGACCAGTGGAACTCAGGTGAGAGTTGGACTCCCAGGAGTGCTGACAGAGGCTAACAGAATGACAGGAGGATCAAGCTCCAACCAGATACAGCTTCATCATTAACACCAGAGATTTCCAGATGGTGAAAGGCAAATGTAAGAATCTTACTAACAGAAACCAAGAACACTGGGCATCATCAGAACCCAGTACTCCCACCACAACGAGTCCTAAATACTCCAGCACACCGAAACGCAAGATTTGGATTTAAAATCATATCTCATGATGGTGGTAGAAGATTTAAAGAAGGGCATTAATAACTCACTTAAAGAAATAGAGGAGAACAGTGCTAAAGAGGTAGAGGCCCTTAAAGATGAAGCATAAAAATCCCTCAAGGAATTACAGGAGACTACTGCTAAACAGGTAGAAGTCCTTAAAGAACTACAGGAAAACTGTACTAAACAGGTAGATGAAACACAAAAATCCCTTAAAGAAATGCAGGAAAACACAACCAGACAGGCGATGGAATTGATCAAAACCATCCAAGATCTAAAAATGGAAGGAGAAATAATGAAGAAAATCCAAAGGGAGACAACTCTGGAGATAGAAACCCTAGGAGAGAAATCAGGAACCATAGATGTGAGCATCAGCAACAGAATACAAGAGATGGAAGAGAGAATCTCAGGTACAGAAGATTCCATAGGAAACATGGACACAACTATCAAAGAAAATGCCAAATGCAAAAGATCCTAACTCAAAACATCCAGGAAATCCAGGACACAATGAGGAGACCAAACCTATGGATAATAGGAGTAGATGAGAATGAAGGTTTTCAACTTAAGGGGCCAGCAAATATCTTCAACAAAATTAGAGAAGAAATCTTCCCTAACTTAAAGAAAGAGGTGCCCATGAATACACAAGAAGCCTACAGAACTCCAAATAGACTGGACCAGAAAAGAAATTATGTGTCCTCCTGACACATAATAATCAGAACAACAAATGCACTAAATAAAGACAGAATCTTAAGCAGTAAGGGAAAAATGTCAAGTAACATATAAAGGCAGGCCTATTAGAATTACTCCAGACTTCTCACCAGAAACTATGAAAGCCAAAAGATCCTGGACAGATGTTATACAGACACTAATAGAAAACAAATGCCAGCACAGGCTAGTACACCTAGCCAAACTCTCAATTACCAAAGATGTAGAAACTAAAGTATTCCATGACAAAACCAAATTCACACAATATTTTTCCACGAATCCATCTCATCAAAGGATAATAAAGGGAAAACACCAACACAAAGATGGAAATTACACCCTAGAAAAAGCAAGAAAGTAATCCTTTAACAAAACTAAAAGAAGACAAGCACAAGAATAGATTCCCAACTTTAACAACAAAAATGACAGGAAGCAACAATTACTTTTCTTTGATTTCTCTTAACATCAATGGACTCAATTACCCAATAAAAAGACATAGTCTAACAGACTGGTTACATAAATAGGACCCAACTTTTTGCTGCTTACAGGAACCCACCTCAGGGAAAAAGACAGACACTACCTCAGAGTAAAAGGCTGGAAAACAATTTTCCAAGTAAATGGTCCAATGAAACAAGCTGGAGTAGTCATTCTAGTATAAAATAAAATCAATTTCCAATGCAAAGTTATCAAGAAAGACAAGGAGGGGCACTTCAGACTCATCAAAGGTAAAATCTACCAAGATGATCTCTCAATTCTATATATCTATGCTCCAAATGCCAGGGCAGCCACATTTGTTGGGGATGGCCTGTGACTCTCATGTCCGGATTCCAGTCTGGAAGGCATCTTGGAACTGAAAGAGAGGGAAACTAGGTGATGAGAGAAAGATGGAAGCAAGACAAGTAGTCTGATCAAGGTTCAAAATTTTAATGGCCAACAAACTTTATAAAGGAATGGGGAAAGCACATTCCCACCAAATCATCCTTGGAGCCCAGCTGCAGGTGACCACATGTAGGCTCCTAGAACAGCTAGGCAGCAGGTAGCAGCAGTGGCAGTGGCGGAACAACAGAGTGATCCAGGGAGGCAGGCTCCACCCCAGGTGATCTCCCTAGTTACAACAAGGTCAAGCCTGGCTCAGCCTGATTCAGGCTTATGGGAGACTACACTCATTAAAGAAACTTTAATAAAGCTCAAAGCACACATTGTACCTCAAGCAATAATAGTGGGAGACTTCAACACTCCACTCTCACCAATGGAAAGATCCTGGAAACAGAAAATAAGCAGAGACACATGGACACTAACAGAAGTTATGAAACAAATGGATTTAACAGTTATCTATAAAACATTTTATCCTAAAACAAAAGGATATACCTTCTTCTCAGCACCTCATGGTATCTCCTCCAAAATTGACCATATAATTGGTCACAAAACAGGCCTCAACAGATACAAAAATATTGAAATTAACCCATGCATCCTATCAGATCACCACAGACTAAGGCTGATCTTCAATAACAACATATATAATAGAAAGCCAACATTCACGTGGAAACTGAACACTCAACTAAATGATACCTTGGTCAAGGAAGAAATAAAGAAATTAAAGACTTTTTAGAGAGTAATGAAAATTAAGCCACAACATACCCAAATTTAAGGGACACAATGAAGGCAGTCCGAAGAAGAAAACTTGCCACAGACCCTCTAGGTCCCTTGTCTGCATGGAATAAATCTCTGGAGCAGATGGGCAAGGAGTTGGCGGGAACTGAGAGACAGACTCAACACAAGGGAGTGTGGATCTGAATGTAATTTGTCAAATTGAGCATCAAATTTTTTTTACAGAAGAAAATAGGGAAGTTAGGTGAAACACCGGCAAGGTACAAAGAGGTTACTGGATTCCTACACAAAGCAAATAAATACAAATATGGAAGAACTGGCAGCAACCAACTGGGGTAAAACTCAATGTTAACAAATGGTATCAAAAACATCTCCACCTAAGGTCCACTTAATCTTGGAAGCCAGGGGCAAGGGCTTCGTGCCCTTGCCATAGTTCCTACTCTAGTCTATTGTATAGTCCACCTTCCCCCTAGGTCATTGTAAATACTTGTTGTGTATGGGTGTGACTCAGCTACCTATAGTTTTAAGTATCTACTCTGGTTCCTCTTTAGGTCACAAACTTCCTTCTTCCTAAATAATGGTAAATTTCTGTGTAGGGCAGTGATTTAGCTATCCATGCCCAAGGTTGGATCAAGAACTCCCTAGAATCTAACTTAGCTATATGTCAAAATAGCAATTCTTAGGAGCACTTGTAATAAAGCAATACTAAGGGAAAGTACACAGATCTGTTTACCAACTAAAGCAAGGACATTGGAGCATTCTTTATACAGGATGCCACTGTTCCAGGAGACTAAGTTTCCATGAACTTTTTGCCTCAGGAAAGTGCCCAGGTTTTCGAGGCCTGTCGTGCTTGTCACTACTGGAGTGGATGTAGCAAAAACTCATAGCCCTAGTTCCTCCAAAAAGAAACTAGAGAGAACATACACTAACAGCCTGACAGCACACCTAGAAGCTCTAGAATAAAAGGAAGCAAATTCACCCAAGAGGAGTAGACTGCAGAAATTAATCAAACTTAAGGCAGAAATCAACCAAGTGGAAATAAGAGGACCGTGGATTGGAAAGCTATTCTGGTAGAGATAAAGCTTTATAAGTATACAAATTCTCTGTCCATGAGGTCTCTGCCAATTAGGTTCTCTACCATAAGGATGTCCTCTCTGCCCTCATCCCATTAAATGGATGCACATGCAGGTTGAGAAACAGATTGAGTTGAAGAACAGTTGCTGGATTTCTACTTCCTTGTCAATGTGAATTTCTTTTGGGCTGCTAATTTTTCTGTGAGAACCACAGCGGTTCTTCCTCATTTTGTTGTATGTGTACTCCAGTAATCCCTACATGGTTACATGTGGGCAATATATAAGAGCTCAAGACTCATCATTGTACTGCTACCCTCAGCTGCTCTGGCCAAGGTACAGCTTGATAAAGGCAACAAAGACCCTGATATGTCTTGTTTAGACCTTATTACAAATTGGTACTGCTAGAGTTGTATCCAACTGCCACTAGGTAAGGGGATTACTTTGAAAGAAGTATTGAGGATAATGTAGAAACAACTTAAATTCAGACACTGAGACACCAGTCATCTCCAGATAAACAAGAGCCATTTTTTCCTGAAGCTGAACCAAGTACGCACACCCTTCAGGATAACCTTACTAGTCAAGTCAGACTGGGCAACTTTATGAGAAATCTACTTGCAGGTGAGTTGAGGACCAGCAGGGGGCACAATGAGGCCAAGAATGGTCAGCAGAGAGATGCAGTGCGTGTGGAGGGGACTCTGTGTCTTCTGTTGTTTTCTATCTTAACTTACATGTATGTATTGTGATTCACATGTAATGTTTCCATGCACAAACACAGTGAAGATTCTTTGAAGTTAAACTCTTCAAAGATTTATATCTATATCTATATCTATCTATCTATCTATCTATCTATCAAAATATATATCATGTATATTCATGTCTTCTTGATGCAATCTTCTGTTGACCTATATATACACAGTTTATTTACATAATTTAGTTCTTCTGATAATGCTGCAATAATCACTCATATATAAAAGTTTCTGAAGTATATTTAGTTTTGGTAATTTGGGTGACATTTGTAATGTATAAGATATTGGAAAGGCAAATGTTAATTGTATGTATTGAAAGGAGGCTGTGAATTCTAATAAGGTAGCTGTTTTTGAAATTTCCCATCACTATTGTCATCCTTGTAACCACCTGTAAATCCATCTGTCAACTGTGTCACAAGTGGGGCCACTATCTCAGGCTGCAAATCTTTTTAGTGCACAGACTCAACCCAAAGTTCATGGATGAGGTATGGGATGACTTTCCACAGAAAAGATTAAGACTTGGGCTTCAGCATCCTGATTCCTGACCCAGGTGTCCCCTCTTCTCCAGCATTATGCTTATCTAATATGTATCCTGCTCATAAATATGCAAATCCTGTGAGTCTACAGTGGTAAATATAGGGTTGTCTATACCACACAAACATCATAAGATCACTGGTCTCTCTACAGTTACTTGGCACACAGGAACTCACCATGGGATGGAGCTGTATCATCCTCTTTTTGGTAGCAACAGCTACAGGTAAGGGGCTCACAGTAGCAGGCTCGAGGTCTGGCCATATACTTGGGTGACAATGACATTCACTCTGCCTTTCTCTCCACAGGTGTCAACTCCCAGGTCCAACTGCAGCAGTCTGGGGCTGAGCTGGTGAGGCCTGGGGCTTCAGTGAAGATGTCCTGCAAGGCTTCTGGCTACACCTTCACCAGCTACTGGATGAACTGGGTGAAGCAGAGGCCTGGACAAGGCCTTGAGTGGATAGGAGTGATTGATCCTTCTGATAGTTATACTAGCTACAATCAAAAGTTCAAGGACAAGGCCACATTGACTGTAGACGAATCTTCCAGCACAGCCTACATGCAACTCAACAGCCTGACATCTGAGGACTCTGCGGTCTATTACTGTGCAAGACACAGTGTTGCAACCACATCCTGAGAGTGTCAGAAACCCTGGAGGTGCAAAAGCTGCCCTGAGACTTAGGAAACTCAGAGCAGGTTTGCTTGTAGCCTTGCTCAGATACAGCCAGGATGGTATGTAGTATGGGCCCCGGACATGTATTGTTTGCAATCTAATTTTGGCAAATGACAAAGTTGGTAGTTTTATGTGAATGGGTTCATGATAATGTGATGCTCATTGTTAAAATTATCACTTTCAGGTCAAAGGACTTTGGTTTTCACAGAGGCATAGTTTAGGTTCAGGTTTCCTGAAAGGAAGAACTTCAGAATGCTGTATAAGAACCTCATATTATTGATGGAATAAAAGAGAGTATTTCTGCTTTTGTTCCATATCCCTTTTAAGAGTAGTTGGTGTTCTATAAGGTTTGAAAAGGGAAGTCCCTGAAAACCTCTCTTTAGCTTTGGTGCCAGGAATTGAATGCAGAATGCACATATATGCTAATACATCCTGTTCTGAGTTATGTCCTCACATGGAAAACCCTTTGATGTCTTATCAGCATGTATATAACATAGAAAAGTAGAAACAGAAGTGTAGGCAAGGGGGCTGAGACCTCATCATTCCTACTGACTAAAGATGTGTCAATTGACGAGTAGAAGGAAGACAAAAACACTTGAGTCATTTGGAATGAGACTCTAATCTTAACACTAGATAAATTCTGCTTTTAATGTTTCTTAAAGAAAATTCACTTGTCTGACAGTGGGGCACCCCCACAATCCATGTTTAAGCTCAAAACCAAAGCTTTTCAGGAGCATCAAACATCTGATAAAGAGAAAGATTTCTGAGATGATCAGTATACTGCTTATGTTTTTATTTGAAACCATCTGCACTAAGCATGATGTTCATTTCCCCACCGTATGGGAGAAGAGCAAAACAGGGCAAATGCATCTGCTAGCATAGTCCCAGTGTGTGAACATTATCACACTCACCATTTGGGGTGATGTTATTCATAAAGTTTATTCAGAAAGTTCTTACAGAAAATTTTATTCCTGGATCAGTAAGTGGCACACAAAATAATGTAGTCTCATTTCTGTGTGAGGCTGTGTTTTCTATAAGTGCTGCAAGATTGGAGAAACACAAACATGAATTAAAAAAGATCTATCCAGAAAGAGAATATTCAATGATCCTATCTCCCAGAATAGAAAGGTGTATTGGGATCACCCAGGTTACTTTTTGTTCTGTTTTGTTTATATTTTTGTTTTGTTTTATTTTGTTTTGTTGGTTTTGCTTGTCTTGATTATGTTTCATATTTTAATTTAATTAATATATTTTTAAATTTTTTAAACCTACTTTTTATATTCCAGTCATTATCCCCCTCCCAGTCATCCCTTTGACAGTTCCTCATCCTATTCATCCTCCCCTGTTACAATTAAGATGTCTCCTCCCTACTCCCTGGGATCTCAAGTCTCTTAAGGGTTAGGTGCATATCTTCTGACTGAGGCTAGGCCAGGCAGTCCTCTGCAGTGTATGTCAGGTATGGCTTTTATCCTGATCATTTACTGAGGTTCTCAAGATTTACAATGATGGGTGGTGGACCAGGAGAGGAACTCAGGTAAGATCAAGATAAAGGCTAGAAGCCCCAGAGAAAGAACAAGAGGAGCTTCACTTGCTCATGGCATCAGGCCACTGTCAAGTCACCTCAGTCCCTGAGTGAGATTCATGGCCATTAGTCAAGAAGGGTCAAGGATCCAAGCCTTGCTTCCTGTACATATGGCAACACCCCTAACATCTCAGACCAAGACAACAGGACATGAGACATGACCACAGTAAAGTAGGCCCAAAAGTGTTCTCCATGCTAATGATGTTCCTAAATAACTGCAGAGGTTAGCCAGGAAGTTTCTGTTCCCAGACATTCCTCTCTGCAAATGGTATTTAATTTTAGGCCCACTCTGAGAAGTAGGGTATGGTTTTCCATATACTCATTCTTCCCTGACAGTAAACTTTTTTTTCCCTTTTTCTTATTAGGAATTTTCTGCATTTACGTTTCTAATGCTATCCCAAAAAAAAACCCATGCCTTCCCCTCCTTCCCCTCACTCTCCTCCTATCCCCCACGCCCCCTGCACTCCCACTTCTTGGCCCTGGCGTTCCCCTGTACTTAGGCATATAGTTTGCAAGACCAATGGGCCTCTCTTTCCACCGATGGCCCATTAGGCCATCTTCTTATACATAAGCAGCTAGAGAAACGAGCTCCAGGGGTTACTGGGTAGTTCATAATGTTGTTCCACCTATATGGTTGCAGATCCCTTTAGCTCCTTGGGTACTTTCTCTACCTCCTCCATTGGGGGCCCTGTGATCCATCCAATAGCTGACTGTGAGCATCCATTCTGTGTTTGCTAGGCCCAAGATTAGCATCACAAGAGACAGCTAAATCAGGGTCCTTTCAGCAAAATCTTTCTGATGTATGCAATGGTGTCAGTTTTTGGGGGCTGATTATGGGATGGATCCCTGGATATGGCAGTCTCTAGATGGTCCATCCTTTCGTCTCAGCTCCAAACTTTGTCCCTGTTACTCCTTCCATGGGTATTTTGTTCCCAATTCTAAGAAGAGGCAAAGTGTCCACACTTTGGTCTTAGTTCTTCTTGAGTTTCATGTGTTTTACAAATTGTATCTTATATCTTGGGTATTCTAAGTTTCTGGGCTAATTTCCATTTATCAGTGAGTACATATCATGTGAATTCTTTTGTGATTGGGTTACCACACTCAAGATGATGCCCTCCAGGTCCATCCATTTGCCTAGGAATTTCATTAATTCATTTGTTTTAATAGCTGTGTAGTACTCCATTGTGTAAATGTACCACAGTTTCTATATCCATTCCTCTGTTGAGGGACATTTGGGTTCTTTCCAGCTTCTGGCTATTATAAATAAGGCTGCTATGAACATAGTGGAGCATGTGTCCTTCTTACCGGTTGTCACACCTTCTGTATATATGCCCAGGAGAGGTATTGCAGGATCCTTCAGTAGTACTATGTCAAATTTTCTGAGGAATCACCAGACTGATTTCCAGAGTGGTTGTACAAGCCTGCAATTCCGCCAACAATGGAGGAGTGTTCCTCTTCCCCCATATCCTCGCCAGCCTCTGCTGTCACCTGAATTTTTGATCTTAGCCATTCTGACTGGTGTGATGTGGAATCTCAGGGTTGTTTTGATTTGCATTTCCCTGGTGATTAAGGATGCTGAACATTTTTTCAGGTGCTTCTCAGCCATTTGGTTTTCCTCCGGTGAGAATTCTTTGTTTACCTCTGAGCCACATTTTTAATGGGGTTATTTGATTTTCTGGAGCCCACCTGCTTGAGTTCTTTATATATATTGGATATTAGTCCCCTGTCTGATTTAGGATAGGTAAAGAGCCCTTCCCAATCTGTTGGTGGACTTTTTGCATTACAGAAGCTTTGCAATTTTATGAGGTCCCATTTGTTGATTCTCAATCTTATAGCACAAGCCATTGCTGTTCTATTCAGGAATTTTCCCCCTCTGCCCATATCTTCGAGGCTTTTGCCCACTTTCTCCTCTATAAGTGTCACTGTCTCTGGATTCATGTGGAGTTCCTTGATCCACTTAGTTTTGACCTTAGTACAAGATAGGAATGGATCAATTCGCATTCTTCTACATGTTAACTGCCAGTTGTGCCAGCACCATTTGTTGAAAATGCTGTCTTTTTTCCACTGGATGGTTTTAGCTCCCTTGTCAAAGATCAAGTGACCATAGGTGTGTGGGTTCATTTCTGGGTCTTCAATTCTATTCCATTGGTCTACTTGTTTGTTGCTACACCAGTACCATGCAGTTTTTATCACAATTGCTCTGTAGTAAAGCTTTAGGTCAGGCATGGTGATTCCACCAGAGGTTCTATTATCCTTGTGAAGAGTTTTTGCTGTCCTAGGTTTTTTGTTAATCCAGATGAATTTGCAGATTGCACTTTCTAATTCGTTGAAGAATTGAGTTGGAATTTTGATGGGGATAGCATTGAATCTGTAGATTGCTTTTGGCAAGATAGCCATTTTTACTATATTGATCCTGTCCATCCATGAGCATGGGAGATCTTTCCGTATTCTGAGATCTTCTTTAATTTCTTTCTTCAGAGACTTGAAGGTCTTGTCATACAGATCTTTCACTTCCTTAGTTAGAGTCACACCAAGGTATTTTATATTATTTGTGACTATTGAGAAGGGTGTTGTTTCCATAATTTCTTTCTCAGCCTGTTTATCCTTTGTATACAGAAAGTCCATTGACTTGTTTGAGTTAATTTTGTACCCAGCTACTTCATTGAAGCTATTTATCAGGTTTAGGAGTTCTCTGGTGGCATTTTTAGGGTCACTTACATATACAATCATATCATCTGCAAAAAGTGGTATTTTGACTTCTTCCTTTCCAATTTGTAACCCCTTGATCTCCTTTTGTTTTCAAATGGCTCTGGCTAGGACTACAACTACAATGTTGAATAGATAGGGAGAAAGTGGGCAGCCTTGTCTAGTCCCTGATTTTAGCGGGATTGCTTCCAGCTTCTCACCATTTACTTTGACGTTGTCCTGAAGCAGATATAGAAGATGGTGACTTATCAGAGGAAGGAGCATGCTTTTGCATGTGTCATGAGGTGTGATTAGGATGAGATCTACCACCCATTCAGAGTAAGAAAATAGCTTCTGATGAGACCTGCATTCTTCCAAAACATCCTTATAGCTCATTAGCCACTACCAGTTAATGCAGGCAGCCTTCCCTGAAGTTATAGAGCAACCTCAGGGTTTCCCAGCAGTGACCAATGGACCACATTGAACTTTTTATCTTGGTATGGAACATTTAATTTCTCCATGAAACACTCAAAGAGTTTAGCTTGTGAGAAATAACTTTAATCCCAGAACTATATATTTTCTTCCCATATATCCTACATTGAATTAGAAAACGATATTGTAATCCATTTCACTACCAGGAAAATATTACAAAATATTTACAGGACAATACTAAAAATAACTCAAAAACAAAAGCCAAGATGAAATAAACTTTATTTATCCTTCAGAATTCTCTACTCAAGGCATATAATTCAAAACAAGTTACTAAAACTTAAAGAAAAATAACTAGCAGAATTCCCAAAATAGAGAGATGAAGAGAGGGAGGAGATGGTGGTATCAAATAGAACAGGGTTTAGCAGCAGTGTTTCACATCCTGGCCTATTATAAAGAAACACCTTGTGTGGGGTGAGGGCATAGATCCCAGCAGGCAAACATTAGCAGGCTCATGGAAGTGGACATGAAAAACACCTTACAGTGGACATTTCTCTTAACCTTAACTTTAACAAGTGTCTCTTGTTCCACAAACCAGTACGCTGATGAGAAGCCTGTCCTGGAAGAACGAGAGTCTATCACAGCAGTCCTTCCATCTTTTCATAAATACTTCATAAGCATTGTCCTTGGTTTGTACTGAGACAGGAATTGAAGGACTAGATCTTGGCTGCTTTGGCAATGAGCACAGCAGAGTCATCCTGAGATCTTCTTTGGGGAACAGCAGTACCCCGCTTATTCTCATGGTGTACCCTCAGTGCAGTGGGCACAAAATGTATGACCCTTATTTTGGGATTGGTGATCTGGGGCTTGGCACTGATGGTCACTGTGGACTTCTTCTTGATGGTGGCTGCTCTTGCATCCTCTGCCTTTGGTTGCTGAATGAGGCTGGGCAGGGCACTCAACACTCCTTGGTTGGGCAAGGGAGCTGGTGGGAAAAGACCAGGTGGGGCAGATGCAAGAGGAGGCCTCAAGGGTAGGCACATCATGCTAGGATGAGGAGAAGGGATACCTGGAAGTGCTGTAGGAGGTAGACTTGGTAGGGTTCTTTAAGGATGGTCCTCAAGGACCAGACCTGATGGGCCTGTTGGAGGCCATTGAGGTAAAAGTTGTGGTAAAGGCCCTTGGATTCCTGCCATTCCAGGTGGTCTTAGGAATGGAGGAAGACCTACACATGGGTCAGGATTCTGTAAGGGTGGGACAGGTGGTCTTCGTGGCATGGAAGCTGCTTGTATCTAAGAAGTATGAACAGACTGTAGAGCGTGTACCATCAGAGTAGGAATCTACTTTGTGCTGCTTTTGTGATTGCTTCTCTGCTTCAGAATTATCAGAGTTTTTGTCATCATCCTCTTTTGAAAATTCTTCAAGTTCCTGTTCTTCCTCAGGGATATCATGACCTACCATTCGAAGCATCTTGGCATGAACAGGAGCCAGCTCCTTCATGTGCTTCTTCCTTAGGTTCCCAGACATATCAGCAAATCGGATGCCCAAACCTGACTTTGTCTCCTCAGTGATTTTGTGCTTACTGTTATCGATGTGCCTGAACTCATACCAGTCATTCTCTGCATCCAATATGTCAGTATCACTGTCCTCAGGTCTCACATCATGCTTATCTTGATCCATGGACTTAGGATAGCCACCATCTTCGCTGGTGATGGACAGGGTATCATCATAACTCTGCTGAGCACATCCTGGACTGTACAGCATGTCATCATCCTGTCTCCAAGGGGGAAATTCTAGAGCAAAACCCACTTTACTGCCATACATCTGCAGGACTTGAGGAGAAAGTGGGACAAGTGGAGGGCCTGGTGGTTTCTTGCCAGGAGGTAAACGTGGAACACCATGTCCCAGAAGAGGAAGGAAGGATAGTAATTGTTCCAATTGGAGGCCCATATGCTGAGATTTTCTTCAGGATGGACGTGGCTGGGCACCAGGAAGTGGAATGTCCTGAATCAAGATATTGGAAGGAGCATGTTGCATGTCACACAAAGGGGTGTTCTCTACTTCCACGTGCTGAGTGTTCTTGACAGCATCAAAATTCTGGCTTAGTTGAGCTCTCTTCTGTTTATATTCTACTTCTGGCTTTCTCAATTCTTTGTAAATATCTGGGTTTTATTTTTCATAAACTTGAAGAATTCATTGAAAGGTGTCTTGCAGCTTTTTTTTGCTTGTCTTTCAGTACTTTCTCATTCAACTGTGGCTGTTGTACTGGGTTAAACACCATCATCAAATTCCCCCCTGCCCTGGATAATCTGTTTTGGATCTTTCATCTTCAAAACTGCAGCTCATACCACCATGCACTGCTTTTTGTTCTTACTCATTTCTCTCTTCCATGCTTCCTTTTGGGCTTGGTCTATGGGGTCCATAAACTTCCCATTCTTGGTAGAGGATGTTGAACTTTGCCCCATGTTGACAATTTATATGATTTACTTCTTTTTTTTCCCACATGTTCTTTTTATTCAAGGGTTTATTCACAGGCAGTATTTAAAGTCAGTTTTTTTAAATTAAAGGCCTAAACTATAAAATTTTTATAAATATGACACTGGCAAAGAATAAGAATCTGTATAATTGAAACCCTGATTATCCTGGAGTCCAAGTTTGTAACATGGAACACAATGAACAGTAACATTCACAAGGAACAACTGAGAAACCACAGGTACTGGGTAACTTTGTCAACAAAGAGGAAGGTCAGTTCTGCCTTGCTGAGTAGGAAAGCAACAACTAGTTCTTCTGTGGCAGAGCATCAACTGTGCTTCAGAACTTCGCCTATAAAGTCTCTTTCTCCATCAGCAAATCCAAGTATCTCTGCTGAAGCTTTTTCTCTCGTTCCCGTTGCTGCTGCACATCTTCTCTTAGACACTCTAGCCTATGGGGAATAGCAGAGTCTTCATGTTTCTTGAGTTCTTCAAAAGTGCATAGCTCTAAGTGAGCCTGATAAACCTGGTCCCATAAATCATTCAATTGTTTCATGAGCCCCATAGCACGAGACTGGTAACCACCAAGCAAAATTTTCATCTTGTTTTCCATCTTTGCAGCTCTCTTGGCTTCTGTTGTCATGTGACCCATGTTTCTCTCAAGTCTCTTTTCAAGTGATTCAATTCTGTCCTTGCTAGCAAGATTAGCATGGGTGTAGCAGCTCTGAGCAGGAAGATAGAGGACTTGATTGTAGCATTCCTCCCACACCTGGTTGTAAGCTTCAATGGAGAGTTCTCCATGGCTCATTCCTTGTTTTACCACTTCCATCTCTTGTACCAGAGCATCCTGGGCCTTTTTCAGATCTTCTTTGGAGAACTTCTCATAAGGGCTATGCTCAGGATAGGTAATGTGCTCTGAATTGTTGGTAGCAAGCCCGACATTTTTTCCTTTTTTATTTCCAGATGGTCCGTAGGGATGATGTAGAAGATCATAATGAAGCATCGTAATCATTTCTTTTTTGATCAGTTATTCACTATTCTGTAAATCTGTTAGAGGTGATTCTACATTTAAAGGTCTTAAAATAGTTTCATTTACTTCAGACAGTCTGGGTAGATCCTTCTGAACAGTTTTGTGCATTTCTTTTATTTCCATTACAGGCTCAGCATCTCTTATGGCATGCTTTCGAGCATCCACATCAGTAGCATCTTCAATATAGGTATCATCTATTTCATGTTCTTCCAGTTCCTTCTCAGCATTTTCAGGCAGAACAATTTCAAAATTGTTCTTAGGTGCAGGGAGGCCTAACAACCCTACATGGAGATGTTCACAAGATTCTCTGTCCATCTGCTTCACATAAGAGGGCTCACTGTAGTCTGCCATTCTGTCCTCTGGATTAATGTTTAACTTGTCTCTAAGTGGTGTTCTAACTGGGGTGGCATCAGAGACTGGTTTAGGGGTTGTTCCACTTCGTGGAGTCAGCCATTCAGCTCCATTAGGTGGAGTCCTGAAAGGGGTAGACAGAACTGTATTTGGAGTCTGCACAACCTGCCACTGTGGGGTTACACCAGAGAAGTCACTCTCATGCAGGGGGGGATTAAGCCCACCTTTCAATTGAGTGTCCACATTGGTCAAGGCCATGAGGTTCTGAGCTTCCTGTAGAATCCTGTCTTGAGAGTCTGGTGTCCATGGGCTTCTCAGAGCAATGTTGTTTTTGTTTGTGGCATCGTACAGAGACAGGAGAGTGCTAGAAGGAGTTTGTTATTCCAGACTCCTCCACTGTCTGCAGTGCAACTTCACTGGCCTGGCCTACCTTGACAACTTCATGGAGTTCAGCATCTGAAATCTGAGGCGCAGGCAACCCTAGTTTGCTTCTCTTTTCAGTAATCTCAGAGACACCACTAGTTTGGAGGATAGCTGTTTATCTTTTTTTTTTTTTCTCTCTTCCTCCTTTTTCAAATCTTAGCTCCCCATCAAGATCCTGTTGTCGTAATTGCCTGAAATCTGCAACAAGGGCCTGGTAATTCTCCTCAGAAGTATCATAAAAACCAGGAGCAGGCTTTTTTTTCAAATGGGAATTCAGCATTATAATCGACTCCTCTCTTCTTTTTCCTTTTCTTCTGAAACTCTATAGCAGCTGCTCAAAGCTCTCATCTTTTCTGGAGGGCAGCAAGGCGCCTTGCTTCCTCCAACTGCTTTTCTCTTGCTTTCCTTTTAGCCTTCTTTCCTTGAGTATTGGCCAGACGGGCTCGAGCCTCAGAAAGCATCTCAAGTTCATCTTCATCCATGTGAATTGGATCAGGCCGGGCTGGTTTGGTTTCTGGGTTTGGATCTATCTCTCCAGGCTTAAGTTTTCGGGGATCATCTGTTGTTTCCTCTTCATTGTCCCTTTGTGCAGTTTTGTCCAGGAGGAACTCATAGTGTTCCAAGCACTGGGCTGTTTTTCTTCCTATGATCAGAGTAATGGTCCTCCACTGCGTTGGCATCAGCTTGGCCAAGTGCAAGAGTTTTTCTACCTCTTCTCTGGACCATTCAGTTTTTTTAATACTTGGATCCAGCCATTCGTACCATCTGGCTTTGCATTGCTTTGCCATTATCCAATGCAGCAATGAAGCAATCCTAGACCACTGGTTTTTCCCATATTTCATTACTGCTGCTTTCAAAATTTCATCCTCTGTATTCCTCCACATTCCTCCTTTTATCATGATCCGGGGCATTTTGGCAGCAGTATGTCCCAGCAAGCAGCCAAGAGGAGCTTTGAGAACATAGTAATGGTGCTTTGGTCACGGACTCAGGGAGGCCACTTCCTACAAGAGCAACCTTCTGCTTATGGATTCAGAGAAGCCACTTCCTTCAAGAGCGACCTTCTGCTTTTCATATGATTTACTTCTTAATTTTAAAGCAGGAATGACTGTGAGGTTCCTGGGCAGGCAAGAGCAGCTAGAAGGTTCTCCTGGAGAACTTTCTGAGAAGGGCACTTCACCTCTGCCTCTGGCTCAACCACGCAGATACTCCCATCTTGAAACCTCATGCCTTGGAAAGAAAGAATTTATATTTATCAAAACTTCTGCACACAACAATTAATTGTATAGCTTAATAGAAATTTCTTTTTTATCATTCTGAGGAATGTAGATATTTTTAAAATGTAACAGTTTAAGATTTCATAAAACACTTAATAGACTCAGATACCATTTCTATACATTTTAAAGAAGTTTAGAGTACCCAATATTATAAGGTCATTTGTGTTTATGAGACCTTTAATATATCATTAGAACACTTACAAATATGCACTGCTGCACTTTGAATGGACATGCTCAAAACATATAATAAAACCAATTCCATGGCTGGTGAGATTGCGTAGCAGTTGAAAGCACTGGCTGTTCTTCCAGAGCACCTGAGTTCAATTCCCATCAACCACATGTTGGTTCACACCAATTTGTAATGGGTTCCAATGTCCTCTTTTGATGTGTCTGAGAACAGCTCTAGTATGCTCATGTAACTAAAAAACTCTTAAGTTGTTTTTAAGTTCACAAATGAATGAGAAATTAAAGCCTCAGGTTTTGTTACTTAGTTCTACATTGGGACACAAAACAACACATTAAAGCAGTTGACATAGACACATATGACCATTATACGAAGTCCTGGTGCATCCAGTGAAAACATAACAGCAAAGACCAACCAGAAAGTTCATCTCCATCTCCTTAGGATGTGAGAAAGGCTTAATAACAAACCAACCAACCAGAATAGAGCTATACAAATTAACACTAAAAGTAAAACAAATTCTCCAGAAACACTACTGAGTTCATTGTGTGCTGACCATCTACTTACTTCTGGGTATGGGGCTTTCCCTTAAGAATGGATTTTTACATAGTGAGACTCCTTTGGGGAAAGCTAACTTTTCTTTCTCTATTTTTCTTTATTTTATTTTTAATTTCTTTGTTTCTTTGAGACAGGGTTTCTCTGTATAGCCCTGGTTGTCCTGGAACTCACTTTGTAGACCAGGCTGGCCTTGAACTCAGAAATCTGCCTGCCTCTGCCTACCAAGTGCTGGGATTAAAGGTGTGTGCCACCATGCCCGGCATTTTTTTTTTTTTTTTGAAAACTAACTTTTTCTTTGTGAGCAGTTATAGGAGATAGTGTCTGGAACTAAGCCAGGTCCTATGTAAGAAGAGCCAGTGCTCAGAAAGAATAATGTGTCTCTCCAGCCAGTATTTGCTGCTTTTTATAAATGACATTTAAAAACATACAAATGAAAGCTAAATGAAGCATTGTATCCACCAAGCCTGGCCATATTGAGATTTCATTTTTCACCATTGCTATGACATGCACAAAATGCACACCGAACCCCTGGATTTTTTCTGTGTGCATCCATTTCAAATTGTAGCTTTCCGCTTATAGTCCTACTAATATATATTAGAGTGCCTGAGGAAGACTCAAATGTTTGCTACCTCTAAAACTTAGTAAGCACAACTCACTCTTATTTATCTGTATCAAGGCTACTACCACACTAGTAAATATCACATGTTGGTTCTACCTTCATTTCTGTGGCTATTGTTAAAATATTCTGGCAAATCAAAATTTACAGGAGGAGGGGTTTATCTGGCTTACAATTTCAGGTTACAACCTACAAAGTAATGTCAAGCCAGCTAGTTAAATCCCACACACAGAAGCAAGAGGGACTTGCTTTCTTGTAGGAAAGGAAGGAGGGAGGCAAGCAGGCAGGCAAAGCAACTGATGAAAGACACCAGCAGCCTAATCATCAATGAAGCCCACAAGAGCTTCTAGCCATGATCATGGCCAAGTTACCTCGCTCTGACCCTGAGCCTGAAAAGTCTGGTTAGAAAAATGGAAAATATATGTACTCCCAGACCCTTGCATATCCAGAACCCAAATCAACTCCTTACCTGGTGAGCACCATCTTCTCTGAAGGAGGATTGAGACACAGAAGAGAGATGATTCTTTCAGAGATAGGGTTTGTCTGTGTAATCCTGGCTGCCCTGAAACTCTTTCTACAGACCAGGTTAAGCTAGATCATATATCTTCTTGCCTCTGCCACCCAAGTTGAAGGCAGCAAGGAGAACCTACTGTGTCTCACCCTGGGCAGAGCTTGAGTATATATATATTTCCCCAAAGCCCAGCCTCCACAGTGGCACACCTCCTCCAACCAGGCCACACCTCCAGATAGGACCACACCCTGCTCCAAGCATAATTAAATCACCACACCAACAAAACAAACAAAAGGACAATTCTTACTTGATACTTGCTTTCTATGGTGATGAGATACAAAAGATGCTACCAAGGACAATGTTAAAATAATGAATGTGGGAAATCAGAAATGCCTAGACCATAACCTGGGTTGTAGGTTTGGAAGAAAGGGATCGGTTTGTGTTCTTACAGTCAAGTCTCATTTTCTGCAGGGGCATATCATTTGGGCTGCTTGTACCATAATGATCCCTCTTTGTCCTCTGGTTATATAGAGTACAGCAACTTTACTACAACACAACTAAGAAAATAGATCTGTCAAAGTGAATTCGTGTCAGAATGGGAAAAGGCCCTTGCTGACATGCTTTACTACCTGAGTACAGTCTCAGATAGATAGAGAAAACAGACAATCAGACAATCTCAGATTGTTCTCTTACTTTCACAGAGGTGTTATAGTTGTATTACACACACACACACACACACACACACACACACACTCCACACTCATATACTACATGTAACCAAACTTAGAACTTAGTTCATAATATATATATATATATATATATATATATATATATGTGTGTGTGTGTGTGTGTGTGTGTGTGTGTGTGTGTGTGTGTGTGTGTGTTTTGTCTGCATAGCTATCTGAAACCACATGCATGCTTGGTGCCTGAAGATGCTAGAAGAGGGCATTGGACCCACTGGGTACTAGAGCAGCAGATGTTTCTTCTCAGCAACCATGTTAGTGTTTGGGATTAGTGCTCTTAAGTGGTTGCTTTTTGACCTAGTCTGAAGAGACAGAATGAGGGTAAGTTTTAGAGACTCAGATTAATTGCATTGAACAAGGAAGTCTCAGAAATGCCCGTCATAGACTTTGTTCTCTGCTTACATCACATGAAGAGCATTTGGAATACGTTGAAAGGAAAAATATAAAATACATAGGTCAAGTATTAAAAGGGCACCAGGAATAGAAATGGAGCTGAATCCTGAGTTCAAGGATATTAAATTGAATCAAGGGAGTACTGAACTTGTTTCAAGATCCAACACAGCAAAATTTAATCCCAGGAGATAAAGCCAAACAGATCTCTGAGTTCAAGGTCAGCCAAAAACAGAACAAGTTCTAGGTGAAGAAAAGCTTAAATGCAGGCATGGTAGTACACACCTTTAATGCCAGGAGACAGGCAAATAGATGTCTGAGTTCAAGGTCAGTCTTCACAGCAAGTTCCAGGACAGTCAAGCTTAGGCAGTGAAGGAGATGGGAAAGATGAAGATAGTGATAATGTAATAGAACAAGATCCTGCAAACAGCAGAACTTGTCAGCTTTGGCCATGTGGGTTTGGATTTATAATCAAAAAGAGTAGGAGGCTACTAGGACAAGTTATATTGATTAGCTGGAGTTAAAAAATTAATTGTGATTAAGAAGAGACCAGTATCATTGAGGTGAAATCTTCTGAGAAGTATTTTCTGAGTATACAAAGCAATTGTGATCCAGAGAAAAGCAATGCACCTCCTGCTGAAGCTCTACTTGGTAACATGTAAGTGCCACCCAGGTGGTACTGATGTTGAGATAGAAGGGTAATAAAAGCACTGTCGTCTGGGAGCTTGACATATGTGACCCACACTCTGGTCTCACAAAAGTTCAAGCATGGAGTGACATCCCCAAGGGGTCTGATGGGAAGCACTTAACAAATTTTAATCTACAGGAAAATAAGTAGGAAAAGGAAAAGGGTGGGAGAATAGGTAGCCTTTTAGCTAAACTGCCTTGGACTATGGAGCAGAAGGCAGTGAGGATGTAGCAGAGGTCTTGTAGAATACAGACACACTATGGCTTTATACAAACTAAGAGCATGCCTTCAGATGGTCTTTTAGAAAAACTGTACAGTTTGGCTTCTTCCAAAAACGTGTCCAAACCAAAAGGATCTTCCTCAAAGTGAAATGGTCCATTTGAGCCTCTCTGTCTATGGTCTGAACAAGAAAACACCTTAACAGGAATGAATCTGTAGGACTTTTTCCTGGTTCTGAGGTCATCACCTTACATGTCATGGTCCAGAATTTTACTGGGCCT
Organism: Mus caroli; assembly: GCF_978045245.1. Taxonomy (NCBI): domain Eukaryota; kingdom Metazoa; phylum Chordata; class Mammalia; order Rodentia; family Muridae; genus Mus; species Mus caroli. The sequence continues at coordinate 113,112,129 of NW_028227269.1, read as the reverse complement.
GTGGATACTCTGAGCCACATCATTCCCACCTCTCCAGGCCTGATCATAAACAATGTAATTTTCATCCTCTCCTCCTGCAAGCCCCTGGCAAGGTTGAAGAGCCTTTGTTCATACTTGACTTCATTGGAAGTTCAAGGATTGGGCACACCAAGAGCAATGACTTCACTGACATCTCCATTTTCATTTCTCTGTTCGTTTGACTTGTTATCAGGAGCTGCCCTGGAAACATTCCAGTCACAGTGCTTCTCTTTTTGCCTGCCATAAAGGATTTCATCCCTTTTTCATGTCTCCCCATCCTCTTTTCCACATAGACTTTCAACCCAGTTCTCCTTTTTTACTTTCTGGGCCATTTCTCTAAGTTTCTCTTTATTCTTTTTTTGTTTGTTTGTTTTTGTTTTTGTTTTGTTTTTTTTAGCTATCTTTTTCTCCAATTTGGCTCACATTTCCACAGCTTCATGTACCTTCAGATCAGCAAAAGATAGTGCTTCAGGCAGTTTGCAAATTTTCATTTATATGTATAGACTGCAGCCCTTTTTCCACCAGCAGTCACTTGTTAATCCAATGGAATCATAAAGTTTTGAGTTCTTCTAGTTGGATACATGGAGGGATCTTCCATTCTAGCTGTTCTTTAAAAGTCTTCTTAGTAGGACAGTGCATCATTGGCACTTTAGGAGAAGGTGGTCCACAGGGAATTTTCTTACTCATCTTGAATGTTGGAGGCTCCATTGGGTATTTCTGCAATTCTACCATCAAAATAACCCTCTGTTTAGCTCCAGAATTGAATGTTCCTCCTTGCTGAGATGGCATGGCAGCAGCAACCTTCCTTGATACTATCTTCTGCAAGGCTACTCTTGTCATTTCTGTTATCTCTTCACTGTTCTCTTCATAGAGACATTGCAGATCTGGGTCATCTACATATATAACTTCCTTTGGATCTAGGTCATGGTATTTGCTGTAAATGTCCTTTTCTTTTGGTGGTCCATGTTGAATATCATATTTAATTTTTCCTTCATGATGCAACTGAATGGTCATTGAATTTGACACTTTTATTTTTGCCCCTTATCCAAACCATACTGGCCATATGGATCTCTGGGAGCACCTCCATCTCCAAAGTCCTCTAACATGCACAGAATCCAGCTTTTCTTGTATCTGGATCAGGGAGGCTCCATTCCAGAGGTGACCCACAAGGTCTTCTGTGATATATGCGATCTTTTCCTGTCTTCAGTATCAAGTTAGTCCTGAGATAACTGAGAATGGATGCCAAACAACAGGATTTGAAGGCTATTAACTCAATTGAGCCAAAGTCAAATGAATTCACAAAGACTGAATTTGTAAGCATAGGACCACCATGTGTCCTCAATATATTTTGTGTTACCTACTATTTATTTATTTATTTATTTATTTATTTATTTATTATTAGATATTTTCTTTATATACCTTTCTGTGGCCTCCCTTCCCCCCAGCCTGGAACCTGCCTGCTCAAGGGTGGAGCTACCGGCTCATTCGTCCTGCCACGCCCACTGCTGGAACCTGCCCTCTGCTGCCTGGAGGCACACACGTGTTCGTCCTGCTACTGGACCCTGAGTTACTTGGCGGGAAATTGGGTTCCCTCCCCCTTCCTTTATAAACTGAGTGTCTGGAAATATTAAATTGAGTCTTGATCAGAGTTTTGTCTTGACTCCATTGTTTCTTCCGCCCCGTCTAGATTCCTCTCTTTGCAGGGAACTGCCATTCTCAGTGAACCGTTCGTGTTGTGGACCGCGGGCGGGCTGCAACACCTTTCAAATGCTATCCCAGAAGTTCCCTATACCCTCCCTCCACCCTACTCCACTACCCACCCAGTCCCACTTCTTGGCCCTGGCATTCCCCTGTACTGGGGCATATAGAGTTTGCAATACCAATGGGCCTCTCTTCCCTGTGATGGCCATCTAGGCCATCTTCTGCTACATATGCATCTACAGATATGAGATCTGGGGGTACTGGTTAGTTCATATTGTTGTTCCACCTACTTTTAATAAGGGTTCAGCCTCTCCTCTAGCTTACCATCCAATGGAGATAAGGGTACAGAAAATGTATTAGAATATGAGGAAGTAGACCTGTTCAGCAATAGTTCTTTGGGGATGAGTTGATCTTCTTTGGAAGAAGTTCTGCAACATTGCTTACACCAAACATGACTCAGAAGTTGCAGACCAGTTCTCAAGGCAGGTAGATAGCAGGCACCTGTAACTCAATCATGAAGAATCCAGATGGCTCATCAACTGGCCTAAGGCTGCTGAAGCAGTAAGCAGCTGCAGAAAACTCACAAGCGGTTCTTGGGTGAGTTTCTCTCAATATCAGTATTACCACAAGTTGAGGTAAACAACACTACATAAGGCAAACCAATATATGTCTGTCATTAGCTAAGAATAATGAGGTGGAGCAAACCAACCCAAGGCTGAGTGCAAAACTTCCACTGTGTATGGGATCATATTTATACTCCTTCTTCAATGATCCTTTCATGTGTTTGCTATATGCAGACATCCTTTTACCTGTGACTGCTTCAGGAATAGTTTCTTTCACAAGTGTCTGCTTCAAGTAAAAGGTCTTTCATGTGTTTGCTTTAGCAAGTGTTTTTTTTTTTTTTTTGTTTTTGTGTGTATATATTACACTTTTAAGTTTAGTACTTTTATGGAACTCCAGAGTGTTTTCATATTGTTGGTCCTTTTCAATTTTCTCCAGGCAGAGTTTTCACTAATTAACTATGCTTGTTAATACAGGCCTATTATTGCAGTAAGTTCAAAAAACTATTTCAGCTTCTATGATTCTGCCATGTCCTGAGCTGCTGCAGCATTTCAGTTACTTATGTCAACTTTCTCATTCCTATGTCCAATTATTGTGTAAGTCTTTTTACTTTGTCTGTTATACTATGTAGGTGAGTAATTTATCTTCTGAACACAGGATCTCTGCCTGAACAGTAGCCTGATGAAGACAGGAGAAAAGCTGTTATCCCTTGTCATTCCCTTTTTAAAAATGAGATCTGAAAGAGCTGGTTCCAACTGCCACCAAGGAGGAACCTGGCACTGAGAGGGACATTGCAGTAACATTGGCACAAGTTAAAATCTCCGATGTATAAATAATTATCCCCACATAAACTATGTCCACTTCTCCCTTTAGCTTAGATCCATGAACAGTGAAGTTAATGGTATAAAGTTTTTCTCAAGTAAGACTCTGTAACTTGAGTGTAAGTCATGACAAACCTAACTGCATGGAAGCTCATGACAAGCAGGGGACACAATGAGGCCAGAAATCCACATAGAGAGATGAGAAGGGTCTGGATGGTACACTGTATTGTCTGTGGTTTCCTTTCTTAATTGTATTAACTAGTCTGTCCTGCTGTGATTGACATGTGATATCTCCATGTTCAAACACTGTAAAGATTCTTTGTGAAACACTTCCTAGATGCCTGTTTATTTGTTTGTATGGCTTTTTATAATTTCTGAGTAAAATCATACAATGTGTTGTAATAACTGATCTCCCTATCCACAACTTATTTCAGATCCTTCTTACCTTCCAACTTACCCAATTACAAACCTTTTTATCTGTTTTTTTCTGAAAAAGAAAAAAAATGAAAAAAATTGATGGGGATTTAAAGTAAACAACAACAAAATACAAACAAACATGCAAACAACAAAACCGACTAAAACAAACCAGGACATACACACACACACACACACATATACATATTCACAGACACACAAACAAATAGACAAAGACACACACAAACACACACACATATACATATTCACAGACACAGAAACAAATAGAGAAATAACACACACAAACACACACACACACACATACACACAGAGACACAGAGAACCATACATATATACAGATAGACACACACACACACAACCATAGATACAGATACAGACACACATCCATACACATTTTCCAACACAGACACACACACACACAAACAGACAGACACATTCACATACAGACACACACACAAAAACACAGTCACACACACACACACACACATACACACACACAAACATGCACACTCACACAGATAGTAAAATCAGTAAAATCACAGCTCCAGAGTCATGTTATATAGGCAAATTTAGGTGAGACAAAAATATGTAAACCAGGTTATATTGAAAAGAAATATCTTTAGATGGAAAAAATATCTGCAGAAATACCATTGACCACGTGTTTTGTTGGCTATCAACTTCAAAGCTTGTCTTCCATGATTAACTGTGCTTAATATCTCTTGTGCAACTCCATTGAAGAAAATTAATTTTTCTTTGTATGTGAGTGTCAATTGCAGAAATTCTTGCTTAGGGCTGAGAACTTGTGTCCATTTCTTCCTCCCAGTTGGGGGATTTTAATCTGGATGGACTTGGTTCAGGCTCTGTGCCTTCAGTCATAGTCTCTCTGACCTCATATCTACATCAGTCCACTTGGTCCAGAAGACACTCCTTCCTTGAAGACATCCAACTCTCATAATCTGCTCAATTTTAAAATTCTTTACTCTCGTTTTATGCATATTTCTTTATATCATCTTTGTAAAATTCCCATACTCTGATGAGTCAATTCTTTTCTACAGGATTCAACAATTAAATATACCAAAAAAAAAAAAAAAGAAATCAAATCTTGGAACATATATGAATCAGAACATGAGACACTAGTCTTAAGGACATGGGTGAACATTCAGTATGTTTTTCCCATTCCATGCATACACTCATAGATTATATATTTCATGTTTTACCACTGAGTTATATTCCTTTTTCTATATGAACAACTTTGTCACCTTTTATTTGTGGTGTTTTGGAAACGTGGGATGATTATTTGTTCCTCTATATGCTGTTTATAGAGCATGAATACCATGCTGTGAATAAACATGTGTGTGCAAATATTTCTATAATAAGATGTAGAATCCTTAGAGTACATGTTTGGAAGGGATACACTGGGATACAACATGATTTTGATTATTAATTTTTGGTGAATTTTCATAGTACTTTATACAATGTAAGTACTGTCCAAAGCCTTTGTTTCGAGATGATATAGGACTTAGTAGACCCCAGTCATATTGATAAAGGTCATGTTGTCAAACTGCCTTATAAACATTTATGTTTATACCCAGTAGATTGTCTGAACCTTTATCACAGTGGCTCATATGTAACTGTTTGTAAATATTGATGCAGACATTCATGAGTTGTTTGAGAATTGAGTATGATTGACATAGTACACAGCCACAGATGAGTAATGATAAAAACCTCTTACCACTGAATCAAGGGGCATCAAAAACAGGGCAAATAAGGATGTATGATATAGAAAATTAGGTTAACAGACATTAAATTCTATCTCTAGGGATTTAACTATTTCTTCATAGTGTACATATGAACTCTCAATAGCTATATTTACTAGGAGAAGACACAAACAAATCAAAGCAGTGAAAACTACCACATGAGAGACACCAAAATGACTGAGCAGGTAAAGATGTCTATGTGCAAGCTCATGAATATCAGTTTAATTCCTTAGATTTGAATTATATAAGTTTCTGTTATCACCACTAAGAATAGTATAACAATTAAAAAATTACCACATGGATGGGGAGGTATTCTTAAGGCACACCAAGCTGAAGGTCTTTTAGCATTTGAAAACTGATGGGCAAAATTAATCTACTTTGAGGGGAAAATTTCTGGAGTTCCACTCTTTACTACTGATGATTCTATCTATGTTTATATCATTAGTACTAACTAAACTCACATTTCTTATTAGTTAATGAAATAGAAGTGTTAGGATGTTTGGAAAGAGACTTATTGGAAGGTTCCAAATGGAACAATAGGGACTTAGTGTTGGTAGGTCCAGAAAATGGACTTAGTGATAAAATCTTTTGTTAACACATCTATAGGTTATATCTACAATTTAGTTACTCATGATAGCGGTCCATTAATCATTGATATGTAAATATTTTAAGTCCACTTAATTTTATTCTTTTTAGCAAAGTTTGAAGTATATAAAGTGTGTGAAACTCAAATATTACTTGCAGAAATCTGAAAGAAGTTTCTAATTCTCAAAAGATAGACGTTTTTGGAATTTACCACTGAAATCATCATCATCAACAACATCACCATGTCCACCGTCACCATCACCACCACCACCATCATCATTGCAAAGTACCATGTGTAAACCAAAGTGTTAACATTGTCCCAAAGTTGACCAACAGACCCAGGCCAAAAAATCTATTGAGAGCTTAACCCTTGAAGTTACATCCAAAGCATCTGCCCGGGACTCAGGGAAAGGATGTGAGATGCATTTCCTCAGAGATGAGTAGGATTTGGACCTATGCATCCTGTTGTCTAATCCATGTGCCTTCTCAGTCCTTCTTCTCCAGTTGTTGCCCAGCTGGTTCTTATGTAAGATATACCCTGCTCATGAATGTGCAAATTACTTGAGTCTATGTCAGTAAATACAGGGATGTCCACACCCTGAAAACAGCCTTTGATCAGAGTCCTCTCCACTGTCCCTGAACACACTGACTCTAACCATGGGATGGAGCTGCATCTTTCTCTTCCTCCTGTCAGTAACTACAGGTAAGGGGCTCACTGTTTCCAAATCTGAAGAGGAGATAGGGTTGGAGGTGACAATGACATACACTGTGCCTTTCCCACCCACAGATGTTAACTCCCTGGTTCAGCTACACCAGTGTGGGGCTGAGGTTGTGAGACTCAGTGATGGTGTCTTGCTCAACTTCTGTCTACAAATTTAGCAACTACTGTGAACTGTATAAAGCAGAGGCCTGGACAGGCTCTTGAGTGGATTGGATGAATTGATCCTTGAAGTTTTGGTACTACCTACAATCAGAAGTTCAAAGGACAGGCCACATCTACTATAGATAAATCTTCCAGCACAGACTTCCTGCAAGTAATATCCTGATATCTGAGAACTCTAAAGACTATTACAGTGAAGACAAAGGGTTGTAATCTCATCCTGAGTGTGTAAGAATCCCCAGAGGAGCAGAAATCTGCCCTGTCACTGAGATGACCAAAAAGTCTAACCTTTAGACTTGTTCAGAAATAGTAATATTGAATCTCCATTTTTATGCCTCCTCCTCAAAGTCCTACGTCACTTTTGTCTTGTTTTTAAAAAGACATCTGTGAATAAAGCTGTGCTGATTTAGGATAAACCTACAAGACAGCATATATTGCCAACATCTTCAGTGGTGACCACCTCTACTGACATGTTTTTACTCCACAAAACAATAAAAGGGAAAACTGTGGTGATGCATGATAAAAATATCACTGGATTCTGAGAGACCAGAACTGTTGTTGAAATAGTTGGAGATAATGAATAATTTGAATTTGACCTATAAAATCCAAATCACCAACATCTGGGCAAAGAAACACTCTTCATATTCTTTAGTATTAAGTGATCCTAGAAGAGTAGTTAACTCTGGCTCTGTTCTAGCAGAAGTCCCACTCTCTTAGAATGTGAGAAATACTTATATTAAAATGCATAGGTTTGCATATAGAATTCCTGTAGTTTGTTCAAAATATTATTAGATAACTTTTCATAGAATTCATTTACCAACATATACTTGTCAATTGAGGTAGGTTCTGTGATTATTCATAAATGGCTGTTCTTATATTTACTGTCTTAGCAGTCTCACTAATACAGGGTTGTTCACAAAACCAGCAGTGCCACATTAGTACCCTCTTCCATAACCCTGTGAGGATGGAACTACTTACTGTGTGTTGGCCTTCTCTTGCTGGACATGTGTCCACGCTTAAGTATTGTTAATAGACCCAATGTTGTTCCATTGGAGAAAGCTAATTTTCTATGCCAAACAAGTGTGAATTCCAGAAACTTCTTAGTTAAGAGTGAGAACCTTTGGCCATAACACTCTCTCAGCACTGGGACACCATGTGGATTGAGTCTCTGCATACCTTGTTCATGCTCTCACATGAGAGAGAGTCCTGTTATGTCTGGAAGACAGTTCTTTGGAGCCAGATCCTCTGTCTCTTTTATCCTTTTCAGCATTTTATTTTTTTCTCAGAAATGAGGTTTAATTGTAAAGTTATTTTGAAACTTAGAGTAAGTGCAATACCTCATATTCTTGTGGCACCTATGAGGACTCTCTAACCATTAACTCATGGTGAGTTGTCCTATGATGGGCACTGAGATGTTCAATTAATAACTCATATCATCTGGGAGCTGCACTGCCCTCCATACTCGTACCTCTGTCCCAATATACCTAGGTCAAAATAAATCATACAGCCCATCTGTATACTTTCTACTTGGTCTCTGAAAACACATATCCTACACAGCCATAGAGCATGCCCAGACCCAGATCACTGAGACAATTGCAATAACTGATCAGTGAGTATTATCTGAATACCAGCAATTTCTCATAGAATTTCCTTGCATTCAGTATTTTTTATAAAAATACTATAGCAGAAGATCCATAAATGTTCATGGAAATCTCAACATAATATTACTCTATTAACACTAAGATATTCCTAAATATATGTTTGGCAACTATGAACTGTACATTATATCTCAAGAGGTTTTCATAGAAAATTTGTAATTTTTTTCTCTTTTTACTTCATAATGCATTTTGTTTTAATCTCAGAATTCCTGGTTTGTTTTTCATGCTACATACATTTTATTTCCTCTTTATTTTAGTTTTTCCCTACATTGAAACATCTTTCCTTTTATCTTACTGCTCTTATAACACTTAACATTGGTTTATCCTACACCACTGTCATTTTTCTCCATGCCCCACCACCATTTCGTGTTTGAACCACTCTGCCTTATCTCTATGCATTCTTTGCATTCATTTTACCTCAATTTTATTACATCATCTCCTTTAATTCATGTGACCCTATTGGCCAATTTCTACTCTCTTGGTTTCTACAAATTAAACACACAATAAAATAGTCAAATCAGTGAACATTATTACAGACATAGGTTACCACATTCAGCATATTTTTAAAGGTCAGTTTATACCTTTAAACTTCATAATTTGTGTTTTACTATGAGTAGTAGTACTTCATTGTCTATACATCCCCCATTGTCAATATAGCGGGATATTATACAAATACTGGCACAACTTAAAACAGCTGTTGTATAAATCACCATCTACAGGTAAACTAGAACCACTTCTCCCTTCAGCTGAGGTCTGTGAACAATGAAGTTACAGGGATGCCATTTTTCTTAAGCCAGACAGTGCAACTTCAGTGTAAGCCTTTTCAAACCTACATGCAGTGGGGCAATTGACCAGCAGATGGCACACAAATGCTACAAATCCCCAGAGAGAAGAGGTAGTTATGAAAGGGACTCTGTATCCTCTGTGGTTATCTTTCTTAAGTGTATTAACTGATCTTCCCTGCTATGATTAACATGTGATGTCTCTGTGCTCATTAGATTCTTTACTCATTCATTCTCAGATTAATGTTCATTTTTTTTGGCTTCTATAAGCTTTTCAACAAAAGTAATACAGTGTATTCTAATAACCTTATCCCATCTCCAATTATTTCCAGATTCATCCTATCTTTGAATTAACTCAACTACACATCTTATTTTCTTTCAGAAAATAAGCAAACAGAAAGAAAGGAAGGAAGGAAAAAAAAAGGAAGAAAGGCAGGGAGGAAGGAAGGAAGGATGCAAGGAAGAAGGAAAGAAAGAAAGAAAGAAAGAAAGAAAGAAAGAAAGAAAGAAAGAAAGAAAGAAAGAAAGAAAAGAAAGAAAGAGAGAAAGAAAGTTAAGTTAAAGGGGAATTAGAAAGAAACAGAAGCAAAAAAAAATTAAAAACAAGACCCAGAAACACACACATACACAGTCTAATGGGGTCAAATCATCAGAGAGAGAGAGAGAGAGAGAGAGAGAGAGAGAGAGAGAGAGAGAGAGAGAGAGAGAGAGAGAGAGCACAAGCCTATCCCATTTTTCAAGCACGGTGGGCCTTGATGAGCTGAGACAGTGTATGGTTTAGAGCTTTATTGTAGAAAGGCATGGGGAAAGAGAGAAGGTAGAAAGAGAGAGAGTCGGGCCATGACCACATGTAGCGCGGGGAGAAGGGAAAGAGAGAAGTAGGGTTAGAGAATAAGAAAGGTGAGGGCTTCAAGAGTGCAAGGAGGGGCCAAATAGCCCTTTTATACTGAGCTGGCCTATCTTGCTGTTGCCAGGTAACTGTGGGGAGGAGCATACCTGGCTATAGTCAGGTAACTGTGGGGGTGGAGTCTAGCCAGAATGCCAGAAGCTTGGGACATTGTCTGCATGACTATAATCACAGAATTATGGACAGGAACCTGATTCTGGGAACGTGGCTGGCCTTTCTGTCCCTTGTAGATTTCTCTATTGGGTCACAGGAGCAAGCCCCATTCAACCAAAATAGACTGCCTATCACAGTCCCACAGATTCTGAGTTCAAGGACATTCTGATCTACAGAGCAAGTTCCAGGTCAACTAGGGAGGGCTACACAGAGAAACTCTATCTCAAAGACTTTAAAAATGAGGCTGTGACGAAAGGATGGACCATCTAAAGACTTCCATATCCAGGGATCCATCCCATAATCAGCTTCCAAACGCTGACACCATTGCATACACTAGCAAGATTTTGCTGAAAAGACCAAGATATAGCTGTCTCTTGTGAGACAATGCCGGGACCTAGCAAACACAGAAGTGGATGCCCAAAGTCAGCTATTGGATGGATCACAGGGCCCCCAATGGAGGAGCTAGAGAAAGTATCCAAGGAGCTAAAGGGATCTGCAACCCTATAGGTGGAACAACAATATGAACTAACCAGTACCCCGGAGCTCTTGTCTCTAGCTGCATATGTATCAAAAGATGGCCTAGTCTGCCATCACTGGAAAGAGAGGCCCATTGGACTTGCAAACTTTATATGCCCCAGTACAGGGGAATGCCAGGGCCAAAAAGTGGGAGTGGGTGGGTAGGGGAGTGGAGGGGGAGTGTATTGGAAACTTTTTGGATAGCATTGGAAATGTAAATGAGGAAAATACCTAATAAAAAAATAAATAAAAAAAAAATGAGGCAATTTGTGGCCAGGCAGTGGTGGCGCACAACTTTAGTCCCAGCACTTGGGAGGCAGAGGCAGGCGGATTTCTGAGTTCGAGGTCAACCTGGTCTACAAAGTGAGTTCCAGGACAGCCAGAGTTATACTGAGAAATCCTATCTCGAAAAACAAAAACAACAACAACAAAAAACAAAAACAAAAAGAGTCAATTTGTGTTAAATGAGCTAAAAATAAAGATAGATTAAAACACATTGAGTATTTTTAACTCCTTTTATTCATTATGATACAAAAATAGTAACTCACTCTGGTAGCCTTTAGAAAACCACATAATTATTTGAAACTTGTTGCTAAGAGTTGTGTATGTGGCTCAGTGGTTCTGATGTTAATCTTGTGTGTCAGCTTGATTGTACTGGAAGTTGCCTAGAAGATTTATCAAGCACAGTTGTAGATATGAGGGAGATTCAAGAGACATCTGGATCATTAGGGCTGTGATTCAATATCTTGTTGTACGAAGTGGTTCATTGGAAGAGTGCCTTTGCATAAAGTACTTTCGCCCTGGACCTTTCTCTTACTTTCTGTCTTCTGTCCACTGATAGGAAAATTACTTTCCCCTACTGCATGGTCTTTGCCACTCTCTTCTGCCTCACCACACATGGTTCCAAATCAGTGAATTCAGGGGGACATGAACCAAACCATCTCAAACTGGGAATGAAATATTTCCTACTTTGCACTGTGTGTAGCAGGTGCATAGATGAGGTGACAGAAGATTAACTACCATGGAAGCAAATACTTGACATAAAAAGGGTTGGGTTTGATACTCAACACTATAGCAGAGGCCAGGAAGTTTAGAGATGTCAATCCATAGAGTACTTGTCTATCATGTATAAGGCCCAGAGTTCAATCACCAGTTCCTCTAACAAATATATATTTGTGTGTGTGTGTGTGTGTGTATGGTATAGATCATATATTTTGTGTATATAAATGTTGAATGTGGCTATTAAAGAGAATCAACCACTTTCCTTTGTGTAGGCATAAATTTTTGGAAACCTACATTTACTGAAGGTTCAAACTCTCTTCTAGCCCAACACCCAGCAGATAGTGAAAGAGAAAAGATTTTACGATATGGGGGAAGTGGACTGTTCAGCAATAGTACTTTGGGAGTGAGCTTGAACTTTATGGCAGGAGTTCATTCACATAGCAAACACCAAATATTTCTCAACATCTACAGACCTCTAGGCACGTAGACACCAGTCACAAACCAGCAGATGTAGTTCAATCCTGAAGAAACCACAGGGCTGCCCAACAGGTCTGATGCAAGGTCAGAGAAACCTCATGGACAGTTTTTAAGTGAGTTTGAGTCAGTGGTGGCATTATCACAAGTTGAGCTCACCAATGATGTATATGACAAACCAATACATGCATGACTTTAATGAAGAATAGAGAAGTTGAGCAAACCAAATCAAGGCTCAGTGCTAGTCTCCTCATTTCTGTGGGGTCATATTGATACTCTTTCCTCACAGATCCTTCCACATGTTTGCTATATGAAAACATCCTTTCACATGTGTCTGCTTCAGGACAACATTCTTCTATGAGTTTGTTTTAGGAAGATGATAGGAGCGACCCTGTTTGAATGTTTACTGCCTTGTCAGCCATAAGTGCTTTTTTACAAAGTCTTGGTCTTAGTGGAAAATAGTACCTTAGTTGATATCTCTGTGGGAAAAAGTTGAGGCCTCTATGGGAAAGTACCACCCCAAGTTAAGAGCAAATAGCTATAGATCTTATTTACAGGCACCTAGCAACTCATTCTCTTCTTTTTCTCCTGCTGAAATTTTTTCCTATCCAATATCCTACTTTTGGGAACATGTGCATTCTTCCAGAAACAAAGTGATTCTGCATCATCCCCCTCCCCATACCCTGCTTTTCTGGGCATAAAAAATGCCTGGGAATAATAAAAATTTGACAGCTTGATCAACCATACTTGCTGTCCATCCTTGTGTACCTCACCTCTCATTTTCTCCACAGGTGGTTCCTCAGATCCTGTTTAACTGTCCCGCAGGCAGTGTCAGGAAGACATTCTTTCACCTGTGTGCTCCGGTAAAATATCATTTTCCATAACTAACTCCTCAAATATCTAGAGGCTTCCACTTTATCTTTGTGTTCTATTTTGATATGCAATAAAATAGTTGATCAAAGGAAAATTATGTGGGATTCTTTCTTCTGATTTGTTGGTTAGTTGGTTGGTTGAGTGGTTATTGTTGGTTTTTGTTTGTTTGCTTGCTTGTTTGTTTTGAGACAAAGTGTGTCTTAGTTAGGTTTTTACTGCTGTGAGGAGACACCATGACCAAGATAACTCATGGTCTGGCTTATATGTTCAGAGATTCAGTCCCTTATCATCAAGGTGGGATCACAGCAGTGTCTACACAGGCATGGCAAGAAAGAAGCTGAGAGTTCTACATCTTGATCTAAAGGCTGCTAGGAGAAGACTGACTTCCAAGTGGCTAGAGGGAAGATCTGTAAGCTCACCCCCACAGTCATACACTTCCTCCATCAAGGAAAGGTCTTCTAATAGTGCCACTACCTCGGCCAAGCATATTCAAACCACCACAAGGTCTCCTGGAACCAAGGCTACCCATAAACTCCTAGTCCTCCTGTCAAGGTCTTTATAGTGCTTGACTTTTATAAATGTGCCATTCTATTTTGCTGAAATGTTCCTTTTAAAGAAGCATTCTAATGAGAGAGAGAGAGAGAGAGAGAGAGAGAGAGAGAGAGAGAGAGAGAGAGAGAGAGAGAGAGAGAGAGGAGAAGATAAATGACAGAATGAAACCATCAACACCTTGCAATCCTTCATGACAGTTGTAACATCAACCACTAGTGATGCCTGGCAAGCCATTTGATCTTTCAAATAGATGGAAACGCCCCCACATTGTTTAGCCTTGTCCTACCTCTGTGCATAAACAAAGCATGCTGTTCAATGCTAAGGGGTTTCTCTATCTAAAGAAGCATCTATGTGAAACAAACAGAATTCTGTATGAAGTATTGAATACTATCAAGATATTACATTCCTAGCCAGCAAAATTGCTCAGAGTATAAAGACCCTCATGACCAAATCCAGCAACTGGAATTAGATGTTAGAAGTCCACTTGATGGAAGGGTTAAAGAAATTCCTCTGTCTACCACACGTGGCATGTGTGTGTGTGTGTGTGTGTGTGTGTGTGTGTAAACATATATACATGTTCAATCATTCAATCACTAAATAAATATAATAAATAATAAAATGTTTCTAATTCACAGCTATGGGACACTCTACAGGTCAAATGATCCAGCTTCTTTGATAAAATAGTAAATGAAAATAAAGGTGGGTGGTCCTGGGATGTTAACTCAGTGGTTTAAAGCATTTATTGCTCTTACAGGGAACAGAGGCTCAATTCTCAACACCCACAGCACCCACATGGCAACTCACCACCATCTGTAACTCCAGTCATACAGGATCTGATGTTTATTTCTGATGTCTTCACACACTAGGTCCACATGTTACATACAGATATACATGCCAGCAAAACAACCATTTACATTAAAATATATAGTGTTTATTTTTATTAGTAGGGGCTATACATTCTAGTTTCCAAACTTTCAAGTACATTTGAATTTTTTCATGTATCAAATATTCTATGGGTTCATGTTAAAATTTTATAATTTCCCATTGAAGGTAGTACACACCATTAATCCCATCACTGGGGAGGCATCGGTAGGCAGACCTCTGAATTCAAGGCCAGTCTGGTCTACAAATAAAGTTCCAGAACAGCAAGGGCTACACAAAGAAACTCTGACTCAAAATACAAATGAAACCATAACAAAACCTCTCAAATTCATAAAGTATATTTTAGGATATTTAAAATAGTAATAATCCTACTCATCAGAGACAATCATTACTATGAATTTACCATATATTCTTCTATTGGACCAGTGACCATGACAAATCCTTTGGTGTCCCATGAGCCTGATAATTGGGTCACACAGTGTAATATTGCCTGGCATTGGAGAGAATGCTAGGAAGCCAGGAGAATGTGCTGCAAGAAGCACAGACCTAACAACTGCCATCCTGGGAGGAGAAGCATAATACCCTAGTTTTGGATTTACATAGACCTGGTTTTATCTTTCTGGTCATCTATTTCTGCCCATATGGCCTTGAGAAACATTTGCAAAATCCAAGATGGATTCCAGTTAGTACACAGTGGACTGAATAGGATGCTGGTCTCTGTCAATCCTTGACAGCTGTTAGTGGCTATTACTGCCATTGGTGTTGGCCAGAAGAACAACAGTGTGCAAATATACCCTTGTAAAGGTGAGGTAGAAGTCTAATGGTCTTGAAGATGTTTTCTTGGTTTGGGCACCAAGTTGTGAAACTGAGCAAAACCTTTGTGATTGTTGCCACCCACTGTCATCCTTTGTTTAGGCTTGATTAGGGGAATGCTTCCTCACAGACAGTAGTTATCTATGTTGGTGACAGATCTCTTAAGGATTTAGAGTGTGGTGAAAATGACTGGACCCTGGGCTCTGAGTATAAATCTGGGTAGACACCTCCTTCTGAAACCCTAAGGCTTTAGCCCTTTAGCTTTCAGCTGCTCTGTGATAGGATTGGCTCTTCTATGGGTCTGTTTTTTTTGGTAAGGACCCACTGACTGTAAGTGTCATTTGTCACATACATTTTGATGTCCCTGGCTGCCTGCCCTTCTGTCTCATCTAGATCCAGCCATCAGAGGTGGTTAAGGAGTGGTTTCCTGTCCTAGTTACAGCTTCCTCCTCTATCTCTAGCAGATACTCAAAGATTGCCCTGATTTTGTAAGCAAGGCACATGTCAGGTTAGTATCCTCTTTCTGTTTTTAGTCAGCAATAAACCCATGTGCTGGAGGAAGCAGGCAGTACTTTCATTGTACAAGAGTGTGAGGAATTTTTTTCTTTGTTCTTTTAAAGAAATCTTTATTAGGAGTCTTGCTCCAGTTCTGGAGAGGAACTCTTCTGTCAGCCAGGGTGAGGGCGAATGCGAGAGATTCAGAGTGCCCCTTCCCTGGCAATATATTCTCAGGTGTTTGCATAACTCCCAGGTGAAGCCCTGAGCTAGACAGTCTGGCTGTCTAACTGCCCAGGTCTGTGTGGGAGACAGAGGGGCCAACTCTGGAGTGCTGGAAATTCCTGGGCTCCTCAGGCTATCTCAGGCTCAGACCTCAGCACTTCACATTTCCTCTTGTATGCAATTCAGTGAGGGAGGGAGAGGCAAAGCATTCTCCTCTCATGCTGCCACCAGCAGCTCCAGGCACATAGGACCTGCTTTTCTCACCTCCAGCATTCTCCCTTAATTCCTGCTCAACTGTGGGGAGAGGAAACTTGTGGAGTTATTCTCCAGTAGAAAGACAAGGCATCAAGTGGAGGAATGGGTAGCCATCCCACAGTAAAAAAATTGCAGCCCAGACTTGTTCCTGTCTAGAAGAAGTGCATGGAAACGAATCAGAACAGCCTGAATGAAAGGAAGTTCAGTGACTGGCCCAAATTGGGATGAAGCACAAGGGGAGGCTCCAAGGCCTGATAGTATTGCTGATGCTATCCTGTGCTTACAGACAGGAGCCTAGCATGGCTGTCCTCTGAGAGGGTCAAGGAGCAGCTGAAAGAGTCAGATGCAGATATTTTCACCCAACCAATGGAGAGAAACCAGTGACCCCTGTGATTGAAGTAAGGAAAGCCTGAGAGAAGATGAGGAGGGTGACCCTATAGGAAGACAAGGAAACTCAACTGTCTTGGACCCCTGAGATCTCTTGGATACTGGACTATAAGCCAGGTAGCATGAACAATCCTATATGAGGCCCCTGACATCTACACAGCGGAGGAATTCCTGGTCTGGGCTCCGTGAGAGAAGATACACCTAACCCTTGAGAGACTTGTGGCAAAAGGGAGTAGGAAGATCTGGTGGGGTGGCGGTGGGGTAGGGGTGTAGTGAAGTGGCACATCCTCTTGGAGACAGGGGAAGAGGAATGGGATGGGGAATGTTTGGAGGGTGAAATGGTAGGGGAATAGTGACTGGAATGTAAAACAAAACAAAACAAAACAAAACAAAGGACTAAAGAATAATAAAGAAAAGGAAAAAAAGCCATTCAGTAAAATTTTTGAGTGAGATGCTTCAAATTTTTCAAAATATTGTCTAGTTTTTAAAAACCTTATTGGCAGGGCTGGTGAGATGGCTCAGTGGGTAAGAGCACCCGACTGCTCTTCCAAAGGTCTGGAGTTCAAATCCCAGCAACCACATGGTGGCTCACAGCCATCCTTAAAGAGATCTAACTCCCTCTTCTAGAGTATCTGAAGACAGCTACAGTGTACTTACATATAATAAGTAAATAAATAAATAAATAAATCTTTAAATAAAACCCTTATTGGCAGGATGCTCAACATCTATATTTATATAACATTGCTCAAAGAAATTTAACGAATACATAAAAAAATTCTAAACACTTGTCCTCACACATTCAAACTGAGATCCAGAACTACTCCACTCACATCTGAAAACCCTTACATTTATGATTCAGGAAAAGGAGTATTAGTGAATTTGTTCCACATATTCCTGTGTTGGGGTGAGCTTTTTGTGCACTGTGTAAAGATTATATTGGTAGAGATTTCCTGCCCCACCAGAGAGTTGTGTTCCTTCTGGTTTCCACCTCGGTTGGGAGCAGAGACTTGGCTCTGGATCTGTACCCACACAGTTGCAGCTAGACTTCCCGGATATTCTGACAAACCCTGGAGCACAAGTGAGAACCCATACACGGCCCCATTACACTGTGTATAGGGAATCCTGAGACCTTTGGACACAGATTCCCTTCCCAGCCAGAGACCAAAGCACATTCTGGTTTCTACCTCTTCTGGGAGCACAACATAGACACTGGATCCCTACCTACACAGCACACATCGCTGGTTCAGCCTGACCCTCCAGGTGTTCTGACACATCCAGAATGATAGGATCACATCTCACAGGAAGAACAGGCTCCAGTCACAGACAGGGAGGTCAGATAACACCAGAGATAACCAGATGGCAAGATGCAAGCATAAGAACATAAGCAACATTCTGATTGGTGTGAGGTGGAATCTCAGCGTTGTTTTGATTTGCATTTCCCGGATGATCAAGGATGCTAAATATTTTTTTCAGGTGCTTTTCAGCCATTCGGTATTCCTCAGTTGAGAATTCTCTGTTTAACTTTGTACCCCATTTTTTAATAGGGTTATTTGATTTTCTGGAGTCTAGCTTTTTGAGTTTTTTTGTATATATTGCATATTAGTCCCCTATCAGATTTAGGATTGGTAAAGTTCCTTTCCCAATATTGGTGGCCTTTTTGTCTTATTGACAGTGTCTTTTGCCTTACAGAAGCTTTGCAATTTTATGAGGCATATACCCAGAAAATGTTCCAACTTGTAATAATGACACATGCTCCACTATGTTCGTAGCAGCCTTATTTATAATAGCCAGAAGCTGCAAAGAACCCAGATGTCCCTCAGCAGAGGAATGAATACAGAAAATGTGGTACATTTACACAATGGAATACTACTCAGCTATTAAAAACAATGAATTTATGAAATTCTTAGGCAAATGGATGGATCTGGAAGATATCATCCTGAGTGAGGTAAACTAATCACAAAAGAACACACATGATATGCAGTCTCTGTATCTCATTTTTAAATTGCTTTATTTATTTTTTGGAGTTTAACACCTTGAGTTCTTTACACATATTATATATTAGCCCTCTTTTAGATTTAATGTTAATGGAGATCTTTTCCCAATCTGTAGATTGGGAATAGATTGTTTTGTCTTATTGACAAGTGTCCTTTGTATCACATAATCTTTTTAGTTAACTTGAGGTACCCTTTTATCAATTGCTGATCTTAGACTCTGTACCATTGACTTTCTTTTCAATAAATTTTCTCCTGTTCCATAGTGTTCAAGGCTATAATCTAACTTCTCTTCTATTAGATTTCCTGTGTCTGGCTTTATGTTGAGGTCCTTGATTCACTTGGAATTGACCTTTGTGCATGGTGATAAATATGTATCAATTTGTATTCTACATGCAGATTGCCAGTTAGACCACTAACATTTCTTGAATTTACTTTTACCCCACTGTATAGTTTTAGCTTCTTTGTCAGAGATCAAGTGTCCATAGGTGTATGGGTTTATTTCTGAATCTGTGACCCTATTTTATTAATTGAACTGTCTGTCTCTTTACCAATACCATTCAATTTCTAGCACAGTTGCTTTGTAATATACATTGAGTTCAAGCATTGTGATTCACCCAGAAGTTCTTTTCTTGTTGAGAATTTTTTGGCTATCCAGTATTAAGTGGTAAGTTTGGAATATACTGATTCGGTTCCCATTGGATCGTATGTGTGCACTCCCCAGGAGCTATCTGGATTCTCAAATAAAAGACAAACACACACACACACACACACACAATGAGAGAGAGAGAGAGAGAGAGAGAGAGAGAGAGAGAGAGAGAGAGAGAGAGACAGAGACAGAGACAGAGACAGAGACAGAGAGACAGAGACAGAGAGAGAGACAGAGAGAGACAGAGACAGAGAGAGAGAGAGAGAGAGAGAGAGAGAGAGAGAGAGAGAGAGAGAGAGAAGTTATTTTTTTCTTTATCGTTTAAGTATTTAACGTTTAAGTATCATTTAAGGTACTGGTCATCCATGATAAATTAATCTATCATTTCTGGTATGTTTTTGTGTTTTTGAATAGTTAAAATATGATTCATGTATGAAAGCTACTAATTAAAACAAATAAAAATGAGTAATAATGGGGAAAGTGGAACACTCACAAGATTTTCTATTCTCTAATATGGCTCATAAGTATGAAAGGAGTTATTGAAGATTTTGTAGTAGTAGAGAAACAGTATGTGGATCTTGTGTTCATTTAACTAAAAGTTTCAATGTTATCCATTCTGAGCACTGCTTTGTTTTGTTTTCTTTGTTTTTTTTTGACACTTTATTATTTATTCACTTTACATCCCAGTCACAGCTCTACCTTCTCCTCCCATTACCTACCTCTCTTCTTCTAATCCCCTTCTCCTCTAAGCAGCGGGGAGGCAAATTTTATGACAAATTTTAAGGGAGCATTAGACATGTGTTATAGAATGAGACAGTCCATTTTTTATTTTAATTTTTTGGGTATGAAAGATTTGTATGTACATGTGGTGACAAGTGGTGGATGTGACGTGTAACTGTTATTGCTCTCCCCTATATATTTTAAGTAATAATTTCTCACTAAGCCTGAGCTCATCAATTTGACTAGAGATCAATTTTTGAATTTGATCAGTTTCTCCTGAGGAGAAAGCTTCAGGGACCATTCTGCTCCTCTGTTTCTGAGTCTAAGACAGCAGACAGATTCTGGGGCATTTGGCTTTAATGTGAGTATTGGGGAACTCAGAAGTTTTTTAAATATGTTTTTTGTTTGTTTTGCTTTTCATTTTTGTGTATTTGTGTAGTTTTCTCGGTAATTAAATGACACATTTGTGTGGGTACTCTTGGATACCAGAAGATGGCAGTGCATCCTTCAAATTTGGAGTCACAGACATTTGGTTGTACACCATCTGATGTGGTTGTTTAGAACTAAATCCAGATCTTCTGGAAGAACAATATTTACTCTTAACTATTGGGCCATTTCTCAAACCCAGTACATGACCTGTTGACATGGGTTCCAGGTGTTAGAATTCAGATCCCATTTTTCTGATCAACCTCACAGTGATCATTTTCAGAGATCAATATAATGTGTGGCAGCAATAGCTAACAGGGATGCCAATGTGGCATCTGGTATCTAAATGATATCTAAACATTACTTAATAGCTGCACAGGACAATAGTTCTCCCTGTAGAAGCTACAGATCATCAAACAAGTGGCCAGATTCAGTTATGTGAAACATCAATTTGAGTAGTTGTTTTGAAGCAGCAAACTATCATCCACACATCTTCACATATTAGTTATTTGCTCTTGGTAATGCTTGTAAGTGTTATTAAATTGAATATTATCAGTTAATCTTCAAAAATTATTTGGAGAAAATATATTTTCTTATTCACAAATGGGCTTTCCTATTGCGGGCATCAAATGCTTCTCTTGACCTGGAGTAATATTTAAGTTATTAATCAAGTGTTTACTTATGAAAAATCACACTTAAATGGCCAAATATGGTAATTCTAAATAGTCTACATCTTTATTTTGCTACATCTTATCAGTTCCTATATTTATGAATTTAATCCAATACATCAAACAGAAATTTTCATGTCTAAAGGAAATGGAAATGCAAATGAAAGCTTAGAGCAGAGCCTGAAGCAAATGCCATCCAGAGACTGTCCCACCTATGGATCCATCCTATCTGCAGTCAGCAAACTCAGACACTATTGCTGATGCCAAGATGTGCTTGCTGCCAGAAGCCTGGGATACCTGACTCTTGAGAGGATCTGCGAGAGCCTCACCAGTACAGATGTTGATGCTCACAGCCAACCATTGGACTGAGCATGGGGACCACAATGGTGGAGACAGAGGAAGAACTAAAGAAGCAGAAATGCTTGCAACTGCATAGGAAGAACAACATTATCAATCAACCATACTCCCCAGAGCTCCCAGAGACTAAACTACCAACGATGTGGGAAGCAGCAAACGCCATTACAAGAGATGTGGGAAGCTGCAAATATCATTACAAGATGGCACTGGCTACCACTGGCCACCACCCATGAATATGGGTAAACAACCAATGTGCGCATGTGCATAAGAGTTTTTTGCCGAGTCACTGCCTGGCCCAAGGCATATTAATGAGGTACTGATAGCATAACCAATCAGGTATGGACACGTCACTCCTAGGCCTATATAAGCAGCGCCATTTCTGGAGCTTGGGGTCTTTGGCCTACGCAGTCCATGCTCTCCCAATAAACGTGTTGCAGAAGGATCCTGTTGTAGCCTGTTGTGGTGTCTTACTTGCTGGAGAGTGGGCGTCCAAGATGTGCTTGCTGCCAGAAGCCTGGAATATCTGACCCCTGAGAGGCTCTGCGAGAGCCTCACCAGTACAGATGTTGATGCTCACAGCTAACCATTGGACTGAGCATGGGGACCACAATGGTGGAGACAGAGGAAGGACTAAAGAAGCACAAATGCTTGCAACTGCATAGGAAGAACAACATTATCAATCAACCATACTCCCCAGAGCTTCCAGAGACTAAACTACCAACCAAAGATTACACATGGAGGGATTCATGGCTCCAGCTGCATGTGCAGCAGAGGATTGATTTTTTTGGCATCAACGGGAGGAGAGGCCTTTGGTTCTGAGGAGACTCAATGTCCCAATGTAGGGGAAGACTAGGACAGTGAGATAGGAGTGGGTGTGTTCCTGGGTGGGTGCAGGACTCCCCCATAGAAGCAGAGGAAATGGGGGATGGAAAAGAGAGGGTTTACAGAGGGGAAATTGGGAAGGGGAATAGCATTTGAAATGTAAATAAATAAAATAACCAATAAAGAAGAAAAACTTAAGCCTATATTGCAGGCCTAAAATAATTGATATCAAAGAAATAGAACTTTCATGGTGTTTTTTAACAATTTGGGATTCCTTCTTGGTTGTATGTCACAACTTTATGAAGTACATAAGTTGCATCTTGTATAATTTTGGACTGCATGAGAATTTCTCTCTGTGGGGAGGTGGACCATGAGAGGAAGCCTCTAAAGTTGAGCTAGGCTTGAAGTCCAGGGGACCCAGAAAGAACAGTTGGAGCTTTGTCTGTTCCTAACACCAGGTCCCTGTCACATAGTCACAGACCCCCTTAAAGAGAGTTGTGGACATCAGTCACATGAGACAGTGGACACAAGCCCCTCCACATGTAGATGATCTCTCCTGTTTACACATTATTATGAATGACAACTGTTAGAGCTTGTTCCTACTGCCACTAGGAAAGCAGATGACTTTAAAAGTGTCATGGATGATAAAGTAGAAACAACTTAAAATCATATGCTGAGAATCAGTCATCATCGTTTTTTAAACAAGAGCCATTTCTCTCTACATCTGAGCCCTACACACACAATAGTTTCAGGGACATGTTACTGGTGAAGTTCGACTAGGCAACTTCAGTGTAAGTGATGGGAAATCTACCTACAGGTGAGCTCATGACAAGCAGGGGGCACAATGGGTTCAAGAATCCCCAGCAAAGAGCTAATGTGGTGGGTGTGGATGGAGACTCTTTATTCTCTGTGGTTTCCTTTCTTTTTAAAAATATTATTTATTTACTTTTACGTATACAAGTACATCGTAGCTGTCTTTAGACACACATCAGATGAGTGCATTAGATACCATTACAGATAGTTGTGATGGATGTGGTTGTTGTGAATTGAACCTATCCTCTGGAAGAGCAGTCAGTACTCTTAACCACTGAGCCATCTCTCTAACCCTGCTGTATTCTTTCTTAACTTACATGTAACTATTGTGATTTACCTGTAATGTTTTTATACTCACTGTGAAGATTCTGTGTTAAACACTTCAAAGATTTGTATTTTCTCATTTTTTAATATATATATATATATATATATATATATATATATATATATACCTTGCCTCCTGAGATCTCTCAGAAACTGAGCAACTATCCAGGCAGCTTACAGGAGCTGATCTGAGTCCCTTGGCACATATTCGGTAGAGGACTGCCTGTTCTGGCCTCAGTGGGAGAAGTGTACCTATCCCTTAAGACATTTGAATTTCCAGGGAGTGGGAAGGTGGTGGTGGAGAACCTTGTTGAAGATATGGGGGAGTAGGAGTAGGATAAGGAAATATGAGAGGGTGTACTGGTAAAGGGACAATGACTAGAAAGTAAAGAAATAATAGTAAGAAAATATAAAATTTATACAATGTATTCTGATCACTGATTTTCCTTAAAAACTTCTGTGAGAAACTTCACCACTCACCTAACTATTCACCCTTTCATTTATTTTTCTATAGAAAGAAGGGAACACATTTAAGAGGGGTTACAAAAATAAAAAAGATAAAACACACACACTCTCAAACCCATAAAATGCAACTCAGTAATCAAGAAATATATTCAAAAGCCAAATACAGCAATCAATGCACATAATAATGAGAGTAAATATATACAAAAACACTGTTGAGTTCATTTTGTATTGGTCTGCGACTGCTAGTCATGAGTCCATCATTAAATGCAATTAATAAGACCAACAATAATCCACTGGAGAAAGCTAATGTTTTCTTTAAACATGAATGCCAATTTTAGAAACTATTTTGGTAAAAGGTGAGAGTCTGTGGCCATGTCCTTCTCTCAACACTGGGTCTTCATTTGGATTGAGTTGCATTTCCTGCCCATGCTGTCACAGTCTCTGTAGATTCACATGTGAATGAGCCTGTTATGCCTGGAAGTCATTTTCTTTTTGAGATGCACTGTAGTAGTTGTAGATAGTGGTGAGAGTCCTGAGAGTGGTTGTATATTATAGAATATTTCATATATTAAAATCTTTATGAAATACAGAAATAACAACTTTACATATGTACAGATTTTTTCATATGTTTATTTTGTATACTGTGTATATTTCTCCTGTCACATATTGACCATCCTATTTTACCTAGGGAATTTCATTAATGCAATATAATTTTTTTGCATAAGTAGTCATATATGACATGAAATATGGAAGAGCTGCTAATGAGAGTCTCATTTAATGTCTGTGATTTTGAGATTGTCATCATTAATACTGTTATCTCTACTTACATTCATTTTTTCCAAAAGTAATTTAAATTTCTTATTTATTTCTGGTCAAGAAATATGTGTATGTGTGTGTGTGTGTGTGCCTATGTAATTTACAATATATATGTAACCATGCCTTACTGATAAAATAATTTTTTACCCACATATAGCTTATTCCTGTAATTTACTGATCATCCTCCTGCAATAATCACTGATAGGTAGAAAATTTTAAAGCACATTTAATTTTAGTCATTTTATTGAGTTTTGAAGCACATAACCTGTTAGAAAGGCAAAAATTAATTACATATATTAGAAAGAAGACTCTAAAGCTATAAAAGTTAGCTGGTTTTTGGAATTTTCCATAATTATGATCAATATCATCATAATCATCTTCTTCATCTTCATCTTCACAAAGTATTATCTGTAAATCAACATGTTAACATATCCCAGAGTGGAGCAACAGACTTAGACCACATATAGATTGAGAGATTCATCCCTGTAGTTACAACCATACCAGCCGTCCAGGCCTCATAGAAAGTGTATTGGATGAATTTCCTCAGGGAGGAATTGGATTCGGACTTGAGCATTCTACTGCCTGACCCATGTGTCTTTTCATTACTTCCTTTCCAAATCTTCTCTAGATGGACGAGGTTCTTATGTTAGAAGTCCTCTGCTTATGAATATGTAAATCACCTGAGTCTATGGCAGTCAATACAGGGATGTCCTCACCCTGAAAACAACCCATGATCAGTGTCCTCTCCACAGTCCCTGAAGACACCGACTCTAACCATGGAATGGATCTGGGTCTTTCTCTTCCTCCTGTCAGGAACTGCAGGTAAGAGGCTTGCCAGTTCCAAATCAGAAGAAGAGAAATGGCCTGGGATATCACTGATATACACTCTGCCTTTCTCTCCACAGGAGTCCACTCACAGCTTGAGCTGCAGCAGTCTGGAGCTGAGTTGGTGAGACCTGGGTCCTCAGTGAAGTTGTCCTGCAAGGATTCTGACTTTGCCTTCATGGCCAGTACTATGCACTGGGTGAAGCAAAGATCTGGACAGGGCCTGGAATTGATAGGATCTTTTACTATGTACAGTGATGCTACTGAGTACAGTGAAAAGTTCAAGGGCAAGGCCACATTGACTGCAAACACATCCTCCAGCACAGCCTACATGGAACTCAGCAGCCTGACATCTGAGGACTCTGCAGTCTATTACTGTGCAAGACACAGTGTTATAACCACATCCTGAGTGTTTCAGAAACCCTGGGGGAGCATTAGGCTGCACTAGCACTGAGATCACAGAAAGACTAACCTTACAATTATTCAGAAATAGTTATTTTGAGTGTCCATTTTTGAACTTCTCGCCATAGTCCTAGAGTGTCTTTGTCATCTTTCTAAAAGGACATCTAGGAATTAAGTGATGCTGAATTAGGATAAAGGTACACTACACTGTACCCTGGCAATCTCTTCACCAGTGACCACCTCCACTGACATGTTTTTTACTCCGCCAACAATCAAAAAGGAAACATATGGTGATGCATGATAAAAACATCACTGGATTCAAGGAGACCAGAACATTCTTTGAAATTGTTGGGAATAATGTACAATGTGAATTAGACGTATAAAATCTACATAACTAACATCTGGGCAAACAAACACTCCTTTCATAGTCTTAAGTACAAAGTAACTTCAGCTGTGTTGTTAAATCAGGCTGTGTGTTCCAGGAGAAGTTTCAGTCTTGTAGAATATGAGAAATAACTACATCAAAATGTAAAGTCAGATAAATATAATTCCTGTAAGTTGGTCAAAATATTACTAAACCACTTTTCATGAAACTCATTTAAAAACACAGTGTATGTACCTGTTAATTTATGTAAGTTTTAAGATTATACATAAGTGTTTGCTAAATATTTTCTTCCTTTCAAGACTCAGTAATCATCCCTACAGTCACTAGCATTTTAGAATGTGGACTTATACTGATATATTAGTAACTGTTATAGTCCATTTCATACCTGTCCCTCAGCTTTGTTATATAGAGTATTTGTGAACACGTGTCTCTGCATTCACATGTGTTTCTTGTGCTTTGTTTTTGGTGACCTTTATTCTGTTTATTTATTTTGTCCTATTCCATTTGTTTGCTTTTCCATTTTATTACTTTTAGATTCTGTTTGTTTTCTAATTAGATAAAGAAACAGAGTTGTGCTAGGAGAAGATCAGGAAGGTGTTGCAGAATGGAAATCATTAACAGGAATATATTGCATGAAAAAATCTATTTTTAATAAAAATAGAAAAAGAATTGTAAAATATCAATAAATAAACAAAGCATTCTGATAATATATCTCCTGTATAAATCTTCTACATGCTCAATTGCCCAGTCTCTAAGTCTCATGCCTTTATTTAAATTGTTCAAAGGATATTCAGAAGCCATGAATAAAAAGATTTAATGATGAGAAATATGTAAAATGAGTAATGTTAAGGGGTAGTGAAATACATAAGTAACATGTTTGGACTTTAGTCCATCCTAATCTCTCTCTCTCTCTCTCTCTCTCTCTCTCTCTCTCTCTCTCTCTCTCTCTCTCTCTCTCTGTATTTTCAGTAATGAATTTTTCTATCATTAATCTCTAAGTGCACAGAATAATTTCTATTAGGATACATTTAATCTCTTGCAGGTGTCCCTGCACATGTAATAGAGGGAAAGAAACAATGTAAAGAGATGAGAATGAACATGTGGTTCAGATTGACTTTGTCTACCTGGATCAGACTTCAGGGAGTCTAATCACAGGCAGTTTGTTCATGTTACTCTTTAACAAAAAATAATTTGGAAAACAGTCTCTAGGCAACAATAATTTCCCTAGTCATTCCAAATGCTTTTACTCAATAAACCTTAAGGTATGACCATATAGAAAAAAATTCATGAAGTTCTTGTGACCATAAGGATAGGTTCTTTTGCTAAAGACTAGTTCTAGTGTGATCTCTAGTCAACAGTGTACAGGTCAGTAGGCCATAAAGTACATATGACACCTCCCTGAAGGATGAGTGGTAAAATAATGATGAAGAGTGTGAGATAATCATTCCTAGGAATTAGGATATGTTCTGTCCATACAGAGAGCAAAAGGATCAACAGGTTGTTAAGAACCTCCACTTTCAGGTTTCTGGATGGAGTGGAGTTATTTGATTTTATCTCCTTCCTTGAGAAGACGTCTCTGCAAGACTAAAATTCCTGGGTTTTTAGTACTTCTCTGTGAGATCAAGGCCCTCATTTCCTCTACAATGTTAATGTCAATATCATCAATAACATTTATAAATATTTGTTGTCATGTGTCAGTGAAAGCAAAACATATAAATAACTTAGTTGTGAAGAACTTGAGGATCAGGTTTAGAGCGGGATGATTACTTAGTCTACAGAGTGTTTTTTTTTTCTCCTTTAACCCCTTTGAAAGCCTGGAAGCCATCTCCTCTGTTCATTAATCCTTGTATTAAAGGACACAAAATCTGAAGCAGATTACTGGTGCTATTTCCTAAAATCTATGTCACTACCCTGGAAATGCTACAGAAACATAAATGACAAAATTTTAAGGTCCTCTCAGTCACCAGGAAGACTGTTCACCTCATAGCTGAATACACTCCTCAATTGGAAATTTAAGACACGCTATTGAAACACCTGTATGACTAAAACTTCATGTCTTTGAATAAAAAATTAGAAGACATCAAAAGTTGGAAATATCTGCCCTTCTGTTGAATTGGTAACATATTAAAAATTGCCCTTCTACTTAAAGCAACATATAGAATCATTGCAATACTCATCAAAATTTTATAGATCTTGAAATGACAACAGTCAACATCATATAGAAAACAAATAAAATCCTGGAGAGCCAAAAATATTATGTGTAATAAAGGAACATCTAGAGATATCAGCCTCCATTATTTCAGAGTGTAATACAGAGGTATAGTAATAAAACCAGCAGGATACTCAACTAAAATAGGAAAGGTTTATATGCAGAATTGAATCAAAGTTCAGTTGTAATTCCACACAGCTATGCACACTTTTTTTTTGATAATGAAGCAACAAATTCACAATGAATAAAAGTAAGCATGCTGGTCTAACTACATGTCTTCATGTGCAAATATATCCATAATTGTTCCTATGAACAATCCTCAAGATAACTGGACCAAAAACCTCAATATGAAAGCAGATATTGTGAGCTTTAATACGAGAATCTGGGGAATAGCTTAGAACTCATTGGCACAGGAGATATCATCCTGAACAGAACAGCAATTGCATCGATACTAATAGCACCATGAATATATGGAACTTAATGAAAACTGAGAAGATTTTGTAAGGCAAAGAACATCATCATTAGGACAAAAAAGGAGCCTACATAATGGGAAAGGATTTTTTTTTTTTTTTACCAACTCCATATCTGAGAGAAGTCTGATATCCAGACAAGTACTCAAGAATCTAGACATCAACAGAACAATCTAATTTTAAAATAGGTTTTAGGTCTAAACAGAATTCTCAAAAAAGGAATCAGTAATGGAGAGAGGCACTTAAAGGAATGTTCAACTTCCTTAGCCAACAGTGAAATGCAAATCAAAATGAGTTTGAGGTTCCATCAGAATGGTAAGATCAAAATCATAAGTGGTAGCTAATGCTGGTGAGGATCTGGAGCAAGGGGAACAGTCCTCCATTTCAGAGAGGAGTTCACACTTTTATAGCCACATTGGAGCACAGTTATATAAATAAAACCATTACAAGAATATATCTATTGTTAATATATATATATATATATATATATATATATATATATATATATATCATCCATGACATATGAACCTTTTTGAAAGGGCAAACATCACTTGCATATCCATTTAAAAGAAATCTACAGAGTTTCAAACCTGAGCTGTTAAACACCTAGTCATGAGCATCACCATCAACAGCATAAGTAAATCTATCTGTAAGTTCTTCCTCTGACAGAGATTATTTTTCAGATGGAAAATATGTTCATGAATTGGGAGCATAGGCCTTGGTGTTCCATCCACACCGCTGAGCAGACGAGGCCTTCTGGTCAAGTGTTGATGACCTTGTTCCAAGGTGTCCTCCAGTGCCATGCGCAGCCCTCAGTTCAAGGAAAGAAGAGAATGAGAAGCTGGACATTTTCTTCATCTGGACTTCATTAAATACTGGTTTTCATCATTCATCTTTTCTTTATTATGGTTTTCATAATAAAGGTTTGAAATCAAATTTGTAATATCAAGCATTGTGTGATTTTTGTGACTTGGGATAAAACATAAGAAGAAAGTAACTTAATTAAAGCCTATATTTGTAGAGGTTCAGAATCGTCACACCAACACCATATACCTGCCGTTTGCACATGCATTTATACAGTTTACTACAACTTCCTGGATTCCAAGGCCATTTTATCTGTTCACAATGCTCTGGGCCTTATGAAGTATTAGTTTAATCATTGTTCTTTCATTCAATCTTGTTTGATGTCCAAGGTTTATGTCCCATATTCATCCTAATTTTCAGATTTACTTGCAGAATAATTCATTATCTGATTAAGAATCAACACCAATGTTGTACATAGAATTTTAGGTTATTATGGGGAATTCTGAGATTGATAATGATTACTTGTTAGGGATTCCCTTTCTTTCTCTCCTTTCAAACTCAAATAATATAGCTGGGTTATATTTACATCTTATGAGATTAGGTCTTGCCTATAATAGCAGACTTTCTATGTCATGTAAATGTATATCTGTTTAGAGCTATACCCAGTGCAAATTCTTTAATCCATTTCTCATACCATTGACATTGAATGTGTTTTCTCACATAAACAAAAAATACCATTATCATTTTCAGTCTAAGAGCTTGAGAATTTCTGAAGGGTTAATTGATGATACCATTTTAAATAACAATTGTTTCCACTGCAGAACTTTTTCTTTCACATGTCACTGTGATAAAAAGGGAGACCTAGTTATGCCTACATCACTGACTTGAAATACATTAAATAAACTCTCATCATGAGTATTTCTGAGGTCTGGAATTTTGAACACTATAGGGAGGGACTTTAGGTGAAATGCCCAACAGTGGGGAGAGGGACCTTGTGGAGTCATTCTCCAGTAGAAAGACAGGGCATCAAGTAGAGGGAATGGCTTGAAATCCCACAGTAAAAAAATGTGACTCAGACTTCCTCCTGTCGAAAAGAAGTGCATGGACAAGAATGGAGAAGAACCTGAGGGAAAGGAAGTTCAGTGATTGGCCCAAATTGAGATGAAGCTCAAGGGGAGGCTCCAAGGCCTGATAATATTGCTGGTGCTATGGTGCGATTACAGTCAGGAGCCTAGCATGGCTGTCCTCTGAGAGGCTCAACAAGCACCTTAAAGAATCAGATACAGATAGTTACACACAACCAATGGACTGAAATTGGTGACTCCTGTGGTTGAATTAACGAAAGCCTGAGGAAGAGGAGGAGGAGGAGGAGGAGGAGGAGGAGGAGGAGGAGGAGGAGGAGGACCCCTTAGGAAGACCAGACACTCAACTTATCTGGACCCCTGAGATCTCTTGGACACTGAACTATCTGCATACACTATCCTATATGAGGCCCCTTACACGTACACATCAGAAGACTACCTGGTTTGGCCCTGGTGAGAGAAGATACACCTAAGAGACTTGTGGTGCAAGGGAGTAGGGAGTTCTGTTAGGGTGGGGGTGTGAATGGGGTCTGGGTGTGGTGATATGGCCACATCCTCCTGGAGACAGGGGATGAGTATTGGTATGGGAAATGTTTGGAGTGTGGACTGGTAGGGGGATAGAGACTGGCATGTAAAAATAAAAAGATTAAAGAATAAAAAGAAAAGGAAAAAGGCCATTCAGTTAAATTTTTGAGTGAGATGCTCCAATTTTTTCACAATACTATCCAGTTTTTAAGACCTCATTGGCAAAATGCTGAACATCTATATTTATATAACATTTTTTGAACAAATTTAGGGAATACATAAAAAATCTTTAAACACTTGTACTCAGACGTTCAAACTGAGATCCAGAACTACTCCATGCACATCTGAAAACCCTTGAATGTAAGATGCAGAGAAAAGGAGTGTTAAATTAGTGAACATGTTTCACATACTCCTGAGTTGGTGTGAGCTTTTTGTGCACTGTGTAAAGATAATGTTTGTAGAGATTTCCTGCCAATCCAGAGACCTCTGCTCCTTCTGGTTTTCTCCTCTGTTAGGAGCAGAGATTTGGCTCTGGATTTGTAACCTCACAGTTCACACTCCAGTCACAGCTTGACTTCCCTGGTATTCTGACACATACTGGAGCACAAAGTGAGACCCCAAAACCCAACCCAATGCCCAGTGTACAGGGAACCCTGTGACCCTTGGACATAGATTCCCTGCCTGAGCAGAGACCAGAGTGTATACAGTTTCCCACCACTTCTGTGAGCAGAGCCTAGACTGTCAATCCCTACCTACACAGCCCACATCCCAGGTGCAGTTTGATTCCCCAGGTATTCTGAAACATCCAGAATCACAGCATCATAGGCTCACAGAAAGACAAGGCTCCAGTCAGAGACATGGAGTCAGATAACACCAGAGATAACCACATGGCAAGAGGCAAACAAACAACAGAAACCAATTATATTTGGCAACATCAGAACACAGTTCTCCCACTAAAACAAGTCTTAGACACCCCAATACACATATAAAATAAGATTCAGATCTAAATTATCAGTTCATGGTGATGATAGAGGACTTTAAGAAGGAAAAACAAACAAACAAACAAAAAACAAAAACAAAAACAAAAACAAAATCTCCCTTAAAGAAATACAGGAGAACACAAGCAAACAAGTAGATCCCTTAAAGAGGAAACACTTAAATCCCTCAAAGAAATACAGGAGAACACAATCAAACAGGTGAAGGAATTGAACAAAACCATCCAGGATCTAAAAATGGAAATAGAAACATTAAAGAAATAAAAAAGGGAGACAACCCTGGAGTTAGAAAACCTAGAAGAGACCAGGAGTCATAGATGCAAGCATCATCAACAGAATACAAGAGGTAGAAGAGAGAATTTCAGTGGTAGAAAATGCCATAGAAGGAATCAATACAAAAATCAAGGGAAATACAAACACCTTCTATCTCAAAACATTCAAGAAATCCTGGACACAGTGAAAAGACTGAACTTGAGAATAATGGGTATAGAAGAGAGTGAAGATTCCCAATTCAAATAGCCAGCAAACAATTTCAACAAAATTATAGAAGAACACTTCTGTAACCTAAAGTAAGAAATGACCAAAAACATACAAGGAGCATCAGAACAATGAATAAATGGGACCAGAAAATAAATTCCTCAAGGTACATAATAATTAAAGCACCAAATGCACAGAACAAAGAAAGAATATTGAAAGCAGTAAGGGAAAAGGGTCAAGGAACTTACACAGGTGGACCCATCAGAATTACATCAGACTTCTCAAAAGAGATTCTAAAGGACAGAAGGTCCTGGGCAGATGTCATACAGACCCTAAGAGAACACAATGCCAGCCCAGGCTACTATACCCAGCAAAACCCTCAATTACCATAGATGGAGAAACCAAGCTATTCCAAGACACTACCAAATTTAAACAATATCTTTCTAGTAATCTAGCCCTATAGAGGATAATAGAAGTAAAAGTCCAAAATAAGGCAGGAAACTTCACACAAAGAAAAACAAGAAATTAATCTTTTCACAACAAACCCAAAATAGAAACACACAATCATAATTCCACCTCTAACAACAGAAATAACAAGAACCAGCAATCATTGATATCTCATATCTCTCAACATCAATGAACACAATTTTCTAATAAAAAGACATAGGCTAATAGTCTGGGTACATAAATAGAATCCAGCAATTTTCTGAATACAGGAAACATACTTCAAAGACCAAGGTAGATATTTCCTCACAGTAAAAAGCTGGGAAAAAGGTTTCCAAGCAAATGGTCTCAAGAGACAAGCTGGAGTAGCCATTATACTATCCATCAAAAAAAGTCTTTCAACCAAAAGTTATCAAAAAATATGGGGAAGAACACTACATTCTCATCAAAGGAAAATCCCATGAAGATGAACTAATTCTGAACATCTATGCTCCAAATGCAAGGACAATAGCATTTGTGAAAGAAACATATCTGGATCTCAAAGCACACATTCAAGCTCACACTATAATAGTAGGATATTTCAACACCTCACTCTCACCAGTGGACAGACCATGGAAAGAAAAACTAAACAGAGACTCAGGGAAACTAAAAGAAGTTATGAACCAAATGGACTTAACATTTCACCCTAAAACAAAAGAATATACCTCTTCTCATCAACTCATGGTAACTTCTCAAAAATAACCATGAGTTTTCATTTTAGCACTGCTTACATTGTGTTCCGTGAATTTGGATATGTTGTGCCTTCACTTTCATTGAATTCTAAAAAGTTTTCTATTTCTTTCTTTATATGTTCCCTGACCAATTTATCGCTGACTAGAGAGTTGTTCATCTTCTATGTGCGAAAGGTGTTTCTGTTGTTGTTGCTATTGAAGTAGCCTTAGTTCATGGTGGTCCGATAGAATACATGGGATTAAGTCAATATTCTTGAATCTGTTGAGGTTTATGTTCTCTGTCCCATAAGGTTTAAAACCTTGAAGCATGACATCTTAGCTTGTCTAATCTGAGACATAGACAAGCAAAGGTGGGTCAAGAACATATACTCAGTACAGCTTTCCTATCACCATTGTCAGGGCACTCAGCAAGATCACAGGTCAGCATTATCCTTTTGTGTCAGCTTGTCACACCAATCACTCTGGCAGTTAGCAAGCTCCTGCAGCACACTGTGGAGAAAACACAAACATGCTCTCTTCCCCATATTGAATATCTGATCAGGATCATGACATATGCCAATAAGCGGATCCTTTCATCTCACCTGGGCATGTGTATGCCTAGTTGTAGAATATTATAAGGCACTCAGCATGGAGGTTTTGTCATATAAATTTTAAAATTTTAAAAATAAAAAGCTTCATTTAAATAATGTGCATGAGGATACAATTCTCCCTTTTTTGTTTTTAAGAAGATATAGTTTTTAAAATTTTACAATACCTTGACTTTGAGAATTTAAAAAAAAAAAAAAAAACCTCAGTAACATGGGTAACATTAAATTTTTGAAAAAATATCTCAAATGCTTGACTGTAATAGCCAGTTCCAATATCTGTTTTAATCTGATTTGGAACACCTTGTATTAAAAAAAAAATTAACACAGACAATGACTACATTTTTAGTTGCTTTTCCTGTGAAAGCAGTTGCAACTAGAAAGCCTGAAAAGGGATCAATAGTCACATGTGCATATTTTATTTTTCTAAAATCAGAAATATAAGTATCCATTTGCAATAACTGGTTAAGTATAAGTCCTCGAGACTTTGAAAGAACCTAGTGGGGAAACCCCCACTCAATTCCCGATTCGGCGTGCACCCAATAATCACAAACAGACGACCATCTTGATGAAAAAGCATGAGGTAGTTTAATGACAGAGCTCCAGACCAAACTGTATTTCCAGCAGGAGACAGAGGTGTCGAACACGAGGCTTGGAAGCTAGGGGTTTTTATAGAAAAGGGGCTGGGGTTGGGGGAGGAATTGGTGCGGTTTCACATGATTGGTCCATTTAAACATCAGCAGCCCCTTAACATTTAACTTAGGTCAGAAGGGCGGGAGATAGGGAGGTGCCAGTCCAGTCCAGCATGTCCGGCATGTCATTCTCTTTATCTTTATGGCTAAGCAGCCTCAGGAATGTCTTAACGACGGACCTGCCCAGGCATGTCCTGGCCTGTTCTGCTATGTTCTCAGCCCCAGGTTTCAAAGCTCACAAACAACTCTTTGGGCCATTTGACATACATTACATGAAACACAGGTCTCAAGTTTTATTTCCTTTCAGCTTAACACTGAAAAAGTATAACATAAAAGGAAAATTCTAGGCCTTTAGGCCCAGGCTTGAGAATGTGACCTCTGACTCAATGCTCCAAGGCATGCTAATCATAAAACAGATAGTGACATTCCTCTACCCACCAGCTTCCTGGGTTCAAGGAGTGTTCATTCAAAGAAAGTCACCCTGACCCACCATGACCATTGCTGGAACCTGCTATGCAAATGTGCTATTGTTAGGGGCTCTTAGAAACTGTCTTGAGAAATAACCCGCACAGTTACCAGGTATTCCTTGTGACTCTTGTAACATTGCACTTCCTTGGGACTCTTAACTGGTATCTTTGGTATTTTCCAACAACACCTTCCCAACCTCCTTGAGTTGTGGTATCTTCCTTTAAATACCCCCTTACCCAGCTACTCGGAGCGCCATGGTCCTCTACCCCTGCGTGGTTTATGTACTGTGGGCCCAAGAGTTCTCTTGAATAAAAGTCCTCTTGCAGTTTGCAGCAAGACCATTTCTCGTGAGTGATTTAGGGTGTCACCTATCCTGAATCAGAACGTGGGGGAGTCCTCACGTTGTGGGTCTTTCAACACCATTATGTGGAACAGGTAGAAACTGGTGATGTGGGGAAAAAGTCTTTACAATTTGACATGTGCATTCTCTAAAAATACCAACTTATTATCTCAAGCCATTACTATTTTGATGATGTAAAGATTGAGATTATATGGCCAACTTTTCTTGTGTAAGGCCTATAATGTCACTTAACTTGAGTTGTCTATGCATAAACAATTGCAAATTTTAGAATTACGAGTGTCTCAAAAAGGAACAGTTTCAAGATATATATATATATATATATATATATATATATATATATATATATATGCTTTCAGTCTACAAATTAAAGCTTGATTTTTCAGCATTTCAACACATTGGATACAGCACACAATTCAATTATCTGTGCTAAATCAGGAGGAAACTCAAACGAATAAGCATGTGATCCAGTCACATATACTTTTCTCTCATAGAAGGGCTGTTTTTAAATACAGTAGATGTATTCTTTATGGGATGCATGCATGCATAAATTTACAAAAAATACAAAAACATGCATAGAAGCAATTTTTAACAACTTATCTTTTGAATAATGATAATCAATTTTACCTAATCAGTTTGCCATGCAATAGGCCAAATATCAATGTTCTGCAATAACCAATTTAATTGCTGTTCAAAACAAGGAATAGATGCCTTGTTAGTTTTTTAAGATATTAAAGCACACAGCTTTAATCCCAGCACTCGGGAGGCAGAGGCAGGCAGATTTCTGAGTTCAGGACCAGCCTGGTCTACAAAGTGAGTTCCAGGACAGCCAGGGCTATACAGAGAAACCCTGTCTCGAAAAACCAAAAAAAAAAAAAAAAAAGATAAAAAAAGAATAAGGCATATATAAATTGATAATGCTAAGGTGCAGAGAAATAAGTAGTAAAATGTTTGGATTTTAGCTGGTTTGTGAGTTTGTGTGTGTGTCATTATTTTTACTAATGGTTTTTCCAATATTACATTATAAGTAATTTAGTTGTGGAGAGTCTGAGGAACAGGTGTAAAGAGGTGTGTTTCCTGAATCTGTCTAGTGTTCATTCTTTTCAATTAAGCACATACAAAACCTAGGAAGCTCCTATCTTGTATGTCAGTTAATCCTAGCCTTGAATGACAAAAATCAGAAGGAGATCACTGTGGTTAGTACCTAAAGCCCTTCTTACCCTCCTGATAATGCTACAGAAAAGAAATATCACAAGGCTTTCTGAGTCACCATGAAAATAATTTATTTTATAGTAGAATGACATGCACAAACTGTACAAAGTGTACTACAGAGATATAGTAGTAAAAACAACATTGTATAGGCATAAAAACAGACAGGTTGATCAATGGAGAAGAACGGAAGATCCATACATAAATCCACACACCTATGGAAACCTAATATTTTATAAAGAACTTAAATACACAATGAAAGAAAGAAACTATCTTCAACAAATGGCCCTGGTGTAACTGCATTTCTGCATATAGAAGATTGCAAATAGATCCATTTCTATTACCCTGCACAACTCTCTAGATCAAGTGGATTAATGACCTTAACATGAAACAAGATACTTTGAGACTAATAGAAGAGAAAATGCAGACTAGCCTTGAACTCACTAGCACCAGAGACAACTTCCTGAACAGAACACCTATAGTACAGGTTCTAAGAACAACAGTCTATAAATGTGACCTTGTAAAATTGAAAATGTTCTGTAAGGCAAAGGACACAAACAATAGGACAAAATGGAAGCTCACAGAATTTGAAAAGCTTTTCATCAAATCCACATCTGACAGAGGTCCAATATTGAAAATATATAAAGAACTCAAGAAACTAGATATCAACAAACCCAATAATCTAATTCAAAAATATGGTATAGAGCTAGTCAGAATTCTCAACAGAGGAATCACAAATGACTGAGAAATACTTAAAGATGTGTTCAACATCTTTAGCTAACTGGGAAATGCAAATCAAGTGACTCTGAGAGTTCATCCTACACCACTCAGAATGACTAAGTTTAAAATCTGCAGATGAGGATGTGGAACAACGAGAATACTCCTCCATTGTTGGTAGAAGTGCAAACCTGTATAGTCACTTTGGAAATCAATATGGTGGTTTCTCAGAAAATTATGACTAGATCTATCTCTACACACAGTTATACTACTCCTGGGCATATAAAAAAAGAACATTGAGTTGTAGAAAAATAACAACTTTTCAGCCATGTTCATAGGTGCTTTATTTGTAATCACCAGAACTTAGAAATAACTTAGGTGTCCCTAAATCAAAGAATGGAGAATGGATAAAAGAAATGTACAGTTACACAAGGATATAACTCAACTGTTAATAAAACACCACCACAAACAACCAAAACCACCAAGACCATCAGCAACCATAACAACAAATAATCACCAGAAAAATTTCAAACAAATGGATTGAACTAAAAAAATAAATAAATCATACTGAATGAAGTAATCCAGACCTAGAAAGACAAACATGTATTCAATTGTGAGCAAATATTAGCTGTAAAGTACAGGATAATCATGCTACAATTCATGGACCCAGATAGCATAATAACAAGGAAGACTCAAGAGGGGATACATGAATCTGCTTGCAAAGGGTAATAGAATAAATATCACTCGTGTAGATTGGGAACAGGAGGGATTAGGTGATTTGGAAGTTGGAGGTAGAAAGTTCTGGAGGAGACAAGAATTGCGGGGCATATCTGGATCAAGGTAGAAGCCATGCAATGGACACACCAATGGGTGACCCTAAATAATACTCCTAGTAATGGTGGACATTAAGCCTGCCCTGGACATCTACTGTAACCAGGCAAGACTTCCAGTAGAGGGACTGCGATGCCAACCTAGTCACAAAACTTTTAGTCTATATTTTGTTCTGCCTGAGAGATGACCTGGAGTAAAGCTGGAGCAGAGTTCTTGGGTGTCACAAACCATTAACTGTTCCAGCTGGAGACCTATGACATGAGAGGGGCCCCACTCACGACACTGCCTGGAACATCAGGAACTAGTGGTTGTATAATCCAGAGACCTAGGTACCGATCTGCCATACAGGCAAAGAAAACAATTACAAACAACAACACAACAATAAAATGAATTCTTGTGATGTTCTGCTGTACTCACAAACAGGGCATAATTTGTGGGGTGCCGACTCCTAGCATAAAGTGGCTATTATCTCTGTCACCATTTCGGGCTATTTACTTACAGGTTGGTACTTTCCACGCTGATGAGAGACTTGTTTTCCTAGCATGATGATTTTGCAAGCACTGAAATGTTCTTTGTGGCAATTGCTCATCACTATATGTTCTCTAAGTCAGACAGGGATGACATGAAGGAAGAGTCAGCCAAATATTATGATCCCGAATGACCCCACTTTCAGAGACCTCCTCCATCTGTGCCACTTGGACCTCCTGAGAGACTTCTTGACAAGTAGGGACAAAAGGCCTGTTTTAAGTGTGGAAAGCCTGGGAATTTTGCAAAAGATTGCAGGGCAGGAAATGAGTCAATTCAAAGACATTTCAGGAAACAGCCTGGGCTGTGCCCACGTTGCAAACATTGGGTTAATAAGTGCAGATCCAAGACAGATATACAAGGGAAAACACTTTTCCCTAATTGGGGAAATGGAATCAGGGTCTAGCCTCAGGCCCCAAACCAACACAAGGCAAAACAGGCTTATGGGGTGGTCAGCTTCATGCCAGGAGGCAACAACAACCCCTTTCAGAGTTTAGTCAAAAAAATCCCAGGAAGCACAGGACTGAACCTCAGTTCTGCCAACTGCACAGTACTAACCCCAGAAATGGGACCTCAGGCCCTACCCACTGGAGTATTCCACTCAATCCAAATGTGTTTGGCCTGATAGTGGGAAGAAGCAGTGCTACCATGCAGGGACTGCAAATTGTTCCGCGTGTTATAGACAATGATTATCAAGGAGAGATTAAGGTAATGGCCAAGGC
Organism: Mus caroli; assembly: GCF_978045245.1. Classification (NCBI taxonomy): domain Eukaryota; kingdom Metazoa; phylum Chordata; class Mammalia; order Rodentia; family Muridae; genus Mus; species Mus caroli. The sequence goes on along the minus strand of NW_028227269.1, from coordinate 113,071,891 downwards.
AATATATAATATAGTCACCATATCCACAGGAAGGAGGATAGCTCAGCTACTGTTATTTCCATTGCTTCCTACTTATCACAAATACAAGAGTCCTAAGAGAGGGGATCAAGGATTTGTTTCCTCCAAGATTTTTGCAAAGGTCCTCTGGAAAGACCCATTAACTGAAACCTGGAACAGGCCAGACCCATTATTTATCTGGGGAAGAGGTTCTGTCTGCATATATTCCCAAACAACATATATTCTGCTGCATGCTACCCATAGTTGTCTCCCAATAAACAAGACTTGAGACTTGATTAGTCAAACTGTCTTGTCTCCATTATTCACACCTTTTGTCCCTCCAACCCCCTCTCTTTCTTGCAGACCCTCTTGACTGACCTGCTCAGCAGAACAATAATCATCATAACACCTTTATACAGAAATATAGATGGAAACGTGTAAAAACCCATAGCTACACATTAGGTGGAGCTCATGAAATCTGGATAAAAAATGGGAGGAAAGATTACAGGAGCACAAGGGTTCAAGAATTCCACAAGGAAATCTGCAGTATCGACTAACTTGGTTCATAGGGGCTCACAAAGACTGAACAAACAATCCAAGAAGCTTCATAAGTCTACCTTCTGCATATATGTTAGGGTTGTATACCTTGGTGTTTTGGGACTGTCTCACACACTTTTTACATGCTTTGGGGAGCCTTTTCCTCCTGCTAGGTTACTTTGTTCCAGTGGTAATATGAAGATAGCTGTGTAGACTTATTGCAACCTGATATGCATTATTTTGTTGCTATACATAGGAGTGTTGCTTTTTTACTGAATTGAAATAGAGGAGCACTGGATTTGTGTATAGTGAGGGAAAGGACTGTGAAGAGAGGACATTGGAGAAACTGTGGTCTGGAAGTAGTATATCAGAGACCTAAAAAAATAAAAACCTCAAAGTATTACTAAAGTCAAGGTATTTAATAAAAAAATGCAGATGTTACCATTATTGAATATGATGTAATGCAAAGTTAACAGTTGTTTCAAAGCCAGAATACCCTGGCAGATTGTCAGATACTAGATCATAGAATAATCCAGATGTTAGGCAGAAGGACTTGCTACACTTTGGAGATTCAACTCAAGGGCATATATATGAGCCTGTATCACCAGAATAAAGTGAATATTCAGGATGTGTTTCTATAATTGGGAGTCAATTTAAAACCTTTGTTGTAGGAATAGAGCCACAGCCTGGCATATGCACAGTGGTACAATTATGTTATGCCTTAGAATTAAGGCTCTATCCCAAGGCTAGTACTACCTATGGGTGATGGAACTGGGGAAAAATCTGATTGAAATGTATTGTTTAAAAGGGTTTTTCTTCTTCTGTTTTTTTTTCAGTTCCCAATTCCCAGTTTCCATTCTTCACCATCTCTTCCAATGACATCCCCCTCATGATGATTATTTTGTTTCCCATTCCTAGTGAGATTTGTGTATCCTTCCTTAGACTCTCCTTATTATCCAGTTTCCTTGAGTGTGTGGATTGGAGGATGGTTATAATGCACTTTATGGCTAATGTACTTATAAGAGAGTAACACCACTTGGTTGCAAATTTCATAATGTTCTAATTTTTAGTGGCTGAATAGAATTCCATTGTGAAAACGAACCCCTTTTTCTGTATTTATTCTTTGGTTCAGGGATATCTGTTTTCTTTTTCTTTTTCTTTCAGTTTCTGGCTTTTAAGAAGAAGGCTGCTAAGAAGAGAGTGGAGCAAGTGTCTGGTAGTATGGTGGAAAATCTTTTGGGTATATGCCCAGGAATAGTATAGCTTGGCCTTCAGTTAGAACTATTTCCAAATTTCTGAGGAACCACCAGATTGATTTCCAGAGTGGTTGTACCAGTTTGCCATTCTACCAGCAATGGAGGAGTGTACCCCTTTCTCCACATCCTTGCCAGCATGCACTATCACTTGTGTTTTTTATCTTAGCCATTCTGATTGGTATAAGGTGGAATCTCAGGGTCACATGGATATAAATTTTCCATATGACTCATCATGTTGTTCATTTCTTTAAGTGCTTCTCCATCATTCAAGATTGCCCTATTGATAATTCACTAACTCCATACCTCATTTTAAAATTGGTTTATTTGGGGTATTTTTGGAGTTTAATTTCTTGAGTTCTTTATATATTTTATATTTTAGCCCTGTTTCCGATGTAAGGTTAATGAAGATCTTTTCCCAATCTGTAGGTTGTTATTTTTTCTTATTGACAAATGTCCTTTGTCTCACATAATCTATTTAGTTTATTTTTTATTTGATATTTTCTTTATTTACATTTTAAATTTTATCCCCATTCCTGGTTTTCCCTCTGAAAACCCCCTATACCCTCCAACCCCTGCTCACTAACCCATCCACTCCTACATCCTGGCCCTGGCCTTCCCCGATATTGGGACAAAGAACCTTTACAGGACCAAGGGCCTCTCCTCCCATTGACTAGGCCATTCTCTGCTACATATGCAGCTAAAGCCATGAGTCCCACCATGTGTTTTCTTTGTTTGGTGGTTTAGTCCCAGGGAGATCTGAGGGTACTCGTTAGTTCATATTTTTGTTCCACATATGGAGTTGCAAACCCCTTCAGCTCATTGGGTCCTTTTTCTAGCTCCTTTTTGGGGACCATGTGCTCAGTTCAATGGAGGGCTGTGAGCATGTTCTGTATTTGTTAGGCACTGGAAGAGCCTCTCAGGAGACAGCTATATCAGGCTCTTGTCATTAAGTTCTTGTTGGCATTCAAAATAGTGTCTATGTTTGGTGTTTTTGCATGGTATGGATCCCCAGGTGGGGCAGTCTATGGATGGTCATCCCTTCAGTCTCTGTTGCACACTTTGTCTCTGTAACTCCTTCCATGGGTATTTTGTTCCCCCTTCTAAGAAGAATTGAAGAATATACAATTTGGTCTTCCTTATTCTTGGGTTTCATGTGTTTTGTGAATTGCATCTTGAGTGTTTTGAGCTTCTGGGCTAGTATCCACTTACCAGTGAGTGTATATCATGTGTAATCTTCTGTGACTGGGTTACCTCACTCAGGATTATATCCTCTAGTTCCATCCATTTGCCTAAGAATTTCATAAATTAATTGGTTTTAATAGGTGAATAGTACTCCATTATGTAAATGAACCACATTTTCTGTATCCATTCTTCTGCTGAGGGACATCTATGCTCTTTTCAGCTTCTGGCTATTATAAATAAGGCTGCTATGAACATAGTGGAGCATGTGTCATTATTACATGTTGGAGGATCTTCTGGGTATATGCCCAGGAGAGGTATAGCTCGATCCTTCAGAAGTACTATGTGCAATTTTCTGAGGAACTGCCAGACTGATTGTACCAGAGTGGTTGTACCAGCTTGCAATCCCAGCAGCAATCCAGGAGTGTTCCTCTCTCTCCACATCCTTGCCAGCTTCTGCTGTCACCTGAATTTTTGTTCTCAGCCATTCCAACTGGTGTTAGGTGGAATCTCAGGGTTGTTTTGATTTGCATTTCCCTGATAACTAAGGATTTTGAACATTATTTAGGTGCTTCTCAGCCATTCAGTATTCCTCAGTTGATAATATTTATTTAGCTCTGTACCCCATTTGTAATAGGGTTATTTGGTTCTCTGGAGTCTAACTTCTTGAGTTCTTTGCATGTAGTGGATATTAGCCCTCTATTGGATTTACGATTGGTAAAGATTTTTTCCCATTCTGTTGGTTGCCTTTTTGTCTTATTGACAGTGTCCTTTACCTTACAGAAGCTTTGCAATTTTTGAGGTCTCATTTGTCAATTATTGATCTTACAGCCAAGCCATTGTTTTTCTGTTCAGAAGTTTTTCCCTTTTGCCATATGTTCAAGGCTCTTCCCCAATTTACCTTCTATAAGTTTCAGTGTCTCTGGTTTTATGTGGATGACCTTGAGCCCCTTGGACTTGAGGTTTGTACAAGGAGATAAGGATGGATCAGTTCACATTCTTCTACATTCTAACTGCCAGTTGAGCCATCACTTTTTTGTTGACAATGCTCTTTTCTGCACTGGATGGTTTTAGCTCCTTTGTCAAAGATCAAGTGGTCATCTTGCTGAAAGCAATCTACAGATTTAATGCAATCCTCATCAATATTCCAACTCAATTGTTCACAGAGCTAGAATGGGCAATTTGCAAATTCATCTGGAATAAGAAAAACCTAGGAGAGCAAAATCTCTTCTAAACAATAAAAGGACTTCTGGTGGAATCACCATCTCTATTCTCAAACTGTACTACAGATCAATTGTGATAAAATCTGCATGGTATTGGTAGAGTGACAGACAGATATTTTCCTTTTCTTATATATACCGCTTTGTCATTTTTATTTATGCTTTGTTGGAAATCTGGAATGATTCCTTCTTCAATATGCTGTGAATTGAGTGTGAATGACATGCTGTGATTAAATATGCAGTTGCAAGTGTCTGTATCATAAGGTGTAGAGTCATTTGAGTACTTGTTTCAGAGGGTTATTGTTGTAAGAAGCATAATGTTATTTTTGTGTGTGTGGGGGGGTAAATTTTCATATGAAATACTTCATCCCAGTTAAGTATTGTCGCAAGCCCATGTTTGGGCTTTTTTTTGTTTTTGTTTTTGTTTTTGTTTTTGTTTTTGCTTTTGCTTTTTGTTTGTTTTTTTGTTTTTGTTTTTGCTTTGTTTTTGTTTTTCAAGACAGGGTTTCTCTGTGCAGTCCTGGCTGTCCTGGAACTCACTCTCTAGACCAGGCTAGGATATATGCCTTGTTAACCTCAGATGTATTGCTAAAGTTCATGTGGTCAAATTGCCATATAAATATTTATGTTTATACACAGTAGACTGTCTGAACCATGACTACAGAAATCTATTTGTACAGTGTGTAAAGATTTATGCAGACATTCATGACTGGTCAAAGTACTGACAGTGATTGACAGCATATTCAGCCACAGGCCAGTCAATGATACCAATATCTCATCAAAAGATTGAGGACCATCGCAAAACAGGGAATGTAAATAATGTAAGATACTGAGAATGGGTTGAAAGACAGGAAATTCTGTCTTCAGGGACTTACCTGTTTTTATGCACACATCAAGTATCAGGAGCTATATTTATGAGCAACACACACACACACACACACACACACTCACTCACAAATCAAACCAGTGAAAACAATCAAATGAGGGACCTCAAAATGGTTGGGCAGGGAAAGATGTCTGTTTACTGGCAAGGTTAGCAATATCCCTTAGAATTGAATTACATGTGTAGTCCTCTGAGGATAGCCCATCCACCTTGGTGCATATATACACTGTCCTCACCACTAGGAAAAGTATAACAATTGAAACACTACAATGTGGTTGTGGAGGAACATATGAGGGTCCACACCAAGCTGAAGGTCTTTTGACATTTGATGACTGATGGGCAAAATATAATTACATTTTGGGTGAAGATTTCTTGAGATTCAATCTTTAGTAGTGATGACCCTATCTATTCATATGTAGGTAGTACTAATTAAATTCACTGTGTTATTAGTTAATGAAACAAAAGCAGTCAGGACATTTGGAAGAGACTTTTTTGGAAGGTCTCAAAGGGAACTACAGGGACCTAGTGGTGGTATATTGTGGTGAGATTCCTGAGACTGCTATTTGATTATAGCATATTTCATAGATTATTGAAAATTCAAAGAATGAAATTCTTACAAAATTTGGAAATAACAAATTTACATTTTATAGAATTTTCATACAGGTGCATTTTGTACACTGTGCACATTTCTCCTGTAATCTCTTGTTTCTATTTTCCCTTTATTCTACTAGACCATTTCAGTGAGACATCATGAATTTGCATACATAGATGCATATAACTATGAAGTATATGAGAGCTGCTAATTAGAGACTCATTTAATGTCTGTAATTTTGAGATTAACTTAATTAAAACAGTTATCTCTAGCTGCATCCATGTTTCCAAAAAAGGTAAATTCCTAATTCATTTCTCATCAAACATATATATATATATATATATATATATATATATATATATATATATAATTTATAATATGTAAGCATGCATTAGTTATAAAAATCATTTGTTGATACATTATCTCTATAATTTATGATAATTATCTCTATAATTTAGTTTTTGATGATCATCCTGCCAAAAACATTGATATGCAAATTTTTGAAGCACATTTACTTTTAGTCATTTTACTGAGTTTTGTATTATTTAACCTGTTGGAAAGCCAAATATTAATTGCATATATCTGAAAGTGGGCTCTCTCTATAGAGAATAATGCAAATAGATCCATATATGTTCCCATGAATAATAATCAAGAACAACCTCAATATTAAGCTAGATATCTTGTGTCTAAAGGAGAAAATATGGAGATAGCTTAGAACTCACCAGTACAGAAGACAACATCCCAAAGAGAACAGTAATACCACAGGTGCTAATAGCCACAAACAATAAATGGAACTTAATGAAAGTAAGAATATTCTGTGAGGAAAAGAACACCATCAAAATGACAAAACAGTAGACCAGAGAATGGTAAAATATTCTCATGTAAATAGATCATGTGATAGAAAGCTGTTATCCAAAATACATACTCAAGAAAATAGAAGTCAACAAAGCAAATAATCCAAATTAAAATCATTTGTAGGTCTAAACAGAATTGTTTTTATTATTTATTCTTTAATTGCTTTAATGTCAAGACTTTATTTCCCTCCCATTCCATTATCTGAGTGTCCATATCCCATACCTCCCACCAATTTCCAAGAGGATGTTCCACCTACCATGGCATCAGACCTCCCCACTCCATGGGGCCTCAAGTCTCTTGAGAGTTAAGTGCATCTTCTCTGACTGAGTCAAGACCAGGCAGTCCTTAGCTGTATATGAGGGCCTCAAATGAACTGGTGTATGCTGCCTGGTTGGTGGCTCCATGTCTGAGAGATCTCGGCGGTCCAGGTTAGTTGAAATTGCTGGTCCTCTTATAGGATCACCCTCCTGCTCAGCTTCATCCAGATTTTCTCTAGTTTAACCACAGGTATTACTACCTTCTGTCCATTAATTGGTTATAACTATGTGCACCTGACTCTTTCAGCTGCTTGCTGGGACTCTCAGAGGGTAGTCATGGTAGGTCTCTGGTTGGAAGCACACCATAGCATCAGCAACAGTGCCAGGCTTTTGGGCCTTCCCTTGTGTTGGATCCCAACTTGGGGCTGTAATTGGACCTCCTTTTCCTCAGGCTTTTCTCCATTTTTGTCCTTGCAGTTCTTTCAGACACGAACAACTCTGGGACAGAGTTTTTGATTGGGATGGTAATCTCATCCCTCCACTTGATGCCTTGTCTTTCTACTAGAGGTGGATGCTACAAGTTCCCTCTTTTCACTGTAGGGCATTTCATATAAGATCCTTCCCTTTGAGTCCTCATTTGAATTCACAAATGGAAGAGAGACAGTTAAAGGAATGTTCAACATTGTAACCCAACAGAGAAATGCAAATCAAAATGAGTTTGGAATTCCATCCTACAGATTTCAGTATGGCTAAGATCAAAAACCCAAGTGACAGCTAATGCTGTTGAGGATGTGGAGAAATGGCAACACTCCTCCATTGCTGGTAGGAGTGCATACATTTATATTCACTCTGGCATACAAAGTTATATTAAAATTACCATTACAAGTAAATATTCTTTGTTTTTTATTGTTGAACACGTGTATTTCATTCACTACCTATGAACTTTATTGAAACCACAAACATCAATTCTATATCCATTTAAAAGAACACAACAAATTTTCCACCATGTGGTATTGAATATCTACTTATCATCATTGCCATCAGCAGCATATGTAAATCTATCTGTAAATTTTTTCAGTGATAGGAAGGTTTCCTCAGCTGGAAAATATGGTTTTGACTTGAGAGATAAGGCTTCAATGTTCCATATCCATGACTGAGCCCTTGCAGTTCTTCTGGACAGGAGTTGTTGACCTGTTTCCAAGGTGTCCTCTAATGTCATGGGAAGCTCTCAGCTCAGGGAATGAAGAGAGGTAGAAGCTGGGTGTGTTGCATCATGTGGACTTCATTACATTTTCAATCATTATTTTTTGTTCATAATAAAGTTTTAATAGCTCAAAGTTCAAATCTGTAACATCAAGACCTTGTATGATTTTGGTGACTCGGGATAAGAGATAAGAAGAAAGTAACATGATTAAAGACTGTCCTTGTTGATGTCCAGAATCCAGAAGATAGAGAAGACCAACACTATACCACTGCTACTTAGGTATGAAGGCCACCTTTATCTGTTCACAATTTTGGGGACCTCCTGGTAACAATTACATCATTGTCCTGCCTTGTGATTAAGGTATGAGAATCTTGTGTGTTGTCCAAGGTTTATGTAGTACATCTATCCAGGTTCTCAGATTTACTTACAGAACATCTGCCAACTGTGCTATCCTCTAGGTTGCTCAGCATCTGACAGAACTGAACAAACTAGCAATATTTCCCTCTTTTCAAAAATTGTAACAAATAGAGAGCAGTAAAAAGGTGAAGGCACTGGCCAGAGAATAAACAGAAATCAGGAAAAAATGTTAGTAAAGGAATTGACTGATAAATAAAGTCAATGAAGCATCACTCTCTTCTGTATAATTATAGAATTCACATCTGCCAGCCTGTGGATGACACTTTGTCTTACTGTCTACAAGAAGTCTACACTATCGGTACATTTGAGTGTGTGTGTGTGTGTCTGTGTGTGTGTCTGTGTGTGTGTGTCTGTGTGTGTCTGTGAGTGTATGAAAGAAAATATGTTCTGACATGACTCACATAGGTGGTAATCTCTGGCATCAGGCACAGAATGAGATGAAGGGAGATGATACATCAACACTTTGAGTGATTCCTGTGTCCTTTATGGAAAAACACAATGTAATGATCCCTGGATGAGTGAACAGAATCAGGAACTTCATTTTAGACTGAGAGTATGTCTCAAACTTGCTCCTACTATACAGCATTCATCTGAAGTGTTTCATTCTGAGGACTCTGGTATTCATTTAGCTACTCTTTATTGGGATCAGAAGTGAGCTCCTTTGTGGGCTCCTGTGCTTCATGTCACAAATTCGTTCCTCTTGAGTCCTAAAACTTAAGTATATCATCAGAGTGAGCACTTGATGAGGAAATGCAAATCATTCCTGGCTCCACCCAACCTTAGGTTAAAAAGTCAATGGTGAGCCTGGCTACTCACAGGTGTACAGCCATGGACAGGCTTATGTCTTCATTCCTGCTGCTGGTTGCCCCTATATGTGAGTGTCAGGGATTCCTAAGGAATGAACTTTTGTATCCTCACTCTATTCTAACCTTATCATCTGCTTTATTTTCTTCACAGATGTTCTGTCCCAGATTACTCTGAAAGAATCTGGCCCTGGGATAGTGCAGCCATCCCAGCCCGCCAGACTTACTTGCACTTTCTCTGGGTTTTCACTGAGCACTTCTGGTATAGGTGTAAGCTGGATGCGTCAGCCCTCAGGGAAGGGTCTGGAGTGGCTGGCAACCATTTGGTGGGATGATGATAACCGCTACAACCCATCTCTGAAGAGCAGGCTCACAGTCTCCAAAGACACTTCCAACAGCCAAGCATTCCTGAATATCATCACTGTGGAAACTGCAGATACTGCCATATACTACTGTGCTCAGAGTACACATCGACACAGAGTCAGTTTACAGCTGTACAGTTGTTTTGTCTGGTTCTCAGCTCTGTTCTTTCTTATTATATCATAAGAGTGTATGTCCACAGCTTTCTTGTTGAACTCTGTGGTTTCCTGTCTGCAAGCTAGTAGCTTCCTATTCCTGATATTCAACTTAGGTCACCTTTAAGATGTTCATAAATGAGTCTGTCTGTTTTTGGTTTTGTAAAGATGAAAGATGTTTGGTGCCTACACCAGGTGGTTGAGAATTATGGTTGCCCTCATGCTTAGGCCGCAAATCCCACAGCAGGAAATTCAAATAATTGTAATGTTTACCTTCAGTATGCAGCTGTATATGTGGGTGGTGTGAATTACTGAATGAGCACCCTCAAATTGCATCATTCCTAAAAAGTTCTCATAGATACTCTCAAAATTTTTAGGTTACTCACAATGCTATTTGATACTCTCCAGAAACTGATTGTAGTACCATACTGTTAAAAAATACTTATACATTTCAGTCAACATACATAATTTGAGTGTTTGTCCAAGTACAAGCTTAAGCAATCCTAACTGGTGTTCATGAAACTCTATTTATTTTGTATGGTATAAGCAGGGGAAAGTAGTATTCACCCAACTATAAACATGGTAACCTAAAATACTTACCTTTCTATGGGTTATGTTGGTGCAAATACTGTCACAAATGTTATGTTGTTAATCATTTATTTTTTATGAAATTTAAGGCTTGTGATATTGAAGTCATGGCAGATACTGTTAAGGTCACCAATATCCTAATTGGAATGGGATAGACTATAGTCCTAATGTAAAACAAAAAGCTATTGTTCTAGTAAAGGTGTATGCCAATAATATTATTATGAATCACATAGCAGTATATACACTTAAATATGTATGTCAATCCACCATCTTTAGAAATATTTCTAGCAGCAGATGTGAAGCAAGAGACACCAAAATGAACAAATTTTAAAGAGTGAGAGATATTGGAACAATAGGTTTGTCTTCATCAAAGTTTCAACTCAGGACTGAGAGACCATTGCTAAGGAGGAGGTGGAAATATTGTTAGAGCCAGAGAAAATGGATGACTCCAAAGAAATAGTCCCATCCAGAAACAATAGGACTGATGCACATATGAAGTCACATAGACTATGGGAACAAGCAAAGGGCTTATTAAAAAGTCAAGCCAGTGGCACTTTCTGCAGAGAGGGGGAAGTGGATATGTGCTCCCATAGGTAACCAAGAATCTCTCTGCAACTTGTGTTCACTTGAAAAATACTTTTACTCTTCTTCAGTGGAGACATACTTGCTATATTAACCACACTTGAAGATAGGCCCTATGTCTAGTATTTGGACAAACAAAACAAACAAAAGGGCATATTTGTAGAGTGTCTTATATAGCTTTTCCTCTTGTTAGACTTGCTAGTATTTGTTTTTAGATTTGGTGTTCTTTTGAGAGAGACTGTGTGTCTGTGTGTGTGTGTGTGTGAGAGAGAGAGAGAGAGAGAGAGAGAGAGAGAGAGAGAGAGAGATATTGAGGACAGGACCATACTGGATGCATCCAGAATGTTCAACACAGCTCAAAGGAGGTCAGCAGCAGCCTGATATCCAAGGCCTCTGATATCTATTAAGGAGTCAAGCACAGTGTCATAGTCTGCCTCTAAGTTATGCCAGAAAATCTGAAGGAGCAGCAAACTGTCCTTGAAGAGAGAAGACATGGAAGAGTAGCCTGTAGACTTGCTCAATATTTTGTTTACATATTGAAAAAGGGAACAAGAGGATTAAAAATTAATTCTTATTTTATAAGGAAATTTTGGGGTGAAATTGCATTAAGATTCTGTGAGAAGGAGTGTGAAATGAGTGAATTTGTTTTATATATTCCTGTGTTGGGTTGATCATTTTGTGCAATGACTGTGTAAAGATTGTCTTTGTATTATTCATATACTGATTTCTGGGCAGTGGAAATCTGAATGCATACCAATCTTTGTTTTGGTTATTCATATCTTTAATCATAGTTTGTAAAATCTCCCTTTCTCGGCTCTTTACTGGTTTAATGAGCTGATGGTTTGTCAAAAAGGAGGATAGAATGGGTAGGACTTCTGGGGAGAGTTAGGAACTCTGGGAAAGAGTCAGGAGCAGATTTTGCTAGCCAGATGCAGAGAAAGAAGCAAGACAGGGATGAAAGGGTGATAACTAACAAGCCATTTGGAGGAACACAGATTAGTATATATGGATTACATTATAAGAGCTAGTTGGAAATAAGAGTAAGATAAGGCTTAAATCTATAATCAATAAACATGAGTCTTAGTGTTTTTATCCAGAGTTAGTGTATGCATAGTAAAACTGTATACTTATATTCATGTTAGTATTAATATTAGGACATGAACCTAATATAATTAGGTCAATAACTTTGAAGCAGAAGTGTCTGATCACATTGTCAGTCAATTTCTACTTCCTAGGGTATGATTAACATTGATGATAAATTACTCTTTTGTTTTGCTTTGATTTTTCAAGACAGGGCTTCTCTGGATATAGCCCTGGTCGCCTGGAACTCTCTGTGAAGATGAGATTAGTCTCAGTCTCAGAGATCCATGGGTCTCTCCTTCCTAATTCCTGGGATTAAAAGTATTTGCCTCCACCATCTTGGTATGTTGAAATATGACCAACAAATATTTTTAATCATCCCAGGTCCTTTCTTGAGATTTGAGGGCTATGGTATAGTGATATGCATTGACCACTGATTTCAAACTCATATTCTTCTCCATTTCCAATATCCTGCCCTATAATCACATGACTACTAAGTAACACTAACTGCAACTTTACAAGACCATCTTTAACAGTCTTTGGGATAATGTGTGTGGCAATGATCCATAGTGCTTTGTTGAGGATTACTTAGTAATTCCAGAGAGTGATTCAGGACTTTTTCCCAGACTAATAAGCTGCAGAATTTGTCAGTAAGTGACTTCAGAGGTAAGTTACAGAGTGAACATTCCAAAGAGTCCCTAAAACATCTCTAAAGTTATGTGGATATGTTACTGTTCTGGTTATACTGGGCAACTTCCATGTAAACCTACCTGCATGGGAGTTCAGGACCAGCAGAGGGCACAATGAGGCCAACAATCTCCAGCAGAGGGATGTGCGTGTGGACGTGAAGAGGCCTCTGTATCCTCTTTCTTAACTTACATGCAGCATTTCCATGCTCAAACACAGTGAAGATTCTTTGTTAAGCACTTCAAATATTTATATATTCTTGTTATTATATATAAATTTTTACAATGTATTCTGATCATCTATCACAATCCCTTTCCAAACTTATTCCAGATCCTTCCCCTCTCACTCAACTACACATACTTTCATTCTTTCTGTAGAAAAAACAAAAACAAACAAAACTTAAAATGGTGTTAGAAGATTCAAAAAAGAAGAAACACACACACACACACTAAATACATAAAAAATGCAACTCTGGAAAGATGCATGTAGCCAAAAAAAAAAAAAAAAAAAAAAAGGTGCAACAAAATAAATGCACAGAATTAGAATAAATATCCACAAAATACTGTTGAGTTCTTTTTGTTTTGGCGCTCTATTGTGTCCATTCTTAAGTGTGTATAATAAACCCAATAATATTCTATTGGAGAAAGCTAATTTTTATTTACACGTGAGTTTCAATTTCGAAACTTCTTGGTTAAGGGAGAGAACCTGTGCCCATGCCCCTCTGTAAACATTGGGACTCCATTTGGATTGAGTCTGTGCATACCCTGTGCATGCTGGCAGTCACTGTAGGTTCACATGTGCCTGAGTCCTGTTATATCTGGAAGAGAGTTTCCTTGGAGTCACTCAACTCCTCTGGATTTTATAATCTATTCAGTGTTTAAATTCTTCCTCAGAAATAGTGTCTAACTATTGAGTTTCTAAGAGCAACTTTGTTTCCTGTGGAGCCTCCCTGGCAATGAAGTTACGGGGAGCTAGCCTGTGACTGGCAACAAGGTGTTCAATTAAGCTGCACTGTCCACCCATGGAGGTACCTCTGTTCAAAGACTTCTGTGTTAAAATAAAACAAAAACCTCAGAACTGTGCTTTCTACTCAGCTTTCTTCAAGTGTATGTCTCATGTAACCATAGCACATGGCCATAACTAGAACACTGAAAAAATGCTAATAACCAAACTTCAAGTCTGAATATCAGCAGTTTTTCATACTCTTTGCTTAAATTTATTATTTTTGATAAATTTACTGTATCAGCACATTCATAAACCCACACTGCATTCTGAAAATAAAATTAACACATTAACATAAAGACTTTCCCAAATGTGTACTGCTTATTTTTTTGACTATTTGTTTAGAAATCAATTTTTAAGTTTTGTTACTTTTTACTCCCTAATGCACATTTTTATTGGCAATATGTTTAATTTGTTTTGAGGCGAGACATGCATTCTATATCCTTCATATTTTTAGTTTTTACTTACATTAAAGATCCTAGAATTCATCTTACCTCTCTTATGACACTTTAATTTGATTTATGCTGCACCAATGTCTTATTCTCCATTTCCCAACACCATTTCATGTTTGAAATATCATACCTCAACTACGTGACTTCTCTCCTTTCATTTTATCTCTATTTTACTATATCATATCCTTTAATTCCTCAGACACTAAGGGCTAATTTCTGTTCTCTTGGCTTTTACATATTAAACACAAAATAAAAATGCCTCAATCCCACTTGGGAGGGAGAAGAAAGCAATCAAAGGGGGAAAGGAGATAGGGAACTGGGAGGAAAAGTGGACAGGTGGGAGGAAGTACACTCCATTAGTTTACACTCACATCAACTAGGAGTAAAGATTAGACCTTTTCCACATCATGTAATTATCCTTTCTAATTTGCATTCTTGTGTATTATCATCGCACTGAGTTATAATTGGGACATTAAATATTTTTAATCTGCATTTAACTAAGGTTTATAGTACAGAACACAGAGAAACCAATCGTCAATTGACCAGGAGAGTCTATCTGCTGCTTAGTATTCCTAGTGCAATACAGTGTCATACTGCTTAGAAGAAACACATAAGCCTCAGTGATCTTATACAGTACCTGACCTAGGACTTCACAATATTTACCCATTAGTGTCTGTCTGTTGTGGAGTAACCAATTCCTTTCTAATTGGATGTGTTGCCTACTTCATACGAAAGACTTCATCACAGGTTAACATGGTGGAAGCACTTGGCTATAGATGAACTAGTTATGGAGGCAATAGCTGCATGGCTAATGGTCAAGTTGTCAAACTGCTTTATAATATGCATGTTTATACCTAGTAGGTTATTGTTGCTCTCATTTTTGATCACAGAGGACTGACTGAGTTCTCAAACACAGATGAGCCATCTGTGTAAATGTTCCACCCCAAATTCATGGACAAGAACAAAAGATGGAATGGAAAGCAAATAAGATCAGAATGTGGGGAATAGACATGAATACAATCTCAGAACTTGGCAGTGTCACATGAACTCTCTGCAGCAGTAGTTACCAGCACAAGACCTGAACAAATCAAGCCAGTCAAAGTTACAACCTGACAGCTTGTGAAAGAGCTGAGTAGATAAAAATGTCTTCTTGTACCTCAGAAATAACAATTTGATACCTTTGAACCACTTGGTACAATAGAACAATTGAATTTCCTAAATTGTTTTCTGGGGACCATACACATTCTTTGCTACATATGTGTTGTGTTCTCACCACTAAATATAGGATAACAACTAAAAAAATCACAGCATGGATGGGAAGGAGTGTCTGAGGGCCCATCTCAAGCTGAGAGTCTATTGGCATTTGATGACTAATAAGGAAATTTTAGTTACTTTGGAGGAAATTTTTTCTGTAGGTTTCCTATGTACGAGTGAATGACCCCACGTATGTATATATAAGTATCACTCATTATACTCACCATATTATTAGTTAATGAGCCAAAAACAGTCAGTTTTTGGGTAAAGAATCCCAGTGGAAACTCCCAAGTGAAATGAGAGGGTCATAGTGGAGGTAGATAATCGTGGAATGTCTTATTTATGCATGAAAATTCTAAAGAATATAAATAATTCTAGAAATATCAATTTTATACATTTTAGCATTTTCATACAAGTGTATTTTGTACCTTGTGAATATTTTCCATATAACCTCTACTCTTCCTTTCCTTGCACTCCTATTTTTCACATTACTATACTAGAAAGTTTTATCTATACATCACTCTGATTTTGCATAAATCAGTCTATATAACAGTGTGGTATCCAAGAATGAAAAATGAGAGACTCATTTAATGTCTGTGTTTCTAATGTGGTCTTAATTAATACAATTACCTCCAGGTGCATCCATTTTCCTAAAATTGAACTAAATTCCTGTTCTTTTCTGATGAAAAACTTCTGTTGTGTTATATATCACGTCTTGAGGCAAACCTCTGTTGATAGAATAAAGTTTATTTCCACAATTTATTCATTTTGGTAATGCTTCAATAATCATTCAAGCATTTCTGAATTATATTTACTTTTGGTCATTTGGATATTTTTTTCTATATAACATTTTGGAAAGGAAATTGTTAATTGTATGTATTGTAAGGATGTTTTACTACAGTGCTATAGTAAATCATCTAGCATGCTATTTGTATAAAATTGGGCTGGTTGATCAGTGGAATTGAATCAAAGACATAAGATTACATCCAAATACCTATAGACACCTGAATCTTGGTAAAGAAACTAGAAATACACACTTGAAGAATGACAGCATCTTTGATAAATGGTACTGGTTTTCCAGGATGTTGGTGTGTAGAAGAATGTAAATAGATCCATATCTATCGTCCTGCACCAAACATAAATTATTATCATCAGGTAATCTAGAACCCTTCTCCCCTTCAGTTGAGGCAGGACACTATTTAGATCAGTTTTTTTTAAAATCTTATTTTATGTTTATCTTCCTCCATTGATACCATGTTGAGTTCCTTCCATTATTATGAACATTAGTGCACAGATTTGATGATTCTAGGTAGGCACATGTTCTCCATGTTCAATGAGTTGTTTAGCTGTTGTTTCTTCAAAGAGATCCCTGTGGATATCATACATGAAAGCAGCCATGATAAGAGGTGTGTCTGAGAACTTTGTGCAGGTTGACTTTGTTAGCCTGGATCCGACTTCAGGGAGTCTAGGAACAAGTAGCTTATTGTAGGTATACTTTAACATAATAGAATTAAGAAAAAAAGTCTGAAGGCAATAATAATTTCCATAATCATTCTAATTCAAGCTGTACAATGAAGTTTAAGGTATGCATATATATGAAGTGTTTTATAAAAATTCTTAAGAGTATGATTGTGGGTTATATATCTAAAAGACCTAGAATCTAATGTAGCCTTCGACATTGAAGTCTGCAGGCCATAATATGCATGTGACCTTCCAAAACGATGGATAATGCCCTAGTGAGGGAGAATTCTGGGACTACCATTCTGGGAAATTAGGGTGATGTCTGTGCCTACAGAGTACAAATATGTTACCAGATTTTGTTGGTATGGATTAATGAAAGTAAAAGTTCTAAATAAATTAGTTGTGTAAAGGCTGAAGGGCATGTGGAGAGATGGTTGTTTTGTTAATATACCCAATGTTTATTCCTCTCAGTTAACCATATACAAACCCCAGGAAACTATTTCCCATGGCAGTTAATCCTTGCTTTGAAGGATACAAGATCTGAGGCAGATCACTGCCGTTAGTTATTCCCTAATATCTATGTTACTCTGCTGAGAATGCTACAGAAACAGAAATGACACAAGGCCTTCCCATTCACTATTGAAAACAGTTTATTTTATAGTTTGAATGAATTTCGCAATTGGAACAGTAGAACCTCAGTAGAACTCTAAACAAACGTATGAAAGACTTGTGTGACAAATCTTATCTTTGAACAAAGAAATCAAAGAAGACATCAGAATATTGGAAGATATCTCTTGCTCATATATTGGTAGGGTAAACATAGTACAAATGTTCTTCCTACCAAAAGCAATCTACAGATTTAATGTAATACCGCCAAAATTCCAAGAGAGTTTTTTACAGATCTTGAAAGAATAACACTTTTAGAAATAACTTTATAACAATAAGTATAACTTCCTATAGAAGGACAAAACAAGCAAAAACAAGAACATATAAAACAACCCTGTGCAATAAAAGAATATTCAGAGTCGTACCCATCCTCAGGACAAACTGTATTACAGATCTATACTAATAAAAACAGCATGGTATTGGCATAAAAACAGACAGGTTGATCAATTAAATAGAACTGAAAATCCAGACTAAAATGCACACACCAATGGAAACCTCACTTTTTACAGAACTTCAAAATACACAATAAAGGAAACCATCCCCTTAGATTCCCTGGTGGCAGGTGGACATGTGCGACCTGGGATAGAGCAGCCTCCTAGGAGGCAGGCTGTAGCTGGTTAGTGCAGGATTCTGTGTCCCTGATTAGAACAGTTCTCCTGTGCCATTTGTTAGGGTAGACTTCCCTGGACAAGGAGGCTGTGAGTATTGTGGGACAGGTATGCTGGTCTGCCATGGTTACAGGTGGAAGTGCAGACCAAAAGGATCTTAGGGCACAAACAGAGTGGGATAGAGCCAATGTCTGTGGAGAGCCGTGAGCAATCACCATTACAAGATGGCACTGGTTTCCACTGTGCCTAACTGGTAAACAAGCAATGTGCCCAGGTGCAAGAGTGAATTCGTGCCAAGTCACTGCCCATCCCAGGGCTTAGCAATGAGGCGATGGGCAAGCAACAAATCAGGTGCTGACTTGCCACTCCAAGGTGTATATAAGCAGCACCATTTTCCGGGGTTCGGGGTCTTTCTCCTGATGAAGCAATAAAGCTTTGCTGCAGAAGAATCTGGTTGTCCGAGTGTGTTCTTGCTGGCGAGGCACAAGCTCGGGACAAATGTCTGCTGGACTCTGCAGATATCTGAGCTAGTGCACTTACTGGGGAAGGATTCCACTTGTGTTCATGATTAGGGAAGACCTCCTCTGAGGAAGGCAGGCTGCTGGGTCAGGCAGGCCAATCTGCCCTGGATGCAGATGGAGGTGAACGTTTGTTTATATTTTTAATTTTGTGGAGTATGGACATCTGAAATTTGAATTAACATCTAATAATTCTTTGATTTTCCTCAGTGTTTGTTGTTAAGTCTCCCTTGTCATTTCTGGTGGCTTTTTAAAAATTTGGATACTGTCTCTCTTTCTTCATTAATTTGGATAAAGGTTTGTCTGTCTTGTTGATTTTCTCAATGGAAAATCTTGTAATTTCCTTGATCCTTTTATTTTCCTTTTCTTTCTAATTGATTGATTTCCCTCATGGTTTCGATTATTTCCTGCTGTCTGTTCTGTTCCTCTTTTTTTTTTTTATTTTTTATTAGGTATTTTCCTCATTTACATTTCCAATGCTATCCCAAAAGTCCTCCGTACCCTCCCCGTTCCTCTTGAGAGCGTGTTTTTTTTTTTTTTTTCCCCTTAATGCTTTCAGGTATACATTCAAATTTCTAGTATGAGTCACTCCAAGTTCTTTCTTTCTTTTTTTTTTTAATTGTTTTATTTATATTCCAAATGTTGCCTACCTTCCTGGTTCTCCTTCCAAGAGTTCTTCATATTATACTCAATTGCCTTTGTCTCAGAGAGGGTTCTCCTTCCTGCTACTCACTGCTCCTGCATCCCCCTTCCCTGAGGCATCACACCTCTACAGGATTAGGTGCATCCTCTCCCACTTAGTCCAGACAAGGTCGTGCTCTGGTACACATGTTCCAGGGGCCTCAGTCTAGCTCATGTATGTTCTTTGGTTAGTGGCTCAGTCTCTGAGAGTTGCTGCCATTGTACTGTGACTCTATTGCACATCTGTAATACAGATCTTTCACCAGGTTGTTTGCTTTCATTTTCTCTCAGGAGTGGATTTGTTTCTAATTATCCATTCTTGTTAATACAGGTATATTTCAGCACTAAGTTCAAAAATTGTTGCAGATTGTATTAGTTGACCAGGCCCTGAACTACTCCAACATTTTAGTTATATAATAACAGTATAAGTCCTGTATACAATTATTGTGGAAGGTTTTCTACTTTGACAATTAATCAATGCACAGTGTGCGATTTACCTTGTGCACACAGGGGCTCTGCCCCAGGTGTAGCCTGATGAGGTCAGGAAAGATTCTGTTTTATCCTCTAATTACCTTTTAAGAAATTGGAACTGCTTGATCCAACTGCCACCAAAGAGTAATATGGCTTTGAGAGGGATATTATAGTAATATTGGCACAACTTAAAATTGTTAATACAATTAGCATTATTCCTAGGTAAAGTAGAATCTTTTTTTCCCTCTGGTTGAACTGTGTGAACACTGAGGTCACAAGGATAAGGTATTTCTTAAGCCAGATTGAGCAACTCCATTGTAAGCCTTGAGAAACCTACATTCAGGGAGCTCATGACCAGCACGGGGCACAATGAGGCCAAGAATCCCCATAGAGAGATGAGATGGGTGTGGAGGGAAATCTGTTTCTTCTGTGGTTTCCCTTCTTAAGAGTATTATGTGACCTGCCCTTGTAGTGAGTAACATGTCATGTTACCATACTCAAGCACCATACAGATTCTTTGTGGATCACTTCACAGATCTATGTTTACGTGCTTTTATTTACTTTTTATAGTTTTTGAATAGAAGTCATACAGCATATTCTAATAACTGATACCCCAAACCCAATCTAGTATAGATCCTTCCTACCTTTCAACTCACCCAAGCATACACTGTTTTTCTCTCTAAGAAAAGCAATAAATAAATAAATAAATAAATGATTAAAACAAAGAAAAACAAAACAATCACACAAATCACACGCATACACACTCATACGAGAGAGAGAGAGAGAGAGAGAGAGAGAGAGAGAGAGAGAGAGAGAGGGAGGGGGAGGGGGAGGGGGAGGGGGAGAGGGAGAGGGAGAGGGAGAGGGAGAGGGAGAGGGAGAGGGAGAGGGAGAGGGAGAGGGAGAGGGAGAGGGAGAGGGAGAGGGAGAGGGAGAGGGAGGGAGGGGGAGGGGGAGGGGAGGGCAGAGAAGCACCTGAAAAAATGTTCAACATCCTTAATCAGGGAAATGCAAATCAAAACAACCCTGAGATTCCACCTCACACCAGTCAGAATGGCTAAGATCAAAAATTCAGGTGACAGCAGATGCTGGCAAGGATGTGGAGAAAGAGGAACACTCCTCCATTGCTGGTGGGATTGCAAGCTGGTACAACCACAGTGGAAATTAGTATGGCGGTTCCTCAGAAGATTGGATATAGTACTACCAGAAGATCCAGCAATATATCTTCTGGGCATATGCCAACTTGTAATAAGGACACATATTCCACTATGTTCACAGCAGCCTTATTTATAATAGCCAGAATCTGGAAAGAACATAGATGTCATTCAACAGAGAAATGAATACAGAAAATGTGGTACATTTATGTAATGGAGTACAACTCAGATATTAAAAACAATGACTTCATGAAATTCTTAGGCAAATGAACTAGAAAATATCATCCACAGTGAAGTAACCCAATCACAAAAGAACACACATGGTATGCAATCACTGATAAGTGGATATTAGCCCCAAAACTCGAAATTCTCAAGATACAATTCACAGACCACTTGAAGCCCAAGAAGAAGAAAGACCAAAAGAAGACTGATCCTTCTTAGAAGGGGGAACAAAATACTCACTTGAAGAAATACAGAGACAAAGTGTGGAACAAAGACTGAAGGAAAGTCCATCCAGAGATTGTTACGCTTGGGGATCAATCCCATATACAATCACTGACCCCAGACGTTATTTTTGATGCCAAGAAGTGTATGCTGACAGGAGTCTGATATAGCTGTCTTCTGAGACACTCTACCAGAGCCTGACAAATACAGATGCAGATGTTAGCAGCCAACCATTGGACTGAACAGGGGTCTCCAGTGGCCTTCATTGGAGTTAGAGAAAGGACTGAAAGAGCTGAAGGGGTTTGCAATCCCACAGGAAGAACAATATCCACCAAGTAGAGCCTCCCCCTTCCCTCGACCCGAGCTCCCAGGGATGAAACTACCAAGAAAAAAAGTATACACATGGAGGAACCTATGTCTCCAGCCACACATGTAGCAGAGGATGGCCTTATTAGGCATCAATAGAAGAAGAGGACTTTGATCATTAGAAGACTCAATGCCCCAGTGTAGGGGAATTGTAGGGTGGCGAGGCAGGTGTAGGTATGTGGGCAGGGTTACACCCTAATAGAAGCAGGGGAAGGGGGAATGGAATATGGTGTTTCTGGAGAAGAGGATAACATTTGAAATGTAAATAAAGAGAATTTCCAATGAAAAAGAGCCATTAAAGATAGCTGGCACCCGGATTTGAAGGCCTTTAACTCAACTGAGACAAGGTCACATTAACTCACAAAGAAATTTTCAAGAACAGGGCCACCACAGGTCTGTTACTCCTCATTTGTGTATATACTATAGTTTTCATTTTAGTAGATTTATGGGACTCCTGAATGAGTAAGATGGCTTCTGATTCATGTGCCTTCCCTTAGGACAATTTTCCTTTTGTTGGTTAATCTTGTCAAACTTCAGTTTAATGTCTTTTATTATAGCTAATTATATTCTATTTTCCTAAGTTTTACTTTTACCTCCTAGAAGTCTGTTCTTAAAAGAAACAGGAAGGAAGTGAATCCAGACAGGAGGAGAGATGACAAGGAAGAAGAGGAGGAAGTAGAGGGAGGGCAAATATGTATAGTGGAATAACCTGTGTTAAGTGAGGAGTTTGTTTTAATTGAGTATGTTAATTTGGATATCCAAAGGGGGCATTATATTGATGATTTATTGATTTTAAACTGCCCTCTCCCCTGGTTCCCCATAAAGAAGTCCCTCCTTCTGTACTCTTATCTTCGCCACTAAGAGGGTAGGTGCACCATTGGATATCCCCTAGCCAGGGCCTACCTATTTTCTGCAGTTAGGAGCATCATCTCCCACTGAGTTCAGACAAGTGAGTCCAGTAGGGGAGTGGATTTCAAGACAGTAACACCTTATGGACAGCCTCTACTCCTGCTACTGGGGACCCAAATGTAAATTGAGCTACCCTTCTGCTATACATGTGCTGGGTGTCTTGGTCCAGCCTATGTATTTTTTGGTTCTTGTTGCAGTCCCTGAGAGCCCCTGCAATTATGGAATGATTCTTATTGCAGATCTTTAGGGTTCAGACCTTTTATATGATTACTCTATTTCATTTTCTCTAATTATTCATTCTTTTTAATGAAGGCCTATTTCAGCTCTAAGTTCTCTTTTTCAGTTTTCTCTTTTCTCTTTTTCCTTAACCATGTAGCAATCCCTCCAGCCCTGTAAGTGCATTCTTTGTTGTTGTTTGTTTGTTTGTTTGTTTGTTTTTTGAGCTAGAGAAAATACCTGAGGAGCTGAAGGGTTTTGAAGCCCCATAGGATGAATAACAATATGAACCAACCAGTGCCCCCAGAGCTCCCTGGAACTAAACCACCAACCAAAGAAAACACATGGTGGAACTCATCGTTCTAGGTGCATATGTAGCAGAGGATGACCTAGTGGGTCATCAGTGGGAGGAGAGGCCCTTGGTCCTGTGAAGGTTCTATGACCCAGTATAGGGGAATGCCAGGGCCAGGAAGTAGAAGTGGGTGGGTTGATGAGCAAGGGGAGGGGGAGGGGATAGGAGGTTTTCAGAGGGGAAACCAGGAAAGGGGATACCATTTGAAATGTAAATAAAGAAAATATCTAATAAGAAAACACATTTTTAAAAAAAGATATTTTTTTTTCTTAAGCCAGACAGTACAACTTCATTGTAAACCATGACAAACCTACATGCCTGGGAGCTCATGATCAGCAGGGGTCACCACAAGGCCATTAATCCCCTTAGAGAGATGAACTGTGTGTGGAAGGAGCTGTTTATCCTCTATGATTACTTTTTTGTTTGTTTTTAAATTTAATTTTATTTTTATGTGATTACTTTCTAAATGTATTATCTGATCTGCCCTGCTGTGATTGACATGTGATATCTCCATGCCCAAGCACAGTAAAGATTCTTTGTTAAATACTTCAAAGACTTATGTTTACTTGTTTTTATTTGCTTTTTATAGGTTTTTTAAAAAAAATACAAACAATATATTTTAATAACTCATTCCCTCATTCCAAACTTATTCCAGATCCTTCCTACCTCCCAACTCACCAAAATACACACCTTTTATCCTTTATGAGAAATCAAAACCAAAACCAAAACCAAAACCAAAACCAAAAAAAAAAAAAAAAAAAAGAGAGAAAGGAATTTAAAAGGAATCAAAAACTAAATAACATAAACTAAACACACAGACATTCACACACACACACACACACACACACACACACACACACACACAAATATGGAAACCAGCAAAACCACAAACCTCTAGCTATCATATATAGGCAAAATGTAAGTACGACAAGCAGAATTGAAGAAGATATTAGAAAAACATGTCTGCAGCAATACCATTGAGTTCATTTTCTGGTTGTCTACCAAATGCTAAGCATGTCTTCCATGATTAATTGTTCTAAGCATCCCCTATGAACTCCCCTGGAGAAAACTAATTTTTCCTTTGCATGTGTCAGTTGCAGAACTCATTGGTTAGTGCGGATAGCCCATGTCCATCTCCATCTGCTAACTTGGGAATTTTAGCTGGGTTGACTTGGATCATGCTCTGTGCCTGCAGCCACAGTCTCTGTGAATTCATATGTGAATCAGCCCAATTGTATCTGGAGGACACTCATTCTTTGGAGTCATCCACACCCTCTGGCTCTTATAATCTTATCAACCTTAAAACTTTTGCTTTTTATTATTGTATCTGTTTTACTTTTTTATGTTTGCAAATTCCTCATGCTGTACTGTCCCAATTCTAGTCTCTCTGGTTGTATAATTTAATATACCAAACAAAATATTTATATCTTTGAACACATATTAGTGAGAAAGTGAAGAACTTGTTTTATGGACAGGAGAGATTTTTTTCAGAATATTTTTCCAGTTCCAATTAGACACTTATGGCTAGCATAATTCATTTTAACACTGAGTAATATTCACTTTTCTATATGTGTCACTTTTTCATGTTTTATTTATGCTTTGTTGGAAATCTGGGACGATTCTTTCTTCTATATGCTGTAAATAGCACATGAATAACATGTTGTGAATAAATATGTATGTACGAACATGTATATAATAGTATGTAGTGCCATTTGAGTACATGTTTGGGAGGGTTATTGCTAGGACACAACATAATTTTATTTATTATTTTTGGTCAATTTTTATAGGAAAGTCTTTATCCCAGGTAAGTGTGGTTAAAGCCATTGTTTAGAGATGATATAGGCCCTAGTTGTATTGCTAAGGATCATGTTGTCAAACTGCCTTATAAATATTTATGTTTATAGACAGTATATTGTATGAGTGTTGATCATATGTAGGCTGATATGTACAATGTGTAAAGACTGATGCAGACATTTATGAGTGGTCTGAGTTCTGAGAATGATTGACAGATTATAAGGCATAGATGTGTAAGGATACCAGCCACTCACACAAAAATCAAGGACTACCATACAATAGGGAAAAGGATACAGAAAATGAGGTCAAGCCCTTCCTGCGGTGCCAGCACTGGGTCACCTTTTGCGCAGAGTTGGTGGACATGCCCATGGTCCCTAGAGGACTCTCCACTCGATCTTAGGACCTCTGGTGAATGGAACACAACTTTAGTTCCAATTCAATCGCGCGGGACCTGAGACAGCATCAGGGAAGCAGAAAACTGGCCTGACCAGGGGCACAAGTCCTTTCTGGTCTGCACCAGCACCGGGTCACCTTGTGTGTGGAGTCTGCAGACACCCCCAAGGTCCCTAGAGGACTTTCCACAAGATAGGTCCTCCATTGCCATGTGAAGCCCTCAGCTCAGGAAAAGGAGAGCGGGGGAAGCTAGGTATTTTGCTTTATCTGGACTTTGTTTCATTTTGATTTTCATTATTCATTTTTGGAATAACAAAGATTTTTAAGTCAAATTTGTAATATCAGTCCCTTGTGTGAATTTTGTGACTCAGGATAACAGAGAAGAAGAAAATAGCAAAATTAAAGACTATCTTTGTGGCTGTCCAGAATTCTGAAATGATGTCTTCACACCAACACCATACCACTTCCACTTACATATGAATTTATACAGTGTCCTGGATTCAAAGGCCAGCTTTGATTACAATAGTCTGGACCTCATCTGGGATCAGTTTCATCACTGTTCTGTCTTGTGCTTAAGGTATGAGAATCCTTTAATCTGGTGTGATGTCCCAGGATTATGTCCTATATCCATCCTGGTTTGTAGATTTATTTACAGAATATTTCTTTATCAGATTGAAAACCAGCTCTAATATTGTATTAAGAACTTCAGGTTTCTGTAGGGATTCCTGAGATTAATGATGATCACATTTTAGGGATTCATTTTCATTCACTCCTTTCCAATCTCAAATACTAATGGTTGAATTATATTTACATCTCATGAAATTAGGTCTTGTCTTTATTAGCAGACATTATAAAGTGTGTAAATGAATATCTGGTTGGTGATATACTCTGTGCATATCTTCAATTGCATTCCTTACCCCATCAACATATAATATGCTTTCCACACAAAATCAAAATAGTACCATCATTTTCAGTTCAAGTAATGGAGAATTTCTGAAGGATGAATTGATCACTCCATTTTATCTACCAATTGTTTCCACTGTAAACCTTTCCTTTCATATGACACTGTGATAAATAGGGAGACCCAGTCATGCCTAAAGCACTTATTGAAAATACATTAAATAAACTCTCATCTTGAATATATCTGAGACCTAGAATTTTGAACACTTAAAAGCCATTCAGTATAATTTTTGAGTATGTGAGCTGCTCCAAAATTTCCACACTATTTTATATTTTTAAGACTCCATTATCAGGGTGCTTATCATCTTCATTTATATTACATACTTAGAAGAATTTTATAGAATATATAAAAACCTTTAATTTTTGTACCGAACAAATTAATTCTTATACTCAGGCTTTTAATCTCAGACCCAGAACTACTCCATGAACAAGTGAAAAATTCAGCAAGAATAACTTCATCCATTGCAGCTCATATCATGGTCATAAATTAACATCATATTTTTATGCCCTCAATTGACAAAGCATCTGAAGTGCAGCATCCATATGCCTTTTTAGATATGATGTTCTCTCTCAGTAGAGTCTGTTGTCTGCATTTCCCATATTCAGGACCATCAGTCCTTATATCTCTGACCCCCTGGTGTCTTCTTTCAATCCTGACAATGTAGGCAGGTCCCAATATCCTTCCATCATCTTTTGCCTCTTGTGGACTCTTCCTACTATCTGTCTTTGATGAGGAAATTTGTAAGGTCATTAAATATGATGGAGAGAATTTAAGATATTCTCAAATATTCTCCTATCTAAAGACATAGAATTCAATCATAGGTGAAAATCCCTAGAATATTGATAACCCTGGGAAAAGGACATTTAGTGTAGGTCTTATTGCCCATTGTACTCTAGGGGTTCAGAGTCTCAGCTGGCACTCGGCATTCTGGGTTTCGTTTCTTTTTACAACGTTGCTACAACTTTGTGGTAAGATCATATTTCATGGTTTATACATACCTTGATATCTTTATCTTTCTAAAGTTTTAAAATATAAAGATATTTTATTCACAAAATAAGTACTCTATTGGTGCTACTTTGTTGATGAAATTAGTAGTTAACTCACAACTATTTCCATATATTCAATCATGTTCATACCAAAAATTCACTATGTAAGCTGTCCAAATTTAGGCAGTTCCTATTAATTCTATGTTCTAAAGATAATTATTTACAGAAACAAAGGAGAATACATTATGCATTAAACATCTCTGAAATATTGATGAAAATCTCCCAGGCCCAGCGCGTGACTTCCAGCATCTTCTGCCCATTTTGCCATTCTCTAAGATGTTTAGCATCTGACAGATGTGAACTAACAAACGATATTTCTCTGCTTTTAATATTTTCACAAATAGTGGTCACTATATAGACGAAGGTACTGACTATTGAGTAAACAGAAATCAGAAAAATGTGAGGCAGGAAATTGACAGATAACTATAGTCAATGAAACTTCACTCTCTTCTGTATCATTATAACATTCACAGGAGCCAGTATGCAGGTCAATCATATTCTTAAACTCTACAAGGAGTTTATAGTACCCGTACTTATTTTTTGTTTGTGTGTGTGTGAATGAAAATATGTCCTTATAAGATTCACATCTCACATTGTATGTAGCAGTTTCTGGCCTCATACACACAGCAAAACAAAGGAAGGAGAAACATCAATGCTTTGAGTTCTTCACGTGTTCTACCTGCAAAAACAAAAGGTAATGCTCCCAGGTTGAGTGAACAGTCAAGACTCTTCATGTTAGACAAAGGGTTTTTCTCAGTCTTGCTCTTCAATACAGCATTCATCAGAAGTGCTTTATTCTGAGGACTCTGGACAAATTGGTTCCTCTTGAGTTCTAAAACTTAAGGAGAGCATCAGGGGTTCTGTCTCAGGTTACTTTGAAAGTGTCTGGCCCTGGCATATTGCATGCCTCTCAGGCTCGCAGTCTGACTTGTTCATTGCGTTTTCACTGAGCACTTCTGGTAGAACCATGAGCTGGATTCATCAGCTTTCAGGGAAAGGTTTGACAACAATTTGTTGGAATTATGATAAGTGCTACAACACATCTATTAAGAGTCAGCTCACAGTCTCCAAGGACACCTCAAACAACCAAGCATTACTCTAAGATCATCAATGTGGACACTGCAGATACTGACACATACTATGGTGCCTCAGTTTTCAACTGTAAAGTATTTAATGATGGTTCTCAGCTCTGTTCCTTCCTATTATATTATAAGAGGGTATGGCCACTCCTTTCCTCCTGGCCTCTGTGGTTTCCTGTTTGTTCTTAGGTTAAGGGCTTCCTATTCCTGAAAGTCAACCTAGGTCCCCTTTAAGATGTTCACAATTGAGTCTGCCTGTGTTTTGTTTTTATAAAGATGAAGAATGTTTGAGGAATGGGAGGCCTCTGTGATGTGGAGAGGCCTTGCAAGGGGCTGCAAATCATGCTGTCTGGATGGATTTGTGTTGAACCTGTATCCCTTGGGTTAGAATAACTACATTAAAATTCTCCCACTGGGCTGCCAGAAAAAAAAAAGAATGTTTGGTGCCTACACTAGGTGGATCAGAGTTATGGTTCCACTCATATTTAGGCCACAATTCCCTCAGCAGAAAATTCAAAATCATTATAATGTTCACCATCACTATGCAGCTGTGTATGTGAAATGTGGGAATTGCTGAATGAACCCTCTCAAATTGATTCATTGACTCAGAGTTTCTCAGGGATACTCGGAAAAATTTCAGGCTATTCCCATGGCTATTTGCTCCTCTTCACAAGCCGATTGTAATAACATTTTTTAAAGAGAATACTTACATATTTCAGTGGACACAGGGAATTAGATCCTTTGCCAAAGTACAAACATAAGCACTCCTTACTGGTGTTCATGGAACTCTATGTATTTTGTATGGTATCAGGGGTGAAAAGTATTAATCACCCAGCTATAAAGCTGGTTACCTAAATTTTTACTTTCCTATGGGTCATGTTTGTACAATAGTGGCACAGATGTTATGGTATTAATCATTGATTCTTTGATGAAATTTAAGGCTTTTGAGATGGAAGTCATGGCCAACAGTGTTAAATTCTCAAAGAACCTGAAATTGGATAGAGTATAGTCCTAGTGGAAAACCAGAGTCTATTGTTTTAAAAAAGCCTGATAGTAATAAGATGATTTTAATTACATACCCATAAATACACTTAAATCATGATGTCAATCAACCATCATTGCAGATGTTTCTTGTAGCATATGGACAGAAAGATAGAACCAATAATAAACAGTTACTAGAGTCTGAGATATATTGGAGCAATGTGGTTGTACTCATCAAGCCTTCCTCTCCAAAGTGAGGGATCATTTCAAAGAAGAAGGTGGAAATATTGTAAGAGCCAGAGTTGATGGATGATGCCCAAGAAACATCCTAATTCAGGCACAATACTTCAGATGCATATATGAACTCACATATAAAATGATAACAAGCACAGAGCTTAGATATGTTCAAGCCAGTGTGACCCTCCTCAGAGAGGGGAAGTGGACATGTGCTTCCACCTCTAGCTAAGAATCTATCTTCAAATGTTACTCATGTTCATAGAAAATTAGTCTTCTTCAGTTGGGTCTCACTGGCTATTTTAAAGATACCTGAAGGTAGCTCCAGGATCTGGACAAACAAAGCCAAAACAATGGTATATTTATAGAGTGTTTGTGTCAAATACCTTTGTTTACATACTTTTTGTCTTATTAGTCTTTTTATGTATATTTGGTTTCAGATTTTGTGGTCTTTTGAGTTGGTGTAGTTGGTGTATGTGTGTGTGTGAAGAGAAAGAGGGGGCAGATACAGAGAGAGAGAGAGAAAGAGAGAGAGAGAGGGAGGGAGGAAAGGGCAGAAATTAATTTTTGCTTTTATGTTTTTATTTTGTTAAAGAGTGAGAGAAAGGAAGGCTTTGAATTTCAGTTGATAACAAACGAATGAAGATCTAGTGGATAAGAAAAGTGTAATCAAAATAGATTGAATATAACATAGTTTTTAGTGAACAAATGTAGTTTAAGTGAAACAAACTGGGGTAAAAGACCCCAAAACTTGTGTACCTCTTACTATTCAATAAACTAGAACATCATGGAAAGACAAAATATGTTTGTTTGATTCTGGCATGTTCATGCAAAAACTGATCGGAGAGTTTACAGCAATTCCCAGTCAGTTGTCTCTTGCCCAACTGATTCATCCCATGTAATTTCTGTATTTATGCATCGACAATAATCAGGTAAGAATCTATGGAGAACATTAAATATTCACTACTGAGATGTTTTCTCAGAACATGTACAGAGTCTTCCTAAGACAATGCTCCCTTACAGACATTATCAAGTCTAGTCACAGACAGACAGGACTATGTTAAAAAAAATGAAGAAGAAGGAGAAGAAGGGGAAGAAGAAGAAGAAGAAGAAGAAGAAGAAGAAGAAGAAGAAGAAGAAGAAGAAGAAGAAGAAGAAGAAGAAGAAGAAGAAGAAGAAGAAGAAGAGGAGGAGGAGGAGGAGGAGGAGGAGGGAAGAGGTGGAGGAGGAGGAGGAGGAGGAGGAGGAGGAAGAGGAGGAGGAGGAGGAAGAGGAGAAGCCGGGTAGTGGTGGCACACACAGCATTTGGGAGGCAGAGGCAAACAGATTTCTGAGTTCGGGGCCATCCTGGTCTACAAAGTGAGTTCCAGGACAGCCAGGGCTATTCAGAGAAACAAAAAAACAAAACAAAACAGAACAAAACAAAACAAAAAACAAAACAAAAAACAAAAAACAACAAAAAAGGGCTGGTGAGATGGCTCAGTGGGTAAGAGCACCCGACTGCTCTTCCGAAGGTCCAGAGTTCAAATCCCAGCAACCACATGGTGGCTCACAACCATCCGTAACGAGATCTGGCGCCCTCTTCTGGAGTGTCTGGAGACAGCTACAGTGTACTTACATATAATAAATAAATCTTAAAAAAAAAAAAAAAGGTATTTCGGTTTCCATCTGTTTATTGCTTCTTGCCCTACATTACATCATCAAGACAATATTTAAATAGGAATTCCCTGCAGTGTTGTTCTCATGGCAAATCTCTAAGTTTCAGACACTTCCTACAGCTAGTCTATGTTTAGTTCTTCCAGGTACAGTTGTCACTAATTAGTCATTGTTGGAAATAAAAGCTTACTTCAGCACCGAGTTCAACATAATTTCACCGTCTAAGGGTCACCCAGGTTCTGAGTTGCTTCAATATTTTAGTCATTTACATCAACAATCTCAGTGATTTGTCCAATTATTTCACTGTCCTCTTATTATATTTATAAAGCAATGTAGAGTGGGTGATCAACTGTGATCAGAAGTGAACTAGCTCATCATATTCTGCCAAATGGCTTGCTAGTTACATTGTCTTCAATCCTGGCCTGCTTTTTCCTCTGAATCTGGTTGACAAAGTCTGCTCCTTTCCCAGGTAAATGAGCTGAGACTGGAGTAAGGAGATGGGACATCCAGGAGAAGAAAAGGAAAAGGGAGATGTGAGAGGCTAGAGGCCAGAGGATAGAGGGGAGAGGGGAGAGGACAGAGGGATAGAGAAAGGGAGAGGGAGAGGTAGAGGGAGAGGTAGAGGGAGAGGGACAGGGAGAGGGACAGGGACAGGGACAGAGAATTTTCACAAAGTAACATCAGAAGATTGAGGATAGAACTATATAGGATGCAGACTTAGTGTTCGACACAGATTAAAGATGCTCAGAAGCCTGATATCTGAGATCTGGCATCTATTACTGTTCCAGGTGATGTGTCACAGCCTGCATCTGAGATGTGTCAGAAAATGAAGGAGTAGGAAGCTGTCATGGAGCTGAGAATGCAGGAAAGTGTAGCCTGTACACTTGCTCAAAATTGTGGTTAAATATTGAAGAAAGGTATAGGAGTATTAAGAATTAATTCATATTTCATGAGAAAAATTTGCATCGACCTTGCATGTGAAATTTAGAGAGAAGTATTAAATTAGTGAACTTGTTCAATGTATTACTGTGTTGGGGTGATCTTATGTGTATTGTATAAGATTGTCTTTATATTATTCACATCCTGATCTCTAGGCTGCAGAAAGTTGAGTGCATACCATTCTTCAGTATTGTTATTCATATCTCTAATGATATTATGTGAACACTTGTGCTCTCAACTCTTGACAGGTTTAATAAAAAGCTGATGGCCTGTCACAGAGGAGGAGAGAACAGGTAGAACTTCCAGCGAGAGAAAGAAACTCGGTGACAGGAGCAAATGTTACCAGACAGATGAAGAGGAAAAAGCAGGCCAGAATTCAAGGAAATATAACTAACAATCAATTTGGCAGAACATAGACTAATATAGATATTTTAATTTAATTCATAGGAGCTAGTTAGTAACAAGAGTAAGATAAGGCTAAAAGCTATAATTAATAAATATGTCTTGGTGTTTTAATTAAGAACTAGGACAGACAAAGTATATGCCTATACCTATGTTGGCATTAATGTGAGCACATGTATTTACCATAATTTGGTCAATAACAATGGAGTAGAAGTGTTTGATCATACACTAAATCAATATCTAATTCCCAGGATATGATGAGCATTGCTCTTAATATACTCCTTTGTTGTGCTGTGTTTTCCCACACTGGGTTTCTTTATATAGCTCTGGTTGTCCTGAAGCTCTATCTTTGTAGACAAACTTAGACTTGAACTCAGAGATCCACATGTCTCTACCTCCCAAATCCTTGAAATAAAGGTATTTTTCACTGCTAATTTGTTATTTGAAATATTCTTAAACAAATATTTTCAATCACCCTAGGTTCTTTCATAAATTTTGAGTTGGAGGCTCAAGGAGTATGCATTGATCACAGATTCCAAATGTATACTCTTCTCTATTCCCAATATCCTGCCTGTAATCACATGACAATTACAGAACACTAACCACAATAATAGAAGACCAATTTTACAGTCTTTGGGATAACAGGTGTGACAGTGATCCTCAGTGTTTTGTCCAGATGGTGACTGAGGACATTGTCCAAGATGAATGTAGAATTTGTTAGTCACTTACTTCAGAGGTAAGTTACAGACTGAACATTCCAGAGATTCTTGAAAACATCTTTAAAATGGATATTCTTGCATCTTATATATCTGGCCACTGGGAACACCAAAGTGTATCAATTTGTGAAGGAATCAGAGTGACATGATGTGAGCCAGTTTCCAGACACAATCCTCTCTGAAAAGGAACCTGAAATAGTGAAATTGTGCTCAGTTCCTTAGATGGTCTTCAGAATCATCATATATAGACAGGTCCAAAAGGTAATGCTAGGCATTTGTGATCAATGAAAAGAGGACCCAACCAGAGGAAAAAGGAAAAAAAAACATTGATGTGGAAAGGGGAAAAATAGAAAAATGCTATAAATCAATATGATCATTTATTTAAGGATAGTTCTTGCACAGTTTCATAGACATTGTACCAGATCAGCAAGTATTATGATCCTCATATTATTCTAAATAAGGAGAAGCTTATATTATTTATTTACATTCTAGGGGACCTGGACATTTGTGAATGAATTACACTATAAGAAGAGGTTGTCTATGTAAATCCACACTACTTAATGAGTCATGCACTACTGTGGGTTGCAACCTATGTGAGCCACCAGCATCCTATACAATGGAGTATGAAATACAGCATTATCAACATTACCCATCACTTCAAGGGGTCTGAAATGCCAAGATAAAACAAAGTCGCCTTCAGAACTATAGGGATAACTGTTCCTCTATAGTCAGAAGTCCTTGATGCCCTAAGGATGCTGCCCTGTGAACTGACAATTCATAGTACATCACATAGATTCTGACCAGTTATGGAAGAGAAGACATGCATTGAACTGGTCATTCTCTCTCTATCCTGCAGTATTAGGTACGTCTAACTTGTGAAACCAAAGTAAGAACACAATATACATGAATATTCTGAATGTCTGTAGTATGTATTTTCGTTTAATATGAATAGCTTTTCTTCAGATACTTAAATACCCATTATCACATACAAAGTGTTGTTTTTTTCTCTCATAGTGGGACAATATTCCAAAGCCATCATTCATTAGCAAAAACACAAATCCTGTAATACTTAAATAACACATACCCTGTGCAGGAATAAGTGAATCCTGGTTTGAGAAGGCACAAAAGGAAAGATAGAGCTTTCTAAGCACACATTTTCTTCACCCATTAGGAACATTATAATGAGACTTTTCTCTCTCCCTTCGTCTCATTAAATGCATACACATGCAGGTTGAAAAACATACTGTGTTGCAGAATAATTTGTTGATTTCACTTCCTTCTCAAAGTGAATTGTTTTGAACTGTTAACTTTTCTGTGAGCATCACGGTGGTTCCTTCCCTGTCTCTTGACTCCTGTATCTGTTCCAGGAATTCACACATGGATACATGTGAAGCTCCATCTGAGCTCCAGATTCATCATGGTCATTCTGTCCTCAGCTTCTCTAGCCCAGGTACAGCCTGGTGACTGCAACAACGACCCTGATCTCACTTGTTTGCATCTTATTACAAATGAGGACTCTTAGACCTGGATCCAACTGCCACTATGCAAGCAGATAACTTTGAAAGCATCATTGATGATAATGAAGAAACAACTTAAATTCAGATGCTGAGACATGCTTTTTTCATTTCCCTTTAAACAAGATCACTTTCACACTACATCTGAACCCACCAAGCACATTAGTTGCATGGGCATGTTACTGCTCAAATAAGACTGGGCATCTTAAGTGTAAAGGATGGAAAATCTACCTACAGGTGAGTTCTTGACCAGCAGGGGGCAGATTAGGGCCAAGAATACCCATCAGAGAGATGTGGTCCGTGAGTGGGGAACTCTGTATCCTCTGAGGTTTCCTTTCTTAACTTTCTACTCAGATTTCTGCAAGTCTATAATGCACATAACCATAGATCATGACAAGAACCAGAAAACTGAAATAATATTAATTACATTTCAAGTCTGTATGTCACCATTTTACACATACTTTCCTTAAATCTTTTATTTTTGATAAAAATAATGTATGAGGAGATCCATAAACCCACACTACATTCTGAACATGAAATTAAACCATCAACATAATTATATTCCCAAATGTATACTAGGCAACTATGATTATTTTTTGACTATTTGTTTAGAAGTCAGTTTTTAAGTTTTGTTGCCTTGTACTCTATAATGCACCTTTTTTACTCCCAAAATACTTGTTTTATTGTGCTATATGTATTTTATACCCTTAATATTTTTTAAATTTTTACTTCAACAGACTTTTTAGATTTCTTTTTTTTTAAATTAGTTATTTTCTTCATTTACATTTCCAGTGCTATCCCAAAAGTCCCCCATTACCCCCCCCCACTCCTCCACCCATCCACTCCTACTTCTTGGCCCTGTCGTTCCCCTGTACTAAGGCATATAAAGTTTGCATGACCAATGAGCCTCTCTTTCCACTGATGGCCGACTAGGCCATCTTCTGATACATATGCAGCTAGAGACAGGAGCTCAGGGGTGTACTGGTTAGTTCATATTGTTGTTCCACCTATAGGGCGGCAGATCCCTTTAGCTCCTTGGGTACTTTCTCTAGCTCCTCCATTGGGGGCCTTGTGATCCATCCAATAGATGACTGTGAGCATCCACTTCTGTGTTTGTTAGGCCCCAGCATAGTCTCACAAGAGACAGCTATATCAGGGTCCTTTCATCAAAATCTTGCTAGTATATGCAATGGTGTCAGCGTTTGGAGGCTGATTATGGGATGGATCCCCGGATATGGAAGTCTCTAGATGGTCCACCCTTTCGTCTCAGCTCCAAACTTTGTCTCTGTAACTCCTTCCATGGGTGTTTTGTTCCCAATTCTAAGAAGGGACAAAGTGTCCACACTTTGGTCTTCATTCTTGAGTTTCATGTGTTTCACAAATTGTATCTTATATCTTGGGTGTTCTAAGTTTCTAGGCTAATATCCACTTATCAGTGATTTCATCTTACCTCTCTTATCACCCTTTAATTTGGTTTATGCTTTTCAAATGTCTTGTTCTCCATTTCACAACACCATTTCATGTTTGAAATATCATGCCTCAATGATCTGACTTCTCTACTTCAATTTATATTTATTTTACTATATCATCTCCTTAACATTCCTCAGACCCTAATGGCCTCATTGATCTTTTACAGTACATGACCTAGCAGTTTATAATATCAGTCTTCAGGTAAGATGTACCCTCCTTAGTGCCTGACAGTTACGTTGAGACAAATTGCTTTTGTTGAGTCCCTGATTCTGAATGACCTACCTACAGGAGAGCTCTCAGAACTGCAGAGCCAGATGCAAAGATACAAAAAGAGTCTTTTATTGATAGGAGTCAGACTTGGATCTAAAATCTTCCCACTGTGCAGGACAGGAGTGCCAACTGGAGCCTAAAAGGCTTGGTGCTTATATACAGCATAGTGTGAGATTCTTTGGATTTTAGGGTGACAGAGGAGGCAACAGGGAAGTCATTTTTCAAATATGACAATGTTCGCCAAGGTGGAATCCTGTGACTGGAAGCAGGAGAACTCTTCTGACCTGGGGAATAACTTTATGGTGCTTTCAGAAACTAGTCTGTTTTAAGATCAGCCATTCCTACCTGCGACCCCTGATTATCTTCTCAAGGATGTTTAGAAGAAGGCAAATAAAGTATCTGTACATCTTGATTCTCTCTACATATATCTTAGTCAACTTAAAAACAAAAACAAAAAATAATGTTTTCTTTTTGCTTCTTTCCCAGGGACAGGCCCCAGCTTCACCTGGTAAGTGCTTAGCCATTTATCTGTGAGAGTGCCAGCCTCAGTAACCTGGAAGCAAGGAGGCTGATATTTGTGTATTCTAAAGCAGGCATTTATGGCTCCTGGCAGGGGTGTTAAGGGATGTGTTTATGGACAGTGATATGCTGGCTCCATACTGAATCCCTTCTGAATGGCCAGGGAGAGAGGAGTGAAGCCTAACTGTGCTAACTGCAGGAAGGAGCAGGGGAATGGCGAGGAAGCTTGGAAGAAAGCTGCCTGCACACTTCACTTTCTTTTTTTTATTAGATATTTTCTTCATTTACATATCAAATGTTATCTCCAAAGCCCCCTATACCCTACCCCCTCCCTGTTTCCCAACCTACTCACTCCTGCTTCCTGGCCCTACCATTCCCTTGTACTGGGGCATATGATCTTCACAAGACCAAGGGCCTCTCCTCCCATCGATGGCCAAGTAGGCCATCCTCTGCTACATATGCAACTAGAGAGAGTGCTCTGGGGTGGGGGGTACTGGTTAGTTCATGTTGTTGTTCCTCCTATAGGGTTGCAGACCCCTTTAGCTCCTTGGGTACTTTCTCTAGCTCCTTCATTAGGACCCTGATATAGCTCTCTCTTGTGAGGCTATGCCAGTGCCTGGCAAATATAGAAATGGTGCTCACAGTAATCTATTGGATGGAGCACTTCATTTTCTAATTGAATTTTGGCCCTGCACCATAGGAAAGACTTCTTCCCAGGTAAACATAGTCAAAAGCCCATGGCTGCAGATGACATAGGCATAGTAGACCCTTGTTGCATTGCTTATGGTCAAGTACTCAACTTGCCTTATAATATTTATGTTTATACCCAATAGATTATTGTTGTTCTCGGCCTTAATCACAGAAGCTTCTGTGTGTAGTGTGTATTAATTAATGTAGACATGTTTTAATAGACAGGGTGCCGAGAATAAACCTCTGAATACTTAATCACTGATGAGACATCTATATAAATGGCCCAACAAAAACCCAAAGACCATCACAAAAGAGGGATTAGAAAGAACATAAGATCCAGAATGTTGAGTATTATATACATGATATAAAGTCTCAGGACTTGACATGAGCTCTCATCAGCTACAGTTCTGAGCACAAGCCATGGACAATAAGTTCAAACAGCCAAAGTTACAATATGAGAGCCTGTGCAATAATTGATCAGATAAAGTATCTCCTGGAAAGCTTAGTAATAATAGCTTAATCCCTTGAACCTATATCTTACAACACACAAATTGAATTTCCAAGGTTGTCGTCTTAGGAAAACACATATATAATGGTACATGTGTGTTCTGTTCTTACAACTAAACATAGTATATAATTTTTAAAAATCAATCTGAGGGCTTTTTGACATTTGATGACCAATGAGGAAAATTTAACCACATTTTTGGAATGTTTTTGAAGGTTCCCTATGTACTAGTGAATGACCTCACCTATGTGTATATAAATAGCAGTAATTGGGCATCATGCTATTAGTTAATAAAATAAAAGAGGCCAGGATGTTGGGAAGAAGATCTATTGGAAGGTACCAAGGGAAACCAGGGGGACATAGTAGAGGTAGATATGATCATAGTATATTTCATTTATAAATGGAAATTGCAAACAACTAAAATAATTCTGTAAAGTAGATTACATTAATTTTATACATGTTTAGGATTTTCATACAAGTGTATTGCTTACACTGTGTATATTTTCCCCATATATATTACCTTCATATTTCTTGCCCTCTTATTTTTCACTTTATTATACTAGAGAGTTTCAAGTCACATCATTATGTATTTATTTGTATGCGTATGTCTATATAACAGTGCAGTTTTTAAGTACTACTTAGAGTCTCACTCAATGTCCATGTTTCTAATATGACATCAGTTAATACCATCATCTCCAGTTGCATCCATTTTACTAAAGTTGACATAAGTATTTATTCTGATCTAATGAAAGGTGTGCTGATTAGATAGATAGATAGATAGATAGATAGATAGATAGATAGATAGATAGATAGATAGATGTGTGTGTGTGTGTGGGGGTGTCTGTGAGTGTAGGTATGTGTGTGTTTTATACATGTATATGTGTGTATTTATTTCCTCATGCAATCTTCTTTTGACAATAACATAGTTTGTATATAAAGAATTACTGCAGCAACATCAGTATAACTAAGCTATGTAAATAAATAGTTTGAACTGCAATTACTTTTTGTTGTGTGGGTGAGATTTTTAGTATATAATATGTTGGAATTCACAAGTGTTAACTGCATGTATTGTAAGGAGGCTGCAAATTCTAATAACTTAGCTGATTTTGAAATTTCTCAACACCATGGCCATCCTTGTAACTACGTGCAAATCTATGTGTTAATCTTTTACAAGTGCAGCCACTGTCTCAGGCTGCAAATTTTTTAGAGCTTTGGCCTAATGTTACATTCATAGCCTCTTCACAGGGCCTAAGGAAGGGGTATGGGATGAATTTCCTCTGAGATAATTAGGACATGGACCTCATCATGCTGGTACGTGAGGCAGATATCATTTACCACCTTCTTCTCCAGCAAGCAGTAGGTCCTTATCTAAGATGTACCCTGCTCATGAATATGCAAATCCTGTGAGTCTACAGTGGTTTATATAGGGATGTCTACAGCCCACAAAACATAAGATCACAGTCTTCTCTATAATCACTGAGTGCATAGGACCTCACAATGGGGTGGATCTCTATCATCCTCTTTCTAGTGGCAACAGCTATAGGTAAGGGGCTCACAGTTTCAAACTCGAAGAGAGGCCATACACTCATGTGACATCTACTCTGCCTTTCTCTCCACAGGTGTCCACTCTCAGGTCCAGCTGCAGCAGTCTGGGGCTGAGCTGGTGAGGCCTGGGGCCTCAGTGAAGATGTCATGCAAGGCTTCTGGCTACACCTTCACTACCTATCCTATAGAGTGGATGAAGCAGAATCATGGAAAGAGCCTAGAGTGGATTGGGAATTTTCATCCTTACAATGATGATACTAAGTACAATGAAAAGTTCAAGGGCAAGGCCACATTGACTGTAGAAAAATCCTCTAGCACAGTCTACTTGGAGCTCAGCCGATTAACATCTGATGACTCTGCTGTTTATTACTGTGCAAGGCACAGTGTTGCAACCACATCCTGAGTGTGTCAGAAACCCTGGAGGAGAAGAAAGCTGCCCTGGGACTGAGATGACTCAGAGATTGGCCTGAATTCTTGCTTATTCACAATCATTTTGAAAATCCATTTTTGTATCTGTTCCTTAAAGACTTATTGTGTTTTTGTCAGCTTTGTAAAAGGACATCTATGAATTACATGATGCTGATTTAGGATAATTCTAGAGTACCCCATACCTTGTCAATGTCATTACCAATGACCACCTCCATTGACATTTTTCTTCTTTAATAAAACAATAAAATAGGATAGTGTGATTATTCACAATACAAACATCTCTGTATTCTGATAAATCCTAGAATGTTTATTGGTATAGCTGGGAAAAAAGTATAATAAGAATTTGACCTGTAAATTTCCACCATCTCTGGGAATCAACAAATCTTTACTGGTCTATGTCTTAAGTGACTTAGATGTGTATTATTCACCCTGACTGTATCCAGCAGAAGTTTGAGGGTGTTAGAATGTAGAATGTATTTATATCAGAATGTAAAGCCACACAAATGTAATTCCTATCTGTTAGACAAATTAATATTAAATCATTTTTCACAGAACTTGAAAGGAAATAAAACTTGAGACCTGTGATTCATGTAATTTAAGTCAAATAGCCCAAAGAGTTGTTTGTGAGCTTTGAAACCTGGGGCTGAGAACGTAGCAGAACAGGCCAGGACATGCCCGGGCAGGCCTATCGTTAAGACACTCCTGAGGCTGCTTAGCCATAAAGATAAAGAGAATGACATGCTGGACATGCCGGACTGGCCCAGCACCTCCCTATCTCCCACCCTTCTGACCTAAGTTAAATGTTAACAGGCTTCTAATGTTTAAATAGACCAATCATGTGAAACTGCGCCAATTCCTCCCCCAGCCCCAGCCCCTTTTCTATAAAAACCCCTAGCTTCCAAGCCTCGGGGTCGAAACCACTGTCTCCTGTGTGAGATATGTTTCGACCTGGAGGAGCTCCACCATTATGGCTCCACCATGTGGTCGACACCTCTGTCCCCTGCGGGAGATACATGTTGGCCCGGAGCTCCATCATTAAACTACTTCGTGCTTTTACATCAAGATGGTCGTCTGTTCGTGATTCTTGGGTGCATGCCGAATCAGGAATTGAGTGGGGGTTTCCCCACTAGGTTCTTTCAAACTCATTTACCGACTCAATGTTTGTACCTGCTAATATGGGTTGATTTTGAGGTCTCATGTTAATATTTGACTGTATAAAAGGTGGTCACAGTCTCAATAATTAACTGTACAGTACTAGTCTTTAGAAACATATTCTAATGTAGCACTAGCTTTCACAGTTACTTGTATTCCTGGTGGCTATCTTTGTGCTATAGAGAATTTGTGAACTATTGTGTCTCTATTTCTATGTGTGGAAGCAAACCATGAGAAGAGATGACACTGAGAACTGGGTGCAGATTAAATTTGCCAATATGGATCAGATTTCAGGGAGTCTAAGAACAGATAGTTTACTGTAGGTATACAGTGGCAAGTGGTAGGTAGTGTCACATCAAAGGAAACTAGCTGAGTCAGAGAAGCTGCACCCCAGGTGGCCGCACCTCACTGGCATAAGGTCTGAACCAGCCTGCTTTAGGCTGGAGGACATTACACACAGTAATTGTACAAAGGAGTGATACTGTTAATATATATAACTAAAATGTTGAAGCATCTCAGGACCTTGCTGACTAAATATCCCTCAATAGCTAACTATGCCACTCTTGAGCATATTAAAAAAGGACTCGACATCCTACTAGACACTTGTTTTATCACATTCATTGGTGCTCAATTGGTATAAGCTGAAATTGGGAATGGTCTAGAGGTTATCAGTGGAAAAATTGGATGAATAAATGTAGAACTAAACTGAAAGCCACCTTGTATGTAATGAAGACCTGGTGCTGATTGGTCTTAGTCCCGTGCTTGCTGCTTCAATCTCTTTCTATTCACATGACCTTTGCTCAGGTGATTTAGATAGTCTTGTTCTTCTGGCATCCTCTTTCACCTCTGGCTCTTACACTCTTTCAGTTGCATCTTCTGTGGGCTTCCTTGAGCTCAGAAGAATGGAACTGAAAAAAAAAAAATAAAAGCAAAATTCTAGGCCTTTAGGCTCAGGCTTGGGAATGTGACCTCTGTGACTCAATGCTCCAAGGTATGCTAATCATAAAACAGATAGCAACATTCCTCCACCCACCTGCTTCCTGGGTTCAAAGAGTGTTCATACAAAGAATGTGCTAATTGTTAGGGGCTCTTAGAAACTGTCTTGAGAGATCACCAGAAAAATTATCAGGTATTCCTTGTGACTCTTGTGACTTTGCACTTCCTTGTGACTCTTAACTGGTATCTTTGGTATTTTCCAACAACGCCCTCCCCACTTCCTTGAGTTGTGGTTTCTTCCTTTAAATGCCCCCTTACCCAGCTACTCGGGGTGCCAACGTCCTCTACACCTGCATGGTGTATGACCGTGGGCCCGAGAGCGCTCTTAAATTAAATGTCCTCTTGCAGTTTGCAGCAAGACTGTTTCTCGTGATTGATTTGGGGTGTCGCCTCTCCTGAGTCAGAACGTGGGGGAGTTCTCACGTTGTGGGTCTTTCAGGATTTAATGGGGGGGTCCATTTAGAGCTGTGTGTTCCAATATCTCTCTTTCTGCCTAAAGTCTAACATGGGTTTCAGTATTTGTTATGATTTAGTTTTATTACTAAATTATTGAGTGTATGAGCAAATGGGTCTATGATTCTTAATCTTTCTCTTGGTCCTTTTTTTCATTCTTTGATTTTCCTTGACATACTTTTGAATGATGGTTTTGTTTTACATTATATTTACTTCTATAAGTTTAGTTTTTATAATTTAGCAGCCTATTTTTGTCTAATGAGTGTTAGAAAGAGGGTGGAACTAGATGATAGTTGAAGCGCAGAACTTGCCGTAGTAGAGGGTGGGAGAACTCTAATCAGGATGTATTGTATAAAAAAGAAAATCTATTTTTAATAAAAGGGGAAAAAGATGTCCATACAAAAGAACATTACACAGCTGTTAACATATACAAAATCATGCAATTTGCTAGTAAGTAGGTTGAACTACAGAAAAAGTCTCATATAAATTAGAATGATACAGACCCTAAAAGAGAAACATGTATATATTTTCTTAAATGTGAATGTGAGCTGTTATGTATTCTGTTGTCAGGCTACAATCCTTTACGCTCAGCTCCAGGCCCTTCAATTTTAATCCATCCCTATACATTCAATTTCCCTTCCCTAGGATACCATCACTGTCCAGTAGATTCTTCCTCTAAATCTCAACCCCATGTACATAAGGATTATTGGTGGGATTGCAAGCTTGCACAACCACTCTGTAAATCAGTCTGGGGTTTCCTTGAAAAATTGTACACAAAATTACCTGAGAACTCAGCAATTCCACTCCTAGGCATATACACAAAAGATTCTTCAACACATAACAAGGACACATGTTCTACTATGTTCATAGCAGCCTTGTTTTTAATAGCCAGAAGCTGGAAAAAATCTAGATGTTCTTCAACAGAGAAATGGATACAGTATATGTGGTACATTTACAAAATGGAGTACTACTCAGCTATTAAAAACAATGAATTCATGAAATTCTTAAGTAAATGGATGGAACTAGAAT
Source organism: Mus caroli (assembly GCF_978045245.1). NCBI lineage: Eukaryota > Metazoa > Chordata > Mammalia > Rodentia > Muridae > Mus > Mus caroli. The sequence continues at coordinate 113,027,912 of NW_028227269.1, read as the reverse complement.
CATCCTGAGAGAGGTAATGAAATCACAAAAGAACACACGTGGTATGGACTCACTGGTAAGTGGATATTAGCCCCAAAGCTTGGAATACCCAGTATACAATTCACAGAACATATGAATTTCAAGAAGACCAAAGACCAAAGTGTGGATACTTCTTAGCAGGGGGAGCAAAATTCTCACAGGAGAAAATATGGAGACAAAAATTTGGAGCAGAGACTGAAGGGAAGGTCATCCAGAGACTGCCCCACCTGAAGATCTAGCCCATATACAGTTACCAAACCCAGACACTATTGTGGATGCTAACAAGTGCATACTGACAGGAGCCTGATATAGTTGTCTTCTGACAGGCTCTACCAGAGCCTGACAAGTACAGAGCCAGATGCTTGCAGCCAACCATTGGACTTAGCACGGTATCCCCATAGAAGAATTTGAGAAAGGACTGAAAGAGCTGAAGAATTTTGCAACCCCATAGGAAGAACAATATCAACCAACCAGAACTGCCCAGTTCTCCCAGGGACTAAACCACCAACCAAAGTGTCCACATGGAGGGACCCATGGCTCTAGCCACATATGTAGCAGAAGATGGCCTTGTTGGGCATCAATGGGAGAAGAGGCCCTTGGTCCTTTGAAGGCTCAATGTCCCAATATAGGGGAATGTTAGGGTGGAGAGGCAGGAGTAGGTGTGTGAGTAGGAGAACACCCCAACAGAAGCAGGGGGAGGGGGATATAGATTTTTAGGAGATAAACGGGAAACAGGATAACCTTTGAAATGTAAATAAAAAAATAGCCAATAAAAAAAGAAAAAAGAATCATAAGAGACAGTAGGCACCAGGATTTGAAGGCCTTTAACTCAACTGATCCAACGTCACAAGAACTCACAAAGGCATTTGCAAGAACAGGGCCACCATGGGTCTGTTTCTGGTCCTTTTTGTATATATTATACTTTGATTTTAGTAGTTTTATGGGACTTCTGATTGTTTGAATTAGATGACCTCTGATTCATGTGCCTTTTCTTAGGACTTTTTTGCTTTTGTTGATTAACCTTTTCCAACTTCAGTCAAATGCCTTTTATATTAGCTAATTATATTTTATTTTGCTAAGTTTTATTTTTACCTCTTAGAAGCCTGTTTTTACAAGAAACAGGAAGGAAGTTGATCCAGACAGAAGAGGTGACAAGTATCAGGAAGGAGTAGTGGGAGGGAATATATATATATATATATATATATATATATATATATATATATATCCCATATTTATATATATATGGATTAACCTATGTCAGGGTGAGGAGTTTATTTTTAATTTGACATGTTTAATAGGATATCCAATGGGGGGCATTTTATTGATTGATTGATTGAGTGATTTTTAAATTCCAGATGTTGCCCTCTCCACTGGTCCCACATAAACAAGTCCCTCCTTCTATTCCTTTCCCTTCTCCTCTGAGATGGTAGGTGCACCATTGGATATCCCCCAACTCTGGCCTATTAAGTCTCTACAGGGTTAGGGGCATCATTTCCCACTGAGATCAGACAAGTTAGTCCAGTAGGGGAGTGGATTTCAAGACAGGTAGCACCTTAGGGACAGCCTCCACTTCTGTTATTAGGGGACTCACATGAAGATTTAGCTACCCATTTGTTATACATACATTGGGTGTCTTGGTCAAGCCTATGTATTGTTTTTGGTTGTTGTTGGGGTCCCTGAGAGCCCTTGCAATTATGGAGTAAGTCTCATTGCAGATCTCTAAGATTCAGACAGTTATCTGATTGCTCAATTTCATCTTTTCTAAGCAGAGTTTTTACTTGTTAGTATAGCCCTATTTCAGCACTATGTTCAAAATTGTTTGAGCTTCTAAGTTTCAGACAGGTCCTATCTGCTTCAACATTTTAGTTATTAATAGCAATAGTCTCACTCCTGTGTACAATTATTGTGTAAGACTTTTCACTCTGTCTAATAAACAATGTAGGGAGATTGATTTACCCTCTGTCACAGGTGTTCTGCCAGAGGTCTAGCCTGATGAAAACAGCAAAGCAGCTGTTACTTCCTGTTATTACTTTTCTAGAAATGGGAACTGGTAGAGCTGGATCCAAATGCGACCAAGGTAGAATCTGTCTTTTAGAGGGATATTATAACCATAGTAGCACAATTTAAAATCACTGATGGAGACAACGTTATCCCTAGGTAAACTAGAGTCATTTATCCCTTCAGCTGAGCTCTGTAAACACTGGAGTTACAGGAATTTCTTAAGGCAGACTTGTGTGAGACAAGAAAAACCTAAATGCATCGGAGTTCATGACCAGCAGGGGTCAGCATGTGGGCAAGAATTCTCATAAAGAGATGAAATGGTTGGACCTGGAGGGCATCATCCTGAGTGAGGTAACACAATCACAAAAGAACTCAAATGATATGTACTCACTGATAAGTGGATATTAGCCCAGAAACTTAGTATACCCGAGATATAAGATACACTTTGCAAAACACATGAAACTGAAGAAGAATGAAGACCAAAGTGTGGACAATTTGCCCCTTCCTAGAATTGGAAACAATCACCCATGGAGGGAGTTACAGAGACAAAGTTTGGAGCTGAGACAAAAGGATGGACCATCTAGAGACTGCCATATCCAGGGATCCATCCCATAATTAGCCTCCAAACGATGACACCATTGCATACACTAGCAACATTTTGCTGAAAGGACCCTGATATAGCTGTCTCTTGTGAAACTAGGCCGGTGCCTAGCAAACACATAAGTGGATGCTCACAGTCAGCTATTGAATGGATTAGAGGACCCCCAGTAGAGGAGCTAGAGAAAGTATCCAAGGAGCTAAAGAGATCTGCAACCCTGTAGGTGCAACAACATTATGAACTAACCAGTACCCCGGAGCTCTTGACTCTAGCTGCATATGTATCAAAAGATGGCCTAGTCGGCTATCACTGGAAAGGCCCATTGGACTTGCAAACTTTATATGCCCCAGTACAGGGGAATGCCAGGGCCAAAAAGTGGGAATGGGTGGGTAGGGGAGTGGCGGGGGAGGGGGATTTTTGGGATAGCATTGGAAATGTAATTGAGGAAAATACATAATAAAAAATATTAAAAAAAAAGAGAGAGAGATGAGATGGATGGGGACGGTACTCTGTATAATCTGTGGTTTCTTTTCATAATTGTATTAACTGATCTGCCCGGCTTTGATTGACTTGTGATATCTCCATGCCCAAACACAGTAAAGATTCTTTATTAAACATTTCACAGTTTTATGTTTACTTGTTTTATTTGCTTTTTATAGCTTTTGAAAAAATACACGAAATGTATTCTAATAACTGATTCCCTTATCCCAAACTTATTCCAGATCCTTCCTACCTACCAACTCACTAAACTACACACATTTTATTCTTTCTGAAAAACCAAAAAATGAGAAATTAATTTAAAAGGGATTTAAAAGCAACGAAAAACTAAAGAAACTAAACTAAACATACACATACACACACACACACACACACACACACACACACAAACACACACATGGAAACCAGTAAAACCACAAATTTCTAGCCATCATATATATGCCAAACGTCAGTGAGGCAATCAGAATTGAAAATGATATTAGAAAAAAATGTCTGCAAAAATACCATTGTTTTGATTTTCTTTTGTGCTACCAACTGCTAAGCAGATTTTGCATGATTAATTGTGCTTAGTGCCCCCTATGATCTCCATTGGGGAAAACTAGTTTTTCCTTTGCGTGTGAGTATTGGATGCAGAACTTCTTGGTTAGCAGTGAGAGCCCTTGTTCATTTCCATCTACAATTTTATCTGAGTTGACTTGGATCATGCTCTGAGTCTGCAGTTACAGTCTCTGTGAATTCACATGTCAGCAACCGTCCAATTGTGTCTGGAGTACATTCATTCTGTGGAGTTATCCACACCCTCTGGATCTTATAATCTCAATCTAAAACTTTTTTTATTATTAATATCTCTGTTTTGCTTTATCATGTTTTTAAATTCCTCATACTTTACGGTTCCAATTCTAGTCTCTCTGCTTCTACAATTCAATATACCAAACAAAATATTTAAATCTTTGAACACATATAAGTGAGAGTGAAGCACTTGGTTTATAGATAGGAGTGATTTATTCAGTATATTTTTTCAGTTCCAATGAGACACTTATAGATTACATAATTCATTTTACAGCTGAGTGATATTCATTTTACTGTGTGTACCATTTTTTCAAGTTTATTTATGCTTTGTTGGAAATCTAGGATGATTCTTTCTTCTTTGTGCTGTAAGTTGAGCATGAATAACATGCTCAACTATTCACATCAATTTATGTGAATAAATATGGATGTATGAACCTCGGTATAATAATATGTAGTGCCATTTGAGTACATGTTTGGGAGGGTTTTGCTGGGACAAAGCAATTTTATTTATTAGTTTTTGGTGAACATTCCTAGGAAAGTCTTCATCCTAGGAAAGTGTGGTTTAAGAGGATATTTAGTGATGATATATGCCCTCGCTCTATTGCTAAGGGTCATGCTGTCAAACTTCCTTATAAATATTTACCTTTATATCCAGTAGACTGTCTGAGCCTTGATCACAGAGGTTCATATGTGCTGTGTGTAAAGATCAATGCAGCCAATCATGAGTGGTCAGAGTGCTGAGAATGATTGACAGAGTACTCAGGCACAGACGAGTAATAATACCAACCTCTCACCCAAAAATCAAAATCAAGAACCATCATAAAACAGGGAAAGAGATATAGAAAATGGGGTCAAAGGATATCAATCTATCTCTAGAGATTTAATTGTTTTATTGCATGTAAGAACTCTCAGTAGATATATTTAACAGTATAAGATACACAAATCAATCCAGTAAAAATTACCACATGTGAGACCTCTAAATAGCTGAGCAGGTAAAGATGTCTACTGGAAAGCTTAGGAATATCAGGTAAATCTCATGAAACTGAATTACATAAGTAGTCCTCTGAGGTTAATACATCCACTTTGATACACAGGTACCCTCTCCTCACCCAAAAATAATATAATTCATTTTTAATACCATTACAAAATTGATGGTGAAGAGCACTTGAAGGCCCACACCAAGCTGAAGGTCTTTTGGCATGTGATGCCTGATAGGCAAAATATATTTTTTTGGGGGTGGAATATTTCTGAAGATTTACTCTTTAGTTGTGATAAACCTATCAGTGCATGTAAATGTAGCACTAATTAAACTCACTGTGTTATTAGGTAATGAAACAGAGGAAATGGGATTTTGGGAAAGAGACTTTTGTAAGGTCCCAAGGGGAACCACAGGAACCTAGTAGTTGTAAATTGTGGTCTAAGCCCTGGAAGTCATTGTAGATCATAGCATATTTCATATGTGATCGAGAATTTCAAAGAATAGAAATCTTTATGAAATGTGGAAATAACATCTTTACAAATGTACAGTTTTCATACTTTAATTTTGTATAACTTGCATATTTCTCCTGTAATATTCTCTTGTCCCTACTATTGCCCCTTATTATACTAGAGAATTTCACTAATGCAATGAAACATAAAAAAGCTGATAATGAGGGTCTCTTTTAATATTTGTGATTTTGAGATTGTCTTAATTAATACATTTATCTCTAATTACACCCATTTTTCAAAAGCAATGTAAATTTCTTATTTGTTTCCCATCAAAACATACTGTTCTTTCACTCATGTTAATAAGTGATAGCTTTCACCTATCACTTAGAGTAGGCTTTGTCCATCTTAAAATTAAGGGACTAAAGCAAGTACAATATATTTAATATAAAATAAAATATATACAAAATAAAAAAAAAACCAAACCAAAAACCCCAAAATGTTCTCTGTATACACACACACACACACACACACACACACACACACACATATATATATATATATATATATATCCCTTAGTGATAAAATCCTTTCTTGACACATCTAAAGCTGTTGCTATAATTTAGTTATTAATGATCCTCCTGCAATGATCATTTATAAGTAAGTATTTTTGAAGCACATTTACTTTTAGTCCATTTATTGAGTTTTGAAGCAGTATAAAATCTGTTGGAAAGACAAATATTAATTGCATATATGCGAAAGAAGTCTATAAAACTAAAAAAATAATCGCTGTTTTTAGAAATTTCCATTATCATAATCTCCTCCTCCTCTTCCTCCTCCTCCTCCTTCTTTGCTTTCTCCTTCTTCTTCATCATCATCACCATCATCACACTACACCCTCTGTAAATCAACTTGTCAACATATCCCCAAATGGAACAACAGTCTCAGGACAAAATCTATTGAGAGATTTATCCCTGTAGTTATATCCACAGCATCTGTCTAGAGTTCACAGAAAGTTACGGAATGCATTTCCTCAGACAGGATTATGAGTTGGACTTGAGCATTCTGCTGCCTGATCCATTCACATTTTCAGTCCTTATTCTCCAGTACTTCTCCAGCTGGACTAGGTCCTTCTCTAAGAAATACCCTGCTAATGAATATGAAAATTGTGTCAATTGATTGTAGTAAATACAGGGAAGTTTGCATCCTGTAAACAACCTATGTTCAGTGTCCTCTCCACAGTGCCTGAACACACTGCCTCTAACCATGGGATGGAGCTGGGTCTTTCTCTTCCTCCTGTCAGTAACTGCAGGTAAAGGACTCACCCATACCAAATCTGAAAAGAAGATATGGCCTGAGATGACAATGTCATCCATTCTGTCTTTTTCTCCACAGCTGTCCACTGCCAGGTCCAGCTGCTGCAGTCTGCAGCTGAGCTGGTGAAGCCTGGGGCTCCAGTGAAGCTGTCCTGCAAAGCTTCTGGCTACACCGTCAATGACCACTATATGGAGCAGGTAAAGCAGAGGCCTGGACAGAGCATGGAATGGATTGGACAGATTCATTTTGTATATGGTGGTACTGAATACAATGAAAAGTTCGAGGGTAAGTCCACAATAACTGTAGAAAAATCCTCCAACACAGCCTACATGGAACTCAACAGCTCAACATCTGAAGACTCTGTGGTTTATTACTGTGCATGTCACAGTGTTATAACCATATCCTGTGTGTGTCAAAAACCCTGAAGGAACAGCAAACTGCTCTGGGACTGAGATGACAAAAAAGACTAAACTTTAGACCTGCTCAGAAATAGTATTTTTGAATGACCATGTATTGCCTCCTCCTCACAGTTTTATTGTGCCTTTGTTGTATTTATAAGAGGATTTCGATGAGGAAAGTGATGCTGATTAGGGTAATCCTACAGGACACTGTACACTGTCAATCTCTTCACCAGTGACCACCTCCATTTACATGCTTCTTTTTAATAAAACAATAAAGAGGGGAAACTGTGACGATGCACGATAAAAGTATCACTGGATTCAGAGGGACAAGAAGTTTCTTGAAATAGTTGCAAATAAAGTATGAAAGGAATTTGATCTATAAAATCCAAATCATCAACATTTGGGCAAACAAACTCTCCCTTCATAGTCTTAAGTATTATGTAAGGTATGTTGATAATTCTGGCTGTGTGTTCCATCAGAAGTTCCTGTCTCTTAGAATATGAGAAATATTTATATCAGAATGCACAGACATGTAAATATAATTCCCGTAGGTTAGTCAAAATATTATTAAATCTCTTTTCATTGAACTCCTTTACCAATACAACCATATATAATTGTTAATTGAAGTAGGTTCTGAGATTACACATAAGTGGTTGATCCCATAGTTACTTCCTTTTCAGTCTTAGTAATCATCCCTACAGTCAATAGCCTTTTTTATTATATGGGCATATACTGATACAGCATCACCTCTCATAGTTAATTGCATCCCTGTTGCCAAGCTTTGTTCTGTAGAGTATATGTTAACATGTGTCTTGCATCCTCATGTGTTTCTTATGTTTGTTTTTGGTGATTTTTTTCTCCTGTTTGTTTCATTCTATTCTCATTTGTTTGCTTTTCCTTTATCTTACATTGTTCTTCTTTTTCATTATGCTTAGGTTCTGTTTGTTTTCCAATTAGATAAAGAAACAGAAACAAGCAGGGATAAAATTTGGAGGTGTTGAGGAAGGGAAATAAATAATCAAAATGTATTGCATGAAGAAATCTATTTTCAATAGAAAATACCAATTAGAACTTTAAAAAGTTAATAACTAAACAATTAATTCTGGTAAAATCTTTGCTGTGCAAACTTCACATATGCTCAAGTGCTTACACTTTAAGTCTCATGTCTTTGTTTAAATTGTTCAAAGTGTAATCAGAAGCCAGGTCTGAAAAGATTTAAGGATAAGGACTTACTTATGTAACATGCATAATTCTAAGGCTTAGTGAAATACATAGGTAAAATGTTTGGGTTTAACCTCTCTCATTCTCTCTGTCTTTGTCTCTGTCTCTGTCTCTCTGTGTGTGTGTGTGTGTGAGTGTGTTTATGTGTGTATGGTTAGTAATGAACTTTTCTATTGTTAATCTCAAAGTGCACAGAGTAATTTCTACTAGGAAAACTTTAACTTTCTTGACTGCCTCTCGGCAGGTGTCATAGACTTTGATAATCTGTAACAGAATTTGGGGATTCAACGCACAGACAGTTTACTGTAGATATATTTCAATGCAATGGAATTTGGAAAAGGGTCTCCAGGCAACAATAATTTCCATAATCATTCCAGATCCTGTTTTACAATAAAGTTTAAGGTATGATGATACACAAGCCATTTTATGAAGTTCTTGTGATCATAAGAGTGGGTTCTTTTAGTAAGTCCAATTTCTAGTGTGCTCTATGACCAACAGCATACAGGCCAGCCGTCCATAAAATACATGTGACAGCTCCCCTAAAGATGGGTAATAGTCTAATGATGGAAGAGTCTGGCTTAATCATCCTGGGTAATTAGGGTGCAATCTGTCCCTATTTCCCCAGATTGACAACCTCCACTCTCACCTTTCTGGATGATATGCAGGTGTTTCATTTCATCTCCTCCCTCAAGGACACATCTCTGTGTGACAAAAATTCCTGGTTCTCTTAGTGCATGTCTGTGAGTACAAGTACAGAGCCCTCATGCTCTCTACAAACTTTATATCAATATCATGAATATTACTTATAATATATTTATAATATTTGTTGCCTTGTGTTTGTGAAAGAAGAATACCTCAATAAATTAACTGGGCAGAACCTAGAGGATGGTGCAGAGATAGGTGTTTTCTGACTCTGTGGAATATTTATTTTTCTCAGTTACATGTTCGAAAGCTGAGAAACCATCTCCTATGTTAGTTAGTTCTTGTCTTTAAGGATAAAAAATCTGAAGCACGTTACTGGTATTAGTTCCTAAAATCTATGTCTATCATCTGGAAATGCTACAGAAACATAAATGACAAAATTTGTAGGTTCTCTCTATCATCATGAAGCCAGGATATCTTATATTCAAATCAATCCCTCAATTGGAAAATTAGAACTTTCTTGGAACTTTAGCCAAGGAAATTTAAGACTGGTATGATAAAAACTTCAAGACTTTGTGGAAAAAAAATAAGAAGATATCAAAAGATGGAAATATGTGCCATCCCGGATTGGTAGCATTAACATAGTAAAAATGATCATCCTAAGAAAAGCAATCTACGGATTTAATATAACACAAAACAAAATTTCAGAACAATTTTTAAAGATCTTGTAGGACACCACTCAACTTCATGTAGAAAATCAGTAAAATCCTGGACAACTAAAAATCTCCTGTGCAATAAAGGAATATCTGGAGATTTCAGCATCCCCTATTTCAAAGTGTATTACAGAGCTATAGTAATAAAAACACCATGGTAATGGAATGAAGCAAGAATGGCTAAAAATCAGAATAAAATAAAAATTCTAGACACAAACCCACATATTTATGGACCCCTAGGTTTTTGATAAAGAAGTCAGAAGTCACAGTGGAAGAACAAAAGCATCTTTAGCAAATAGTCCTGGATATATGTTCCCATGCACAATACCCAAGACCAACAAGATCAAAGACCTCAATATGAATCCAGATATCTAAAGCCTAAAGGAGAGAATATAGGGAATAGCTTAGAACTCTGCCCAATGGTTGGGTGTAAATATTTGCATCTGACTCTCTCAGCTGTTTTTATTGGATCTCTCAAAGGGCAGTCATGATGGGCCCCTGTTTCTAAGCACACCATAGCATCAGTAATAGTGTCAGGTCTTGGAGCCACCCCTTGACCTGGAACACAATTTGGACATGTTACTGGACCTCCTTTTCCTCCGACATTTATCTTTTTGTGGCCCTGCAGTTCTTTTAGATAGGAACAATTCTGGGTCAGAGTTTTTGACTATGGGATGGCAACCCCATTCCTCCAAATGATGCCCTGACTTTGTACTGGAGGTGGACTCTACTAGTTCACTCTCCCCACTGTAGGGCGTTTCATCTAAGGTCCTTCCCTTTGAGTCCTCTTTTTAATTTCTTAATGACAGAGAGGCAGTTAAAGTAATGTTAAATGTTGTAAGTCAACAGTGAAATAAAAATCAATAGGAGTCTGCTAATGCTGGTGGGGATGTGGAGCAATGGGAATATTCATATGTTGCTGGTAGCACTGCATATATTTATATCCACACTGGCACACACATTTATATTAAAATTACCATTACAAGTAAATATAGTTTGTTAATTAGTATTGCACATATTTATTTCATTCATTACCTATGAACTTTGTTGAAACCATAAACATCAATTGTGTATCCATTTAAAAGAAAGCCACAAAATTTCAAATATGAGATGTTGAACTTCTACTTAACATCATTACCATCAGCAGCATACATAAATCTATCTGTGAATTTTTCCACTGAAAGGAGAGGTTCCTCAGATGGAAAATTTGATTTTGACTTGAGAGCTCAGTCCTCAATGTTCCATTCACAGGTCTGAGTCCATGCAGTTCTTCAGGTCAGGAGCTGTTGACCTGGTTCCAAGGTGTCCTCCAGTGCCATGTGAAGCCCTCAGTTCAAGAAATTAGTAGATGTAGAACCTGGGTATTTTCTATCATGTGGACCTCATTACATTTTTAGTCTCATCATTCTTTTTTGTTCATAATAAAATTTTAAGAGTTCAACGTTCAAATCTGTACTATTAAGCCCTTGTATGGTTTTGGTGACTCAGGATAAGTGATAAGAAGAAAGTAACTTAATTAAAGATTGTTTTTGTGGATACCCACAATTCAGAAGATAGAAAAGAAATGATGTCCTCACACCAACACATCACTGTGCCTTATATTTGAATTTAGACAACATTTACTACAAAGTCCTGAATTTGAAGTCAATCTTTATCTGTTCAGAAATTTGGGGACTTCCTTGTATGAGTTACATAATTGTCCTGTCTTGTGATTAGAGTATGAGAATCCTACAACTATGTGTGGTGTCCAAGGTTCATGAACCTCAACTATCCTAATTTTCAGATTTTCTTGCAGAAAATCTTCTGCCTCACTCTTCTGTCTTCCAGGATGCCCAGCATCTGATAGAACTTAACAAACAAGCAATATTTCTCTGATTTTTAGATTGTACCAAATAGAGGGCAGGAAAACGATTACAGCACAGGCCAGTGAATAAACAGGAATCAGAAAATGTGATCCAGGAAATTGACAGATGAATAAAGTCAATGAAACATGACTCGTTTCTGTGTAATTATAGCATTCATGTCTGACAGCTGGGGATGTCACTTAGTCTTACACTCTACAATAAGTCTAAACTATCCCTACATTTTATTTTATCTGTGTGTATTTGAAAGAAAACATATTCTGACAAGATTTACATAGGTAGCAATCTCAGGCACAGATGAAGACTAAGGCAGGTGATATTTCAATGCTTTGAGTTCTTCATGTGTCCTTTATGCAAAAATACAATGTAATGATCTCTGGATTAGTGAACAAGAACAACCTCATAAAGGCAACAAAGACCCTGACCTCTCTTGTTTACAGGTTATTACAAATGAGAACTGCTAGAGGTGGAACAAACTGCCATTACCAAAGAGGATTACTTTAAGAGCATCATTGATGATACTGTAGAAACTACTTAACTTCATATGCTAAGAAATTAGTCATCTTGTCCAGATAAACAAGTGCCATTTCTCCCTGCATCTGAGCCCTGCAAGCACACTAGTTGCAAGGATATGTTATTATTAAAGTCAGAATGGGCAACTTCAGTGTTAGAATGGGAAATCTATCTGCAGGTGTGCTCAGGGCCAGAAGCTGTGCCATCGGGTCCAAGAATCCCCAGCAGAAAAATGTGGTGGGTATGTGGGGGACTCTGTTTCTGCTGTGGTTTCCTTTCTTAACATAAATGTACCAATTATGATTGACATGTAACGTTTCCAAGCTCAAACACTGAAGATTCTGTGTCAAACACTTCAAAGATTTATAATTTCTTTTTTTTATGTATATAAACCCAGACTCCTGAGATTTCTCAGACTTTGAATCACATCCCAGTATGCATGCCTGAGCTGGACAGAGGTCCCAGACACATATATGGCAGAGGACTGCCTGGTCTGGGCTCAGTGGGAGAAAAAAATGCCTAACCATCTAGATACTTGTAGCCCCTGTGTGGGGAGGCCTGGTGGTGTTGGGGCATCCCCTTGAAGACTAGGGCAGAGAAGTAATGGGATGAGGAACCATAGGAGGGTGAACCAGGAGAGGGGGCATGAGTGAACTATAAAAATAAAAATTAAAATGTATAGAATGTATTCTGATAACAGTATTTTTCAAACTTATTCCTGGACCTTCAAAACTCACATAAAATATACAGCCTATAATTTTTCTCTATAGGAACTAAAAAAAAGAAAACACATGAAGAAGGGTTAAAAAAATTAAAATTCCATGACTAGAGATGACCTAGCCTTCTGTAGACCCTAGTCCTAGCTAAACCTAGCTGCATGGCTAATAGTCCAGTTGTTAAACTGCCTTATAATATTTATGCTTATATGCAGTAGATTATTGCTGCTCTCATTTTTGATCACAGAAGCTTCCTAGTTAAGTTTTGGGGAACTGTGAAAGGCAGCCTATTTTGGTTGAACAAGCCTTGTTCCAGAGACCCAGTAGGAAATTCTATACAGGATGGACAAGTGAGCCATTTTTAACCATCTAAGTATCTAGATCAGGATTAGAGTTAGGGTTAGGGTTAGGGTTAGGGTTAGGGTTAGGGTTAGGGTTAGGGTTAGGGTTAGGGTTAGGGTTAGGTCTAGGGCTAGGGATAGGGTTAGGGTTAGGGTTAGGGTTAGGGTAGTTACATAAGTGTCTGACACCACAGTGCCCCCAAATCCATAATTCTGTGACTATCAGTCATGCAGACAAAGCTCAAAGCCCTGGCATTCTGTCTAGACTCCACCCTCACAGTTATCTGACAATAGCCATGTATGCTTCTCCCCACAGTTATCTGACAACAACAAGGTGGCCATCCCACTCTAAAGGGGACTTCTTTGGACCCCCTCTCTCTCTTAAGCTCTCACATTTCTTACTCTCATCTATAGCTCTCCTTCTCTCCCTCACCACTTCGCTCCATGTGGCTATGGCAGGCCTCTCTCTCTTTTACCCTCTCTCTTTATCTCTATCTTTCTGTAATAAAGCTTTAAAACCATAGACCATCTCTGCCCATCAATGCCTGCCATACTTGAAGAATGGGAAAGTCTTTCCCCTAAAGAGTCCTGTCTAACCTCCCTCCAGAAGGCCTTCCTGTGCTCTAGCCGTGGACTGTACCAAGGAATCACCCAGCACCCCCTCTTTCTCTGTCTTCTCCTCTATTTGGCCCAGAGGTTGGCTGAACTGTCCATGGGTCCTCAATTTTGTTCTCATATCTTCTGTGGTGTCCAAAGTTCTCTGGGATACCCGAGACTGAAAGCCCATTATCTCAATCCTCTATGAGGCTCAGAGACCTCAGATTGCCCCCTGTCCATCTCCACAGACTGGGATCTGTGGCTTCCCATAGCCAGACAACAACCAGGTGGCATGTGAAAAGTGTGCAGCAGTCTTCCTTGTCTGCCTGCCCAGAGCCCCAGAACTCTGGTGGGACACAGGATTTCACCCACTCACTTTATACCCACATGCCTGCTGACCTACAAAGTTTTTAATAATTGATGTAGATACCCATCACTAGGCTACTTCAAAGAATGAATGCCTGAGTACTAAACCACAGATGAGCCATCTATATAAATGTTCCACCCCAAATCCAAAGACAATCACAAAACGTGGGTTGGAAATAACATAAGATAACATTGTGGCATGAATAGACATTGAATACAATCTCAGGACTTGACCTTGTCACATGAACTCTCAGCAGCTATAGTTACCAGCACAAGACCTGGACAAATCAAGACAATCAAAGTTACAGTCTGAGTGACTTTGAAAGAGCTGAATGGTGAAAAAAAAAGTCTTCTTGTCATCTCAGAGGAACTGTGATTATGTATGTAAAAATATCTCTGTATTCTGAGATACATCACAACTTTTGTTTGTATAGCTAGGATTAAAGTATAATACAAATCTGTCTTGTAACATCCAAGTAACCTCTGGGTAAAGACAAACTCTTTACAAAGTCTTAAGTCTTAAGTGACTCCCTACTGTGTTGCCAAATTTGGCTCTCTTTTCTATCAGAAGTTCCATTCTTGTAGAATATAACAGATTTTTATATCATAATGCATAGTCACATAAGGTAATTTTTGTAAGTTGGACAAAAGTATGGCTAAATTACTTTTTAACTACCCCATTTATCAATTCAGTGCATGTACATGGTAGCTATGTTAGGCTCTGGTGTTGTAGGATAATATTTGGTCTCATATATACTTCGCCAAGTCCCAGTAATCATCACAATAGCTGCTAGCCTTTACTGAACAAGAACCTATACTGGAACAGTATTAAATATCACAATAGGCTGCATACCTGGAGCTTAGTATTGTGCAACTGAGTATGACTACGTGTTTCTCTGCATCTACCTGTGTTCCATGTGCTTTGTCTGTGCTGCTTTTCCTTTTGCTTGTTTTCTTTGTGGTATTATAGAATTGCTATTCTGTTAGCTCATTTTGTTTTTCCTTTTTTATTATTTTTATGTTCTGTTTGTTTTCTAATTAGGTAAAAGAAGGTAGTTGAGAGGGGAAGATCAGGGAAGTGCTGGGGAAGGAAAAGCACTAATCAGAATACAGTGTATGAAAAAAAAACTATCTTTCAATAAAATATACAAAACAAAATATAAGATCTAAAGTGTGTCCTATCTACAAGAAACACAGGAACAACAATGGAACAGAGATTGAGAGAACTGGTAACCAATTATTGGCCCAATTTGAAATGCATCCCAAGGGCAAGCACCAATCCACCAGTCACTGACTGTATTAATGATACTTTGTTATGCTTGCAGATAGGAGCCTACCCTTACTGTCCTTTGAGAGGCTCCACCTAGCAGTTGACTGAAACAGAGTCAGGGACCCATAGCCAAACATTGGATGGAGCTACAGGACACTTATGGAAGAGACGGGAGAAGGACTGAGGCCCATGAAATGGACAAGAACTCCATAGGAAGTCCAACAGTCAATTAACTTGAACAATTGGCAGGCTATCAGATACAGAGCCACCGACTAAACAGCATATATTGGCTGGACCTAACCCTCTTGCACATATATAATAGATATTTAACTCTGTGTTGTCTTCATATGTGTGCCTCAGCAACTTTATCAGGGTCTAAAATATATAGTGCCTGACTGGAATCTGCTCAACTGGCTCGACTCCCTAGTCTGGCCTCAATGGGAGATGATGTACCTCCTGAGGCAGAAGCTTGATGTGCCAGGGTGGGCGATAACCATTCATGACCCACACTCTCAGAGGAACAATTGGTGGAGGAACTGCATGAGGGGAGACTGGGAGGGTGCAGCAACCAGGTTGTAAAGTGAATAAATAAAAATTAAAAATAAGCCAAAATTCCGATATTACTTTTGTGTAAATCTTACATAGGCTCAAGTTTGTCAATTTTATGTTTCTTGTCTCCGTTTAAATTGTTGAAAGTTTAATCAGAATCCAATAGTTAGTAAGGATTTAAGGCAAAGGTATATGTAAAATGCATAATGTTAATGTGTTATGAAGAGGTAAGTAAAATATTTGGGCTTTAAACTGTGTGTGTGTGTGTGTGTTTCCATGTTTCTGTATTTTCAGTAATTAATTTTCTGTTATCAAGCTCTAAGTGCATATAGTAATTTCTCCTTGTAAAATGTATTATTTCTTGAGGGCATCCCTGCAGATTTCAGAGAGGAAAGCAGCCCTTGTGAAGAGAGAGAATGGAACATTTTGCAGATTGACTTTGACTGTTTGGATCAGACTCAAAGAATCTAAGCACAGGCAATTTATTTTAGGAATATTTAAACATAGTGGAACTTGGAAAATATTTTCAGGGTAACACTGATTATCATAACAATTTTAATTCTAGGTACATAATAAATCTTAAAGTGTGCCTACTTAGATAACATTAAAAAAACTCCTCACCATCAGGTGGGTTCTACAACTAAAAGATGTAGAGCCTAATGTGTTCTCTGACCACATCATAGATGTCAGCAGGCCATACAGTGCATGTGACAAGTACCCTAACAAGGGGTAAGGGTGAAGGTAGTGAAAATACTGGAGTAATCATTTTGGGGTATTAGGATGAGGTCTGTCTTTATAGATAACAGAAGTGTTACCAGGTTGTTAAGAACTTCCCCTCTCAGCTTTCTGGATCTTGTACAAGTCTTTGATTTTATCTTCTCAGTTGAGGAGATACCCTTCTGTGATTAAAATTCCTGGTTTTCTTTGTGCTTCTCTGAGTTCCAGGCACATGGAATCTATATCACTATCTATGTAAATGTCAATAATATTGTAAAATACTCATTGCCATGAGTTCGTGAAAGAAAAACGTCTAAATGAGTTAGTCGTGCAGAACCAGAGGATCGGGTGATTTCTGAATCTATGCAGTGTATATCCTTCTCAGTTAACCAAATTTAAACCCAGGACAACATTTCCTATGCCAGTGAATCCTTGTAATGATGAACACTAGATCTGACAGAGCTCAGTGCAGATATTTTCTGAAATTTATATCATCTTCCTGGACCTGCTACAGAAACAGGAATGATACAATTCAGAAGCCCTTTCTGTCACCATGAAGATTATATCTCTTTTTAGCATGAATCCAACTGGAATATTAGAACCTGGTGTAAATCCAACCAATCAAGTGAAAAACTTGTATGAGAAAACTTCAAATATTTGAAGATAGAAATTGAAGAAGTTATCAGAAGATATATATATATATATCTTCTGATAACTTCTTCAATATATATATATGTATGTATATCTTTCATGCTTATGTATTGGTAGATTAAGATATGAAAAATGGTCTTCCTACAAAAATCAATCTAATGAATCAATTAAATCTCTATCAAAATTTCAAACACAATTCATTGCAGAACTTGAGTGGGTCACCTTAACTCATAATGAACATACAAAATGAACAAACGAAACAAAATAAGAATAACAAAAACAAAATCCAAGGACAGCCAAAAGAGTTTTATACATTTCAATCCCTCATTTTAAGCTGCAACAAAGTCCTATAGTAACATACCTAGCATGATATTGGCATTAAAACAGGCAAGTTGATCAGTGGAATTGAATCAAAGGCCCAGGAATACATCCAAACACCTGTAGTCACGGGGATTTTTAAAAAATTATTTTACTTTTTATACACCATATTTTATTCTCTCCCATTGACCATTCAACTGTTTTACATCCCTTACCTCCTCCCCACCCACTCCCTGTGTGTAGATGTAGGTACATCCACCTGACCTTTAAACTTCCTGGGTCCTCCAGTCTCTTGAGGCTTAAGTGCATCATCCCTGAATGAACTCAGACATGAAGTCCTCTACTGCATGTGTGTTTGGGGCCTCATATCAGCTGGTGTATGCTGTCTGTTTGGTGGTCCAGTGTGAACCACTCTGCCTCATTTCTATGCATTCTCTGCATTCATTTTATCTCTATTACACCATCTGTATTAATTCATGTGACCCTAGTGGCCCATTTCTACTTTCTAGGTTTCTACAAATTAAACATACTTAAAATAGTGAAATAAGTGATCATTATGAAAGAAAACATGAAGTATTTGTCTTATGGACATAGCTTATCCCATTCAGCCATATTTTAAAGGCACCTTTAAACTTCATAATTTGTGTTCAACTGTGAGTAGTTTTCTGTTGTCTGTACATCCCACATTGTCAGTATCTATTTGTCTTCTCTTATAAATCTACATGGATTCCATTTCCCACCTCCTGTAATGGAACAGCAATAAATATGGATGTGCAAGTGTCTCTGTAATAATATAGAGTCATTTGAGTACATGTTGGGAGGGATAGAGCTGGGACACAGGACAGGTTTGTTAATTATTTTTGGTGACATTTTAAAACTGATTTCCAAGGTCACTACACTAGTTACATTCACATAAAAAGCAAGCAAGGATTATGCTTTTTCCATATTTATGTCCTTATTTGGCATCATTTATATTCTTGCATGTCATCATCTTACTCAGATCAAATGGGACATTACATTTCTGTTTTTAATGCTAATTTTTATCAATTAATTTATTTATCCACTTTACAATTCCAGTTCCCTTCTCACACAGTCTCCTTTGACAGGGTGGGGTACCCCTCAGGTTATTCCCCTACCATGGCACATCAAGTCTCTTCAGGACTAGACACATTTTCTTCTATGAGGCTAGACAAGAAAGACAAATTACAGGAACAAGATCCATTGGAAGGTCACAACTTTAGATGTAGATCCCACTCAAGTTGATGGGGAACCCATATGAATTTTGCGCTACACTTATGCTACATATGTTCAAGAGCCAGGGTCCAGGGATTTATGTTTTTTGGTTCATGGTCAATTTCTGAGAGCCCCCAAGGTTCCAGCATACTTGACTCTATTGGTCTTCCTTTGTTGTTTCTATCCACTCTGGAGCCTTCTTCTACCTGTTCCATAAGCCTTCAAAAACAAAAAACAAAAAACAAAACAAAAACAAAAAAACCTTTAATTAATTAATAATTTATTCTAAACTCCAGATTTTATTCCCCTCCCCGTGTCCACTCTCTGACTGCTACATATCTGACAACTCATTGTCCACCCCTGTCTCCACAAGGATATCACCAACCCCCAACCCCACCCCACCAGACATATTAATATGAATACATACTGTGTGACTAGATTGGATAGATCTACCACTAGACTACCATCTTCTCCATCTGAGAGACACCTTAGAACTTGCAGTTTCTCAGTCCATGTGCTTCTGCTCCACTTTTCTTCTTCTTCCTCCTCCTACTCTGTGTCCTCTCCCTCTTCCATTTTCTCCTTCTCTTCTCCCCACCTTCTATTCCACCTTACAGTTTTTCATTCCAATCATCAGCTCTCCTTTATTTTACAAATTAAGGTGAGAATCAGGTTTATAGGAAATCACCTGAGTGCTGACTCATTCCTTGATTGCAACCACTCACAGGAGAACAGAATTAACATCAAATATAATTAGCCCCAGGGCTATCCATAACATCCCCCCCTTTCTGTCCAATTAAAAGACTATTTTATCTCAGATATAATTGAACATAACTATTACTATCTTGTAATTTATAAAGTACAAGTGACCTAATACCCAGTCCATCATGTTTGTTAATTAAACAGAAACTATGTCATCTATCCTTACTTAAAAGGCTTACAATTCTACATCTGGCTATGTATTGGCTTTAGATTGAATGCCATCTAAAAACCATCCTCTCAAAACTGTTCCTCTCCAAATGAAAAGCATGAGTTGGCTAGGAGACTATGTAGTTTTTCTTTTTTTTTTTAAGATTTATTTATTTATTATATGTAAGTACACTGTAGCTGTCTTCAGACACTCCAGAAGAGGGCGTCAGATCTTGTTACAGATGGTTGTGAGCCACCATGTGGTTGTGGGATTTGAACTCCGGACCATTCGGAAGAGCAGTTGGGTGCTCTTACCCACTGAGCCATCTCACTAGCCCGACTATGTAGTTTTCCCACCCTATCTGAAATCCAAGAATGACTGCTATTAATTGAAAATATATAGGAAGCTTAAAACAGCTCCCAAAACTTAGCCAATCCATAGAGACTGCTGATCACCTGGAAAGTCACTTATTTCAACAGGTTAGAGCATTGGTCTTCAGTCTACTGGCCAGAGTCATCTGACAGATTTAGAGAAACAGATATATTAAGGACTAGCCTACTCTGTCTCAGCAGAATCAAACTGTCCTAATATGTAATTCTGTCCTTTCTTTGGACAGTATTATGTCTGTAGATGAAATGAGGCAATTCTTGCCTAGTGGCTGTTTCACCAAAACTGGAGTAAGTCAAAGTTGTTCAGTTTCTTCTTTGAATCCAACACAGGAAAATCTGTCAGGAGCAGACTAGTCTCAACAACAAGTGAATAAATAATAAATAACAAATAATAAATAATAATTACATGTCACGTTCTGTGGACTTCTGATGTTTTTGAAAACCAACTATGTGAAGAAATCAAGACTGCTGTCTGTTAACTACTCTCAGCCATTTCTAATTAAAATTACTGAAAGCACCCTAATAGTAAACTCAGAGCCATGAATTTCCTATTTGTCCCTTAACTCACAGGCTTAAACATCGCAGATCTGTTTGTAATAGCAGCAATAGAAGGACGGGGTCTAAGCCCTATACTTTACAATTTTTAGTATCAAAGACAATCTATAATAACCACCCCCAGTCTCAAAGCCTAGGGAACTGGGACTACAACTCTTCATAATTTCTTTGAGCTGAATATGGCCATTGAGATATTATAAAGGGAGGGAAAGGGGTAGGAAAATGGAGAGTTGGTTGGCCTTAAGAAGGCCATACCAATGATTGTATTCTTCTCTGATATCTGTGTCCTGACTGGATCTGGGTGAAAATACAAGACATCAGTTCAGGCAGGTCAATTATGCATGTCTGATGATGAAATTCACCAGAATTTAAAAACAAAATTTTAATATCATCAAGATAACCTTTTTGTTTGATGGTAAATGCTTCTTTATTTTCTTGTGCCAACATTCTCTTGTGATTCAGAGTGGTACAGGTTTATATCAGAGAAAAAGAACTATAAAATCTCAAACATAAAAGTTTTGAAGCAAGCACAGTTTTTTTATATCTTCGGACCCCCAGTCTCCAGTGAGGTTGAGGGCAGCCATTATGTCAGTTACAAAGTCAACATCTTCCAGCCATATGTAAGATAGTATGGTTCCATAAAAGGACAGACATGAGATCATAAAGATAACCCTGCAGTCTTTGTAATTCTTCCTGGGCTAGACAAGTACATCATCCATTTAACTCTCCTGGCTGTTCTAATTTTCTATATTTTAATTCTTCTTGTAGATACTTATCTTTTCTTTGAGAATACAGTCCCATGTCAATGTGTTCCAAGGTGATGTTAAAATATATCAAAGGCACATTTCTTTGCCAGTATCCCTTTCTAGTACTGGCTCCCAAATCTAATCCCACAAGATCTCCAATCTGCATCAAACATTCAGGATTCCATCTCTCTGTCTACAAAATCAACCTCACTTAACTTATTTGGAGAGTTTTTATGGGTCTGCATACAGAAAATAAGGTTTATTTCTCAGAATAAAGTGTTATAGGTAAATATACAACAGAAAATTGGCCTATCCATATGTAAACCATTTGTGTCACTAGAAATGTGCAGTATGCATGTGAAAGGAGCCAGACTTTAAGGGCAATACCACTATCCTATAAGCACTGAGAGCAGGGAAACAATGGATGTTATGTGTCCTGAGAGAGGCAGGATATTATCAGGCACAGGACTGGAACATAAATTTTGTGGAAAGAAAATAATAGAGAAAGTATAAGGTAACCACATGTATAATGACAAAGTCATGAAAGCATGTGCAGTTTTTACTAAATCTTTAGATACAAACAAAAAAAAAAAACAAGATATAAAAAGATCAAGTAGAAATCTACAGTTTGTTGATGGACCTATGCCTTTGTTACTTCTATACAGAGTTTCATAATCTGTCCATAATTCTATCTCCATATCCCCTGATGTACAAAGACACACACATACACACAAACCACACATGCACATGCATGTTCATACACATACATACATATACCTAAACATAGGTACACGCTCATATACAAACACACACACACACACACACACACACACACACACACACACACACACACACGTACATAAATACACATAAACTTATAGTATCTACACTTGCATCTTGTATATGTTTGGACTGAGTGGGAATTACTCTCTGTTGGGCAGGGGATCATGAGAGGAAGCCTCTAAGGTTGAGCTTGGCTTGAAGCCCCAGGGACACAGAAGGGACACTAGGAGCTTTGTCTGTTCCTGACACCAGCCCCATGTCAAATAGCCACAGATCCGCCATGAAGAGAGTTGTGGAGATCAGTCACACAGGGCCAGTGATCCCAAACCTCTCCACAAGTAGATGATCTCTCCTGTTTATACTTTATTACAAATGAGAAATGTTAGAGCTAGGTTCCACTGCTAATAGGAAAGCAGATGTCTTTGGGAACTTAATTGATAATTATGTACTAACAATATAGACTCAGAGTATGAGACTTCAGTCATCATCTCCCTGTAAAGGAGAGTCAATTCTCCCTGCATCTGAGCCCTGCAAGCACATTGGTTGCAAGGCTATGTATGTTATTGTTGAAGTCACACTGGGTAACTACAGTGTAAATGATGGAAAATCTACCTCCAGGTGAGTTAATGAACAGCAGGGGTCACAATGGGGCAAAGAATACCCAGCATAGAGATGTTGGTATGGGGTTAAGCTGTATCCTCTGTGGTTTCCTTTATTAACTTACACATACCTACTCTGATTGACATGTAACATTTCCATACTCAAACACTGTGAAAATTCTGTGTTAAACACTTCAAAGATGTATATTTTCTTCTTTTGTTATTATATATAAACCTAGACTCCTGAGATCTTTCAGACATTGAGCCACTATCACAGTATCATACAGGATCTGTTCCAAGGATCCTGACACATATATTCAGAGGACAGCCTGCTTTGGCCTCAGTGGGAAAAGTTGCACTCAAATCTGGAGATACAAGAAGCACCACAGAGTGGGGAAACCTTCTGAAGGGGGCAACCTATTGAAGATGGGGGCACGGTAATACTAAGTGGAACTGTCAAAGGATGGACCTGGAGGGGGACAATGACTGAGTTGTAAAAAAATAAAAGTAATAAAATATAAGTATTAAAATGTATACAGTGTTTTCTGATCACTGATATTCTTTCCAAACTTCTGCCAGAAAATGCACCACTCATTCAAATACAAACACTTCCATTTTCTCTATCGATGCAAAAAAAGAAAACAATATAAAAAGTTCTTAAAAAATAAAAATGTTGAAACACACATAACAACACACACACGCACACACACACACACACACACACACACACCAAGAGTACATTTGGAGGGACTCATGGCTCCAGCTGCATATGTATCAGAGGATTACCTTATCTGCCATCAAGGGCAAGGGAGGCTCATGGTACTGTGAAGACTCAATGACCCAGCATAGGAGAATGCTAGAGGGATGAAGCAGGAGTGAATATGTGGTTTGGTGAACAACCTCATAGAAGCAGGGGCTGGTGGGATGGGATAGTGAATTTTTGGAGGGGAGCCAGAGAAAGGAGATAACATTTGATATGTAAATAAATAAAATAACCAATAAAAAAGACATGGTCAGGATGTTGTGAGGGAGACATATTGGAAGGTCCCAAGGAAACCAGAGGAATAGAGAAGAAGTAGAATTGATCATAGTATATTATTCAAATCATGGAACTACACATAAATGAAAACATGAAGCATTTGTTTTTAAGGACCTTGATGAACTCATTGAGCATATTTCTTAGGTTCTTCCACACAGGTATACAATGCATAATTCATGTTTTAACAATGAAAAATATTTCATAGTCTATACCCACACATTGTCAGTATTTTTTGTCCTTTGTTTTAAATCTAGGTGAACTCTATTGACCAGCTGCTCTGAATGGAGCAGCAATAAGCATGGATGTGCAGTTGTCTCTGTAGTAATATAGAGTAATTTGAGTACAATATTGGGAAGGATGGAGCTCAGACACAGCACAATTTTATTTACTCTTTTGCTGATAAATTAAAACAGAATTTCAAAGTTAGTATGCTACACTAACTAGTATGCCCATAACAATAATAAGTAAAGATTAAACATTTTCCACATCACATCCATGTCATTAGTTTTCTCATTTGTCTTCTTCCTTATCAACATCTGAATGAGTTCTAATTAAGACATTAAATCTTTGTAAACTGCACTTAGCTAGCAGGCTTTTCCATCATTATCATCATCATTATCTTCTTCAACATCCTCTTCATCTTCAAAAATCATTATCTGTAAATTAAAATGTGAACATAGCCACAGAGTGGAGCAACAGACTTAGGCCAAATATAGATAGATTCCTTCCTGTTTTTACAAGCACATCAGCAGTGCAGGGCTCACATAAAGTATATGGGATGCATTTCCTCAGAGAGTGATTGGATTTGGACCATCCTGCTGCTTGTCCCAAGTACCTTTTCACTCCTTTCTCTCCAACTCTTTTCCAGTTGGACTAGTATCTTAAGTAAGAAGTCCCCTGCTAATGAATATGCAAATTAACCAAGTCTATGGTGGTTAAAAACAGGAAAGTCCAACACCCTGAAATCAACATATGTCCAATGTCCTCTCCACAGTCCCTGAAGACATTGACTCTAACCATGGGATGGAGCTGGATCTTTCTCTTCCTCCTGTCAGGAAGTACAGGTAAGAGGCTCACCAGTTCCAAATATGAAGAAAAGAAATGGCCTGGGATGTCACTGACATATACTCTGTCTTTCTCTTCACAGGTGTCCTCTCTGAAGTTCAGCTGCAACAGTCTGGACCTGAACTGGTGAAGCCAGGGTCTTCAGTGAAGATATCCTGCAAGGCTTCTGGTTACTCTTTCACTGGCTACTTCATGAACTGGGTGAAGCAGAGACATGGAAAGAGCCTTGACTGGATTGGACGCATTAATCCTTACAATGGTGATACTTTCTACAACCAGAAGTTCAAGGGCAAGGCCACATTAACTGTAGACAAATTCTCCAGCACAGCCTACATGGAGCTCCTCAGCCTGACATCTGAGGACTCTGCAGTCTATTATTGTGCAAGACACAGTGCTACAAACACATCCTGGGTGTGTCAGAAACCTTGGAGGTGCAGCAAGTTCCCTTGGAACTGACAAGACTTAGAGAAGGGTCACTTGTAGATTTGCTTAGAGGCAGTCATTTGGGGAGTGTGTTTTTGTGTCTATTTCTTAAAAACCCATTGTGCTTTTTCAGCTTTGCAGAAGGACATCCATGAATTACATGGATGATTAGGATGTCCCTAGAATACTGCATGCCTTTTCAATATGGATAACAGTGAACATTTTCAGTGACATACTTCTTCTTTCATAAAACAACAAAAAAGGGAAACTGGTTATGGATGATAGAAGTATGTTTGTGTTGTGTAAAACTCTTGAACTTTGAAATAGCTGGGAATAAAGTACAATATGACTTTGACCTGTAAAGTTCCACCAAGTTCTGAGCAAAGGAAAAGCTGTTTCAAAGTCTTAAGTCTTTACTTCCTATTCAGAACTCCCGATTTTATGAATTAAGACTGTCATTTACCTTCCTGAAAGACAAATTTCCTTGTAAACTTAGTTATAGTAGGGGTTCATGTGGACCCAGAGTTTTTAATAAGGCTTTGAAGCATCTCATCAGGACCAAGGCCACAGACAACACAAGATTCTGCAACAGAGTGGAAAAGTACAGAGTCTTAAGTTTTAAGTGAGTTTGAGGTGTTTTGGTAATTTGCTTATGTGGTCTGCAGATGTTCCAGGCTCTTAGAAAATAAGAGGTATTAATATCAGAATGCACAGCTACATCATTTCTGCCATTACCAAGTTGACCTGTCCTCTGAGGGTGGAGTGAATATGATTATAGTAGAGAGGGAAAGGAAGTCTCTGAGACAAAGGTTAGAAATAAGAGTGCTGTCCAGTAAATACTACTGCAACCCTGAATTAACTATTCATGTATGTCACATGCTGTGTTTGTGTTTAGGGTTTTACTGCTATGAAAGAGACCATTACCAAGCCACGTTTATGATGGACAACATTTAATTGGTGCCGACTTACAGGTGTAGAGTTTCAGTCGAGTATCATCAAGGCAGGAGAGCATGACAGAATCCAAACAGGCTTGGTTTAATCAAAGCTGAGAGCTCCACATCTTCATCAGAAGTATGCTTGCAGCATACTGGCTTACAATCAGCTGAGATTTTTATAGCCCACACCCAGAGTGACATACCTATTCCAACAAGACCTCCCCTTATAATAGAGACATTCTGGGCTGAGCATATACAAACCAACACATTGACTTCCTGGCCCCCATAGGCTTGTTCAAGAATTTGAGTCTTTGAGTGGCACGTGCACCAATATTTTCATAGAAGCCATATTAATAATAGCTGGAAGCTGAAAAACCCAGTAGTCCCTAAACAGAGGAGTGCAGAAACAAAATGTTGTACATTTATAGAATGGAATTGTATTCAGCTATTAACAACATTGAGTTCACGAAATTTTTAGGCAAATATATGGAACTTAAAAAAATATCCTGAGCAAGGTAATCTACTCACATACACACAAAAAAAGGACGCATGGTGTGTGCTCATTGTTAAGTGGATATTCACCCAAAAGTTCAGAATATCTTCAATACAATTCACAGACCATATGGAGCTAAGGAATAAAGACCAAAGTGTGGATGCCTCTGTGTCTTAGAAGATGGTACAGAATACTCACAGGATGAATTATGGGGACAAAATCTGAGCACAGACAAAAGGAAAGGCTATTCAGAGACTGCCCTACATGGAGATCCATCCCATATGCAGTTGTTTAACCCAGTACCTATAGCAGATGCTGGGAAGTTCTTGCTGATCAGGGTGTAATATGGCTGGCTCCTGAAAGTCTCTGCCAGAATCTAAAAACTGCAGAGGCAAATGATTACAGCCAACCAATGGTCTGAGTGAGGGGTCCTTGACAGAGGAGTTAGAGAAGGCACTGAAGGAGCTGAGGGTGTTTGTAGCCCCAGGGAGGGAGCTACAGTGTCAACCAGTCAGAACATCTCCCCCAAGCTCCAGGGGACTGGACTACCACCCAAATAATACACGTGGAGGGACCCATGTTTCCAGCCACATATGAGGCAGAGAATGTCCTTGTTAAACACCAGTGGGAGGAATGACCCTTGGACCTGAGTTGGTTCAATGTGTCAATTCAGTGGCATGCCAGGGTGGGAACGCATGTCTAGGTGGGTGGGTGGGGCACCCTCTTAAAGGCAGGGAGTGTGAGCAATGGTATGGAGGCTTCAGAAAGGAAACCTAGAAAGTGGATAATATTTGAAATACAAATAAATAAAATATCCAAGAAAAGGAACAGAAAGTCCAAAGTCTCTTCTGAGATACATCCAATTACTTAACTTTAATTTCCAAAGCAAGACTGGAAATCAGTTTGAAAAACTCTAAACTCTGTACTTCCATTGCTAATACCAAAGCTGCCTTTAGCTCTCCAACTACTTTTTTTCATCTTTGCTATCTACAACAAATTTCTTTCTCCTGGGTTGGCTACACATACAAACACACACACACACACACACACACACACACACACACACACACACATACACACCACACACACAAACACATACACTTACAAACATACATTCTTACACTTAAATACATAGATTTATAATATGTAGACTTGCATCTTGTATATGTTTGGACTGAGTGGGAATTACTTTCTGTTGGGCAGTGGTCCATGAGAAGAAGCCTCTAAGGTTTAGCTTGTCTTAAAGCCCCAGCGACACAGAAGGGACAGTAGGTGCTTTATTTGTTCCTGAGACCAGACCCCTGTCATGTAACCACAGTCCACCATAGAGAGAGTTATGGACATCAGTCACATAGGGGCAGGGGCCCCAAGCCCCTCCACATGTAGATGATCTTAGCTTTTACACCTAATTACAAATGAGAACTGTTAGAGCTAGGTTCCACTGCCAGTAGGAAAGCAGGTGACTTTGAGAGCTTCATGATGATAATGTATTAGCAACATAGATTCAGAGCCTGAGATTTCAGTCATCAACCCCCATAAATGAGAACTAATTCTCCCTGCATCTGAGCCCTGCAAGCACATTTATTGCAAGGATATGTTACACACTGGGTAACTACAGTGTAAAAGATGGAAAATCTACCTCCAGGTGAGATCATGACCGGCAGGGGTCACAAGGGATCCAAGAATCCTCAGCAAAGAGATGTGGGTATGGAATTACTCTGTATCCTCTGTGGTTTCCTTTCTTAACTTATGCATACCTATTGTGAGTGACATGTAATGATTCCATCCTTAAACACTGTGAAGATTCTCTATTAAACACTTCAAATGTCTATATTTTCTTGTTTTTATTATTATTATTATTATTATTATTATTTATTATTATATATAAACCTAGACTCCTGAGACATTTCAGTCACTGGGACACCATCCAAGCATCAAACAGGAGATGGTCTGAGGACCCTGACACATATATGCAGAGGACACCTTGGTTTGACCTCAGAGGGGGAAGATGCATCCAATCCTTGAAGCACCACAGAGTCGGGAAAGCCTTGGAAGGGGGGCATCCTACTGAAGAAGGCGGGGGGAGAAATATGAAGAGGAACTGTTAGATGGTGGACCAAGAGGAGGCAATGACTGAATTATCAACAAATAAAAGTATTTTTTAAAATTATTAAAATTTATACAATGTTTTCTTGTCACGGCACTCCAGTGGAGTCAGCCTATCAGGCAGAAATGCCTAAAAGCTGTTCACGAGGAAAAGAATTCCAAGGAGGCTCTCCTCCTGGGGTCTGACAAAAGCTAGTTCTCCAGTTGGGTCAGTTTGACAGGCAAAAGCCTGGAAGCTGCCCACAAGGAAAAAGAGTTCCATGGAAATTCCCTCCTGGAGTTTGGCGTTTCCCCTAAAATTAATTTTCCGCTCCCATGTTAGTCTAGTGTATGGATCCACGTGCTCTCTATTTAGTATTACCTTATTGTTAATGCCTTTTTAAGATTGTATTCTGAATTAGCTAATCCCATTCCCAGTGTTCCAAGATCCCAGATAGCAGCAGGGAGCTTAACCCATTCAATAACTAATTAAGCACTACAATAAAACAACAAAGCACCAGCCATTAACTCAGCTGTCTGCAGAAAGAGACTAAAAGTCTCACTGAGATAGAAATATTTACTACAAACTACAATCCACACCAGAGCAAGTTGATATACTATCCTGATAATGGGAATTCTCCAAATTAGATAAGAATTAACAAGGCCTAGAGAATTTCAGGATCAGTGACATTACATTACTCTTGAGGCCTGTCAAGAGTTAAACTCCCCAGAAGCTATTAACAATAAAGTGTGAAGCTCTTGCCTGGCACAGGGCTGATCCGAAGCAGGGTGATAATCTCTAGAGTAAACATTTATCTGGTTCCTTTTGAAGTCACTCCTCTTGCATCTGGAAAACTTCAATGTGCCCTATTCTGTTACTCTGTATTATAAAAATTCTGAGTCTCAACCAGAAAATTACAGTCAGATTCAACACCTCTCTTGCGTGTGTGTCTCTGTCTGTCACTTCATCCTAAGCTTTGCCCACCTACTCTAGAGACTTTTCCACTTAGGCACAGGGGCTCAGAGGGTCTGTGGCATTTTCTGATCACTAATATTCTTTCCAAACTTCTTCCAGAAACTTCTCCACTCACTCAAATACACACTCTTTCGTTTTCTCTATAGAAACAAACAAACAAACAAAACACATATAAAAGGGCTTAAAAAGATGAAACACACAAACAACACACACAAACACGCGAGCACACACACACACACACACACACACACACACAAAGCAACCCATAAGAAGGCAACTACAAGTGCAACAAAATTAATGCAGAAAACAATGAGAGTAAATATCTACAAAGCCATGTTGAGTTCACTTTGTTTTGGATTTCTACTGTTAGATATGCCTCCATCATTAAATGTGTTTAATAAGACCAGAATCCTCAGAGCTCCCAGGGACTAAACCACCAAACAAAGTGTACACATTGAGGGACTCATGGGTCCAGCTGCATAGGTATCAGAGGATTAACTTATCTGGCATGAATGGCAGGGGAGGCTCTTGGTCCTGTGAAGGCTTGATGACCCAGCATAGGAGAATGCTAGAATGATGAGGCAGGAGTGGATATGTGGGCTGGTGGAACACCTCATAGAAGCAGGGTCAGGTGTGATGGGATAGGGGATTTGTGGAGAGGAACCAGGGAAAGGAGATAACATTTGATATGTAAATAAATAAAACAACCAATAAAAAGAAGTGGTCAGGATATAGTGAGAGAGACATATTGGAAGATTCCAAGGGAAACCAGAGGGACAGAGGAGAGTTAGGATGGATCATAGTATATTATTCAAATCATGGAACCACACATAAATGAAAACATGAAGCATTTGTTTCTATGGATTTCGTTGAGTTCATTGAGATTTTTTTTCACGTTATTACAAATATGTACACAAAAAATATGTCATTGTTTTACACTGAGGAATATTTCATTGTCTATAACCCAAATATTTTCAAAACCTATTTTTCCTTTATTATAAATGTAAATGATTTCTGTGAATGGAGCATCAATAAACATGGATGTGTAACTGTTTCTGTAATAGAATATGGTTATTTGAGTACATACTTGGGAGGGATGGAGCTGGGACACAGCGCAGATTTATTTACTCTTTTTGGTAACATTTTAAACAGAATTCCAAAGTCAGTCTACTATACTAGTACACTCATATCAATTATGAGTAAAGATTCAACATTTTCCATATCTGTGTCATTATTTTTCTCATTTGCCTTCTTCCGTATCGACATCTGACTAAGTTCTAATTAAGACATAAAATCTTTTTAATGGTTATTTACATCATTAGTATTGAAAAAGTATAATGTAAAAACAAAATTCTAGGCCTTTAGGCCCAAGCTTGAGAATGTGACTTTTGTGATTCAATGCTCCAAGTCATGCTAATCATAGAACAGATATCGACATTCCTCCACCCACCAGCTTCCTGGGTTCAGGTGAAAGAATCTAGTGGGGAAACCCCCACCCAATTCACGATTCTGCGTGCACCCAAGAATCACGAACAGAACAGATTGCCTTTATGTAAAAACATGAGGTAGTTTAATGGCAGAGCACTGGGTCAAAACATTTCTCATGCAGGAGAGAGTGGATTTGACCAGGAGGCTTGGAAGCTAGGGGTTTTTATAGAAAAGGGGCTGGGGCTGGTGGAGGAATTGGTGCTGTTTCACATGATTGGTTCATTTAAACATCAGCAGACTATACATGCAGATATCATTTAACTTAGGTCAGAAGGGTGGGAGATAAGGAGGTGCGGGGCCAGTCAGACATGTCATTCTCTTTATCTTTATGGCCAAGCAGCCTCAGGAATGTCTTAACGATGGGCCTGCCTGGGCATGTCCTTGCCTGTTCTGCTATGTTCTCAGTCCAAGGTTTCAAAGCTCACAAACAACTCTTTGGACTATTTGCCATAAATTACATGAATCACAGGTCTCAAGTTTCATTTTCTTTCACAAGGAGTGTTTGTTCAAAGAAAGTCACCCTGACCCACCCTGACCCTTGCTGGAACCCACTATGCAAATGTGCTATTGTTAGAGGCTCCTAGAAAACTGTCTTGACTTTCCACTTCCTCTTACCTCTTAACTGGTATTTTTGCTATTTTTCAACAATGCCCTCCCCACCTCCTTGAATTGTAGTTTCTTCCTTTAAATACCCACTTACCATGGTCCTCTACCTCTAAGTGGTCTATGATTGTAGGCCTGAGAGTGCTCTTGAAATAAAAGTCCCTCACACTTTGAAGCAAGACTGATTCTCGTGATTGATTTGGGGTGTCACCTCTCCTGAGTCAGAATGTGGGGGAGTACTCACATTGTGCGTCTTTCATTTGGTGGGTTGGGTGGGAATCGCGACCACCACTCACACCTGAGATTCGACTTGGAGGTATGGGGATCCTCCAAGTTTGTTGTCGACTAAAACAAACTTCGTTCTCCTGGGTTGGCTACACACACACACACACACACACACACACACACACATACACACACAAACACACAACACACACCTCAAAATATCTAGAAAATCCAGGACACAATGAGAAGAACAAACCTACAGATAATAGGAGTAGATGAGAATGAAGCTTCTCAACTTAAAGGGCCAGCAAATATCTTCAACAAAACTATAGAAGAAAACTTCCCAAACCTAAACAAAGAGATGCTCATGAATATACAAAAAGCCTACAGAACTCCAAATAGACTGGACCAGAAAAGAAATTCCTCCTGACATACAATAATCAGAACAATAAATGCACTAAATAAATATAGACTATTAAAAGCAGTAAGGGAAAAAGGTCAAGTAACATATAAAGGCAGGCCTATTAGAATCAGACCAGACTTCTTACCACAGACTATGAAAGCCAGAAGATCCTGGACAGATGATACGCAGGCCAGAAGAGAACACAAATGCTAGCCTAGACTACTATAACCAGCAAAACTCTCAATTACCATAGATGGAGAAACCAAAGTATTCCATGATAAAACCAAATTCCATAAATCCAGCCCTTCAAAGGATAATAAAGGGAAAATACCAACACAAGGACAGAAACTACACCCTAGAAAAAGCAAGAAAATAATCCTTCCACAAAGCTAAAAGAAGACAGCCACAAGAACAGAATCCCAACTTTAACAACCAAAATAACAAGAAGAAATAATTACTTTTCTTTAATTTCTCTTAATATTAATAGACTCAATTCCCCAATAAAAAGACATAGACTAATAGACTGGTTACAAAAAAAGGACCCAACATTTTGTTGTTTACAGGAAACCCACCTCAGAGTAAAGGACAGACACTACCTCAGAGTGAAAGGCTGGAAACAAATTTCCAAGCAAATGGTCTGAAGAAACAAGCTGGAGTAGCCATTCTAATATTGGATAAAATTGACTTCCAACCCAAAGTTATCAAAAAACAAAACAAAACAAAACAAAACAAAACAAAAAACAAAAAACAAACAAACAAACAAAAAAGCCAAAAACAAGGAGGAGCACTTCATACTCATCAAAGGTAAAATCTACCAAGATGAACTCAAATTCTGAATATCTATACTTCAAATACAAGGGCAGCCAAATTTATTAATGAAACTTTACTAAAGCTCAAAGCCAACATTGCACCTCACACAAGAAATGTGGGAGACTTCAGCACCCCACTCTCACCAATGGACAGATCCTGGAAACAGAAACTAAACAGAGACACATGGACACTAACAGAGGTTATGAAACAAAGGGACTTAATTGATATCTACAGAACATTTTATCCTAAAACAAAAGAATATACCTTCTTCTCAGTACCACTGGTACCTCCTCTAAAATCAACCATACAATTGGTCACAAAACAGGACTCAACAGATAAAAAATATTGAAATTATCCCATGAATCCTATCTGATCACCACAGACTAAGGCTGATCTTCAATAACAACCTAAATAATAGAAAGCCAACATCCACGTGGAAAATGAACAACACTGTACTCAATGATTCCTTGGCCAAGGATGAAATAAAGAAAAAAATTAAGGACTTTTCAGAGTTTAATGAATATGAAGCCACAACATACCCAAACTTATGGGACACAATGAAGGCAGTCCTAAGAGGAAAACTTATAGCCCTGAGTGGCTCCAAAAAGAAACTAGACAGAGCATACACTAACGGATGGACAGCACAGTTAGAAGCTCTAGAACTAAAGGAAGCAAATTCAGCCAAGAGGAGTGGATGGCAGGAAATAATCAAACTCAGGGCTGAAATCAACAGAGTGGAAACACAAAGAACTATTCAAAGAATCAACCAAACCAGGAGCTCATTCTTTGAGAAAATCAACAGATAGATAAACCCAGACTAACTACAGGGCACACGGAGAGTATATTAATTAACAAAATCAAAAATGAAAAGGGAGACATAACAACATAACCTGAGGAAATCCAAAAGATCATCAGATCCTACTACAAAAGGCTACACTCAAAAAAACTAGAAAACCTGGATGAAATGGACAACTTCCTAGACAGATACCATGTACCAAAGTTAAATCAGGATCGGATTAATGATCTAAACAGCCCGTTTTCCCCTAAAGAAATAGAAGGAATCATCAATAGTCTTCCAGACAAAAAAACCCAGGACCAGATGGGTTTAGTGCAGAGTTCTCTCAGAACTTCAAAGAAGACCTAATTCCAACTCTCCTCAAATTACTCCACAAAATATAAACAGAAGGTACTCTACCCAATTCATTCTATGAAGCCACAATTACTCTGATACCAAAACCACACAAAGATCAAACAAAGAAAGAGAATTTCAGACCAATCTCTTTTATGATTATCGATACAAAAATACTCAATAAAATCCTCCAAACCGAATCCAAAAACACATTAAATATGATCATCCATCGTGACCAAGTAGGTTTCATCCCAGGGATGCAGGGATGGTTTAATATACATAAACCCATCAACGTAATCCACTATATAAACAAACTCAAAGACAAAAACTACAGGATCATCTCATTAGATCATCATGCTGAGAAAGCATGTGACAAAATCCAATAACCCTTCATGATAAAAGTTTTGGAAAGATCAGGAATTAAAGGCCCATACTTAAGCATAATAAAATAAATCTAGAGCAAACCAGTAGCCAACATCAAATTAAATGGAGAGAAACTTGAAGCAACCCCACTAAAATCAGGGACTAGACTAGGATGTCCACTTTCTCCCTACCTATTCAATATAGTACTTGAAGTTCTAGCCAGAGCAATTCAACAACAAAAGGACATCAAGGGGATACAAATTGGAAAGGAAGAAGTCAAAATATCACTATTTGCAAATGATATGATAGCACATATATGTGACCCCCAAAATTCCACCAGAGAACTCCTATATCTGATAAACAGCTTCAGTGAAGTAGCTGGATATAAAATTAACTCAAATAAATCAATGGCCTTTCTCTACACAAAGGATAAACAGACTGAGAAGGAAATTAGGGAAACAACAATCTTCACAATAGTCACAAATAATACAAAATACCTTGGTGTGACAAAAAACCAAGGAAGTGAAAGGTCTGTATGATAAGAACTACAAGTATCTGAAGACAGAAATTGAAGTGGATCTCAGAAATTGGAAAGAACTCCCATACTCATGTATCGGCAGAATAAATATAGTAAAAATGGCTAACCTGCCAAAAGCAATCTATAGATTCAATGCAATCCCCATCAAAATTCTAACTGAATTATTCACTGAGATAGAAAGGGCAATTTGCAAATTCATCTGGAAAAATTAAAAAAAAATTAGGATAGCAAAACCTATTCTCAACAATAAAAGAAACACTGGTGGAATCACCATGCCTGACATTAAGCTGTACTACAGAGCAATTGTGATAAAAACTACATGGTACTGGTACAGTGACAGACAGGTAGATCAATGGAATAGAACTGAAGACCCAGAAATAAATCCTCACAGCTATGGTCACTTAATCTTTGATAAGGGAGCTAATACCATCCAGTGGAAAAAAAAAGACAGTATTTTCAATAAATGGTGCAAGCACAACTGGTGGTTATCATGTAGAAGCATGTGAATGGATCCATTCTTATTTTTTTGTAGAAAGCTCAAGTCTAAGTGGATCAAAGACTTTCACATAAGATCAGAGACACTGAAATTAATAGAGGAGAAATAATTGAAAAGCCTCGAAGACATGGGCACAGGGGAAAAATCCCTAAACACAATAGCAATGGCTTGCAAGGTAAGATCAAGAATTGACAAATGGCACCTCATAAAATTGCAAAGCTTCTGTAAGGCAAAAGACACTGTCAATAAGACAAAAAGGCCACCAACAGATTGGGAAAGGATTTTTACCAATCCTAAATCAGATAGGGGACTAATATCCAATATATATAATGAGTTCAAGAAGCTGGATTCCAGAACTTCAAATAACCCCATTAAAAATGGGGTTCAGAGCTAAACAAAGATTCTCACCTGAGGAATATCGAATGGCTGAGAAGCTCCTGAAAAAATGTTCAACATCCTTAATCATCAGGGAAATGCAAATCAAAACAAACCTGATTTCTCCTTCACACCAGTCAGAATGGCTAAGATCAAAAATTCAGGTGATAGCAGATGCTGGCGAGGATGTGGAGAAAGAGGAACACTCCTCCATTATTGGTGGGAATGCAAGCTTGTACAACCACTCTGGAAATCAGTCTGGAGGTTTCTCAGAAAATTGGACATAATACTATTGGAATATCCAGCAATATCTCTCCTGGGCATATACCCAGAAGAAGTTCCAAATGGTAATAAGAACACCTGCTCCACTGTGTTCATAGAAGCCATATTTATAATAGCCAGAACCTGGAAAGAACCCAGATGTACCTCAGCAGAAGAACAGATACAGAAAATGTGATACATTTACACAATGGAGTACTACTCAGCAATTAATAACAATGGATTTATGAAATTCTTGGAGCAATGGAGGTACCTAGATGATATCATCCTTAGTGATCACAGAAGAAGTCATTATATATGCACTCACTGATAAGTGGATATTAGCCCAGAAACATAGAACACCCAAGATACTATTTGCAAAACACAAGAAAATCAAGAAGAGGGAAGACCAATTGGTAGCTATATCATTTCTCCTTAGAATAGGGAACAAAATACCCATGTAAGGGGTCACAGAGATAAATTTTGGAGCTAAGAGAAAAGGGTGAACTATCCAGAGATGACCCCACCCAGGGATCCATTCCATAATCAGCGACCAAACCCATACACTATTACATAATGCCAGAAAAATTTTGTTGAAGGGACCCTGTTATAGCTGTCTCTTATGAGGCTATGCTAGTGTCTGGCAAATGCAGAAGTGGATGCTCACAGTCATCTAAAAAATGGAACACAGGGCCCGCAATGTAGAAGCTAGAGAAAGCACCCAAGTAGCTGAAGGGAGTCTAAAACCCTATAGGTGGAACAACAATATGAACTAACCAGTACCCCCAGAGCTCGTATCTCTAGCTGCATATGTAGCAGAAGATGATGTAGTGGGCCATCACTGGGAAGAGAGGCCCCCTTGGTATGGCAAACTTTATATTCCCCAATAGAGGGGAATGCCAGGCAAAAGAAGCTGGAGTGGATGGATGGGTAGGGGAGCAGGGCAGAGGGAGGGTATAGGGAACTTTCAGGATAGCATTTGAAATGTATATAAAGAAGATATCTAAATAAATAAATAAATAAATAAATAAATAAATAAATAAATAAATAAATGAATGAATAAAATAAATAGACTGGAAAACAGGTTGGCAAACTCCAAACTCTGCATCTCCATGGCTAATGTCAAAGCAGTCTTTAGCTCTCCAGTACTTTTTCATCTTTGTTGACTACAAAAACTCCTTATTCCTTGGTTGGCCACACACACACACACACACACACACACACACACACACACACTGATATAGTATCTAGACTTGCATCTTCTATATATTTTGACTGAGTGGGAATTACTTTCTGTTGGGCAGTGGACCATGAGAAGAAACCTCTAAGGTTGAGCATGGCTTGAAATTCCTGAGACACAAGAGGGACAGTAGGAGCTTTGTCTGTTCCTGAACCCAGGCCCCAGTCATGT
Source organism: Mus caroli (assembly GCF_978045245.1). Lineage (NCBI taxonomy): Eukaryota > Metazoa > Chordata > Mammalia > Rodentia > Muridae > Mus > Mus caroli. The sequence continues at coordinate 112,990,059 of NW_028227269.1, read as the reverse complement.
AACCACAGCCCACCATAAAGAGACTTGTGGACATCAGTCACATAGGGGTAGTGGCACATTGCATTTCCACATGTAGATGATCTTTCCCCTTTACACCTAATTACAAATGAGAACTGTTATAGCCAAATTCCACTCCCAATAGGAAAGCAGGTGACTTTAAGAGCTTCATTGATGATAATGTACTAACAACATAGATTCAGAGTCTGAGACATTATTCACCGTCTCAATATAAAGGAGAGCTAATTTGCCCTGCATCTGTGCCCTTCAAACACATTATTTGGGAGGATATGTTACTGCTGAAGTCACCCTGGGCAGCAATAGTGTAAAAGACGGAAAATCTAACCTTCAGGTGAGTTCATGACCACCAGGGGTCACAAAGGAGCCACGAATCCCCAACAAAGGGATGTGGGTATGGGATTACTCTGTGTCCTCTGTGGTTTCCTTTCTTAACTTAGAGATACCTATTGTGATCGACATGTAACATTTCCATACCCAAACACAGTGAAGATTCTTTGTTAAACACTTCGAGAGTGTATATTTTCTTGTAATTTATTACATATAAACCTAGACTCCTGAGATCTTTTAGACATTGAGCCACCCTCCCAGTATCATGCAGGATCTGTTCCAAGGACTCTGACTCATATTAGGCAGAGGACAGCCTGCTTTGGCCTCAGTGGGAGGAGTTGCACCTACATCTTGAGATACATGAAGCCCCACAGAGTTAGGAAACCTTGTGAAAGCTGGCACCCTATTGAAGACAGAGGGGAGGAAAAATATGAAGAGGAACTGTCAGAGGATGGACCTGGAGGGGGGCAATGACTGAGTTGTAAAAAAAATAAAACTGATTAAATATAAATACTAAAAGTTACACTGTGTTTTCTGATCACTGATATTCTTTCCAAACTTCTGCCAGAAAATCCACCACTCACTCGAATGTAAACTCGCCCATTTTTTCTATAGATACAAAAAACCATAAAAGTTTATTTAAAAATATAAATGATGAAACACACACACAACACACCCAAACACACACACACACCTCAGAAACGCATAAAATGCAACTCTATACTCACAAAATATATTCAAAAGACAAGTCAGCAAAATTGATGTAGAAATTAATGGGAATAAATATGTAAAAAACCACTGAAGAGTTCATTTGCTTTTGAGTTTCTACTATTAGACATGTGTCCATCATTAAATGTTGTTAATAAGACCAGAATACCCACAGCTCCCAGGGACTAAACCACCAAACAACGAGTACATATGGAGGGACTCATGTCTCCAGCTGCATATGTATCAGAGGATTACCTTATCTGCTAACAATGGCAAGGGAGGCTCATGGTCCTGTAGGAATGCTCAATGACCCAGCATAGGAGAATGCATAGGAATGATGCAGGAGTGGACATGTGGATGGAGAGCAACCTAATAGAAGCAGGGACAGGTGGGAAGGGATAGCAGATTTGTGGAGGAGAAGCAGGGAAAGGAGATAACATTTGATATGTAAATAAATAAAATAACCAATAAAAAAAGACATGGTCAGGATGTCATGAGACAGATATATTGGAAGATCCCAAGGAAAATCAGAGGGACTGAGTGGAGGTTGGAATGATCATAGTGTATAATTCAAATCATGAAACCACACAAAAATGAAAACATGAAGCATTTGTTCTTAAGGACCTTGATGAACTCATTGAGCATATTTCTTAGGTTCTTCCACATATGTGTACCATCCATAGTTCATGTTTTACCAGTGAAGAATATTTCATAGTCTATACTCACACATTGTCAGTATTTTTGTCTATTTTTTGTTTTTTTGTAAATCTAGATGAACTCTACAAGCTCCTGTGAATGGAGCAGCAATAAGCATGTATATGCACTTGTCTCTGAAGTAATATAGACTAAACTGAGTATATTATTTGGAGCTTTGAAGGTGGGACACAACACAGTTGTATTTACTCTTTTGGTGACAATTTAAAACAGAATTTCAAAGTCAGTATGCTACAATGACTAGTATACTCATAATAATAAATAAAGATTAAACATTTTTCCACATCACATCCAGGTCATTACTTTTCTCATTTGCCTTCTTCCTTATCAACATCTGACTAAGCTCTAATTAAGACATTAAATCTTTTTAAACTGCACTTAGCTAATGGGTATTTCCATCATTATCATCATTATCTTCATCATCATCTTCATCTTCACAAATCATTATCTGTAAATTAAAATGTGAACATAGCCATAGTGTAGAGCAAAAGACTTAGGCCAAATACAGATTGAGAGATTTGTTCCTGTAGTTACAAGTATACCAGCAGTGCAAGGCTCACAGAAAATGTATGGTTTCCATTTCCTAAGAGAGTTATTGGATTTGGACTAGACCATCCTGCTGCTTGACCTATGTACCTTTAAGTCCTTCCTCTCCAGCTATTCTCCATTTGGATTGGTTATTATATACAAAGTCCCCTGGTCATGAATATGCAAATTACCTAAGTCTATGGAGGTTAAAAACAGGGATATCAACACCCTGAAAACAACATATGTCCATTGTCCTCTCCAGAGACACTGAACACACTGACTCTAATCATGGGATGGAGCTGGATCTTTCTCTTCCTCCTGTCAGGAACTGCAGGTAAGGGACTCACCAGTTCCAAATCTGAAGAAAAGAAATGGCTTGGTATGTCACTGACATCCACTCTGTCTTTCTCTTCACAGGTGTCCACTCTGAGGTCCAGCTGCAACAGTCTGGACCTGAGCTGGTGAAGCCTGGGGCTTCAGTGAAGATGTCCTGCAAGGCTTCTGGATACACATTCACTGACTACTACATGGACTGGGTGAAGCAGAGCCATGGAAAGAGTCTTGAGTGGATTGGAGATATTAATCCTTACAATGGTGGTACTAGCTACAACCAGAAGTTCAATGGCAAGGCCACATTGACTGTCGACAAGTCCTCCAGCACAGCCTACATGGAGCTCCACAGCCTGACATCTGAGGACTCTGCAGTCTATTACTGTGCAAGACACGGTGCTACAAACAAACCCTGAGTGAGTCAGAAACCCTAGAGTTGCAGCAAGCTCCCTTGGGATTGACAAGCCTTAGAGAAGGGTCGCTTGTAGAATTGCTTAGATGCAGTTTTTTGAATAGTGTGTTTTTGTGTCGATTTCTTAAAGACCTTTGTGCTTTTTTAGCTTTGCAAAAGGACATCCATGAATTACATGCAGTTTACTAGGATTACCCTAGAGTACCCCATGCCTTGTCAATATGGATAACAGTGAAGACTTTCATTGACATATTTCTTCTTTCATAAAACAACAAAAAAGGGAAAATGTGATTATGCATGATAAAAGTATATTTTTTATTTTGTAAAAGACTTGAACTTTGGAAAAGCTGGGAATAAAGTATAATATGAATTTGATCTCTAAAATTTCACCAAGTTCTGAGCAAAGAAAAAGCCCTTTCAAAGTCTTAAGTCTTTACATCCTATTCATAACTCCCGATTTTATAAATGAAGAGGGTCATTTACCTTCCTACAACACAAATTTCCTTGTAAACTTAGTTATAGTAGGGGTTCATGTGGACCCAGAGTTTTTAATAAGGCTTTGAAGCATCTCATCAGGACCAAGGCCACAGGCAACACAAGATTCTGCAACAGAGTGGAAAAGGACAGAGTCTTAAGTTTTAAGTGAGTTTTAGGTGTTCAGCTAAGTCGCTTATGTGGTCTCCAGAAGTTCCAGGATCTTATAAAATAAGAGGTATTAATATCAGAATGCACAGCTGCATCATTTCTGCCATTACCAAGTTGAACAGTCCTCTGAGGGTGGAGTGAATTTGATTATAGGAGAGAGGTAAAGGAAGTCTCTGAGACAAAGGTTAGAAATAAGAGTGCTGTCCAGTAAATACTACAGCAATCCTGAATTTACTATTCTTATAGTCACATGTCATGTTTAGGGTTTTACTGCTATGAAAGAGACCATTACCAAGCCAAGTTTAATGGACAACTTTTAATTGGTGCTGACTTACAGGTGTCAAAGTTCAGTCGAGTATCATCAAGGCAGGAGAGCATGACAGAATCCAAACAGGCTTGGTTTAAGAAAAGCTGAGAGCTCTACATCTTCATCTGAAGTATGCTTGAAGCATACTGGCTTCCAAGCAGCTGAACAAGCAGTTTTATAGCCCACACCCAGAGTGACACACCCATTCCAACAAGAACTCACCTTAAAATGAGCCATTCTGGGTTGAGCATATACAAACCATCACATTGACTCCCTGGACCCCATAGGCTTGTTCAAGAATTTGAGTCTTTGAGTGGCACATGCACCAATATTTTCATAGAAGCCATATTCATAATAGCTGGAAGTTGAAACAAACCCAATTGTCCCTCAACAGAGGAGTACATAATCAAAACATTGTACATATATAGAATGGAATTGTATTCACCTATTAAAAACATTGAGTTCATGAAATTTGTAGGCAAATGTATGGAACTTAAAAAATATCCTGAGAGAGGTAATCTAGTCACAAAAAAAGGACACATGGTGTGCGCTCATTGATAAGTGGATATTCACCCAAAAGTTCAGAATATCTTCGATACAATTCACAGACAATATGGAGCTAAGGAATAAAGACCAAAGTGTGGATGCCTCTGTGTCTTAGAAGATGGTACAGAATACTCACAGAATGAATTATGGGAACAAAATATGAGCATAGACAAAAGGAAAGGCTATCCAGAGACTGCCCTACCTGGATTTCCATCCCTTATGCCATTGTTTAACCCAGTACCTATAGCAAATTCTGGGAAGTTCTTGCTGATCAGAGCTTAATATGGCTGGCTCCTGAAATTTTCTGCCAGAATCTAAAAAATGCAGAGGCAAATGCTCACAGCCTGCCACTGGTCTGAGTGAGGGGTCCTTGACAGAGGAGTTAAAGAAGGCACTGAAGGAGCTGAGGGTGTTTGCAGCCCCAGGGAGGGAGCTACAGTGTCATCTAGCCAAAACATCCCCCTCAAGCTCCAGGGGACTGGTCTACCACCCAAATAATACACGTGGAGTGACCCATGTTTCCAGCCACATATGAGGCAGAGGAGGTCCTTGTTAAACACCAGTGGGAGGAATGGCCCTTGGACCTGATTTGGTTCAATGTGCCAATGCAGTGGCATGCCAGGGTGGGAAGGCAGGTCTGGGTGGGTGGGTGGGGCACCCTCTTAGAGGAAGGGAGTGTGGGCAATGGTATGGAGGCTTCAGAAAGGAAACCTGGAAAGTGGATAATATTTGAAATACAAATAAATAAAATATCCAAGAAAAGGAAAAGCAATTTCAAAGTTCAAAGTCTCTTCTGAGATACATCCAATTACTTACCTTTAATTTCCAAAGCAAGACTTGAAATCAGTTTGAAAAACTCTAAACTCTATACTTCCATTGCTAATGTCAAAGCAGCCTTTAGCTCTCTAAGTACTTTTTTCATCTTTGCTATCTACAACAAACTTCTTTCTCCTGGGTTGGCCACACACACACACACACACACACACACACACACACACACACACACAAACACATACATTTACAAACACAGTAATTACTGTCCAGTAAATACTGGACAGTACTGTACTTACTTACATGTACATACATAGACTTATAACATCTAGACTTGCATCTTGTATATATTTTGACTGAGTAGGAATTACTTTCTGTTGGGCAGTGGATCATAAGAAGAAGCCTCTAAGGTTTAGCTTGTCTTGAAGCCCCAGGGACACAGAATGGACAGTAGGCGCTTTATCTGTTCCTGAGACCAGACCCCTGTCATGTAACCACAGCCCACCTTAGAGAGAGTTATGAACATCAGTCACATAGGGGCAGTGTCCACAAGCCCCTCCACATGTAGACGATCTTTCCATTTTTATACCTAATAGCAAATGAGAACTGTTAGAGCTAGGTTCCACTGCCAATAGGAAAGCAGGTGACTTTGAGAGCTTTGTGATGATAATGTATTAGCAACATATATTCAGAGTCTGAAATGTCAATCATCAACCCCCATAAATGAGAGCTAATTCTCCCTGCATTTGAGCCCTGCAAGCACATTTGTTGCAAGGATATGTTACACACTGGGTAACTACAGTGTAAAAGATGGAAAATCTACCTCCAGGTGAGATCATGACTGGCAGGGGTCACAAGGGAGCCAAGAATCTCCAGCAAAGAGTTGTGGGTATGGGGTTACTCTGTATCATCTGTGGTTTTCTTTCTTAACTTATGCATACCTATTGTGATTGACATGTAATGATTCCATCCTTAAACACTGTGAAGATAGAATAGCTGGGAAAAAAGTAGGATATGAATTTGACTTGTAGAGTACTACCAACTTCTGAGTAAGAAGATGCACTTTCAAAGTCTGTTTTTCGGTGCTTCTCTGGTACATTAATTAATGCCATATTACAAATTGTAGTTTAATAAGTGTACAGTGATTTTTCTAACAAAGCTTGCCAAAATTAGCCAACATATTCATCTTGAGTGTACTCAGGGAACAGTTACTGATGGAAATGGGCAGGTGCAGGATTGGTGCCTTTCAGAGCTTTACTTCCTTTTTAGCACTGCTGATTTTATAAATGAAGAGAATCAATAACCTCACTCCTACCCAAATTTCCTTGTAAACATCTGTATAGTAGGGGTTCATGGGGATCCAGGCATTTTAATAAAGCTTTGAAGCATTTCTGCAGGGCCAAGGCCACAGGGAACACAAGATTCTGCAACAGTACAGGAAAGTACCCAGTCTTAAGTCTTAAGTGACTTCTAGGTGCTTTGCTAACTTGTTTATGTGGTCTACCAGAAGTTCCAGGCTCCTAGAATATAAGAGGTATTAATATCAGAATGCAGAGCTGCACCATTTCTGCCATTACCAAGTCGAGCAGTTCTCTGAGGGTGGAGTGAGGATTATTATAGAAGAGATGGAATAGAAAACTCTGAGTCAAGTGTTAGAAAAACGTGTGCTGTCCAGTAAATATTCTTGCAGTCCTGAATTTACTATTCATATATGTCGTATGTCATATTTAGGGTTTTACTTCTGTGAACAGAGACCATGACCAAGACAAGTTTATGAAGGACAACATTTAACTGGGGTCTGCTTAAAGGTTTTGAGATTAGGTCCAGTATCAGCAAGGCAGTAAGTATTGTATAGCAGCATTCAGGCAGGCATGGTGCAAGCAGAGCTGTGAGTTATACATCTTCATGGTGCTAGCAGAATACTGGCTTCCAAGTAGCTGAGTGTTTTATAGCCCACACCCAGAGTGACACACCTACTCCAAAAGGACCTTATCTTATAATAGTGCCACTCTCTGTTGAACATATACAAACCATAACATTCAACTCCCTGGCCCTCATAGGCTTGTTCAAACACTTGAGTCTGTAGGGGGCATACATAAACAAAGCATAATGCAAAATATATTTAATCTAACTTCCAATGTCCCCATAATATATAGCAGTCTCAATAATGTTGAAAGTCCTCTGGAAATTCCTCAAAAAATTAGACATAATACTACCTGAGGACCTAGCTATACCACTCCTGGGCATATACCCAGAACATGCTCCAACATGTAATAAGGACACATGCTCTAATATCTTCATAGAAGTCATATTCATAATAACTAGAAGCTGGAAACAATGTCCCAGATGCCCCTCAAGAGTGGAATTCATACAGAAAGTGTGGTACATTTATACAATGGATTACTACTCAGCTATTAAAAACAATGGGCTTCATGAAATTCACAGGCAAATGGGTGGAACTTGAAAATATCATCCGGAGGGAGGGAACCCATTCACAAAAGAACACACATCAGTGTGCACTCACTGTTGAGTGGTTATTAGTAAAAAAGTTCAGAATACCCAAGATAAAATTCACAGACTATTTGAAGGTAAAGAAGGAAGATTAAAGTGTGGATATTTCTGTGCATCTTAGAAGGAGGAGCAAAATACATACAGGAGGAATTATGGAAACAAAATGTGGAGCACAGACAAAAGAAAAGGCCATCCAGAGACTTCCCTACCTGGGGATCCATCCTGTATACAGTTGCCAAACCCAGACACTATTGCAGATGGTGGCAAGTTCTTGCTAATGGGAGCCTGATATGGTTATCTCCTGAAAGTTCTACCAGAACCTGAAAAATACAGAGGCAGATGCTTGAAGCCAACCACTGGTCTGATCGCAGGGTCTTTGCCATAGGAATTGAAGAAGGGACTAATGGAGCTGAGATGGTTTGCAGCTCCATGGTGGGTGCAAGAGTGTCAACTGGTCATAACTGCACCATTCCTCAAGATCCTAGGGACTGGACCACAAACCAAATAGTGAACATGGAGGGTCCCATGGCTCCAGCCACACATGAGGCAAAGGATGTCATTCTTGGACATCAGTGGGAGGAATGACCCTTGGGCTTGAAGGGGTTCGATGTTCCAATGTAGGGGAATGCTAGGGTGGGAAGGTGGGTGGGGGTAGGTGGGTAGGCAACTACCCTCTTAGAGGGAGGGGTTGGGGTGATGGGATGGGGCCTTCCAGAAGGGAGACCTGGAAAGGGAATAAACTTGGTATTCATCTGTGTCTTAGAATGGAGCTGAATGTCACAATTCCTGATATGGTGGTTTTGAAATAACAGCAACCATTTGCACCTGACATTCTCACGATTTCAATATTCTAAGACAATTTCTCTGACAGCTGCAGAACAACACTAGTAATGGTGAAGTCATGACTGTAGGATCCCAGGACATCCCAAACAAAAGTTTTTAGCACAAAGATGTCTTATTTTTCCCAGAGGGAGAGAAGTCGTGGAATAAAAGCAAAGACAGGAGATAAAGGATGAGGGAGAAGAGGAAGAGAACAAGAGAAAGGGAGGATAAGTCCTGGAGTTGGACAAAGGAAGAACTTCCTTTTGATAGGGAGAAAACAGATGCAGCACATAGGAAAATGATGATTTATGAAGGTAGAATTGGATAATCCATGTTAGTATGAGAGGTTCAATTTTAATTTAACATGTTAATTAGGATATCCAAAAGGGGTGTTTGTTGGTTTGTTTCTTTGTTTATTCATCTTTACATTACAATAACAAGTAAATCTTTTTTTGAGGAGAGTTTGTTTTAATGTATTACTTTAAATTCCAGAAATTATAAAAGGTGACATTATTATTCCCTTCCCTTCTCCTCTTTGAGGATGGTGACCCCATGGGATATCCCCAAACCCTAGCCCATCAAGTCTCTGACCTTTTAGGAGCATCCTCTCCCACTGAGGCAAGGCAAAGCAGTCCAGTTAGGGGAATATTTTCAACAAACAGGTAAAACATTTAGAGACAGAATGTACATCTGTTGTTGGGAGTCCCACATGAAGACTGGCCTACCTATCTGCTATATATTTGATCGGGGCGTTGGTCCAGCCCATGTATGCTTTTTGGTTGGTTTCTCAGTTCTGAGAGCCACTGTAATTATGGAGTGATTCTAATTTCATAACTCTAAAATTAAGACCTTTTATATGGGTGTTCCTTTTCCCATTTTTAAAGCAGAGTTTTTACTAATTATCCATTCTCATTTATACAGATCTATTTCAGAACTAAGTTCAAAAGTGTTTGACCTCAGCATCAGCCATGTCCTGAATTGATTCAACATTTCAGTTATTTATATCAACTGCCTCATTTATATGTATAATCATTGTGTAAGTCTTTCTACTTAGTCTATTAAACAATGTAGGGAGAGTGATTTACCCTCACAACACAGATGCACTTCTGCATGTATAGCCTGATGAAGAAAGACAAACAGCTGTTATCTCCTGTCATTAACATTATGGAATGGGAATAAGACGAGCTGGGTCAAATTGCCACTAAAGAGGAATATGTCTTTTTAGAGGGATATTATAGTAATACTGGCACAACTTAAAATCTCAGAAACATAAATTATTATCCCTGGGTAAACTGAGCCATTTCTCCCTTCAGCTGAGCTGGGTGAACACTGAAGTTACAGGGGTAAGTTATTTCTTAAGCCACACTATTTAACTTCAGTTGAACCATGATAATTCTTCATTCATGGTAACTTATGAGTGGCAGGGGGTGCAAGGAAGCCAAGAATCCCCAGAAAGAGATCAGCATTGTGTTCAAGGGACTCATCTCTGTGGTTTCCTTAAGTGTATTAACTGATATGGCCGTGGTGTGACTGACATGTGATACTGCAATGCTCAAACACAGTAAATATTCTTTGTTAACACTTCACAGAGTTATATTTACTTGTTTTGATATACTTTTTTATTTTTTGAAAAAATCATATAATGTATTCTAATAAGTCATTCCCTCTTCCTCAACTTATTCTAGAGCCTTCCTATGTACTAACTCCTACATACCTTTTATTTTTCTCTCTTAAAAATCAAAATATAAGAAAGAAATTTAAAAGGGTCTACAAAAACAATACTAAACTAAACAAAATAAAAACAAGGCACACATACAGACTCAAAGACACACACACACACACACACAAAGAAACAATTAAAGCAACAACTCTGTAGCCATGATACATAGACAAAAGTTAAGTGAGACAAAAAAAATTGAAGAAGGTGGTCTTAGGAAAAATATCTGAATAAATACCATTGAATACATTTATTTTTGGCTACCAACTACTAAGTATGTTTTCATAATTAATTGTGCTTAGCATCTCCTGTGAGACTTTACTGGAATATAAAGGAAAACAAAATATTCCTTTACATTTGCTTGTGAATCTCAATGTTTCTTGGTCAGAGTTGAGAGCATGAGTTCATTTCCTTCTTCCAACTTGGGAAATTTTGAGGGTTGATGTGGTTCAGGTTCTGTGTCAATAGCCAAAGTCTCTGTGAATTCATATGTGCATCAGTCCAATTTTGTCTGGACGACACTCTATTCTTGGAGTCAGCCAGCACCTCTGGTTCTTATAATATTCTCAATCTTAAAACTTTTCTTGCTAATTTTATCTCCATTTTACATTATCATGTTTGTAAATTCCTCATACTTTACTGTTCCAATTCTAGTCTCTCTACTTCTACAGTTCCATATACCAAACAAAATATTCAAATCTTAGAACACATATGAGAGAAGACATGAAGCATTTGCTTTATGGATATGGTTAATCTATTCAGTATATTTTTCCAGTTCCATGGAGACATTAATGTATTACATAACTCGTTTAACCACTGAGTATTATTTATTTTTCTATATATACCACTTTGTCATATTTTATTTATGCTTTGTTGGAACTCTGGGATGATTCTTTCCTTTATATGCTGTGAATAAATAAGTATGTTAAAGTGTCTCTATAATAAGGTGTAGAGTCCTTTGAGTACATGTTTGGGAGGGTTACTGCTGTGACACAACATAATTTTATTTATTATTTTTGGTCAAGATTCATATGAAAGTCTTCATCTCAGGTAAGTGTAGTTGAAGCCCATGTTTAGAGATATTATAGGACCCAGTAGACCTCAGTTGTATTGCTAATTGTCATGTTGTCAAGCTGCCTTTTAAATATTTATGTTTATACCCCATAGACTGCCTGAGCCTTCGTCATAGAGGCTCATATGTACAGTGCGTAAGGACTGATGCAGAAATTCGTGAGTGGTCAGAATGCTGAGAATGATTTACAAAGAACTCAGCCACAGATGATAATGATATCCATCTCTTACCCCAAAATCAAGAGCCAACATATTCCTAGAAAGAAAAAGATATAAGATACAAAGAATGGGGTTACAGGAGATCAAATTCTGTCTCCAGGAACTGAACTATTTTTAGAGCACACATGAACTCTCAGTAGCAGTATTTATCAGCACAAGACACATTTAAATCAAACCAGTGACAATTACAACATGAAAAAACTCAAAATGACTGAGCAGGTAAGGATGTCTACTGGCAAGCTGAGCAATATCAGTTAAATCCTTTAGAACTGAATTACATAAGTCATCCTCTGAGGGTAATATATCCAAATTGGTGCAGGTGTACCCTGTTATCACTACTAAGAATGAAATTACAAATAAAAAATTTAAAACGTAGATGGATAGGAACTCAGTGTTCACACCAATGTGATGGTTTTTGGCATTTGATTATTGATGGGCAAAATATAATCTCATTTTTGGAAAAGATTTCTGGAGATTCCTTCTTTACTAGTGATGATCCTATCTATGTGCATATAGGCAGTACTAACTAAACTCACTGTGTTTTTTATTTACTGAAACAGAAGAGGAAAGGGTGTTTGGAAAGAGACTTATTGGAATGTCCCAAGGGTAACCATAGGGAACTAGTGGTGGTAGATTGTGGTGAGAGTCCTTAGAGTGGTGGTAGATCATAATATATTTTCTATGTGATTTAAAAAATTTAAGAATAAAAATCCTTAAGGAATATAAAGTAACAAGTTTATACATGTATAGACTATGCATACAATTATATTTTGTACACTTTGCATATTTCTCCAGTAACCCCTTGTCACTCCAATTTTATCTTTATTCTACTAGACAATTTCAGTTATAAAATATCATGTATTTGTATACATACCTGTATACAACTATGAAATAAATATGAACTGTAAATACACACAGACATACATATGTGTGTATATATACATACACACACACACACACACACACACACACACACATTTATGATGTATATAACCATGCCTTAGTGATAAAATCCTTTGAGACACATCTATAATTTAGTTATTCATGGTAGTCCTGCAATAATCATTGATATGTAAATATTTTAAGATATTTACTTTAAGTCATTTAGTTAGTTTTGAATCATATAACCTGTTGTAATGCAAATGTTAAATGCATATATTAATTTGCAAAACACATGAAACTCAAGATGAAGGAAGACCAAAGTGTGAATACTTCATTCCTTCTTAGAATGGGGAACAAAATACCCATGGAATGAGTTACAGAGGCAAAGTTCGGAGCTGAGACAGAAGAAAGGACTGTCCCACCTGGGGATCCACCCCATATACAACCACCAAATGAAGATACTATTGCATATGCCAGCAAGAATTTGCTGAAAGTTCCCTGATATAGCTATCTCTTGTGAGGGTATGCCAGTGCCAGGCAAATACAGAAGTGAATTATCACAGTCATCTATGGGATGGAACACAGGGCCCATAAAAAAGGAGCTAGAGAAAGTACCCAAGGAGCTAAAGGGGTCTGCAACTCCATAGGAGGATGAACAATATGAACTAACCAATAACCCCCAGAATTGTGCCTCTAGTTGAGTATGTAGCAGAGGATGGCCTAGTCGGTAATCAATGGGAGGAGAAGCCCTTGGTCTTGCGAAGATCATATGACCCAGTACAGGGAATCCCAGGGCCAGGAAGCAGGAGTGGGTGAGTTGGGGAGCAGGGCATGGGGAGGGTATAGGGGACTTTCCGGATAGCATTTGAAATGTAAATGAAGAAAATATCTAATAATAAAAATTAAAAAAAAGAAGAATCTAAATTCTCAAAAGTTTGTCATTCTTGGGATTATCCACTAACATTATCATCATCATCATCATCATCATCATCATCATCATAATCATCATCATAATCGTCATCACCACAAAGCACCAAGTGTAAATTAATGTCCTAAAATTGTCCCAAAGTGGAGCAAAAGACTTAGGTCAAAAATATTTTGTATGTATTTCCTCAGAGAATATTAGGACTTGGACCTCAGTATCCTGCTGCCTGCTCCATGTACATTTTCAGTCCTATCCCTACAGTACTTCTCTAGCTGGACAAGGTACTTATCTAAGAAGCCCCCACTCATAAATATGCAAATTACTTGAGTCTGTGTCCACACCCTAAAAACATCCTACGATCAGTGTCCTCTCCACAGTCCCTGAACACACTGATTCTAGCCATGGAATGGAGTTGGGTCTTTCTCTTCCTCCTGTCAGTAACTGCAGGTAAGGGGCTAACCATTTCCAAATCTGAAGTGGAGACAGGGCCTGAGGTAACAATGACATCCACTCTACATTATTCTTCATAGGTGTCCAATCCCAGATTCAACTGCAGCAGTCTGGGGCTGAGCTGGTGAGGCCTGGGGCTTCAGTGAAGCTGTCCTGCATGGCTTCTGGATACACATTTACTGACTATGGAATGGACTGGGTGAAGCAGACACCTGTGCATGGCCTGGAATGGATTGGAGCTATTGATCCTGGAACTGGTGGTACTGCCTACAATCAGAAGTTCAAGGGCAAGGCCACACTGACTGCAGACAAATCCTCCAGCACAGCCTACATGGAGCTCAGCAGCCTGACATCTGAGGATTCTGCCGTGTATTACTGTACAAGACACAGTGTTGAAACCACATCCTGACTGTGTCAGAAACCCTGAAAGTTCAGGAAACAGTTCTGGGACTGAGATGACAGAAAGAATAATCTTTAGATTTGCCCAGAAATAGTCCTTTTTGAATGTTCTTTTATGGCCTCCACCTCACAGTCCTATAGTACCTTTGTCATCTTTGTAAAAGGACATCTGTGAATAAAGTGATGCTGATTTAGGATACAACTACAGTTCACCATAGATTGTCAGTCTCTTTACCAGTGACCACCTCCACTGAGAGGTTTCTTAGTCAGTAAAATAATAACAAGGGAAAGGAGTGATGACACATGATAAAATGTTCCTTGATCCTGAGAGTCCAGAAGTTTAATATGAATTGTTGGGAATAATGCAGAATATGTGTTTGTCTTATGAAATTCAAATCACCAACATTTAGGCCAAGAAACATCCCTTCATAGGCTTAAGTAATAAGTGACCTCATTTGTGTTTTTATCTTTTACTCTGTGTTCCAGCAGAAGAACTTTTCTCTTAAAAGAGAAATATTTATATCAGAATGCACAGGTATGTAAGTATAACACTTTGTGGTTAGTCAAAATATTATTAAGGCACTTTTCATAGAACTCCTGTTCAACCACAATGTACATACCTGTTAGTTGAGGTAGGTTCTGAGATTATAGATGTTTTTGATCCCCTATTTCCTTTCTTCTTAATCTCAGTAATCATCACTAGTGTTTCTACCCTATTTAGAACATGACCCTACACTGATACAATATCAACTCTCATAGTCCATTGCACACCCACTGATCAGCTTTGTTGTATAGATTATTTGTGAAGCTGTGTCTCTGCATCCACATGGGTTTCTTGTGCTTTATTTTTGGTGAATTTTCTTCTGTTTATTTGTTTTGTCCTATTCCCATTAATTTGCCTCTCCTTCATTTCACTTTTCTTTTCTTTTTTGTGTTTAGGTTCTGTTTGTTTTCTAATTAGATAAATAAACAAAATCAAGCTGGGAGAAGATTAGGAAGGTGTTGAGGAAAGGAAATCAGAATTCAGAATATATTGCAGTGTTGGGCAGTGGTTGCACGCCTTTAATCCCAGCATTTGGAAAGCAGAGTCAGGCGGATTTCTGAATTCAAGTCAAGCCTGGTCTACAAAGTAAGTTCCAGGACAGCCAGGCCTACACAGGAAAACCCTGTCTCTGGAAAATACAAACAAAAAAACAAAAAAACAAAAAAAACAAATCAAAACAAAAAAACAAATCAAAACAAAAAACCCAGAATATATTGCTGGAAGAAAAAATGTATTTTCAATAAAAAACAGAAGAAAATCTTTCAAAAAAACTAAAAAATAAATAATCTTGATAATAATTTTGTTGTGTAAATATCCCATATAGACAAGTGCCTATTTTTTTTTAGGTCTCATGACTTTGTTTAATATTTTCAAAGTAAATCAGATGCCAAGTCTGAAAGGAAGTAAGGATAAAGCAAATGTGAAGTATGTGTTAAATGCACAATTGTCCCCCCTCTCTGTACTTTTAGTAATGAACGTTTCCATTATTAATCTCTAACTGCACAGAAGAGTTTCTACTAGGATATTCTTTTTATTTCTTGAGGGTGACCCTGCAGGTGTCCTAGTAGGAAACAGAGCATGGGAAGAGATGAAAATTTGAACATTGTAAAAATCCACTTTGTCAACCTGGATCAGACTTTGGGAAGTCTAAGCACAGCTTACTGTAAGTATATTTCAACACAATAGAAGACGAAAAATGGTCTCCAGTCAATATTAATGGCCATAATCATTCCAAATCTTATTGCACAATAAAGCTTAAGGTTTGGTTACATAAACTCTGTTTTAGAAAGTTCTTTGAAGCATGAAGTTGGGTTCTTTTGCTAAAGTCCAGAATCTAGTGTGCTCTCTGACCAACAGAATACAGATCAGAAGTCTTTAAATATATGTAACTCATTCCCTAAGAATTGCTAATATTCTAATGATGGAAGAGTCTGTGATAATTGCTCTGGGTAATTAGGGACTGTTCTATGATTAATGTTTCATAGATTTTCCTTAAATTTATTTTTTTATAAAAAAATTGTATCAGAAGATCCATAAGTGCTTATGATAATCTGAACATAAAATTACACCATCAACATATGATATTTCAAAACACAACAAAATAATTATATTAAAATAAAGCAAAACCTATCATGTTGAAATTGGACATAGAAACCAAACAAGAGGAAAAATGTCCAAGATCAGCCAGAGGAGTCAGGAACCCTCTAAATTTCACAGTAATGGTAAGGAATCATAAAAAATCCTAAGCTAATCATATATATATATATATAATATATATATATTATATATATTATATATATATATTTTATATATATATAAATATATATATATATTTATATATATATTATAATATATAATATATATATAAATTATATATATATATATAATTTAAATGTATATATATTATATATATGTATAACTTTCTTGGCTTCTACAAATTAAGCACACTATTAAAATATTCAAATAAACAAAATATAAGAGACAAAATATGAAGCATTTTTAATATGGACTCAGGTGACCCAATACAGCATCTTTTTCCAGGTCCATTCAGTACTTTTAGATTTCATAATTTATACTTTACTATGACTAATATTCCATTGTCTATACATCCCACATTGTCAACATCTACTTGTCTTTTGTTACAAATCTAGGTGAATTCCTTTTCCCAGCTGGTATGAATGGAGCAGCATTAAATAAATGCATGTAAGTATCTCTGTAGTAATATATAGAATCATTTGAATACATCTTTGGGAAGTATATACCTGGGACACTGCACCATATTGTTTACTATTCTTGGTGTCATTTTCAAACTGATTTCCAAAATCATTACAACAGTGTATACTCGTATCAAAAGCAATCAAGTATTGCATTTTTCCATACCCATGTTCCCATTTGTTATCATTTATATTCCTGCTTATAATCATCTCAACAAAGTCAAATTGGAACATTACTTTTCTAGGCTTTTTGATTAAATTTTTCATTCATTATTTAATTTATTCACTTTACATCGTTCTGGTCCCCCCTCAAATATCATCTCCCCTGTTCCCTTCTTCTTTGAGAGGTAGAACCCTCCAGCCCTGGGTATAGGCACATCAAATCTCTGCACTACTAAGCACATTCTCTCCCAATCCATCCAGACAACGCAGAGAAGTTAGGGGAACAGGTTCTACAGGAAGGCAACAGAGTTAGGAAGAGACCACATTCTAGTTTTGGGAGGATCTGCAGAAAGACTGTGTTGCAAATCTGTTACATATGTTTGTGGCTCCTAGTTCCAGACTGTATGCTCTTTGATTGGTGGTTTTCCCTCTGAGAATCCCCAAGTGTACAGGTTAGTTGACTCTGAGAGTTTTCTCTCGAGTTCCAACCCCCTCCATATCCATCAATCTTTCTCCCAATTCTTCTGTAAGTCTCTCATAGTTCTGTCAAATGTTTGTCTGACAAATTTTGAGTTTCACATTTTGTGGGTGGGTTGGTGTCTCTATACTCAACTGTTTTTTTTTTGTTGTTGTTGTTTTTGTTTTTTGTTTTTGTTTTGTTTTTTTTTTTTTGTCTGAATACAGGAGTTGGCCTCTTCAGGATCCATATACCCAAAATAGTGTGTCCCTGATAAAGTCACCCCCATACAGGGGACCATACATTTTCCTGCTACATCTCTGCCCACATTCATTGGGTATGAGGTTCCTGAATCATACAGAACTGCAGGTATGTAAACAGATACCCCAATGTTATACATAAGAGTCCTCATAACAGGACCATTGAGGTTCATCTTCCTCCCAATACCAACTACAACAAGAACATCCAGGGAAACATGGCACCTCCAAAGAATAGCTACCCAACTACAGCATGCATTGGTTATCCTAAAACAATCAAAACACAAGAAAATTACCTTAAATACAGTCTTATAAAGATGATGGAAGCCTTTAAATAGGAAATGGATAAATCCCTTAAGAAATGCAGAAGAATACAATTGAACAGATAGAGGCATTTAGGTGGAAATAAATAAATCCCTAAAAGACATGCAAGAAAAGACAGCTAAATAGGTGAAGGTAATAAATAAAATGGTATCAGACCTAAAAATTGAAATAAAAGAAAATACAAACTGATGTTTTCCTGAAGATGGAAAACCTAGTTTAGAGAACAGGAACACAAGATGCAAAGATGATACTTTCTAGTTCCATTCACTTACATGCAAAATTCATTATGTTCTTGCTTTTAATAGCTAAGCAGAACTACATTGTGTAAGTGAACCACATTTTTTTAATCCATTCTCTGGATGAGGGGTGACTAAGTTTTTCCAGATTCTGTATCTATGACCATCTTAGAATACACATCCTTGTGTAAGTTGGAAGTTTTGGGATATATGTCCAGCATTTTTATAGCTGGCTCTTCAGGTAGAACTATTTTTAATTTCCTGAGAAATCCCAAGATTGATTTCCAGAGTGGCTGTAAAATTTTCATTCCCACCATCAGTGGAGGTTTTTTTTTAATTTTGTCAGCATGTGCTGTCTCTTCAGTTTTTTATCTTAGCCATTTTATTCTGAATTTCACTCTTAGCTAGGGACTTGGTATAGGACATAGAGAAAGCAAACTTCTACTGTCCAGCATAATCTACCTGACGCCATTTTTGGTGGAGAACAGTATCATGCAGTTCAGAAGAAGTTCAAAGACATTAATGATATTATACCATGCCTAACCTTGCAGTCTACATTATGAGCCTTAAGGTAAAATGTACTGATTAGTGAATGACTGTTATATGGTGAGCAGCTGCTTTCTAATTCGGTTTGTAGACTATTGCATTGGAACCTCCTACCAAGTAAACATTCTCAAGCCCTGTGTACAGTTATTGTGTAAGCCTTTTCACTGTGTCTATTATACAATGCAGGGTGAATGATTCATACTCTTGAACACAGGTTCTCTGCCCCAGATGTAGCCTGATGAAGACAGGAAAAAGTTGTTATCTCCTGTCACTACCTATTTAGAAATGCAAACTGCAATAGCTGGATCCAACTGCCACCAAGGAGAAGCCTAGCTGTGAGAGGTACATTACAGTAAC
The DNA here is from genome assembly GCF_978045245.1 of Mus caroli. Taxonomy (NCBI): domain Eukaryota; kingdom Metazoa; phylum Chordata; class Mammalia; order Rodentia; family Muridae; genus Mus; species Mus caroli. The sequence continues at coordinate 112,970,661 of NW_028227269.1, read as the reverse complement.
ATTGGTACAACTTAAAATTTCTGATGCATAAGTCATTATCCCCATGTAAACTCCATCCATTTTTTCCTTCAGCTAAGTCCCATGAACACTGAAGTTAAAGGGAGAAAATATTTCTGAAGCCAGACTTCAGTGCAACTTCAATATAAGCCATGACAAACTTACCTGCATGGAAGCTCATGGACGGCATGTGTCACAATGAGGCAAACAATCTCCATAGAGATATGAGGAGGTGTGTGCAGGGGACTCTGTGTCCTCTGTGGTTTACTTTCTTAAGTGTATTAACTGATCTGGCCAGCTGTGATTGACATGCGATGTCTCCATGCACAAAGAGTGTAAATACTGTTTTTATAACATTTCACAGATATCTATTTACTTGTTTCTGTGTGCTCTTTATATCTTTTAAATAAAAGTCATGCAATATATTCTAATAACTGATTTCCCAACCAACAACATTTTCCAGATGCTTCCCACCTTCAAAATCACCCAACTCCACACCTTTGTTCTTGCTGAAAAGTGGAAAAAAGGGGAAAAATAAATAAAAAACCAAAAAAGAAAGAAATTTGAAGGGGAATTACAAGTGAATAAATAAACAAACGAAAAACAGTATACACACACATACAAACACACAGACACATAGACACCCACACACACACATACACATAGAGAGACACACATGAAAACCATGTAACTGGACCTCTATAGCCCTAATATATAAGCAAAAGTTCAATAAGACAAAGAGACCTTATCAAGGTGATAATGGAATAAATATATGCAGAAATAACATTGACTTCACATTTTTGTTGGCTATCAGCTGGTAGGCATGTCTTCCATGATTAATTCTGTTTAATATCTCCTAAGAGGCTCCACTGAAGAAAACAAATTATGGAGTTATTCTCAGTGGCAGATCTCTAGGATTCAGATCTTTCACCTCGTTGGTCTTTTTCATTTTCTCTAGTCAGAATTTTCACTAATTATGCATTCTTGTAACTGCAGGCCTATTTCAGCACTAAGAACAAAACTGTTTCAGCTTCTAAGAGTCAGGTGCTGCAGCATTTCAGTTATTTATGTCAACATAATTAGTACTGTGTACAGTAATCAATTGTGTAAGTCTTTTTACTTTGTCTAATATGCAATATAAGGTGAGTGATTTATCCTGTGAACACAAGTGCGCTGCCCCTGCTGTTGCCAGATGAAGACAGGAAAGAAGATGTTATCTACTGTCATTTCCTTTTTATAAATGGGAACTGCAAGAGCTGGATCCAGCTGCCACCAAAGCAGAAGCTAGCTTTGAGAGGGACATCACAATAATTCTGGCATAACTTAAAGACTCTGAGGCATATGTCATTATTCCCATGTAAAGTAGATCCATTTCTCACTTCATCTGATCTCTGTGAACACTGAAATTACTTGAGTGAATTATTTCTGTAAACAGACTGTTCAATTTCACTGTAAGATATGGAAAACCTAACTCCATGGGAGCTCATGACCAGCAGGGGGCACAATGAGACCAATAATCCCCATAGAGAGATGAGGAGGGTATGAAAGGGACTCTTCATCCTCTTTGGTTTTTTATTCTTATGTGTATTAACTGATCTGGCATGCTGTGATTAACAGTGATATCTCCATACTCAAAGCATGTAAAGATTCTTTCCTATAGAGTTAACAGATTTTATGTTGATATTTTTAATCTGTTTTTTATAATTTTTGAATAAATGTGATACAATGTATTCTAATAACTGACTTCCCCACTCCCACCTATTTGCGGATCCTTCCTACCCTGAATTCAGACAAATACACATCTTTTTTTTTTTCTTTCTAAAAATAAGCAAAGAAAGAATGAAACTTAACATAAAAATAAAAAACAAAAAACATACAAACACATAAAATCAAACACACAAATCTACAGACAAAGCGAGCGAGCAAGAGAGAGAGAGAGAGAGAGAGAGAGAGAGAGAGAGAGAGAGAGAGAGAATCACAACTCTGTAGCCATGATATATGGGCAAACCATAAATGAGACAAAAGGAGTTGAACAAGGCAATATTAGGAAGAATGTATGCAAAAATCCCATTGAGTTCATTTTTTGTCTATCAACTGCTAAGCATATCTTCATGATTAACTGTGCTTAACATCCCCTGTGAGACTCCACTGGAGAAAACTAATTATTTATTTACACGTGATTGTCAATCACAGTGTTTTTTTAGGGCATAGGTCCTGTGTCCATTTCCTTCTCCTAACTTGGGGATTTAATCTGGGTTGAATTGGTTCTGTCTCTGTGCTTGCACCTAGAGTCTCTGTGAATTAATATGTGTATCAGTCCAATTGTGTCTTGAAGATGCTCTTTCCTTGGAGTCATGCAACTGCTCTGGCCCTTGTAAATCTGCTCAATTTTAAAATAGTTTACTCTCTATTATAAACTCTATTTTACTATATCACATTTGTAAATCCCTCATACTGTAACGGCCCCATTCTATGCGTTCAGGTTCTACAATTCAATACACTAAACAAAATACTCAAATCTTGGAACATGTATGAATGAGTACATGGAGTACCTGCCTAATGGACATGGATGACCTATTCAGTGTATATTTTCCAGTTATATATGATATTTATAGTTCAGATAGATCTTGTTTTATCACTGAGTAATATATATATATAAACTATGACTTTTTTATTTGTGCTTTTTTGGAAATTTGGGACGATTTCTTCCTCTATATGATGTGAAAAGACCATGAGTAACATACTATGAATAAACATGAACGTATGAGCATCTCTACAATAAGATGTAGAGTCATTTGAGTAGATGTGTAAGAGGGTTACTGATGGGTAACAGCATAATTTTATTTATTATTTTTGGGCAATTTTCATAGGAAATTCTTCATTCCAGGTAAGTGTGGTTTTTAAAGCTCATTTTTAAAGATGATATAGGCCCTAGTAAACCTTAGGTGAAATGCTAATAATCAGGTTGTCAAATTGCCTTATAAATATTTGTGCTTATTCCCAGTAGATTTCTGAGCTTTGATCCCAGAGGCTCATATGTGCTGTGCGTAAAGATTGATGCAGACATTCATGAGTGGTCAGAGTGCTGAGAATGACTGACAGAGTATTCAGTCACAGAGTAGTAATGATACCAAACTCTCACCCAAAACTCAAGGACCATCATAAAACAGGGAGAAGAAAGGATGTAAGAAACAGAGAATGGGGTCAAAGGACATAAAATATATATCGAGTGATTTAACTGTTCTTAGTGTACATATAAACTCTCAGTAGCTATACTTACCAGGACATGACACATACATAAATCAAACCAGTGAACATGACCACATGAGAGACTTCATAATGCCGGAACAGGTAAAGCTGTCTACTGGCAAGCTTAGCAATATCAGGTAAATGTCATAGAATTGAATGACAGAAGTCATCCTCTGAGGTTAATATGATAATTTTAAAAAATAAACACAGATTGGGATGAATAATTGAGGGCCCACACCAGGCTGAAAGTCTTTTGTAATTTGATGACTTATGAACAAAACATATTCATCTTTTTTGGGGAAGCTTTCTTGAGGTTCACTCTTTACTAGTGATGACTATATTTATGTGTATATAGCTAGTACTAATTAATCTCTCTGCATTATTAGTTAATGAAACAGAGGATGTAGGATGTTGGGGGAAAAAGTTATTGGAATCTTCCAAGGGGAACCATAGGAACCTAGTAGTGTTAGATAGTGAAGAGAGTCCTGAGAGTGGTGGTAGATTATAGCATATTCCATATATGAAAATCTTTGTGAAATATTGAAATAACAGCTTTACTTATGTACAGATTTTTCATATGTGTATTTTGTACACTGTGCATATTTTTCTATCACCTCTTGTCCATCCTATATTTCCTTTATTCCATTTATTACTAGAGAATTTCACTGATACAATATCATGTATGTGCACAAATAGTAGTATATGATTATGAAATATGTAAGAGCTGCTATGAGAGACTCATTTAATATCTGTGATTTTGAGATTCTCTTCATTAATACAGTTATCTCTATATTCATTTTTCTAAAATCAGTGCAAATTTATTATTTATTTCTGGTCAAGAAATGTGTGTGTGTAATTTATTATATATATATTATCCATACCTTGTTGATAAAGTCATTTTTACATACATATAGATTATTCCTATAATTTATTGATGATTCTCCTGAAATAAACATTGATAGGTAAACTCTTTTGAAGTAATACATTTACTTTTAGTCATTTTATTCAGTTTTGAAGCATATAACAGGTTAGAAAGGTAAATATTAATTGAGTATATGAGAGATAAGACTCTAAGACTCTAAAACTATAAAAGTTAGCTGTTATTTTTTGAGTTTTCCATTATTATCATCATCCATATCATCATCATCATCACTTCTTCTTCTTCTTCTTCTTCTTCTTCTTCTTCTTCTTCTTCTTCTTCTTCTTCTTCTTCTTCTTCTTCTTCTTCTTCTTCTCAAAGCTTTATCTGTAAATCAACATGCTAACATATTCCAGAATAGAGCAACAGACTTAGGCCAAATATCAACTGAGAGATTTGTCCCTCTAGTTACAACCATATCAGCAGTCCAGGGCTCATAGAAAGTGTATTGTATGCATTTCCTGAGAGAGGAATTGAATTTAGACTTGAGCTTCCTGATGCCTGACCCACGTGCCTTTTCAGTCCAATGGACCATGTGTCTTTTCAGTCTTTCCTCTCCAGTTCTTCTCCAGCTGGACTAGGTTCTTATGTAAGAAGTCCCCTGTTCATCATTATGCAAATTACCTGTGTCTATAGTGATTAAAACAGGGATGTCCACACCCTGAAATCAACCCACAATAAGTTTCCTCTCCACAGTCCCTGAACACACTGACTCTAAACATGGAATGGAGCTGGATCTTTCTCTTCCTCCTGTCAGGAACTGCAGGTAAGGGGCTCACCAGTTCACAATCTGAAGTGGAGACAGGGCCTGAGGTGACAACGACATCTACTCTGACTTTCTCTCCACAGGTGTCCACTCCCAGGTCCAGCTACAACAATCTGGACCTGAGCTTGTAAAGCCTGGGGCTTCAGTGAAGATGTCCTGCAAGGCTTCTGGATACACCTTCACTGACTATGCTACGCACTGGGTGAAGCAGAAGCCTGGGCAGGGCCTTGAGTGGATTGGATATATTATTCCTTACAATGATGGTACAAAGTACAATGAGAAGTTCAAAGGCAAGGCCACACTGACTTCAGACAAATCCTCCAGCACTGCCTACATGCAGCTCAGCAGCCTGACATCTCAGGACTCTGCGGTCTATTACTGTGCAAGACACAGTGTTGTAACCACATCCCGAATGTGTCAGAAACCCCCAACGTGTAGGAACCTGCCCTGGGACTTAGATAACAGAAAGCCTGACTTTTAGACTTGCTCAGAAATAGAAATTTTGAGTGTCCATTTATTGCCTTCTCTTCAAAATCCTATAGTGCCTTTGAAATCTTTGTAAAAGGACTTCTATGAATAAAGTGATGCTGATTTAGGATAAACCCACAATTCACTGTACCTTGTCATTCTCTTCACCAGTGATCACCTCCCTTGGCATGTTTCTTATTCAATAAAACTAAAAAAAAATCACATATGGTGATCCATAATAAAACAACACTAGATCCTAAGAGACCAGAACGTTTCTTAATTGTTGGGAATAATGTATAATATGAATTTGATCTATAAACTCCAAACCAGCAACATCTGGAAAAACAAACACTCCTTCACAGCCTTAAGAAATAAGTGATCTTGGGAATGCTGTTAAATCTGGCTGTGTTTTCCAACAGAATTTCCAGTCTCATGGGATGTAAGAAATATTTGTCTCAGAATGCAAAGTCATGTGAATATAATTCCTGTAATTTGATAAAAATATTATTAAAACATTTTTTATGAAATTCACTCACCAACACAATGTATGTGCTTGTTAAATTATGTAGGTTCTGATATTATACGTAAGTGTTTGATTCCATAATTACTTCCCCCGGTAATCAACCCTACAGTACCTACCCCTTTTTTTTTAAATTTTAGGTTTATTTATTTATTTTTATTTTTGCCATGCATCTTTTTTCTTTGTGTTTCTTTTTCATTATGTTTATGTTCTGTTTGTTTTTTAATTTGATATAGAAACACAATCAAAATCTGGGAGAAGATTAGGGAGGTGTTGAGAAAAGGAAATCAGAATTCAGAATATATTTAAGGAATAAATGTATTTTCAGTAAAAAATAGAAAAAAGAACTCTAAAAGATCAATAAATAAATAATTCTGATAATGTATTTGTTTTGTAAGTAACCCATATGCACAAATGTCCATTTTTAGGTCTCATTTCCTTTTAAATTGTTCAAAGTAAATAAAAATCAAGGTCTAAAAACATGTGAGAATAAAGCATATGTAATATGCATAATAATAAGGTGTATTGAAATATACACAAATAAATAAAATATCTTGATTTTAATTCTCTCTCTCTCTCTCTCTCTCTCTCTCTCTCTCTCTCTCTCTCTGTGTGTGTGTATGTGAGGGTGTGTGTGTGTGAGGGTGTGTGTGTATGATTGTATTTTTACTAAAGAAACATTTCCATTATTAATCTCTAAGTTCACACAACAGTTTCTACTAGGATATCTTTTATTTCTTGAGGGTGTCTCTGTAGGAGCATGGAAAGAGATGTGATGAAAAGAGATGTGAACGTTAACATGGTACAAATTGACTTTGTCAACTTGGATAAGACTCTGGGGAATCTAAGGATAAGGAGTTTATTATAGGTACATTTCAACACAATATAAACTGAAAAAGGATATCCAGACAAAAATCATTTTTATAATCATTTCAAATTCCTTTGCAAAATAAACCTTAAAGTGTGGCTATATAGACCCTATTTTATGCATTTCTTGTAACCATGAGGTTGGGTTCTTTTACCAAAGTACAGTGCCTAGTGTGCTCTCAGACCAACAGCATACAGATTAGGAGGCCATAAATATATGTGATACCTCCCCTAACGATGGTTAATAGGCTAATTATGAAAGAGTCTGCAATAATCATTCTGGGTAATTCTGCGTTCTGTCCCTAGAGATAGCAAAAGGATGAACAAGTTGTTAAGAACCTCCACTCTCAGCTTTCTGGATGGAGTTAAAGTATTTGATTTTATCTCCTTCCTTGATGAGATATTCCTGTGTGATTACAGTTTCAGGTTCTCTCAGTGCTTCTCTGTGAGTACAAGGACATTATGCCCTCTAGAGTCTTTTTGTCAACATTATTGATAATAATGACAAATATTTGTTTTCCTGTGTCAGTGAAATAAAAACATCAAATAAAGTAGTAGTGTAGAACGTGAGGGATGGTACATAGAGCTGTGTTCCTTGACTCTACGAAGTATACATATTTCTCAGTTACCATTTTGAGAGCTAAGAAACCATCTCTTATGCTATTTAGTCCTTGTCTTTAAAGACACTAAACCTGAAGCAGATTGCTTGTGTTAGTTCCTAAAGTCTATGTCATTCTCCTGGAAATGCTATAGAAACATAAATGATAAAATTTGAAGGTTCTTTAAATCATCATGAAGATCAGTTATCTTGTAGTTGAATAAGACCCTCAGCTGGAAAGTTAGAACTTTCTTTTAATTATAACCAAGCAAGTGAAAGACCTGGATGATAAAAAACTTGAAGTCTTTAAAACAAAAACTTAAGATATCAAAAGATAGAAATATCTGCCATGCTCCTGGGTTGATAGAAGTCACATAGTAAAAATGGACATTCTCTCAAAAGCAAACTACAGAGTCATTATAACATACATTAAAATTTCTATATAGGCTTACGTGAGCAAAAGTAGTTCTGGTCGTTGTCTATCGTCTCGCTAAAGCCGTTTGAGGGAAGAAGAAGGAAAATTCTCCGGTCTCGTTGGAGTCCTGCAAACATTTTTAAAGTATTTCTGTCGACCAGATACCTGAAAGAAACTCTAACAGGGTCAAAGGCCACATTGAATTTGCATTGAGCCAAGCTTGCCACCAAGAGTCCATCAGTCACCATGATGCTGAGCACAGAGGGGAGGGAGGGGTTCGTGGTGAAGGTCAGGGGCCTACCCTGGTCCTGCTCAGCCGAGGAAGTGATGCACTTCTTCTCTGATTGCAAAATCCAAAATGGCACATCAGGTGTTCGTTTCATCTACACCAGAGAAGGCAGACCGAGTGGTGAAGCATTTGTCGAACTTGAATCTGAAGATGAAGTGAAATTGGCTTTAAAGAAAGACAGAGAAACCATGGGACACAGATATGTTGAAGTATTCAAATCCAACAGTGTTGAAATGGATTGGGTGTTAAAGCATACAGGTCCAAATAGTCCTGATACTGCCAATGATGGCTTTGTACGACTCAGAGGACTCCCATTTGGCTGTAGCAAGGAAGAAATTGTTCAGTTCTTTTCAGGGTTGGAAATTGTGCCAAATGGGATGACACTGCCAGTGGACTTTCAGGGGCGGAGCACAGGGGAAGCTTTTGTGCAGTTTGCTTCACAGGAGATAGCTGAGAAGGCCTTAAAGAAACACAAGGAAAGAATAGGGCATAGGTACATCGAAATCTTCAAGAGTAGCCGAGCTGAAGTCCGAACCCACTATGATCCACCTAGAAAGCTCATGACTATGCAGCGCAGGGGTCCTTATGATAGGCCAGGGGCTGGAAGAGGGTATAATAGCATTGGCAGAGGAGCCGGGTTTGAAAGAATGAGGCGGTGCCTAAGGTGGAGGGTATGGAGGCTATGATGACTATGGAGGTTATAATGACGGGTATGGTTTTGGGTCTGATAGATTTGGAAGAGACCTAAACTACGGTTTCTCAGGAATGTCTGATCATAGATATGGAGATGGTGGGTCCAGTTTCCAGAGCACCACCGGGCACTGTGTACATATGAGGGGATTACCATACAGAGCCACCGAGAATGATATTTACAATTTTTTCTCACCTCTTAATCCCATGAGAGTGCACATTGAAATAGGACCTGATGGAAGAGTTACTGGTGAGGCAGATGTTGAGTTTGCTACTCATGAAGACGCTGTGGCAGCTATGGCAAAAGATAAAGCAAATATGCAACACAGATATGTGGAGCTCTTCTTGAATTCTACAGCAGGGGCAAGTGGTGGTGCTTACGGTAGCCAGATGATGGGAGGGATGGGTTTATCCAACCAATCTAGTTACGGAGGTCCGGCCAGCCAGCAGCTGAGTGGTGGCTACGGAGGGGGTTATGGCGGTCAGAGCAGCATGCGTGGCTATGACCAAGTTCTTCAGGAAAACTCAAGTGACTATCAGTCAAACCTTGCTTCGGAAGCAAGGGACCATCCAATAGCATCTACAGCTACCTTTATAGGAACTGGATAGAGTAGGGAGGGTGTCTTCATATCCAGTATGATTGGTAAATGGGAAGTACAACTGCTTCTGATCACTAGTGGTCAGCTTCTTTCTTTCTTCTTTTTCCTTTTTTTTTTTTTTTAAAAAAGAACAAAAATTTAAGTTTTAACAGTTTCGCATTACAAGCTTGTGATTCATGCTTACTGTAAAGTGAAAGTTAAGATTGTTTTCAAACTTTAAGCTCAGCAATTTTGAACACTGAAAATATTCATCTAGGATCTAATAACAAGTACAGTATTGACCATAACTGTCAAATCCCCTTTCAGCTTTCCTCAAGTTAGTTATGGTGTAGGAGTGAACTTAAGCAGCAAGCACATTTAGGTTTAAAGCAGATTCACTTACGTTAAATGTTGCTCTTATACCGCAATACATCGAAAAATTCAGATGCATGTTGAGAAACATGCTTTTCTGTAAAATATATATATATATATATATATATATATATATATAGGAGCTGTGTCTATGATTCAAAGTGACAACATTTGGCATGTTTGTTAATTCTAGCTTTTTTGTTTAATATCCTGTAAGGCACGTGAGTGTACACTTTCACTTTTTTTTTTTTTTTTTTTTTTTAAAGATCCGGGACAATTTTGAGATGTGATACCAATGCATTAGGAGTTTGGTCATGTTATTTGTATGGAATTCTGGGGCTTTGATTTAAACCTTACCTTGTATTGTGAATTCCATTTAGATGTATTGTACTAAGTGAAACTTGTTAAATAAATCTTCCTTTTAAAAACTGAAAAAAAAAATAAAATAAAAAAAATTTCTATATAGTTCTTTACAGATCTTGAAAGGACAACACTTATCTTCACATAGAAAATCTGCAAAATCCTGGACAGCTAAACCTGTCCTGTGCAATAAAGGAACATGTGGAGATATCAGCATCCTTTATTTGAAAGTTTCCCACAGAGCTATAAAAAATCAAGGTAATGAAATAAAATAAGCATGGTTAATAGACAGAATCAAATAAAAAAATCCAGAAACAAATCCACAAATTTATGGACACCTACTTTTTGATAAAGTCAGAAATACCCAATGAAAGAACAAGAGCATCAGCAAATGGTGCTGGTCTAACTAAATATGTATACATACATGAATGCACATAGATCCATATCTGCTCTCATGCACAATAATCAAAACGAACTGGATCACAGACCTCAATATGAATCAAGATATCTTGATCCTACAGCAGAGAAGGCGGGGAAGTGCTTAGACGTCATTGGCACAGGAGACAACATCCCGAAGAGAACACCAATAGTAAAGGTGCTAAGAGCCACAATCAATAAGTGGAATTTAATGAAATAGAGAATATTCTGTAAGGCAAATACCACCATCTACAAGACAAAATAGTTGCCTAAAATATTCTCAACAACTCTACAAATGACAGAAGGCTGAAAACCAAAAATCATACTCAAGAACCTAGATGTCACCAAACAAAATAATCCAACTTAAAATGGGTTGTAGGTCTAACAGAATTCTTACAAAGAAATCACTGTTGGAAAAGAAGCATTTATAAATGTTCAACTTCTTTACTCAACAGTGAAATGCAAATCAAAATGAGTCTGGGATTTGTTCTTCTAGTTGTCCGAATGGCTAAGATCAAAACCACAATGACAGCTAATGCTGGTGAGGATGTGCTCACCATTGCTGGGTGAAGTGCATACTTTTATAGCCACTCTGCAGCACACATTTATTTTTAAATATCCATTACAAGTATCCTTTGTTAATTTATATTACACATATGTATTTTATTCATAACCTATGAAGTTTATTGAAACATAGATTTATATCCATTTAAAAGGATGCTACAAAGTTTCAAAGAAGTGGTTTCAAACATCCACATATAATCATTACAATCAACAGCATATGTTAATCTATCTGTAAATTCTTGCACTGACAGGAGGGTTTCTTCAGCTGGAAAATCTGATTTTTGATGTGGGAACATATTTCTTGATGCTCCATTCACAGGGCTGAGCCAATGCAGCTCTTCAGAGCAAGTGTTGGTTCCATGGTTCCATGGTATACCCCAGTTCCATGTGAAGCCCTTAGTTCAGGCAATGGAAAGAGGGAGAAACTCAGCATTTTGCATTGCCTGGCCTTCATTACATTTTGGGTTTTATTATTCTTTTTCTGTACAGTATAAATGTTTTAATCAAATTTGAATATCATGACGCTGTGTGATTTTTGTGACTTGGGATAAGAAATACTAAGAAAGTAACTTAAAGAATGACCTTGTTAATATACAGAATACTGAATAAGGTGAATAAATGATGTCCTCATACTAACACCATACCACTGCTCCTTACATATAAATTTAGATAAAGTTTACCACAATGTCCTGGATTTGAATGCCATTATCTGTTACCTCCTTCCCCTCAGACCATCCACCACTGAGGTGGAGCAACCTGCTGTGCTGCTTCTCATCCCTCTCCTTTGATATGCCACCTGCCTCCTGCCTGAGGCCAAACTGGCTCGCCAAGATCTTCTGGAGCCTACACTGCTCACTTCCAGCTGGACTCCAAGGATGATTTGGTGGGAATGGGCCCCCCTTCTTTATAAGTGAGTGTTCCCCGATATTAAAATTGAGCTTTGATCAAAATGTCTCGACTTAGCTCCATTCTTTTTCTCATCGCCTAGATTCTCTCTTTTCTTCCAGATTCCAAGATGCCTTCCAGGCTCGAACTCGGACATGTGAGTCACTGGCCGGCCTCAACAATTATCTGTTCACAAATTTATGGACCCCACCTGGGATTAGTTTCATTCTCCTCGACTTACGCTCTCACTTTTTTGCATTGTAGCATGGTCCTTGAAATCCCATCTTATGTATGCCCATGACATGACCATCATGAAGTCAGTATGTGTTAACTGCCCTCCTCTGATGTAAAGGATCCTGTAGTGCCTTTGAAAGGATACATAATCTCTGTGATAATTCTTCTCCAAGTATATCTCTATGAACCTTGAACCAGATGGGTGGAAGCCTTAAGAAGACAGAGATTGCCCTTCTAGTCTGCACCAGCACCGGGTCACCTTGGGCACAGAGTTGGCTGACACCCCCAAGGTCCCCTAGAGGACTCTCCATGAGATCTTAGGCCCACCGGTGAATGCAACACAACTTCTGTTCCAATCCAGTCATGTGGGACCTGAGGCAGCATTAGGGAAGCAGAAAACCCGGCCTGACCAGGGTCACAAGTCCCTTCTGGTTGGTGCCAGCACTGGGTCACCTGGGCGCAGAGACAGCAGACAAACCCAAGGTCCCTAGAGGACAGCTTCTGAGGCAAAAGCCATTTCAGGCAACAGACATCTGGGCACCTTCCCTGACAGAGGAGAGGTGTCTGCCCTGCCTGGGAGAGCTTTGCCAGAGCACCTGGGGGAGCCATCTTGGTTCCTGGATCCCTCTGAGACTAGTCTGTGCAGGTGAGAGAAGCCAAAAAAACACAGCTTCTGGACAGGTCCTGTTTCAGGCCTTCATCTTCTGCCAGGAGGCAGGTCTGAATGCCAGATATCTGTGCACCTTCCCTGTAAGAGGAGAGCTTGCCTACAGAGAGTGCTCTGACCACTGAAACTCAAAGGAGAGAACTAGTCTCCCAGATCTGCTGATAGAGGCTAAAAAAATCAAGAGAGGAACAATCTCTAACCAGAGACAACTATAACAACTTACTCCAGAGATTACCAGATGGAGAAAGGCAAACGTAATAATCTTACTAACAGAAACCAAGACCACTCACCATTATCAGAACACAGAACTCCACCTCGCCTAGTCCTGGGCACCCCAACATACCCTAAAAGCAAGATGCGGATTCAAAAGCATATCTAATGATGATGGTAGAGGATATCAAGAAGGACTTTAATAACTCACTTTAAGAAATACAGGAGAACAATGCTAAAGAGTTACAAGTCCTTAAAGAAAAACAGGAAAAAACAATCAAACAGGTAGAAGCCCTTACAGAAAAACAGGAAAACACATCCAAACAGGTGATGGAAATGAACAAAACAATACTAGACCTAAAAAGGAAAGTAGACACAATAAAGAAAACACAAAGTGAGGCAACACTGGAGATAGAACCCCTAGGAAAGAAATCTGGAACCATAGATGTGAGTATGGGAATACAAGATGCGAATACAAGAGATGGAAGAGAGAATCTCAGGTGCAGAAGTTTCCATAGAGAACATCTTAACAACAATGAATGAAAATGCAAAATACAAAAATATCCTAACTCAAAACGTCCAGAAAATCCAGGACACAATGAGAAGACCAAACCTACAGATAATAGGAGTAGATGAGATTGAAGATTTTCAACTTAAAGGGCCAGCAAATATCTTCAACAGAATTATAGAAGAAAACTTCCCAAACCAAGAGAAAGAAATGCCCATGATCATACAAGAAGCCTAGAGAACTCCAAATAAACTGGACCAGAAAAGAAATTTCTCCCTACAGATAACAATTAGAACAACAAATGCACTAAATAAAGATAGAATATTAAAAGCAGTAAGGGAAAAGGGTCAAGTAACATATAAAGGCAGGCCTATCAGAATTACACCAGACTTTTCACCAAAGACTATGAAAGCCAGAAGATCCTGGACAGATGTTAGACAGACACTAAGAGAACACAAATGCCAGATCATGCTACTATACCCAGCTAAACTTTCAATTACTATAGATGGAGAAACCAAAGTATCCCATGACAAAACAAAATTCACATATTATCTTTCCACCAATCCAGCCCTTCAAAGGAAAATAACAGAAAAAAAAAATACAAGGACAGAATCCACGCCCTAGAAAAAGCAAGAAGGTAATCCTTCAACAAACCTAAAAGACAGCCACAAGAACAGAATGCCAACTCTAACAACAAAAATAATAGGAAGCAGCAAATACTTTTCCTTAATATCTCTTAATATCAATGGACTCAACTCCCCAATAAAAAAGACATAGACAGACAGGCTACAAAAACAGGACCCAGTATTTTGCTACTTATAAGAAACCCAAAGTTTTCAAAAAAGACAAGGAGGGACACTTAATACTCTTGAAAGGTAAAATCTTCCAAGAGGAACTCTCAATTATGAATATCTATGCTCCAAAGTCAAGGGCAGCCATATTCATTAAAGAAACTTTAGTACAGCTCAAACCACACATTTCACCTCACACAATAATAGTGGGAGACTTCAACATACCACTTACATCAATGTACAGATCATGGAAACAGAAACTAAACAAGGACAGAGTAAAACTAAGAGAAGTAATGAAACAAATGGATTTAACAGATATCTACAGAACATATCATCCTGAACAAAAGGATATAACTTCTCAGCACCTCATGGTACCTTCTGCAAAAGTGACCATATAATTGGTCAAAAAACAGGCCTCAACAGATAAAAAATATTGAAATTGTCCCATGCATCCTATCAGACCACCATGAAATAAGAATGATTTTCAATAACAACATAAATAATGGAAAGCCAACATTTGCATGGAAACTGAACAACACTCTTCTCAATGATACCTTGGTCAAGGAAGGAATAAAGAAAGAAATTAAAGACTTTTTAGAGTTTAATGAAAATGAAGCCTCAATATACCCAAACTTATGGGACACAATGAAAGCATTTCTAAGAGGAAAATTCATAGCTCTGAGTGCCTCCAAAAAGAAACTAGAGAGAGCACACACTAGCAGCTTAACAGCACACCTAAAAGCTCTAGAACAATAGGAAGCAAATTCACTGAAGAAGAGTAGATGGCAGGAAGTAAACTCAGGGGCGAAAAGAACCAAGTGGAAACAAGATGAACTATTCAAAGAATCAAACAAACAAGGAGCTGGTTCTTTGAGAAAATCAACAAGATAGATAAATCCTTAGCCAGACTCACTAGAGGGCACAGGGATAGCATCCTAATTAACAAATTCAGAAATGAAAAGGGAGACATAACAACAGATCCTGAAAAAATCCAAAACACCATCAGATCCTTCAACAAAAGTCTATAATCAACAAAACTGCAAAACCTGGATGAAATGGACAAATTTCTAGACAGATACCAGGTACCAAAGTTAAATCAGGATCAGGTTAATGATCTAAACAGTCCTATATCCTCTAAAGAAATAGAAGCAGTCATTAATCGTTTCCCAAATAAAAAAAGCTCAGGACCAGATGGGTTCAATGCAGGGTTCTACCAGAACTTCAAAGATGATCTAATTCCAGTTCTTCAAAAACTATTCCACAAAATTGAAGCAGAAGTTACTCTACCCAATTCATTCTATCAAGACACAATTACTCTGATACCTAAACGACCGAAAGACCCAACAAAGATAGAGAACTTCAGAACAATTTCCCTCATGAATATAGATGCAAAAATCCTCAATAAAATTCTCGCTAACCAAATCCAAGAACACATCAAAAAATCATCCATCCTGTCTTAGTAGGTTTCATTCGAGGTATGCAGGAATGTTTTAATATATGGAAAGCCAGCAATGTAATCCACTATATAAACAAACTCAAAGACAAAAACCACATAATCATCTCCTTAGATGTGGAGAAATCATTTGAAAAATCCAACACACATTCTTGATAAAAGTCTTGGAAAGATCAGGAATTCAAGGCCCATACCTAAACGTGATAAAAACAGTCTACAGCAAACCAGTAGCCAACATAAAAGTAAATGGTGAGAAGATGAAAACAATCCCACTAAAATCAGGGACTAGACAAGGCTGCCCACTTTCTCCCTACCTATTTAACATAGAATTTGAAGTCCTAGCCAAAGCAATTAGACATCAAAAGGAGATCAAGGGGATACAAATTAGAAAGGAAGAAGTCAAAATATCACTTTTTGCAGATGATATGATAGTATATATAAGTGACACTAAAAATTCCACCAGAGAACTCCTAAAACCTGATAAACAGCTCCAGTGAAGTAGCTGGACATAAAATTAACTCCAAGAAGTCAATGCCCTTTCTCTATGCAAAGGACAAACATGCTGAGAAAGAAATTTAGGAAACAACACCCTTCACAAAAGTCACAACTAATATAAAATACCTTGGCGTGACTCTAGCTGAGGAAGTGAAAGATCCTTATGATAAGAACTTCAAGTCTCGCAAGAAAGAAATTAAAGAAGATCTCAGAAGATGGAAAGATTTCCCATCCTCATGGATCTGCAGGATCAATATAATAAAAATGGCTACCTTGCCAGAAGCAATCTACAGATTCAATGCAATCCCCATCAAAATGCCATTTTGATTGGCATTTTCTTCACTGAGTTAGAAAGGGCAATTTACAAATTCATCTGGAATATCAAAAAACCTAGGATAGCAAAACCTCTTCTCAAGGATAAAGAACCTCTGGTGTAATCACCATGCCCTACCTAAAGCTGTACTACAGAGCAATTGTGATAAAAAAAAATGCATGTTACTGGTATAGCAACAGACAAGTAGACCAATGGAATGGAATTGAAGACCCAGAAATGAACCCACACACCAATGGTCACTTGATCTTTGAGAAGGGGGCTAAAACCATCCAATGGAAAAAAGACAGCATTTTGAACAAATGGTGCTGGCACAACTGGGAGTTATCATGTAGAATGCAAATTAATCCAATCCTATCTCCTTGTACTAAGGTCAAATCTAAGTGGATTAAGGAACTCCACATAAAACCAGAGACACTAAAAATTATAGAGGAGAAAGTGGGGAAAAACCTCAAAGATACATCCACATGGGAAAAATTCCTGAATAGAACAGCAATGGCTTGTGCCATAAGATTGAGAATCCACAAATGGGACCTCATAAAATTGCAAAGCTTCTGTAAGGCAAAAGACACCATCAATCAAACCAAAAGGCCATGAACAGATTGGGAAAGGATCTTTACCAATCCTAAACCAGATAGGTGACTTCTATCCAATATATATAAAGAACTCAAGAAGGTGGACTACAGAAAATCAAATAACCCCATTAAAAAATGGGGCTCAGAGCTAAACAAAGAATTCTCACCTGAGGAATACTGAATGGCTGAGAAGCACCTGAAAAAATGTTCAGCATCCTTAATTATCAGGGAAATGCAAATCAAAGCAACCCTGAGATTCCACCTCACACCAGTCAGAATGGCTAAGATCAAAATCTAAGGTGACAGAAGATGCTGGCGAGGATGTGGAGGAAGAGGAACACTCCTCCAATGTTGGTGGGATTGCAAGCTTGTACAACCACTCTGGAAATCAGTCTGGCAGTTCCTCAGAAAATTGGACATAGTACTACCGGAGGATCCAGCAATACCTCTCCTGGGTATATATTCAGAAGCTGTTCTAACTGGTAAGAAGGACACATGCTCCACTATGTTCATAGCAGCCTTATTTATAATTGACAGAAGAACCCAGATGTCCTTCAACAGAGGAATGGATACAGAAAACATGGTACATCCACACAATGAAGTACTACTCAGCTATTAAAAAGAATGAATTTATGAAATTCCTAGGTAAATGGATGAACCTGGAGGGCATCATCCTGAGTGAGGTAATCCAATCACAAAAGAACTCATATGATATATAAACATTGATAAGGGGATTTTAGCCCAGAAACTTAGAATACCCAAGATACAAGATACAAGTTCCAAACACATGAACCTCAAGAAGAACTAAGACCAAAATGTGGACACTTTGCCCCTTCTTAGAATAGTGAACAAAATATCCATGGAACGAGTTACAGTGACAAAGTTTGGAGATGAGACGAAAAGATGGACCATCTAGAGACTGCCGGGGATCCATCCCATAATCAGCCTCCAAACGTTGACACCATTGCATACACTAGCAAGATTCTGCTGAAAGTACCCAGATATAGCTTTCTCTTGGGAGGCTATGGCGGGGCCTAGCAAGCAAGGAAGTAGATGCTCACAGTCACCTACTGTACTCATCACAGGGTCCCCAAAGGAGGAGCTAGAGAAAGTATCCAAGGAGCTAAAGGGTTCTGCAAGCCTATAGGTGGAACAACAATATGGACTAACCAGTACCCCCGGAGCTCATGTCTCTAACTCCATATGTATCAGAAGAAGTCCTAGTTGGCCATCATTGGAAAAAGTGGCCCATCGGTTTTGCAAACTTTATATGTCTCAGTACAGGGGAACGCCAGGTCCAAGAAGTGGGTGTGGGTTGACAGGGGAGTGTGGGGAGGTATGGGTTACTTTTGGGATAGCATTGGAAATGTAAATGAAGAAATTACATAAGAAAAAATTTCAAAAAAAAAGAAAAGAAAAAAAAAGAAGAAGAAGACTATGCTCTTCATCCCTCTGCTCATTGAACTGGGTCTCATTTCCTTGCTGGGTGTGACAGGAACTACTAGAGAATCCCTTGTCCATAAAGAACATCTAGACAGCAATTTCCAGGACAAGCTTGAGCATGCAATGGCCTCCACTGCTGACAGCCTTGAGTCCCTTCAGAATAAGATAACATCCTTTGTTATTCTCCAAAAGAATAGGGCCCTATATTTCCTTAATGCTGGACAAGTAGACCATTGCAATTTGCTGAGGAAAGAATGCTGCTAGGAATTTCATAAATTCATTCTTTTTAATAGCTGAGTAGTACTCCATTGTGTAAATGTACCATAATTTCTGTATCCATTCCTCTGTTGAGGAGCATCTGGGTTCTTTCCAGCTTCTGGCTATTATAAATAAGGCTGCTATGAACATAGTGGAGCATGTAATCACAAAGGAACTCACACAATATGTATTCACTGATAAGTGGATATTAGCCCAAAACTTAGGATACCCAAGTTATAAGATACAATTTGCTAAACGCATGAAACTCAGGAAGAATGAAGACCAAAGTGTGGACACTATGCCCCTTCTTAGAATTGGGAACAAAACATCCATGGAAGGAGTTACAGAGACAAAGTTTGGAGCTGTGATGAAAGGATGGACTATCTAGAGACTGCCATATCCAGGGATCCATCCCATAATCAGCTTCCAAACGCTGACACCATTGCATATACTAGCAAGATTTTGCTGAAAGGACCCAGATATAGCTGTCTCTTGTGAGACTATGCCGGGGCCTAGCATACACAGAAGTGGATGCTCACAATCAGCTATTAGATGGATCACAGGGCTCCCAATGGAGAAGCTAGAGAAAGTACCCAAGGAGCTAAAGGGATCTGCAACCCTATAGTTGGAACAACATGATTAACTAACCAGTACCCCGGAGCTCTTGTCTCTAGCTGCATATGTATCGAAAGATGCCTTGTCGGCCATCACTGGAAAGAGAGGCCCATTGGACTTGCAAACTTTATATGCCCCAATACAGGGGAATGCCAGGGCCAAAAGAATGGGAATGGGTTGGTAGGGAATTAGGGGGGGGGAGTATGGGGGACTTTTGGGATAGCATTGGAAATGTAATTGAGAAAATACGTAATAAAAAATATTTAAAATTAAAAAAAAGAAAAAAAAAGAATGTTGCTTCTATGTCAATAAATCTGGGCTGGTAGAACAAGATGTACACATGCTCAAAGAGCTCTGGGAGAATCTCTGGGTAGCCTGTGTTCCCAATGCTCCTACTTCTTGTTACTATAACCCCTTGGTAGCTTTGTTCTTCCCTTCCTTGGCCCCAAACTAGATATTGGGGCCTTGTTTCTTTTGACATCTTGTCTCATCCAATTTTCTAAGTCAGCAGATGACTAGCATTGCAAAAATCACTTCTGTTCAGGTCTTGGTTCAATATGAAACTGTGCCCATCATAGGAGACAGTTAATCTGATGTTACTCCTCCTTTATAAAAAAGAAAAGGGGAAGTTTTGGGTAAGTGGACTGTGCCAGGAAACTTGGTAAGGTTGAGTCAGTTGGAAGCCCTGAAATCTCATACATACCAGAGGATAGTAGGAGATTCACATCCTTTTGACCAGGCCCCAGTCCCAGGACCACAGTAGCCCAATGGAGAAAATCTTGACAATTAGTCATGTAGGCAGAGTGCTTCAAGCCCCTCCACATGCAGATGAGATGTCCTTAAAATGCAGATCAAGCTAATATTAAGTTTCTGCTGTCAGATCCCCAACCCACCCCTAAATATATATAAGATCCTATCAAGAAGGAATAAAAGTATGTCAGAATTACTCTATCATGGACTGAGTGCTTCTGTCATATAAGAGCAGTAACACATCCCAGGGAAGAGAACACTCTCCCAAACCTTTCACCACTGGTAACTGCCTGGGTCCACATTGATCACTTCCTTCCTGATAGCTCTGACCTTGGTTCCTAGCTGGTGCACCTGGATCACTAGCTGAGTCCCCTACTGTCTCTGCTGTTTTCCCCTATATATGAGTTCCCAGGCTTGCTAAGGGATGAAATTTTCTATCCTCACCCAATTCTAACCTTATCATCTGCTTTATTTTGGTCACAGATGTCCTGTCCCAGGTTAATCTGAAAGAGTCTGGCCCTGGGATTTTTCATCTTTCTCTGGGTTTTCACTGACCACTTCTACTATAGGTGTGGCATGGAACTGTCCACCCTTATGGAAGGGTATGGAGTGGCTGACAAACAATTGATGAGGTGAATTATAACTCATCCCTGAAGAGCCTGTTCAAATCTCCAAGGACACTTCCAACAACCAATCATTCATCAATATCTCCAGTGTGGACACTGTAGATAGTGCTACATACCACTGTGATAAGAGAGCACATTGACACAACCTCAGTTTTCAGGTGTATATTATTTCAAGCTGGTTCCAAGCTCCGTTTCTTCCTATTATTGCATAAGATGGTTGGCCACAGCTTTCCTGATGGCTTCTGTGATTTCCTCTTCCTCTTAGGTTAAGAGATTAATATTCCTGACCTAGGTCCATTTTAAGATGTTCAGAAATGAATATGTCTGTGTTTGGTTTTATAAAGATGAAGGATCTTTGGTGTCTACACCAGGTGGATCAGAGTTATGGTCCCATTAAGGCTTAGGCCACAAATCCTACATTATAAACTTTAAAATAATTGTAATGTTCACCTTCAGTATGCAGATGTATATGTGGAAGTTAGGAATACTAAATTTGCACTCTCAAATTGTGTCATTGACTTAAAATGTCTCATGGATACTCTCAAAATATTCAGGCTATTTCCAAGGGTTTTTGGTGCTCTCCACAACTGATTGAAATGCCATATTACTAATAAAAATACTTCTACATTTCAGTGAACATAGGGAATTTGAGCCTTTGTCCAAGTACAAGCTTAAGCACTTCTGACTGGTGTTCATGGAATCCTATGTATTTTGTGTGGTATCAGAGGTGAAAAGTAATAATCACCAAGCTATGAATCTAGTTACCTACAATACTTATCTTCCTTTGTGTTATGTTGGTGCAATAGTGGCACAAATGTTATGGTGTTAATTATTGATTCTTTTATGAAACTTAAGACCTGTGAGACCAAAGTCATGGCTGACACTGTTAAGGTCACCAAGGACCTGAAATTGGGTGGAGTATAGTCCTACTGGAAAACCAAAGGCTATTGTTTTAATAAAGCTTTATACTAATTAGATAATTTTAAGAGAATTACATATTTTTTATGTATATGTATACACTGTTTCTGTCTTCAGACATACCATGAGGGCATTGGGTCCCATTGCAGATGATTGTGAGCCACCATGTATTTGCTGGGAAATGAACTCAATACCTCTGCAAGAACAGTGAATGCTCTTAAACACCAAATTCTCTCTCCAGTCCCTGATCAGATGATATCTAATTAGATAACCATTTAAAGCTGCATGTCAGGGCGGATTTCTGAGTTCGAGGCCAGCCTGGTCTACAAAGTGAGTTCCAGGACAGCCAGGGCTACACAGAGAAACCCTGTCTCGAAAAACCAAAAAAAAAAAAAAAAAAAAAAAAAAAAAGCTGCATGTCAATCCACAATCATTGGATTTCTTGCAGCAAATAGGATGCAAGAGAGAACAGTGAACAATTTGTACAGATTGTGGGATATTGGAGCATTGAGTTATTTTCATCAACACACCTTCCCTTCAGGTCTGAGAGACCATTTCAAAGGAGGAGGTGGATATTGTAAGGACTAGAGACAATTGATGACTCCAAAGAAAGTCTCATCCAGATACAATAGGACTGATGTACATATGAACTCACATTGGCTGTGGCAACAAGCATAGGTCTTATTTAGATTCAAGTAAGTAGGATCTTCTGCAGAGAGGGGAGAGTGGATGTGCTCTCACCATTAACCAAGAATCTATCTCCAACTTGTATTCACTTGCAAAAAAAAAAAAAAAAAAAAAAAAAAACCTGTGTTTTTCAGTGGAGGCTCACTGGCTATGTAAACCACACTTGAAAGTAGGCCCTATGTCCAGGAGTTGGATAAAGAAAACCAACACAATGGCTTATTTGTAGAATGTTTGTCCTGTATAGATTTGTTTAGGCTCTTTTTCTCTTAATAGTCTTTCTTTGAATATTTGGTTTCGGGTTATGGTTGTGTGTGTATGTGTGTGTGTGTTTATGTGTTTGTGTGTGTGTGTTTGAGAGAGAGAGAGAGAGAGAGAGAGAGAAAGAGAGAGAGAGAGAGAAAGAGACAGAGAAGAGAAACAGATAGTGATTTAGTTTTTATAGGTTTTTGTGCATGTTTTGTTAAATAATGAGAGAAAAAAGGCTGTGAAACAAGGTTGGTTGTGAGGGAATGAGGATCTAGGAGGAGTAGGGAGAGAAGGAAAGTGTGATTTGAACATGTTGTTTAAACTGCATTTTTAAATAAATAATGAAAATTTAAAGAAACCATCTGGGCAAAGGGGTCCCAACCATTGTGTACTTATTACTATTCAATAAATTATAACATCCAGAAAAACAAAGCATGTTTGTTTATTTATGGCATGTTCGTATATAACCTGGTTATACAGTTTCCAGTAATATCTGGTCAGTTGTCTATTTCTCTCCTGATCCATCTTTTATCATCTTCTTTCATTGACAATAATCAGATAAGAATCTATACAGAGATTAACTATTTCATTGCTCAGATATTTTCTTAGAACATGTACAGATTCTTCTTAGGGCAATGTTTCCTTCCACACATAATTAAGTATTGACACAGCCAGACAAATCACTGTTACTAAAAACAGGTGATATTTCAGTTGCCATCAGTTTATTTCTCCTTTCACTTCATGACATCTTCAAAAAAATCTTCAAATACAAATTTTCATGGGAGTTCTCTAATTTCAGACTCTTCCTGCAGTTAGTCCATGTTCAGTTTGTCCAAGTAGAGTTGTCAATAATTAGTCATTGTTGGAAATACAGGCTTGCTTCAGCACTAAGTTCAAAATTTTTTTACCTTCTAAGGGTCATGGAATTTCTGGGATGCTCTAAAATTTTATTCATTTACATCAACAATCTTTTCTCTGAAAAATTATTTTTTTCTGTCCTCTTATTGTGTCTATTAAACAATGTAGAATGAGTAAGTACACAATGATCAGAAGTGAACTGGCTCACTGTGTTCTGTCAAATAGCTTATTAGTTAACTGTCCTGCAGTCCTGGTCTGCTTTTTTCTCTGCAATTGGATAGCAAAATCTGCTCTTTTCTGATTCTTTCATAGTCTAATGAGCTTAGGCAGGACATAGAAAAAGGGACATCCAGGGAAGATAGAGGCAAGGAGAGGGAGAGGGAGAGGGAGAGGGAGAGGGAGAGGGAGAGGGAGAGGGAGAGGGAGAGGGAGAGGGAGAGGGAGAGGGAGAGGGAGAGGGAAATAGTTTTCACAAGATAAGATTAGAATTTTGAGGACAGAACCATACTAGATGCAATCAGAATATTCAGCATGGTCTAATTGAGCCCAGAAGTCTGACATCTGGGGACTCTGATATCTATTAAGGTGTCAGGCAAAGTGTCACAGCCTGAATTTAAGATATGTCAGAAAATCTGAATGTGATCAAAGTGTCAAAGAGCTGAGAATACAGGGAAGATTAGCCAGTATATATGCAGAAAAAATGAGTTTAAGTATTGGAGAATGGAACAAGAGGATGAAAAATTATTTTTTTTCTGATCGTAAGATTGTGTTTATTCTATTCTATTTTATTTTATTTTATTTCCCACCTCTAGAGGTATTTATTATTTATTTATTTATTTATTTATTTATTTATTTATTTATTTATTTATATTAGATATTTTCTTTATATACATTTCAAATGATATCCGGAAAGTTCCCTATTCCCTGCATCCACCCTGCTCCCCTACCCACCCACTCCTGCTTCTTGGCACTGGCATTATCCAGTACTGGGGCATGTAAAGTTTGCAATGCAAAGGGGCCTCTCGTCCCAGTGATGGCCGACTAGGCTATCTTCTGCTACATATGCAGCTAGAGATATGAGCTCTGGGGGTACTTGTTAGTTCATATTGTTATTCCACCTATAGTGCTGCAGACATCTTCAGCTCCTTGGGTGCTTTCTATAGCTTCTCAATTGGGGAACCTGTATTCCATCTTATAGATGACTGTGAGCATCCACTTCAGTATTTGTCAGGCACTGGCATAGCCTCATATGAGACAGCTATAACAAGGTCCCTTCAGCAAAATCTTTCTGGCATATGCAATAGTGTCTGGGTTTGGTGTCTGATTATGGGATGGATCCCTGAAAGGGTAGTCTCTGGATAGTCCATCCTATCATATTAGCTCCAAACATTGTCTCTGTAACTCCTTACATGGGTATTTTGTTCCCAATCTAAGGAGGAATGAAGTATCCACCCATTGGTTTTCTCTCTTCTTGATTTTCTCATGTTTTGCTAATTGTATCATGGGTGTACTATGTTCCTGGGCTAATATCCACTTATCAGTGAGTACATATCTAATGACTTCTTTTGTGATTGGGTTATGTCACTGAGGAAGATATCCTCCAGATACATCCATTTTTCCAAGAATTTCATAAATTCATCCTTTTTTATTGCTGAGTAATACTCCATTGTGTAAATGCACTACATTCTCTGTATCCATTGTCAAAGATCAAGTGACCACAGGTGTGAGGATTCATTTCTGGGTCTTCAATTCTATTCCATTGATCTACCTGCCTGTGACTGTAGCAGTACCATGTATTTTTTATCCCAATTGCTCTGTAGTACAGCTTAATGTCAGGCTTGGTGATTCCACCAGAGGTTATTTTATTGTTGAGAATAGGTTCTGCTATTCTAGGTTTTTTACTTTTCCAGATGAATTTGCAAATTGCCCTTTCTAACTCAGTGGAGAATTGGGTAGGAATTTTGATGGGAATTTCATTGAATCTGTAGATTGCTTTCGGCAGGATAGCCATTTTGACTATATTAATCCTGCCAATCCATGAGCATGGGAGATCTTTCCACCTTCTGAGATCTTCTCCAATTTATTTCTTCAGAGACTTGAAGTTCTTATCATACAGATCTTTCACTTCTTTAGTTAGAGTCACACCAAGTTATTTTATATTATTTGTGACTATTGTGAAGGGTGTTGTTTCCATAATTTCTTTCTCAGTCCTTTTATCCTTTGTGTAGAGAAAGGCCATTAATTTATTTGAGTTAATTTTATATCCAGCTACTGCCCTGAAGCTGTTTATCAGGTTTAGGAGTTCTCTGGTGGAACAAACAAACAAACAAAAAACCCAAAACTTACATGGTAATGGTACAGCAACAGACAGGTAGATCAGTGGAATAGAATTGGAGACTCAGAAATGAAACCACACACCTATGGTTACTTGATCTTTGACAAAGGAGCTAAAACCATCCAGTTGAAAAAAGACAGCATTTTCAACAAATGGTGCTGACACAACTGGCAGTTATCATGTAGAAGAATATGATTTGATCCATTCTTATATCCTTGTACAAACCTCAAGTCTAAGTGGATCAAGGAACATCATAAAACCAGAGACATTGAAACTTATAAATGAGAAAGTGGGGAAAAGCCTCAAAAATATAGGCACAGGGGGGCAATTCCTGAAAAGAACAGCAATGGTTGGTGCTATAAGATAGAGAATAGATAAATGGGAACTCATAAAATTGCAAAGCTTCTGTAAGGCAAAGGACACTGTCAATAAGACAAAAACTCCACCAACAGATTGGGAATGGATCTTTACCAATCCTAAATCCGATAGGGGACTCATATTATATCATATCATATCTATATCTACATAGATAGATATAGATAGATATATAGATATAGATGAGATATATATATATATAAGATAGATAGAGATAGAGATAGATATAGATGTAGATATATATATATATATATATATATATATATATATATATATATAGAGAGAGAGAGAGAGAGAGAGATAGAGATAGAGATGAGAGAGAGAGAGAGAGAGAGAGAGAGAGAGAGGTAGATATAGATAAAACAAAGATGAACTCCAGAAAATCAAATAACCCTATTAATAAATGGGGTACAGAGCTAAACAAAGAATTCTCAACTGATGAATAATGAATGGCTGAGAAGCACGTGAAAAAATGTTCAACATCCTTAATCATCAGGGAAATGCAAATCAAAACAACCCTGAGATTTCACCTCACACTAATGGCCTCACAAGTAATGGCTAAGATCAAAAATTCAGGTGATAGCAGATGCTGGCCAGGATGTGGAGAAAGAGGAACACTCCTCCACTGCTGGTGGGATTGCAAGCTAGTATAACCACTCTGGAAATCAGTCTGGCAGTTTCTCAGAAAATTGACATAGTACTACTGGACCAGCAATACCTCTCCTGGGGAAATACCCAGATGATGTTTCAACTTGCAAAAAAGACACATGCTCCACTGTGTTCATAGCAGCCTTATTTATGATAGCCAGAAGCTGGAAAGAATGCAAATGTCCCTCAACAGAGGAGTGGATACAGAAAATGTGGTACATTTACACAATGGAGTACTACTCAGCTGTTAAAAAAGTAAATTTATGAAATTCTTAGGCAAATGGATGTATCTGGAAGATATCATCCT
The DNA here is from genome assembly GCF_978045245.1 of Mus caroli. Lineage (NCBI taxonomy): Eukaryota > Metazoa > Chordata > Mammalia > Rodentia > Muridae > Mus > Mus caroli. Next base: position 112,943,377 of record NW_028227269.1, on the reverse strand, counting down.
GAGTGAGGTAACCCAATCACAAAAGAAGTCATTAGATATGCACTCACTGATAAGTGGATATTAGCCCAGAAACTTAGAATACCCAAGATACAAAACATATGAAACTCAAGAAGAAGGAAGACCAAAGTGTGAATACTTTGTTCCTTCTTAGAATGGGGAACAAAATACCCATGTAAGGAGTTACAGAGACAAAGTTCAGAACAGAGCCTGAAGGAAAGACTATCCAGAGATTGCCCCACTTGGGGATACATCCCTTAAATAACCATGAAACCCAGACACCTGGCAGATGCCAACAAGTGCTTGTTGACAGGAGTCTGATATAGAGTTCTCCTGAGAGGCTCTGCCAGTGCCTGGCAAATACAGAAGTGGATGCTCACAGTCATCCAGTCAACGGAGCACAAGGTCCCCAATAAAGGAGCCAGTGAAATATCCTGGGGGTGTAAAGGGACTGAAGCCCCATAGAAGGAACATATATAAGAACTAACCAGTACCCCTAGAGCTCCTTGGAACTATACCACCAATCAAAGAAACAACATGGTGGAACTTGTGGTTCTAGCTATATATGTAGCAGAGGATGGCCTAGTTGGTCACCAATGGGAGGAGAGTCCCTTGGTCCTGTGAAGGCTCTATGCTCCAGTATAGAAAAATGCCAGGAACAGGAATGGGAGTGGGTGGGTTGGAGAGCAGGGAGAGGAGGAAGGGCATAGGGGATTTTCAGAGGGAAAACTAGGAAAGGGGATAACATTTGCAATGTAAATAAAGAAAATATCTAATAAAAAAAAGAAGAAAAGAACATAGTTAAGCAAGGGAAAAAAAAGAGCAAGACTATTTCGGCAATACCAGCACTCTATTGTGAGCACTGAGAGGAGGTAAATATGAATGATATGTGTCCTGAAAGAGGGAGGTCATCAGCAGGCACATATAAAGAAACAACAGGTATAATGACCAAGTCATTAAAACGTGTACACTTGTAACTAAATCCTTAGAAACAAAAAGTTGTTATATAAAGACCGAGTAGAAATTTAAAGTTTGTTTAGTGGAGCTATGCCCTGGTTAGTTCTATACAGGGTTTCATATTCTGTCCAGAATTATTCTTTCTCCATGTCCCCTGCTTACACACACATACTCTCTCTCTCTCTCTCTCTCTCTCTCTCTCTCTCTCTCTCTCTCTCTCTCTCTCTCTCTCTCTCTCTCTCTCTCTCTCTTTCACACACACACACACACACACATTCTCACACACATGTGCATACACATATACTATAGTATCCAGAGATATATCTTGCATATTTTGACTGAGTGGGATTTACTCTTTGTGGGGCAGTGGACCATGAGAGGAAGCATGATAAGGTTAACCTGGGCTTGAATTCCTGGGGATCCACAAGGGACAAATAGGAGCTTTGTCTTTTCCTGACACCATAGCCGTTCCACATAGCCACAACCTCCCATAGAGAGAGATGTAGACATCAGTCACAGAGGGGCAGTGACCCCAGCTCCTTCACATGTAAATGATCTCTCCTGTTTACATCTTATTACAAATGAGAATTTTTAGAGGTGGTTCCAACCCCCACTAGTAAAGCAGATGATTTTGAGTACTTCATTGATGATAATGTAGTAACAAATTAAATTCAGAGACTGAGGCATCATTCTCCCTGCATTTGAGCACTGGATGCACACTAGTTGGAGGGTTATGTTTCTGCTGAAGTCAGACTGGGCAACTTCAGTGTACATGACTGAAACTCTAACCCCAAGTGAGTTCATACCATTAGGGAGCACAGGAGAGCAAAGAGTTCCCAGCAGAGATATGTGGTGGTGTGTGGATGGGGACTCTGTATCCTCTGTGGTTTCCTTTCTTAATGTACTTTTACCTATTGTGATTGACATATAATGATTTCATGTTCAGTGTGAAGATTCTGTTTTGGCTCTAGCTGCATATGTAGCAGAGGAGGGCCTAGCTGGTCATCAATGGGTGGAGAGGTCCTAGGTCCTGTGAAGGTTCTATGTCCCAGTACAGGGGAATGCCAGGGCTAGGAATGGGAGTGGGTGGGTTGGGGAGCAGGGGGAGGGGGAAAGGAATAGGGGACTTTTGGAGGGGAAACTAGGAAAGGGGATACAATTTGTAATGTAAATAAAGAACATATCTAATAAAAATAAAAATTAAAATACTTAAAAGACATATTTTCTTATATTTTAATATATGTTAACAAAAACCCTTGAGATCTCTTGGACACTGAGCCATGAACTATGCAGAATACACGAGTTGGTCTGAGGACCTAGACACATATACAGGAGAGGACTCTCTGGTCTGGCCTCAGTGGGAGAAGATGTGCCTAACCCTTGAGATACTTGAAGCTCCATGGAGAGAGGAAGCCTGGTGCTGAGGACATTCTCTGGAAGACAGGGGGTGGGGGAAGAGGAATTCTATGAGGAACTGTGAGAGATTGGAACTGGAGGGAGACAATGACTTGACTATAAAAAAATAAATTTAATAAAAATAAATATTAAAATTTATTCAAAGTATTGTGAAGACTTACATTCTTTATAAACTCTGCAAGTTCCTTCACCATTCACTCAAATACACACCCTTTCATTTCATTTTTTCCTATAGGAAAAAAATATATATGAAAACATTTTAAAATAATAAAAAAAAAGAACATACACACACATACACTCACAAACCCATAAAAATGCAATACCACTCCTGGGCATATATCCAGAAGATGCTCCAATATGTAATAGGGACAAATTCTCCACTATGTTCATAACAGCCTTATTTATAATAGCCAGAAGCTGAAAAAAAACAAGATGTATCTCAGCAGAAGAATGGATACAGAAAATGTGTTACATTTACATGATGGAGTGCTACATAGCTATTAAAAACAGTGAATTTATGACATTCTTAGGCAAATGGATGTATCTGGAGGATATCATCCTGAGTGAGGTAACCCAGTCACAAAAGAACAGACATGATATGCACTCACTGATAAGTGGATATTAGCCCAGAAACTTAGAATACCCAAGATACAATTTATAAAACACATGAAATTCAAGAAGAACTAAGACCAAAGTATGGACACTTCACCTCTTCTTAGAATTGGGAACGAAATACTAATGGAAGGAGTTACAGAGACAAAGTGTGGAATAGTGACTGAAGAAATGACCATCCAGAGACTGACTCACCTGGGGATCTATCCCATATACAATCACCAAACTACACAGTGTTGTGAATGCCAGCAAGTGCTTGCTGACAGGAGCCTGATATAGATCTTTCCTGAGAGACTTTGCTAGTGCCTGACAAATTCAGAAGTGGATGCTCACAACCATCAATTGGAAGGAGCACAGGGTCCCCAATGAAGGAGCTAGAGAAAGGACCTAAGGAGCTGAAGGGTTTTGCAGCCCCATTGGAGGAGCAATATTATGAACTAATCAGTATCCCCAGAGCTCCCAGAGACTAAACCACCAACCAGAGTACACATGGTGGGACTGATGGCTCCAGGTGCATATGTAGCAGAGGATGGCTAGTCGAACATCAATGGGAGGAGATGCCCTTGGTCCTGTGAAGGCTCTATGCCCCAGTGTGGGAGAGTTCCTGTGCCAGGAAGTGGAAGTGGGTGGGTTGGTGAGCAGGGAATGGGAAGGGGATAGGGGGATTGTGTTTTTTGTAGGGAAAACCAGGAACTGGGACGTTCTTCAAGGTTAACATGGTCAAATGCCCATAGTTAGAGATGACAAAGAACTAGTAGAACCTAGTGGCATTGCTAATGATCAAGTTGTCAAACTGCCTTGTAGTATTTATGTTTATACCCAATATATTTTTGCTGTTCTCAAACTTGTTCTCTGCAGCTTCTATGGCATTGTGTAATGATAAATACAGACATGCATTAATGGACAAGGTGCAGGAAATGAACCTCTGCATAGTTAATCACAAATGCATCCTCTGTATAAATGTCCCACTAGAAACCCAAGGACTATCATAAAGAGGGATTACAAAGAACACAAGGACCAGAATACTTGGTGTAGAGACATAAAGTTTCAGGACTTGATATGGTCACGTGAACTCTTCTGTAGCTATATTTACCAGCACTAGACATGAACAATCATAGTTACAATCTGAGAGCATGTGCAAGGGGTGATCCAATAAAATGTCTCCTGGAAATATTAGTAATACTGGTTTAATCCCTTAGATCTATATCATACAAGAATTGAATTTCCTGAATTGTCCTCTTAGGATCACACATATACATTGGTATATGTATGTTCTCTTCTGACCAGGAATGATACTATACATTTTTTTAAAATATTACAACATGGATGGGGAGAAATGCCTCAGGACCCATATCAAGCTGAGGGTTTATTGGCATTTGATGACCAATGAGGAAATTTAATCAAATTTTAGTAGTGTTTTTGTTGGTTCCCTATATACTAGTATATATATATATTGGACATGCTATTTTATTAGTTAAAGAAATAAAATAGGTGAGAATGTTGGAATGTTGGAAGAGAGATATATTGGAAGGTCCTAAGGTAACCAGAGGGACATAGTAGAGGTAGATTTGATCATAGTCTATTTCACTTATGAATGAAAATTGCAAAGAACAAAAATAATTCTGTAGAGTAGATATATCAATTTTGCATAGTTTAGAATTTTCACACAAGTGTATTGTGTATACTGAATATTTCCCTCAGACCTTCTGCATTTATTTTTATTGCTGTCTTATTTTTCACTTTATTATGTTAGATGGTTTCATTTAAACATCATTATGTATTTGTATACATAGAGGGTAAATGAAACAATAACAAAAAGAAACTGTTATAAAAGACCCCATATACACACTAAATTATAGATATGGAAATAATTCTTGACCATTTTCTCTGTTTTGTTTCTTTTCTCTTCTCTAGGTGTACAAAACTCCTAGGCTTCCAACAAGGAGCTCACTATTCAGGAGGAGGCCATGCAGTTAATCAATTTGCTCATTAAAATCAGTCCAGATCTGACCCTAAATTCCCAGACTCCGGCACTCAGTAATCAACACTAAACACAGAACACTCAAGTAGTCGATGCTAAGATGACATTTCTAATTAATATTTTTAGAGAATTTCTTACATGAGTACTGTTACCACAGATAATCTATCTATACAACTTTGCCCTTCAAGATGCTTCTGTCATGTGTTCTAGATCAGTAATCCAGAACTCAGGTTTCACTACTAGGCATGTTATCAAAATAAGATGCTTGCCCCCATTGAGATTCAAGAGTAGGGATACCTTTTTTTAAACATCTAATTTCCTGAATCTTATTGCAGGCAGACACCCGTGACAGATACTGCAGCAGTGGAAAAGCAGCATGACTGCTGGTGCAGGAGAGGGCATAATTCAGGAATCTTCCAAACGTAACCTCAAACCTGATTGCAGCAGAGCTGAAATCAGTGTTGGATGTAAATTATCTGTATTTCAGGTTTCCCAGCGAGTTATAGATTCTGTCTTCATGTGTCTCTGAGAAAGGGAATAAATGTCATGCTTCCTGATATGATGGTTTTGAACTTACAGCAACCACATTCATGTGAAATTTTCACCATTTCAATATTATCAGAAATTTGTTCTGACATCTGCAGGATAACACTGGTAAAGGGAAAGTAATGCCTATAGGGTCCCAGGACACCCAACCCTAAGTTCTTGGCACAGAGAAGTCTTATTTGCCACAGAGAGACAATGTGCATGATATAAGAGGCAAAGACAGAAGATAAAGGATGAGGGGAAGAGGTAGGGAACAAGGGAGAAGAAGGATTTGTCTTGGAGTGGGACAAGTGAAGGACTTCCTCTGGATAGGGAGGAGACAGATGCAGCACATAGGAAAATGGCTCTTTATAAATGTAAAATGGGACAACTTGTTTTCAGATGAAGGGTTTACTTTTACTTTTAATTGAACATGTTATTTTAGGAGATACAAAGGAGTTATTTTCCAAATATTAATTATTCATTCATTCATCCATTCATTCATTTATTTTCGATCCTCAATTGCAGACTTTCTCTCCTGGTAGCCACTAAACAGTCCCTCCTTCTATTCTGCTCTTTTTTTCAACTGAGAGGGTGGAGTCATATTAGATATCCCCCAACTCTGCTGCATCATGGTCTCTGCATGGATAGGGGATACTTTCCTACTGAGGCCAGAAAAGGCAGTATAGTCAGGCGAATTTATTCTACAGACAGGCAATAGTTTTAGGCATAGTCCCCACTCCAGTTGGTAGGACACTCAAGAAGTCTGATCTGTACGTGTGCTACATATGTGCTGGGGGCCTAGGTTCAGACTGTGTATGCTCTGGGGTTTGTGGATCAGTCTCTGAGAGCCCCTGCAGTAACAGAATCATTCTCATTGCCGATCTCTAGGATTCAGTTCTTTCATATGAATCCTAAAATGATGGTCCTTTTAATTTTATCTAGTCAGAATTTTCACTAATTATCCATTCTTATTAATACGACCTATTTCATAAATAAGTTTAAAACGGTTTCAGCTTCTAAGGGTCAGTCAGGTACCGAGCTTCTGCAGCATCTTAGTTATTTAGTTATTTATCTAGGTCCTGTGTATAGTTATTGTTTAAGTCTTTTTTACTTTGTCTATTATACAATATAGGCTAAGTAATTTACACACTGAATACAGGTGCTCTGCCCCAGATGTTGCATAATGAAGACAGGAGAAAAGCTGTTATGTTCTGTCATTACCTGTTGAGAAATGGGAACTGCAAGAGCTGCAACCCGCTGCCACCAAGGAGGAACCTGGCTTTAAAATCTCTGATACATAAGTCATTATCCCCGTGTAACCTCAATGCATTTCTCCCTTCAGCTGAGTCCCACAAACACTGAACTTACAGGGATAAATTTTTTCTTAAGCTAGACTGTGCAGCATCACTATAGGCCATGACCAGCCTACATGCATGGAAGCTCAAGACCAGCAGGGGGAGAAAGGAGACCAAGAATCCCAATAGATAGATGAGGTTATGGAGTAGACTCTGTGTCCTCTATGGTTTCCTTGCTTAAGTGTATTATCTGATCTGGTCTTTTATGATTGACATGTGATGTCTCTATGCTCAAACACAGTAAAGATTCTTTGTGAAACACTTTAGAGAATGGGTGGAGGGACTCCACTTGGAAGGACAGGAGTAACCTGCTGTTCATACTGGGGTGATAGGGCTCTTAAGGACAGGGATTTTTTTATTGCTTATCTCAATTAATAAATAGGATATATATATATATATATATATATATATACACACATATAAATCTAAAAAAAAAAAGTAATTCTATCATCAAGGATTGAACTATTCTTACTATAAAAACAAACTCTCAGTAGCTATATTTACCAGGTCAAAAAACACAAATTAAACTAGTGAAAATTACCTCATTGGAGACCTCAAAATGGCTGAGCAAGTAAAGATGTCTTCTGGCAAGCTTAGCAATATCAGAAAATATCTTGGGATTCAATTATGCATGTAGTCCTCTGAGGTTAATATATCCACTTTGATGCATATGTACACACTACAATACATCACAAAAATAATATAACATATTAAAACATTACAAGATGGATGGGAAAGAATCCTTGAGGCCCCACACCAAGCTGATGGACAAAATATATTCATTTTGGGGAGAAGATATCTAGAGATTCACTATTTACTAGTGATTACTCTACATATGTGTACATAGTACATTTACTTTTCGTCATTGTAGTGAGTTTTGAAGTATATAACCTGCTGGAAAGGAAAAACATTAATTGCATACATCTGAAATAAGGCAGTAAATTCTCAATAATTAGCCATTTGGGGAATATTCCAACATCACCATCATCATCACCACAATAACTATCTGTAGAACAATCTGATTACATTATGCCAAAGTGGAGTAACAGACTCAGGTCAAAAATCTATCAAGAGCTTAGTTCCTGAATTACATCGAAAGCATCTGCTCAGAGCTCAGGGTAAGTATACAGAATGCATTTACACAAAGAGGATTAGAACTCGGACCTGAGCATCCTGCTGCCTGACCCATGTGCCCTTTTAGTCTTTCCCCTTCAGTTCTTCTCCACCTGGAATATGGTCTTATGAAAAATGTACCCTGCTCATGAATAAGCAAATTAATTGAGTCTCTGACAGTAAATACAGGGATGTCCACACCCTGAAAACAACCTAAGATCAGTGTCCTCTCCACAGTCCCTGAAGACACTGACTCTAACCATGGAATTCAGCAGGATCTTTCTCTTCCTCCTGTCAGTAACTGCAGGTAAGGGGCTCATAAGTTCCAAATATTAATAGGAAACAGGGCCTGAGATTGCACAAACATCCACTCTGCCGTTCCCTCTACAGGTGTTCACTCCCAGGCTTATCTACAGCAGTCTGGGTTTGAGCTGGTGAGGCCTGGGGCCTCAGTGAAGATGTCCTGCAAGGCTTCTGGCTATACATTTACCAGTTACAATATGCACTGGGTAAAGCAGAGACCTGGACAGGGCCTGGAATGGATTGGATATATTTATCCTGGAAATGGTGGTACTGTCTACAATCAGAAGTTCAAGGGCAAGGCCATATTGACTGCAGACACATCCTCCAGCACAGCCTACATGCAGCTCAGCAGCCTGAACTCTGAGGACTCTGCCGTCTATTTCTGTGCAAGCACAGTGTTATGACCACATCCTGAGTCTGTCAGAAATCCTGGAAGAGCAGCAAGCTGCCCTGGGACTGAAATAACAGAAAAGATTAACCTGTAGATTTACTTAGAAATAGTAAGTTTTTACTAGTATGGAATACAGATTATTGAGGGCATGGGGAGGGGAGTTGTGGGGATAGTAAAGACAGAGAAAAAGGCAGAGAAAGAAGGAAACAGATGCCATTTTCTCTCATTTACACCTTATTAAAAATGGGAACTGCTAGTCACTAGGAATGCAGATGAGTTTGAGAGCATCATTGATGATAATGTAGGAACAACTTAAATGTATATGCTGAGATAATAGTCATCATCTCCAGATAAGTGAAATATATTCATCCCTGCATCTGAGCCCTGCAAGCACACTAGTTGCATGGATATGTTACTGCTGAAGTCACACTGGGCAACTTCACTGTAAGTGATAGGAAATCCACCTGCAGGTGAATTTCTGTCCAGCACGGGGCACAATGAGGCCAAAAATCTCCTGCAGATTGATGTGTTGGGTGTGTGGTGTACTCTGTGTCCTCTGTGGTTTCCTTTCTTAACATACATGTATCTATTGTGATTGACATGTAACGTTTTCATGTTCAAACACTGTGAAGATTCTCTGTTAAACACTTCAAAGATTTATACTTTCTTGTTTTTTAATGTATATAAACTGGGACCTTTTACATCTCTCAGACACTGTGCCACATTCAGGCAGCATAAAAAAGTTGATCTGATACCCTGGACACATACGCAGCAGAGGACTGCCTGGTCTGGACTCGGTGGGAGAAGATGTGTCTAACCTAGATATTGTAGCCCCTGGGTGGGGAGGCTAGGTGGTGGGGAAGGGGCGTCTTCTTGAGACAGGGGCAGAGGAGGAATGGGATGAGGAAGTGGATGAGGATGGACCAGAAGGAGGGCATTGACTTAACTGTAAAAAATTATAAGTAATAAAAAACAAATATTAAAATTTATACAATGTATTCTGACTTTTCAAACTATTCAAACTCTTTCCTGAGTCTTTAACACTCACCCAACAACACACCCTTTCATATTTTTCTATAAGAAGAAAAAACATGGAAAGGGTTAAATGAGTTAGTGTAGAAGAACATACACGCACGCGCACACACACACACACACACACACACACACACACACACACACCATTCCTGACTGTTGTGTAGTTAACAACTGCTTTCTAATTGGATGCATGTCCTGCTTCATAAGAAAAACTTCATCTCAGGTAAACATTGTCCAAAGCCCATGTCTATAGATGACATAGGCCTAGTAGACCCTAGTTGCATTGTTAATGATCAAGTTAACAAAATGCCTTATAATATATATTCATATGCAGTAGATTATTGCTGCTTTCAGTTTTGATCACAGAAACTTCTGAGTGAAGGATATAATGATTGATGTAGGCACACAGGACTGGTCTAGGTACAGAGAAGAATGCCTGAATACTCAACAACAGATAACTCATCGATACCAATGTTCCACCCAAAACCCAAGGACAATCACAAAAAAAGGTTTGGAAATAGTATAAGATCAGAAGGGGGTGGATTTGTCAGTGTCATATGAATTCCCAGCAATTATAGTTAACAGCACAAGACCTGAACAAATCAAGCCAGTCAAAGTTATACCCTGACAGACTGTGAATGAGCTGAGTAGGTAGAAAAATCTGTTTATCACACCAGCAACAATAATATGATCTCTTGGACACACATTGTGCAATACAAGAATTGGATTTCCTTTTTTTTCCCCCTCAGAGGAGTACACTACCTTGCTACATGTGTTTTCTCTTCTTGCCACAAAAGGAAGTATAACAATCAAAAGAAAATCTTACATGGATGGGAGGAATTTCTGAGGTCCCACGTCAACTTGAGGTGCTATTGGCATTTGTTGACTAACGAGAAAATTTTAGTTACTTTTAGGGAATATTTGTGGAAGTTCCCTAATTGTTTTAGTGAATGTCCCCACCTGTGTGTCTGTGCATATCACTAATTGGACCTACTGTTTTTATTGAATGAAACTGAAGAGGTCAGGATTTTTGGAGAGAAATTTATGGGAAGATCATAAGGGAAACCAGAGGGACATAGTGGGGATAAGTATGATCTCGTTATGATTTTCTTATGAATGAAAATTCTAAAGAATTTTTAAAAATTCTGAAAATTAAAAGAACAATGTTATAAAGGTTTAGTATTTTCATACAAGTGTATTTTTTACCTTGTTAATGTTTTTCTTATAACCTCTACCCTTCCTTTTCTTGCCCTCTGATTTTTCACATTATTATACTAGAAATATTCATTTATACATAACTGTTTTTGTACACATTAGTTTACATAGCAGTGCAGTACCCAAGAACTATTGAGAGACTCACTTAATGCCTGTGTTTCTAATAAGGTCTTAATTAATACAATTATCTCTAGTTGCATTCATTTAACTATAATTGACATAGGTTCCTTATTCTTTTAGAATGAAAAACTTATTTTGTGTTATTTGTATAATCATGTTTTTGATGTAATGCTCTGTTGACAGAGTTTATTTCTGTAATTTAGTTATTGTGATGGTGCTGCAATAATCATTTATGCAAAAATATTGCTGAAATATATGTGATCATTTGGGTGATTTTTTAGTATATAACATAGTGGAATGGCAACTATTAATTATACATATTGTAAGGATGTAAATTCTGTAAACTTATCTGCTTTTTGAAATTTTCCATCACAATCATCATCCTTCCAACCATCTGTAATTTCATCTGTTAACCTTGCCACAGGTGGAGCACCTGTCTCAGGCCCTAAATCTACTCAGAGCTTAGGCCCAGATGTTTTATCCACAGCATCTTCACAGAACTCATGGAAATGGTACGGGATGAATTTACCCCGAGATGAATAGAACTTGGACTTCAGCATTCTTCTGCCTGACCCAGGTGTCCTATACCCTCTTCTTCTCCAGAAGGAGTAGGTCCTTATCTAACAAGTATCTTGTTCATGAATATGTAAATCATTTGAATCTCTGATGGTAAATTCAGGGATGTCCACACCACAGAACAACATATGATCACTGTCTTCTCTACAGTCACAGAACTTCATTATGGGATGGAGCCAGATCACCCTCTTTCTGGTGGCAGCAATTACATGTAAGAGGCCCCAAGTTCCAGACCTGAGGATGGGCCAAACACTCAGGTGATAATGGAATTCTCTCTGTCATTTCCTCCATAGGTGCCTACTCCCAGGTCCAGCTACAGCAGTCAGGAGCTGCGCTGGCCAGTCCTGGGGCATCAGTGACACTGTCCTGTAAGGCTTCTGGCTACACATTTACTGACCATATTATGAACTGGGTAAAAAAGAGGCCTGGACATGGCCTTGAGTGGATTGGAAGGATTTATCCTGTAAGTGGTGAAACTAACTACAATCAAAAGTTCGTGGGCAAGGCCACATTTTCTGTAGACCGGTCCTCCAGCACAGTTTACATGGTGTTGAAAAGCCTGACATCTGAGGACCCTGCTGACTATTACTGTGGAAGGCACAGTGCTACAACCACATCCTGAGTGTGTCAGAAACCACAGATGAGGAGCAAGCTGCCCTGGAACTGAGAGGACTCAGAGAAGATTATTCTGAAGAATTGCTCATAAGTAATCATTCTGAGTGTCCATTTTTGTGTCTCTTCCTGAGTGACCTATAGTGCTTTTGTCAACTTTTCAAGAGGACATCTATGAATTATGTGATGTTGATTTAGGATGCTCCTAAGTCCTCCTATACCTTGTAAGTCTGTTCACCAATGACTATCAGCATTGATGTGTTTCTTTTTTAACAAAACATCTAAAAGAGAAACTGTGATTTATGCATGATAAATATATTTCTGAATTCTCAGATGAACCAGACCTTTTGTTGGAACTGGTAGGAATACAATATAATATAAATTTTACCTGTAAAATCCAACCAATCTCTAGTCAAGCAAAACTCATTTCACTCTCTTAAGTCTTAAGTGATTTCCCGGTTTGTCATTAACTCTGGCTGTGTTGTCCAGCAGAAGATCCAGTTTCTTGTAATGTTGCAGATATTTATAACAGAAAGCATAGTCACATGAGTACAATTCTGAAAAGTTGTAAATATTGTTAAATCAGCGTTTACAGACCTCATTTATGAATTCAACATATGTACACGTCTACAGAGTTAGGCTCTGTTGTTATATGATAACACCTAGTCTCAAAAAATTTGTTGCAGTCCCAGTTGTCAGCCTTAAAGTCACTAGACTTTAGCGAACATGGATCTATATCACTACAGCATCAACTATCAGAGTTGATCGCACACTTGTATCACATCCTTGTGCTACAGAATATTTGTAAACTGATGTGTCTCTGAATCAGCCTGTTTCTTGTGCTCGGTTTTTTGTGCTTTTTCTTCTCTTTGTTTGTTTTGTCCTGTTCCAGTTTGTTTGCTTTTCCTTTGTCTTATTTATTTTTTCTTTTTCTTTTTAAAATTACTTTTAGGAGCTGTTTATCTTCTAATTAGGTAAAGAGAGGGATTCTAGGGGGAAAATCAGGGAAGATTGGGAAGGGGAATCAGTAATCAGAATATATTGCATGAAAAAATCTATTTTTAAATTCAAAATTAGAACAAAATAAGACCCAAAATGTGTCCTGTCTACAAGCAACAGAGACAAGGATGGAGCAGAGAGTGAGCGAATGGCTAACCAATAACCAGTCCAGGTTGAGAACCATCTGATGTTCAATTACCAAACTCTGACACTATTCATGATACTCTACTATGCTTGCAAACCAGAGTCTAGCCTGACTATCTTCTGTGAGGCTCCACTTAACAGTTGTTAACTAAAACTGAGGAAGAAACTCACAGACAAACATTGGATGGAGTTCTGGGACTCTTACGGATAAGTTGTGGGAAAGATTAAGTTCCCTGAAGGAGACATGAACTCCATAGGAGCCCAATAGGGTCAACTAGCCTGGAGCCTTGGAAGTTATAAGAGACCAAGTCACCAAACGAAGAGCATACAGGGCCTGGACCTAGCCCTCAGCCCCCTGCACATATGAAACAGATGTGCAGTTATATATTAGGTCTTGATATGAATCCTCCAACAACTGGAGAAGGATATATCCCAAAGCTAATGCCTATCTGTGGAATATGTTTAACTGGCTAGACTGCCTTGTCTGGCCTGTGAGGATGCATGTGGCTAATGATGCAGAGACTTGGCATGCCAGAGTGGGTGGGAGAATACACAGGGCTGTCCCACTCTCTCAGAGGAGAAGGACAGAGCAATTGTGTTACTGACTGTATGAAAGCATAATGGGATGGGATGGGGGAGCAGTGACCAGGTTGTAGACTGAATAAATAAATAAATTAATGAAAATTATAAATTAAAGAATTCTGATAACATCATTTTTGTGTAAATCGAACATAAGCCTTAGTTCCCAGACTGTATGTTTCCTGTCTCTGTTTAAGTTGTTTAAAGTATAATCTGAGGTCAAGACTTAATAAATGATTTAAGGCAAATATGTAAAATGTGTAATGCTAAGGTATAGTGAAAGATAAGTAAAATGTTTGGGCTTTAAACCATGTGTTTGTGTGTGTGTGTGTGTGTGTGTGTGTGTGTGTGTGTGTGTGTGTATGCATGTGTCTCTGGGTTTCTGTATTTTCAGTAATTAATCTGTAAGTGCATATCTTCTAGGACGACCTATTATGGCTTGAGGGGTCCCTACAGGCGTCAGAGCAACCCACGGACAGAGATGAGCATGAGCATGTGGTTCAGACTGATATTGTCAACCCGGCTCTGACTTGGAGACATCTAAGAAATGTTAGATTAGGCATATTTAAACACTACAGAACTTGAGAAAGTTTCTCTAGGCAATATGAATTTCCACAGTCATTCCAATTCCAGCTTCATAGTGAAGCTTAAGGTGTGACTACATAGAACCTATTTTATGACTTTCTTGTGACCATGAGACTGGATTCTACAACTAAAAGCCCTAGAATCTCATGTAGTCTCTGACCAACAGTGTAAATCTCAGTAGGCCATAAAGTACATGTGACATATCCTCTAATAAAAGGTAGTGATATAGGGAGAGAAAACACTGGAATAATCATTTTGGGGATTTAGGGTGAGGTCTGTCCTTACAGGTAGCAAGTGGGTCATCAAGTTGTTAAGAAATTCTTCTCTTGGCTTTCTGAATTGAGTCCAGGTATTTGATTTTATCTCCTTCATTGAGGAGACAACCCTGCATGAATGAAATTCCTGGTTCTCATGGTTCTTCTCTGTGAGTACAAGACCCTCATGCCCTCTACAATTTCACTGACAATGCCATCAGCAAGTTTGCTAAATATTTGATGCCATGGGACAGGGAAAGAAAAATCTCTAAATAGACTATGTCTGGAGAGCCTGAGGAACAGATGTTGACTTGGGTGTTTCCTGAATCTTCCCAGTGTTTATCCTTCTCACTTAACCATGTAATAAACCCAGGAAACCATCTCATATATCAGTTAATCCGTGTTGTGATAGACACAAGATCTGAGAGTATTCACTATACTTAGTTGCTAATATCTGTGTCACCCTCCTGGACCCTCTTCAGTAAAAGAAATGACATAATTTTGAGGCCTGCTATGTCACCATGAAGACAGTGTATCTCATAGTAGAATGAATTCTTCAACTGGAATATTGGAACCTGGAGTGACTTTAATCAAGCAAGTAAAAGACTTATATGACAAAACTTCAAACCTTGAAGAAAGACATTGAAGAAGATAGCAGAAAATGAAAAGTTCTTCCATGCTTTTGGATTGGTAGGATTAACATGGTAAAAAATGGCCATCCTGGGCATGGTGGCTGTGGACATGCTGGGCAGCAGCTGACATGTTCCAGGGCCTGCAAGTTCAAGCTAGCAAGTCAGGCTCAAGATACCTGAAGGCCCAGGCAGAGAATCAAGTCATCTTTTTGGAAGTCCAGAAGAAAGTATTCCTTCAAGCAAACCTAATAGGATGGCATCTAATATTTTTGGACTAACTGAAGAACATAAAAACAAACTGAAGATAAAAAATCCTCCAGGAGGCAAAGGAAGTGGAATATTCTATGAATCAACTCCTGTGCAAACTAACATGGTCTACACCCACCCAGTGGGAAAACCCATGATGTATTCAGGTCCCCAGTTACTGCCACTGTGCCTCTAGCACACATAAGCAAGGCCAAGGATCATGGTTTGCTGTGTGAAGAAGAAGAAGAAAGACTCTTAAGTCTGACCTGAAAGCTGTAACAAACTCCATATCCAGAGGAGCCCACACCTACAGTTGACAGTCAGCTCAGACTGGGGTCACAACCTGGCTCCCACAGCAAAGTTCTAAACGCACCAGGAGACAAACCCAGACTTTTTCTATTGAGAGGCTCCTGCTCTGCCTGTAACTAGATCAGACAGAGACAGGGTATTGAATGTTACTGTTTCCTTTAATCCAAATGAGTTGGAGTGGGAGAGGGTTTGTCATGCATGTGGGTTTGACTGCTCATAGGCCTTGTCACTAGAAGAGCTGCACAGAGGACAGTACCCTCTATACTGCAAAGATATGCACTAAGGGGATAAACTGGGATGTTCTGGTCCCTCCTCTTTAATTACTCTCTGTGAAACAGATCTGTAAATTTGTGGGTAAGGCAGAAGAGATGGGGTCCATTTACAGAAAGATATTTCTTATCCTTGTTTCAACAGTCTGCTGGGTGTTGGGCATCTACATATGGTTAGGTTGAAAAAGAACCAAAACTACCCTCACTGTGAGTTGGAGGAGACACACATAAATGGAAACTCTTACGTGAAGAATACATTAATACTTTACTTTCAGGAAATACATATCACTAAATGTTCCCACCTCTGAGATATCTCGGAACCCTAATGTCTCCTCTCTCCCCCACCCCTATTATGTCACTCTGCAGTTTTGAAACATGGTTGCTCTTTCTGGTAGCAGTTAATAGGAAATCAAGCCATTACTTTCAGTCCTGTCCTGGGTGGATTTTTTTTTAATACACAGATCTTCTGAGTTGTCCCATACATGCATCTAAAACCATGGCCAGGACTGAGGTAGCAGCCTGTCTTCATCTATAGTTGACTTGTTTCCTGATGTGCCAGATTTGCTTATGTTCCTTTTGTTTGTCTTATCAGCCTAAAGCATAGGCTTTAGTTCCACACCTGTGAGGGGTTTTCCCTGTTCATGGATCTTCCTGTACATAAGGTCTCTGGAATCTGCAGGGCCATATATGTCCAGGTAGTGGGTGGATTCCTGTTCTCCCGTCTTGCTTTGTTCCTGTAGTTGGGCAGAAAGTCAGCTAAAGGACATTGGGTTGGGTTGGCTTCTTTACCAATGGATGGAAGAATGTTTTTAGTGTCAGCTTCTTATAAATACCTGTGCACTATTTCATCACTTAGAAAAGTGTTACTCTGTACACCAAAGCACAAGAGCTTCTCAAACTGCGTTTAGAAAGCTTTAAACTTCTTGACCTTGTTCAAAAACAGTGGTCCTTAGGTCATGATACTAAGTGTTTTGGCAGTAAGGTCACAACTGTCATTTGAGGTTCACAGTCATATCACTTCATCTGTCAGCCAGATGTCCTTTCTGTTCAACCCTTGAGAGGTTTCTTGTTTCCCCTCTGGTGTGCACCTGTGAAAAGGGCTTCTGAGTGGTGCTACTTTTGCTTCTAGTATCTACAGAGAGCTTCACAGCAGTTGCCAGAAATGGATTGGTAAATTTTGGAAAAGTGGTGAACCCGCAGTCACACTCACACTAACCTACAAATTCCTGCAGAAGCCACCTGCAGAGCTCTGCTTCATACCTGGCCTGTTAAGGGGTTCAACCATAGCTTTGTTTCCCTTTTCAGTTTCCCTGTATCCTGAAGTCAAGTAACATGTCTTAGGTGTAATATTCTGTACCTCAAATATTTTGTGGTTCAGTCATTATGAGGATGTCATTTGGAATTCAGAGCAGTTTTTTTCCCATTTAATAAAATGTCATAAATAATGTTTGCTTTATTTAGCCCAGACACTAACTTATTTAGCTTAGAAGGAAGTAATAAAATGATAGAAATAAACCTTTTTATAGCTACTCTCTTAAGTAGAAAATGATTTGTGATTTCCAAATTGGATGGTCAAGAGGAATCTAACATCACTTTACTGATCCTGCTGTTATCCCAGTGAGATAAAAGATCCAAGCTCCACTTGTTAGCCTGGATGGCTGGGAGGATATGTGGACCTGTGACAGTGACCCACAGCAGGAGCTACCTTATATATTTCCCCATCTTCCCTGCTCTTCTACTGCAGCTGGGCTCAGAGTGAAATCTGTACATTTGTGTGCAGCTAAATCCAGCGGTATGCAGTTGTCGCCTACATTGAGTCTTAAAAATTTTTTAAAGTGTATATGGTGTCAGCATTTTTCTATCAGTGTGTCAGAGCAGGGAACCAACCTCTCCCTACATTATAATACAATTTTAATAGGAACATTTTTTTATTTTTTATGAGGTAGAACTGAGTATAATTGTTGAATTAAACTTAGTAACCACAAAAAACATTGCCACCACACCAAAATCAATCAAAAGATCCACAGCAATCCTCATCAAAAATTCAAACAACATTCAGTACAGACCTTGAAAGGACAACATTCCATGTCATGAAGAAAAAAACAAAACAAAACAAAATAAGCATAACAGAAAAAAATTCCAATGGCAGCTCAAACAATTCCATACAGGACAATACCTCAATTCAACTTGTACTACAGAGCTATAGTAGTATAACTAGTATAGTATTAACATAAAAACTTTCAGGTTGATTGGGGAAATTGAATAACAGACCCAGACGTACATTCAATCACTTATAAAGATATGTTTTTTTTTCTTTTTGCTTTTGTTTTTGTTTTATAAAAAGCCTAAAGTACTCAAAGAAAGACAGTATCTTCAATAAATGATATTTTTCTTATGGATGTTGTCATATACAAGAATGAGAATAGATCAATATGTATCATCCTGCAACAAACTTAAGTTCAAGTGGTTTAGAGCCCTCAACATAAAATCAGATACACTCAGGGCCTAATAGAAGAGAAGTTGTGGTATAGCCTAGAACTCATTGGCAAAGGAGACAAATTCTTAAACAGAATACCTTTATACAGTTGTTTAGGTTAACAATTAATAAATGGGAGCTCATGAAACTGTAAAGCATCTGTAACCAAAGGATACTGTCAGAAGGATTAAACCTAAGACTACAGAATGATAAGTTTTCATCAACTCCACATGTGACAGAAGCCTGATTTCCAAAATACATAAAGAATTCATGAAACTAGCATCAACAAACTGAATAATTCAATTAAAAACAGGCTATAGATCTACAAAGAACACTTAACAAGGAATCTCCAGTGTTGGAGAAGGACTTAAAGAAATGTTTAACATCCATAGACATTAGGGAAATTCAAATCAAAAAGACTTTAAGATGTCTTGTTACAGCAGTCAGAATGACTACAATGAAAAAACTCAAGTGACATCTGTACTGGCTAGAGATCTCCACAAACATATATCTTCTTTCTTGCTTCGGTTCAGACATCTTGACCACTGAGGAAACCATGATATTTCAATCTGTGAGAGAATGAAATAGTAGATTTGATCCAGTTTCCAAATATGATCCACTAAGCAATGGGGCTCAGGCATAGTGCAAGTAGTGCTCAGGCCCTCAAGTGTTATTCAGAAGCATCAATATTGCCCAATAACAGAAGATACTGAGGGACATATAAGGTCATTGAAAACAGGCCCCAGCCAGAGGAACAGGGTGAAATAATCCACATAATAAAGGCTGAATGGGAGAATGTTAGAAACCAAAGTAGTTATGTATTGCAAAGCAATCAGTTTTACGAAACAGAAACACATGTTGTAATTCATTAGTTTAACTCAGGACTGGACATCATCTAAACATAATCTGACAGAGCACTGACTTTGTGAATAATTGTCTTGTGGCATGAATATATCTATATAAATCCATTCTTCTTAAGCAAGCAAGCACTCCTCCACATTACCGTCCATGATAGTTATCATCGCACTACACTGGACTAAGACATACACTCTTTTAGACATCATCAAGATCAGAAGAGAAGCTGAGATGTCACATAGAGCCTATTGAGCACCCTGAATTGTCATGATAAGTATTGCTTTATAATGGGTTATCACCCTGATGGTGCTATCCCATAAACTTATAGTCTCCATCATATCATACCAATTCTGAGCAATGACAGAAGATAAACTATACAACTGGTTCCAGCAACTTCTCTCCTATAATATTAGGAACAATCAATTTATGATTCTGACGTTATAGTGAAACATACATGAATAGCCTCACTTTCTCTAGCATACATTTCTGTGTTAATATGTGGTTATGCTTCAGAAATTGAAAACACTTTCACAAAAAAAACCTATATCATTTGAAAAGTTTTTCTAATTCTTAGGAACAATTTTAAAATCCATCCTTCATTGTGGAATGATTCAGCTCCTGAAAGGCTTACCAACACATGTGCTGTCCTGGAATAAGTGGATGCTGAACTAGGAAATATAGACAGTGAAAGTTAAGCTATGTAAAGAGACATAACCTTCACCCACGAGGACCTTTGTTAAGGAGATCTTTCTCCCTTCATCTCATTAATGGGAAACAGGCTGAGTCACAGCATACAACCCATTGATTTCTATTTTCTTCTTAGTGTGAATACACTTTTCTATAGTTGTTAACTGCTCTGTGAGTAACACAGTGATTTCTCTTACTTAGATTGTCTCCTCTATCTGCATATCCCAGGAATTCATTCATTGATACATTGTAGGGTGCTTGGGGATGCAACTGAGCTCAAACATCATTGTGGTCATCTGACCTCAGATGCTCTGCCCCAGGTATAGTCTGATGAAGGCAGCAAAGACTCTGTTCTCTTCTATTGTCACTGTATTGCACATGGGGAATGCTGGATTCAACTGCACCAGTGATTACCCTGGGTTTGAGTGAGTTATTGATGGTAACCTAGAAACCCCTTGAATACAATCTCTGAAACATCACTCATCATCCTCAGGTAAAAAGAGAAATTTCTCTCTGCAGCTGAGCTCTGTGAGTATTTAGACTGTCAGTGTATGTTACTGGTCAAGCCAGCCTGGGCAACTTCAGTAAAAACCATGGCACACTGACATGTAGGGGAACAGAATTATCATAGGACACATTGAAGTCAAGAATCCCCAGTAGAGAGATTTCGAGTGTAGGAGAGAACTCTGAATCCTCTGTGGTTTCCTTTCTTAAGTATATGAGATAACCTGCACCTGATATGATTGTCATGTAACATATACGTGTTTAAGCACAATAAAGATTCATTTTTAAACATCCTACAGGTTTATATTTCTTACTTATTTTATTGCTTTTATTTACATTTTCCAATTTTTTAAAAAATAAAACTTCATACAATGTATTCTACTTGTTTATTCATCTCTTCCAGCCCCTCCTAGATCCTTTATACTTTCCCATCAGAAAACTGTACATCCTTTTTTCTTTCTGTAGAGAGCAAACCCATTGGCCAATTTTTTTAAAGATTAACAACCAACAAACAAAAAAACAAAAAATTATACACACACACACCACAACATGCAATACAACTCCGGGACAATTATAAATAAGCAAAAGATAAGTGAGACCAAAAAATATACAAAAAAGTGAAATGATAAAATATATCTGCAAAAATACAACTGAGTTTATCTTGTTTGCATTCTCTTGGTAGACATGTGCTCATCCTTAAGTCTGATTAATATACACAATGATGAGTATTATTTGCAAGCAAATTTCAATTGCAGAAACTTCTTATGTGGGGGTGAGAGGTTGTGTCCATGTGCCTTTCTCAACATTACCGCCTCATTCCGATTGAATTTGTGCATGCTTTGTGCATGCTGTCAAAGTCTCTATGCAGCACGAAGTGAGAGAAAATAAATCAATGATCTTATATAGTGCCAGAGCTGACATTCTGCCATATCAGCCTTTAGATAAGATGTACCCACTAGTACCTGACTGCTATATACTCACCAACTGCTTTCTAACTAAATTTGTGGCTGGTTCTCTAGGAAAGACCTCATCCCAGGTAAACATATTCAAAAGCCCACAGCAAGGGATTAAATAGGCCTTAGCAGACCCTAGTAGTATTGCTAATAGTCACATTGTCAAACAGATTAACATTTGTGTTCATATCAAATAGTTTAGTCCTGTTCTTAGCCTTAAACATAGAAACTTCTACTTTTTTGTTTGTTTCTTTTTTGTATGTATACTGATTAATGCAGACATTCATAACTGTTCAAAGTACTGAAAATGAATGTATTAGGATTCAAGCACTGGACGGTTATCTATTTTAATCTCCCATCCAAAAATCAAGGGTCATCACAACAAGATCTTATTAGAAAGAATGTAAGATTCAGAAGTGGGATGGGTAGTCAAGAAATGCTATCTCAGGAACTGGCATGACCATTGTAAAGATGTCACAGTAGCTACAGTTACCAGCATAAGACCTGAACAAATCAAGCCAGTCTACATTAGATAATGAGAACATAAAATATCTAAGAACTACTATTGAGAGACTCATGTAATGTCTTCATTTCTGAGATGGTCTTCATTAATAGAGTTTTCTATGGTTGCATCGATTGTCATAAATGTGACATAATTTCCATATTATTTCATATAAACTCTGTTGTGTTGCATCTTTTCCTTATGCATTCATCTGCTGACTGCAATGTATCTTCATAAGTGAGTTCTTATAGATACAGCTGCAATAAACTTTGTTGTGCCAATATGTTGTTCATCAGGCTATACACAGACAGTCTGGTCTCCAGTTGAGCTGAGGTCTGAACCCCAAACTGGTGATAATTCACCTACATGGGATGGTAGGTGTTTTTTCATGTCTCCTGGAATCCTGACTCCTGTTGAAGTTACAACCCCTTCAGCCCCACAAGAGAAGCATGGTTAGTAGTCACATAGGCAATGTCCCAATCTTCTGTCCTTCAGGCTAAACTCCTCCCCAGCTACCTAGCAACAGAAAATGTAGCAGCATACTTTAAGAGGGGATGTTTGGTCCCTCCATACTTCTCTCATTCCTCTCTCTTTGTCTTCTCCTCTCCTCTCTTCTCTCTCTTCCTCTCTCTCCCTCTTGCTCTATAGACTTTCTTCTCTCTCTCTCTCCTTTCCCCCTTCTTTCCTCTTGGCCATGGCCGGTCTCTCTCTCTTTTCTACCTTCTCTCTTCTCCCCTGAATTTCTATAATAAAGCTCTAAAACCATAGACAGTCTCTGCTCCTCAAGGCCTCTGTGCAGAATCTTGTCTGTGTGGGAACCTCTCTCCCTAAGCCCTGTCTCCAGTAACCCCAGGGCGACACGGTGTTGCCCTGTGACCCTGGTTTGTGGGCTGCCCCTTGTCTCTCTCTCTCTCTCTCTCTCTCTCTCTCTCTCTCTCTCTCTCTCTCTCTCTCTCACACACACACACACACACACACACACAAAACTTTGTAAGAGATGTTTTTGTTTTGTTAGATGATACTCTTTAGGTGATTTTAATGGCAGATTTGATATATAATTTGTTCAAATCTACTTCATCAAGAATTCCATTCTTTGGAAATAAGATATATTTTTCTCACTATGCATTTTCCCACTCTTCCCTCTTGTTTTACTAAGGAAGAAACATGCTAACAGAGGTGGTCAAGGTACAATGTCCTATAGGCATAAACATCATTAACATCACTGTATTTAGAGTTATAATTTTGAAAGAGTATCAAAGACCAGATAGTATTTTCACCCTGTCATCAAGAGAGAGACAAAGGCCCACTCAGAATGCATGTTTTTGAGCAAATCATGCAAATGTTCTTCTCTGTCATCTTAGTCCTGTGGCAGCTTCCTGCTCCTTGAGAGTTTCTGACACAGGAAAGATGTGGTTGTAACACTGTATCCTTGTCTGGCACAATAATAGAATTCAGAGTCTTCAGATTTCAGGCTACTGAGCTGCATGTAGGTTGTGATGGCTGATTTGTCTACAGTCAGTGTGGCCTTGCCTTAAAACTTCCTAGCATATGTAGTATCACCACATGCAGAACCAACCCATTCAATCCAATCCAGTCCCTGTCCAGGCCTCTGTATCATTGTTTCATCAAATGCATATAGTGGTCAGTGAAGGTATAGCCAGAAGCCATGCAGGACAACTTCACTGAGCCTGCAGGACAACTTCACCGAGGCCCTAGGCTCCTCCATGTCAGCCCTCAGAAAGCTGCAGTTGGGCCTGGGAGTGGATAATGTGTAGAGATATTGGGGCATTCAGGGCTAAATGGGTTGTCTGCATCAAACCTCCTTCTTAGGACTTGGGGACCATTGTAGATAATAAGGTGTTAATACCATAAGGGGCAGAGGTAATGGATGACTCCAAAGAAACTGGTTCTGCCAGACATGCTAGTACAGATATGAAGTAACTAGACTGTGGAAGCAAGTAAAAGCTTTCATAAGTTCAAGTTAATTGGAGTCACAGAGCTGAGGTGGGAAATTGGAGATGAGCTTTCACTTAGAACCAAGAAGGTATCTGTAATTTCACTGGCTATGTTAATTGTGCTTCAGGATCAGCTCCATGCTCAGGATTTGCATAAAACAAAATTAACACACTGGGAATTTTATAAAGGATTTGTCTTATACAGCTGTGTTTAAGCATATTTTTGTCTTATTGGTCTTTTTAAAAAATAAATTTCAGTTTCTAAATTTCTCTTCCTGTGAGTCTGTGATTTTGTGTTTTGTGAGTTTGTGTATGTGTATGTGTGTGATGTGTGTGTGTGTGTGTGTGTGTGTGTGTGTGAGAGAGAGAGAGAGAGAGAGAGAGAGAGAGAGAGAGAGAGAGAGAGAGAGAGAGAGAGAGAGAGAGAGAGAGGTGCAGAGATAGGTGCAGAGATAGAGAAACAGGCACATAGAGAGAGAATATTTGAGGGTATTTTTGTTTTTGTTTTGTTTAAAGAGTAAGAGAAATAAAAGCTTTGTAGTTGTGATTTCAGTGAGCTGAGAAAGATCTTGGAGGTGATGGGAATGGGGAAAAGAACGATTGGAATGTATTGTTTAAAAACAATTTTTCCTTTTCTTTTTTCAATTCCCAATGTCCCCTCCTCACCATCTCTCCCATCCAGTTTTCTCTCTCCATAGATCTCTAATCATGATTTTATTTATCTCCTTTAGGGTTTACTTGTTGTCTTTCCATCTATTATTTTTTTCCAGAATACTTTTATATATTTATCCTGTGTATTATTCTATGGTGTCTCTTAACTAATAAAATTTATTTTTGATATAATTAAAATGAAAACAATGTGGAAGATCATATCCAAAGACCCATAAGAAAAATATAAATCCTTGTGCTGTGTGATTGTGTACAGAACTTCACTGAGATATTATGGCTAGGATATTATTTGAGACTTAGGAATAACTAAGAGGAATTTAGCACCCAGCTACCCAGGACATCCCAAGCCCAATTTCTCAGCAAAACAAGGTCTTGTTTTCCACAGAGTACAGAGGGCAGGGAATAGGAGACAAGACAGGAAGTAAATGATGTGGGAGAAGGGCAAGTGAAAAAGGGGAAGGGATGATTTATCCTGGAGTGGGACAAAGAAATGAGGTGCTCTGGATAGGGATTAGATAGATACAGTACATAGGAAAATGAATGTTTATAAAGGTAAAGAAGGACATCCCATGTTAGAATGAGGTGCTTAATTTTACTTGAGCATATTAGTTAGAAGAGCCAAAGGGCCTTTTTTTTTTTTTTACTTTTCATTCATTCATTCATTCATTCATTCAATCCTTTTCCATCCTGATTGCTGATCCACTATCCTGGTCCTGCCCTCATAAGTTCCTCCTTACATTCCCCATTCCTACTACTCTAAGAGGATGGGGTCCCAGTGGGTACACCCCAACCCTGCCATATCATGTCCCTGGAGAGCTAGGGGCATCCTATCCCACTGAGGCCACATAACACAGCCAAGTTAGAGGAACAGATTCCAGGTCAGGTAAGAGCTTTACGAACCATTACTGTTCCAGTTGCTGCAGTACCCACGTGAAGAATGAACTATACATCTGCACTCTATGTGCTGGGGCCCATTTTCCAGCTGATGTATGTTATTTGGTTGGTGACTCATTCTCTCCTTGCAATTCTGCTGTGGTTCTCATCGATGATCTCTAAAATCCAGGCCTTTCATCTGGCTGGACTTTTCATTTTCTCTGAGTAGGGTTTTCACTAAATATCATTTCTTGTTAACACAAGCCTACTTCAGCACTAACTTCAAAATTGTTTGAGATTCTCAATGTCAGCCAGGTCCTGAGCTGATGCAACATTTTAGTTTGTGATATTAAGAGTCTCACTCCTCTGTACCATTATTCTGTAAGTCTTTTTACTGTGGCTATTAAACAATGTACAGCAAGTAATTAACCATGAGCAGAAGTGAATTAGCTAAACTTTCTCAGGTGAGAATGTCCAAGCTCGTAGTTGTTGATAAGAGCAAGAACTCCCCTTTGCCATCATTAAAAGACAGGTAAACATAATGACAATCACTGGAAAGGGAATTAGAAACAAGCTTTCACGTTGAATCCTATATCCAAGTGTCCCAGGAACTAATACATGAATACATGGGTGGCTTCATCTGAGTTTGACTTATTATGGTCCTTTTGAACACAGGGACTCTTCTCCAGGTGTGGCCTGATAAAGATAGGAAAGTGCCTGTTATCTCCTGCCATTATCTTTATAGGATGGGAACTGTTAGAGCATGATCCAATTTCCACAAGGAGGAACTTGGCTTTGAGAAGGATATTATAGTAATATTGGCAAAACTTAAAATCAATTTCAGATGCATTATCCCCAGATAAACAAGAGCCAGTTCTCCCTTTAGCTGAGCTCTGTGAACATTGAAGTTACAGGGACATATTAATATATATATATATATATGTTAGTATATATTAGTATATTATATATTAGTATATTATATATATATATACATATATATATACCAAATTGAAACTTTATTATTATTACTTTTCATTAATCATTCCATTTGTGTATACCTCAAATGATATCCCACTTCCTGGTTACCCCTCCACAACTCCTCAATCCCATATCTGCCCTCTTGACCCTCCCTTTTGCCTCTATGAAGGTGCTCCCCACTCACCCACCTTCTTCCATGCCACCTGCAACTTCATTTGTAAACCCTGAATAAAACTACCCGTATGGGAGCTCATGACCAGCAGGGGGCACAATGAAACCAACAATCCTCATAGAGAGATAAGGTGACTGTGGAGGGAACTCTGTGTCCTCTGTTGTTTTCTTCTTTAAGTGTATTAACTGATCTGCCCCTGCTGTGATTGACATGTGATGTCTCCGTGTTCAAACATCATAAAGATTCTTTGTGAAACACTTCACAGATGTATGTTTATTCCCTGTGAGTTTATATTTGCATCAGTCCATTTTGTCTAGAAGATACTGTTTCCTACACATTCTGGATCTTATAATCAGCTAAATTTTAAAGTCTTTAAAAGATGAGATCAGGAAAATTCAGGGTGGTATGGACAGAAGCTGGAAACAACCAAGATGTCCCACCACAGAAAAATTGATTCAGAAAATGTGGTTCATTTACACAATGCAATACTACTCAGATATTAAGAGGATATCCTGACTAGAACTAGAAAATATCATCTTGAGTGAGGTAACTCAGACTCCAAAGGACATGCATGATATGTACTCACTATAAGTGGATATTAACCAAACAAAACAAAACACATACAGAACGCAAAAGATACAGTCCACAGAATTCAAAAGGCTCTACAAGTTGAGTACAACTCAGTCCCACTTCTGTTCCACTTGGGAGAGAGAAGAAAGCAATCACAAGTGGGGAGTGAGGGAGGAACTTGGGAGGGAATGTGGACTGGGTGGGGGGACAGTTAGGGGGAAAGGGAAACCTGATTTGGTTTTGGGTGAGGAAGAAGGACTGAAGCCCTGAGGACCTGCAGAAAGAATGTAAACAGGCAATCTCAGGAAATAGGATTTTGGGGGGACCCTACAGAATGAACTAGAGTGGGATATAGGGCAGTCAGAGGGTGGATGGGGAGGGGCACAGGATGGAATATGGAATGTAAAAAATGAATTACAAATAAAATTAAATTAAAAAATAAAATCTTTTAAAGAAATGAGTCCTGACTATGTAGTTATGTGGGGAACAACAACAGTGGAACTGCCTCATACTGGCTTGGACATCTGTAGGCCTTCTCTGACCATTATCCTGTACAAAATTTTCCTGTGCATGGCACTGATATGTACAGTTAATAACTCATAAATTCTGGGGGAAGCAATGTTCACTTGTGAAAGTCACTTGCCAGATAAAGTAAGACAAAAAGCTTTTATTTGTGCTCTCTACTCAGTTTTCTGCAATCATACGTCTCAGATAAACATCAACCTGAAATGGTTTAGGTCAATGAGATAATACTAAAACTAAATTACAAGTCTTATTTAAATATCACAAACTTTTCCTATGCTTTATTTAAATTTATTATTTTGTTTTATATATATATATATATAACAAATATATATATATATAACAAATATATATATATATATATATATATATATATATATATATATATATATGAGCAGGCCCATTAATCCAGATTATAACCTGAACATAACATAATTCCTAGACAAAAAGATTTCCAGCTGTATACTAGGCATCTATGGACTGTTCATTATTTCTTGACATATTATTATAAAAATAAAATTGTAATTTTTGTTTTTTATTTAGACCATAATGCACTTTCTTTTACTCTGAGAATCCATGCTTTATTTTGTAATGCTACATGCATTCTATGTCCTCCATAGCACTGTTTTAACCTACATTGAAAGATCTTAGATTTGATCATGCTTTTTTTAAAATATGATTTAATTTGGTTTAACTTGTATCACTTATCATTTCTCCACTTCCCAACACCATTTCATGTTTGAAATATTTGTCTCATCTGTCTTCCCTTTCTGCTTTCCTTTAATCTCTATTTTGCTATAACACCTCACTAAATTGCTTACACTAATGGCCCAATTCTAATCTCTAGTCATCTACAATCAAATATACTAAACAAAATATCCAAATTTTTAAATAAATATATGTGAGTGAGAACATGATGCATGGAAGACCTTATGGACATGGATGACCTCATCCATTATATTTTTCCTGTTCCATGCAGATAAATGTAGATTACATATTTCATATTTTAACATTTAGTAATTTTTCTTTTTCTATATCTACTGCTTTGCCATTTTTATCTATATATATTTTGTTGGAAATCCCTTCCTGTACCTGCTGTGAATAGAGCATGAATAACATTGGGTGAATACACGTGGATGTGCAAGTGCTTCTATAAGAATATGTAGATTTCTTTGATTGCATGTTTGGGAAAAATATTGTGGGGACCCTCCATAATTTTATTTATTATTTTGTGGTGAATTATCATAGAATAGACTTCAACCCAGGGAAGTGTGGTCAAAAGGCCAAGTTTAGAGATGATATAGTCCCTAGTAGACCTTAGTTATATTGCTAATGATGATCATGCAGTCAAACTGCCTTATAAATTTTTATGTTTATACTCAGTAGATTGCCTGAACCTTCATCACAGAGGATTCTTTAGAGGTTTATAATGATTCATGCTGTCATTCCTGACTAGTCAGACTGCTGAGAATGATTGACAGAGTATTCAGTCAAAGAGAAATCAACGATATCAATCTCTCATTGAAAAATCAAGGACAAAACATGAATGAACATAAGATACTGAGAATGGGGTTGAAAGACACAAAACTCTATTTCCAGGGACTGAGATAAAACCCATGAACTCTCAGTAGCTGTATTTACTGTCATAAGAAGCACCACACAAACCATATAAGTGAAAATTATCACATGAGACCTCTAAATGGCTGAGCAGGTAAAGATGTCTACTGGTAAGGGTAGCGGTATTTAAAGCCCTTAAAATTGAATTTTGTAAGTAGTTCTCTGAGGTTCATATGTACCCTGTTCTCACAACTAACAATAACATAACAATTAAAAAACTTACAATATGAATGGGGTAGAATTTGTGAGAGACCACACCAAGCTGAATGTCTTTTGACATTTGATGATGGAAAGGAAAAATATAATCACTTTTCAGGTGAAGGTTTCTCGAGTTTCACTAGGTACTGGTGGGGCTTTTGTCTATTTGTATTAACTGTGTGACTAGATAATGAAAGAGAAGACATAAAGAGGTTGAAGCAGAGACTTAATAGAAGATACCAAGAGGAACTCCAAGGACCAAGTGGCAGTACATAGTGGTGAGAGACCTTAGTAGTGATAGATCGTAATATATTTCATACAAGTGCTGTGGATAGCCCCGTAGCCAATTATATTTGATGTTCATTCCGTTCTACTGTGAGGGGCTGCAAACAAGGAATGAGTCAACACTCAGGTGATTTCCTGTAAACCTGCTTTCCACCTTAATTTGTAAATTAATGGAGAGCTGATGATTGGGCAGATAAAGTGAAGGTGGAGTGGAAGGTTGAGAGAGAGAGAACAAGGAGAAAATGGAAGAGGTAGAGAATGAAGAGGAGGAGGAACAAGAAAAGTGGAGTAGTAAAACTTGTCCTGGAGAAACACCAAATTCTAAAGGGTCTCAAAGATGTGGAAGATGGTAGCATAGTGGTAGATCTGCCCAATCTAGGCTCACAGCATGTATTCATATTAACTGAGTTGTGTTTTCATTGCTGAGGCATATTTGAGAGATTTACTGCAACGTAGATGATTGAAAATTTTCAAATAATAAAAGATCTTATGAAGTATAGAAAGAACAGGAAAGCCACACCCATGAAGTCTCAACAATATGGCTGCCTAAATAATACCTGAACAAATCTTAATCCAGTTAACATCACAACATGGATGCAAAGAAATGCAATGAGACCCTATCCCTGGATGAAGCCTATGTGCAACTAATGGCTGCTGAGAAAGAATCAGTCTTCCCACGGGATGAGCCCTCTGATGTTATCCAATACCAACTGGTCAACCCTAAAAACATATGCAGATGAGCAATAGTAAACATATTCAGCGGAAAACAAAAAAAGGAAAGAACAATTTTTATGTTAAGAATGTTTAGATTCTTCATACAAGTGTATTTTTTATTTATTTATTTATTTATTTATTTATTTATTTATTTATTTATTATATGTGAGTACACTTTAGCAGTCTTCAGACACACCAGAAGAGGGCATTGGATCCCATTGCAGATGGTTGTGAGCCACCATGTGGTTGCTGGGAATTGAACTCAGGACCTCTGGAAGCGCAGCCAGTGCTCTTAACTACTGAGTATTTTGTATACTGTGCATATTTCTCCTGTATCATTTTTCTATCTCATTCTCCCTTTGTTCCACTAAAGAATTTTACTGATGCATCATCATGTATTTGCATACATAATTGTATATAACTATAGAATATCTAAAAGCTACTAGTGAGTGTCTTTTAATGTTTGTGTTTTTGATACCATTTTAAGTAATAGTTTTTCCCCCACAATGGCATCCAGTTTCCCAAAAGTTAAACAAGTTTCTTATTTCTGATGAAAAAAATATATATAGCCATGTCTTAAAGATGGTATAATTTTTTGGTACATGTGTAGCTTATTTCTATAATTTACTTATTAATGTAGTACTGCAATAAACACTGATATGTACATATTTCTGAAGTATGTTTACGTTGGGTCATTTGAGTGAGATTCTAGTATATAACATGTTGGAAATGCAACTATTAACTACAAATATCTGAACAAAGGCTCTACATCTTCAAAAATTAGTCATTTGGGGGAATTTTCCATCGTCATCATATCATCATCATCATCATCGTCGTCATCATCATCATTGTAATCATGCAACCATCCCGAAATCAATCTGAATACATTGTCCCAAAGAGAAGCAACAGTGTAAGGCCTGAAATCTGCTGGGAACTTATTTCCTGATGTTACATCCACAGCATCTGCACAAAGCTCACCAAAAATTTAGGAAAAGGTTTTTTTTTTTTTTTTTCTTCAGAGAAGATTAGGACATTGACCAGAGCATTCTAATACCTGACACATGTGCCTACTGTCCAGTAGTTTTCCTGCTCAACTAGGTTCTCATCTAAGAAGTTACCTGCTCATGAATATGCAAATTACTTGAGTCCATGGCAGTAAATACAGGGGTGACCACATGCTGAAAACAGCATATGATCAGTGTCCTCTCCAAAGTCCTTGACATAGACTCTAACCATGGAATGGAACAGGGTTGTTCTCTTCCTCCTGTCATTAACTGCAGGTAAGGGGCTCACCATTTCCAAATCTGAAGAAGATACAGATCTTGAGGTGACAATGACATCCACTCTGCCTTTCTTTCCCCAGGTGTCTATTCCCAGGGTCAGCTGCAGCAGTCTGGAGCTGAGCTGGTGAAGCCTGGAGCTTCAGTGAAGCTGTCCTGCAAGACTTCTGGCTTCACCTTCAGCAGTAACTATATAAGTTGGTTGAAGCAGAAGCCTGGACAGAGTCTTGAGTGGATTGCATGGATTCATGCTGGAACTGGTGCTACTAACTACAATCAGAAGTTCAAGGGCAAGGCCCAACTGACTGCAGACACATCCTCCAGCACAGCCTACATGCAACTCAGCAGCCTGACATCTGAGGACTCTGCCATCTATTACTGTGCAAGACAACACAGTGATATAACCACTTCCTGAGTGTGTCAGAAACTCTGAAGGAGCAGCAAGCTGCCCTGGGACTGAAATATCAGAAAAGTCTAACATTTAGACTTCCTCAGAAATAACCAT
The DNA here is from genome assembly GCF_978045245.1 of Mus caroli. Lineage (NCBI taxonomy): Eukaryota > Metazoa > Chordata > Mammalia > Rodentia > Muridae > Mus > Mus caroli. Next base: position 112,910,834 of record NW_028227269.1, on the reverse strand, counting down.
TTTCAGTGACTATTTTTTGTCTCCTACACACAGACTTATAAGGCCTTTGTCAACTTTGTGTAAGATAATCTAAGAGTAAAGTGGTGCTGACTTAAGATCTTCTACTGTACACCTTTAACTTTAAATGGCCTCAGTAGTAACTACGTCCATTGGCAAGTTTCTTACTCATTAAAACAATAAAAAGAGAAAACCATGATGATGCATGATAACATAACAATGGATTCTGAGAGACCAGAACTTTTGTTGAAATAGCTGGAAATAAATTACATTATGAACTTGACCTATAAAATCCAAATCACCAATACCCAGGAACAAACACTCCTTTCATAGTCTTAATTATTAAGTGACCTCAGGTGAATTGTCAACTCTGGCTATGTGTTCCAGAAGACATTACAGTCTCTTAATTTATGAGAAATTTATATCAGAATGCCCAGCTATATAAACATAATTTACATTGTTTGGAAAATATTAATAAATCACTTTTCTTTGAACTTTCTTACCAACACAATGTATGTACCGGTTAATTGAGGCATGTACTGAGGTTATACATAAATATTTGTTCTCATATTTACTTCCTTTGCAGTCTCAGTAATTAGTCCTATAGTCAGTACCCCTTTCAGAACATGGACCTACCTATGTTGATATAGCATCAACTCTCATAATCCACTACATAACTGTTGGATCATATTTTTTACAGAATATTTGTTAACTTGGGTGTATCTGCATCCACAAGTGTTTCTTTTTTTTTTTCTTTCTTTCATTCATTTTCTTTCTTTCTTTTTTTTTTTTTTTTTTTTTTTTTTTTTTGGTTTTTCTAGACAGGGTTTCTCTGTATAGCCCTGGCTATCCTGGAACTCACTTTTTAGACCAGGCTGGCCTCAAACTCAGAAATCTGCCTGCCTTGCCACAAGTGTTTCTTGTACTTTGTCTTGGATGGCTTTTCTTCTGATTGTTTATTCATTTGGTCCTACTCCCATTTTTTTGTGTTTCCTTTATCTTACATTGTTTTTCTTTTTTTAAATTGTGTTTAGGTTCTGATTGTTTTTTAAATAGATAAAAAAAAAAAACCACTGAATCATGCTGAGATAAGATCAGGACGGTGTTGGGAAGGGAAATCAGTAGTTGAACAATAAATGTATTTTCAATAATAAATAGAAAAAATAATTCTAAAAAATTAATAAAAATGTTGATAACATTTTTGCTCTGCAAATCTTCCATATGTCCAAATGCATAGATTTTAAGTTTCATGTATATGTTTAAATCATTCAAATTGTTTTCATATTCCAGAACTGAAAGTATTTTAGTATATGACATATGAAAAACGTGTAATGCTTAGGTGTAATGAAATACATAAGTAAAATGTGTGGACTTTAGCCTCTCTCTCTCTCTCTCTCTCTCTCTCTCTCTCTCTCTCTCTCTCTCTCTCTCTCTCTCTCTCTCTCCTGCTCCTCTTGCTCCTCCTCCTCCTTCTCCTCCTCTCTGTGGTGTGTGTGTGTGTGTAGAGCCATGCCATGAGCAATCACCATTGTAAGATGGCGCTGGCCTCTGCTGTGCCTAACAAGTAAACAAGCCTTCTACGCAGGTGCAAGAGTGAACTGACGCCTAGTCACTGCCCATCTCAGGGCATAGTAATGGGGTGATAGGCGAGGAACGAATCAGGAGCTGACATGCCACATCAGGTGCTGAAACGTCATGGCTGAGAGCTATATAAGCAACGCCATTTTCAGGGGTCTGGGTCTTCCTCCTGAAGAAGCAATAAAGCTTTTTGCTGCAGAAGAAACCGTATGTCCTAGTGTGTTCTTGCCAGCGAGAACGATAGCTCAGGACAAGTGGGGCCGAGGAACCCGGGAACTTTATACCATCACACCTGCACAAGGGAGATCCCCCATTCATGGGGCGGAATCAGAACTGCAGGACATTAAGGCTCTGTAAGGTATGTATAGTCTTGAAATTTCTCCAGAGTTAGAAGCTCTTTTGATTGTTTTCAGTGTGATTATTCCTTCCCTTTCGGTTTCTTTTTGCTTCCACCTCTGGAACTGCTGACTGGTTCTTAGTTGCAGTCAGGCCTGGACAGTGACCAATATTGCTGACTGGTTCTGAGTCGCGGTCAGGCCTGGACAGTGACCAGTATGGAAATCTCCCACTCAGGCCTGGACAGTGACCAGTATGGGAATCTCCCACTCTGTAGTAATGGCCTTATGGCCGGACTTGAAGCAGTGTGGCCTGAAAATCGCCACTAAGACTATAGAGGGATTTGTCAGGGAGATAGACCATGTGGCACCATGCTATACTTGCTCAGGGTCATTAACTGTTGCCTCATGGGACAAACTGAAAGGAGATATAGTTAGGGAACAGCAGAAGGGCAAACTTAAAGCAGGGACCATGCCATTGTGGAAACTGGTAAGATCATGCTTAACAGAAGAGTATTGTAAGCAAATGGTTGAGGCAGGGCAGAAGATCCTGGAGGAGGTTCAAGACAGTCTATCAGAGACAGAGCGGGGAGAGAGAGTAAGAGCTGAGAGGAAACAAGGTGCACCGAAGAATAAAGGCCTTTCCACGGTCCTTGAGCCCAAGGAAAAGAGAAATAAGGGACAGAATGCCCTGGGAGAGCTTAGAAAAAGGGATGGAAAGGGAGAGAAAAAGAGAGATCAAGCTGGGGAGGAACATAAGGGAAGGAGCCTCTATCCACCATTAGATGAGTTCAAGGCACTAGTTGTCAGTAGTTCAGAATCGGATAAGGAACTTAGCTCCTCTGAGGAAACAGACTTAGAGGAAGAAGCAGCAGGCTATGAGGGAGAAAGATACCAGCCAGATGAAAGATGGTTAATCAGTTACAGAATAACATGAAAGCAGCTATAGACAAATGTCAAATCGCTGCACGGTCTCTGGGCCCTCGACCTCTGGGTCCTAGTGCACCTCCACCCTATGTACAGAGGTATCATTCAGACTCATTCATTCATTCCAAAAGAGGAACAGAGAAAAGTTCAGCAAATATTTCCAGACTTTGAAGGCGCCGATGTCGGACGCGTTTATGCTCTGGTGGAGTATATACAGATTAAAGAACTTGCGGAGTCAGTCCGTAACTATGGAGTCAATGCCAGTTTTACTATAGCACATGTACAATTGGTATTTAAGTCAGTTAGAGAGCATTTTCCATCATTACTTTTGATAATTTATATGGATGACGTTTTGATTTGCCATAAAAATTCACAGTTATTGCAGGACGCATACCCTATATTAATAAAAACATTAGGGCAATGGGGATTGCAGGTAGCCTCTGAAAAGGTGCAAGTTGCTCGAATGGGAGCCTTCCTAGGGTCACTCATTTATCCTGACAAAATTGTTCCTCAAAAATTAGAGATTCACAAAGATCAAATACATACCTTGAATGATTTCCAAAAGTTACTGGGAGATATTAATTGGCTAAGGCCATTTTTGAAAATTCCATCAGCAGAATTAAAGCCTTTATTTGATATATTAGAGGGAGATATCCACACCTCCTCCCACAGAGCACTTACCCCAGCTGCATGTCAAGCTTTACAAACTATAGAAAATGCCTTACAAGATGCTCAATTACAATGCATTGATGAGTCGAAATCATTTGAATTGTGAGTATTAAAACTGCACAGTTACCAACAGCAGTCTTGTGGCAAAATGGACCCTTATTGTGGGTTCACCCTAATGCTTCCCCTGCAAAAATCATTGAGTGGTATCCTAATGCAGTTGCTCAACTTGCACTTCGGGGGATAAAAGCAGCCATTACTCATTTTGGGAAAGAACCTCATATGCTAATTGTGCCTTATACCTCTGCTCAAGTTCAAACACTGGCAGCAACAACTAATGATTGGGCAGTCTTGGTTCCTCCTATTCAGGACAAATTGATAATCATTATCCAAAACATCCAATTTTACAGTTTGCCTTAAGCCAAGCCATAGTGTTTCCAGTAGTAACAGCCAAACACCCACTTCCGGATGGGATAGTATTGTATACAGATGGATCCAAATCTGGTATAGGTGCATATGTAGTAAGTGGCCAAGTAACATCTAAACAATATAATGAGACATCACCCCAAGTTGTAGAGTGTGTGGTAGTTCTAGAGGTCCTTGAAACTTTTCTGGGACCGCTCAATGTTGTATCTGATTCCTTATAAATGGTTAATGCAGTTAATACACTTGAAGTTGCTGGCTTAATTAGACCCTCTAGCAAGCTTGCTCACATTTTTCAGCAAATTCAGTCAGCCCTGTTACATAGAAGACATCTTGTGTATATTACTCATGTTAGGGCTCATTCTGGCCTTCCTGGCTCCATGTCTCATGGAAATGCCTTGGCAGACAAAGCCACTAGAATCGTGGCTGCTGCTCTATCCTCGCAGGCAGAGGCTGTAAGGGAGTTTCATAAACTCTTCCACGTGATGGCTGAAACATTACGCCGCCATTTCACTTTAACCAGGAAGGAAGCTCGTGACATTGTCACCCAATGTCAAAACTGCTGTCAATTTCTGCCTACTCCTCATGTAGGGGTAAACCCCTGAGGCATCAGGTCATTACAGGTCTGGCAATTGGATGTCACTCATATTTCCTCCTTTGGAAGAGATCAATACGTACATGTTTCCATTGACACCTGCTCTGGTGTTATGTTTGCTAAACCTTTAACAGGTGGGAAAGCCTCTCATGTTATACAGCACTGTTTAGAAGTGTGGAGTGCTTGGGGCAAGCACACAATCCTTAAAACTGACAATGGGCCAGCATATACCTCTACTAAATTTCAGCAATTTTGTCATCAAATGGATGTCACTCACCTGACTGGCCTTCCTTATAATCCTCAAGGACAAGGCATTGTGGAACATGCCCACCGTACACTCAAGTCTTATTTTATAAAACAAAAGGGGGGAGCTGATGACACTCTGCCCTCAGTGCCAAGAGTAGCTGTATTCATGGCACTCTTTACACTTATTTTTTGAATCTTGACGAGCAAGGTTGCTCTGCAGCCGATCGACATAGCTCAGACCCTGATAGACCAAAAGAAATGGTAAAATGGAAGGATGTCTTATCTGGTCTGTGGAAAGGCCCGGATCCTATTTTGATAAGATCCAGGGGAGATGTCTGTGTTTTTCCATAGAGTAAAGACAACCCATTTTGGCTACTGGAACGACTCACCAGCAAGATAGTAATCAAGGATGGTGTGGAAGATGCTGACCTCCCGAGGACAGCTCCTGACCCTGAAAATGCTGAACTTGTCTCAGGTTCCTAGTATGATGGGAGAACAGAGATGGGCCATTCTCTCGACTTTCCCTAAACCAATGCCAGTTCACCATGATGCTATAGTTTTTCCAAAATTCTTTACTACTAATAAAACATTAGATTTACCATATCTACCCTATGATCCCACCAGAGCACCATTCGGAGAAAATTGTTCTTTATTAGAACAGGGTTTCTTATGTTTTCAAATTAATGGACCAGGGAAATGTATCAACCTCACAGCCCTAGCCTTGGGGATGTTTAATGAGCAGCAAGGAGGCTGGGTGAGCACAACCCAAGATACTTCCAAAGCAGATATAACCATTACAAATTGGACTTTCTGGCAGGAGGCAATTTGGGTTAATGGTACATTTCTACCACCTAACTTTTCAGACAAAGAACGTCCCCCCAACCAAAAATAGCCCCTCATTGTAGCTTGGAGCATGAAGGGCTGATTCTGCCTTGGTCTGATTGTCAATCCTCCATCACTCGTTGGGCAGATCAGAGTAAAACCTTTTTCTTTTCTCCCAACATGATGGATGACCCAGAGAAGGAATTCGTTATGAAAAAAGGACTTTTCATACAGGACTTTAGAATGCATCCCTTTCACAAGTGGGTGCTTTGTGGAGTCAATGGCAGCTGTACAGAACTCAATCCTTTGATCTTTATCCTGGGAGGAGCAGTTGGAAAGGCTTCTCTTACTGGCATCTCAAGATTTGCTCAGTATTGGGGAATACATGATACCTCCCAGGACTCTTATGGATATACTAATACCAGTGTAGAGATCACTGGGTTCAATAAAACTTTGGTAAACCAGATTAATTATCCACCTACCCCAGTCTGTGTTTACCTCCCTTTCTTGTTTATTCTTTCAAATTCTGTTTCAATGATTCTTGTTGGATTTCTCATTGTTGGGATGTAACAAAGAACACCCGCGCCATGGTGGCCTGGATCCCACGTTGGATCCCTGTTCTGGTGGAATCACCCTCCACCTTATCCCTGTTTCAACAAAAAAGAGATTTTGGCATTACTGCTGCCATAATCATAGCAATTTCAGCCAGTGCAGCTACTGCAACAGCTGCAGGGTACTCTATGGCTAGTATGGTTCAAACAGGCACAAAATTAAATCAGCTTTCAGCATATCTGACTGATGCCATCACTGTCCAAACTTCTGCTAGTACCAAGTTAAAGGGAGGGCTGATGATTTTGAATCAGCGCCTTGACCTGGCAGAGGAACAGATAGGTGTCCTATACCAGATGGCCCAGTTGGGTTGTGAAAGAAAGTTGGGCTCTCTATGTATTACCAGTGTACAATATGAAAACTTTACTCATGCAGCTAATCTGTCTAGACAGCTTTTCTCGTATCTTGCAGGAAATTGGTCCGAGGGATTTGATGAGACTCTTGAGGCCCTGAGGGTGGAAGTTTTAAAGATCAACTCAACGCGAGTGGACCTGTCATTGACAGAGGGCCTCTCCTCCTGGATTTCATCTGCATTTTCTTATTTTAAGGAATGGGTGGGGGTAGGGTTTTTTTTGGTGTTGCCACCTGCTGAGGATTTGTGTTCATGCTCTGGTTGGTTTGCAAGCTCAGAACCCAACAAACAAATGACAACGTTGTGATAGCTCAAGGACTTGCTGCCATTGAGCAAGGGGTGTCCCCCGAAATCTGGCTATCTATGCTCAAGAATTAGTTGACATTGGTGGCTGGCTTCTTTTGTAGAGTTCACCCTAGGTCATTTAGTATTTACTGTCACATAGCACTGTGGTATCCAGGGACGGGCAACTTTCCTCATCAACCTAAGACACGGGGCCCGGTGGAGATAGGGTTACCCTATGACGGGAAAGGCTGTGACATTAGAGGAATGACCTAAGACAGGAGCCACAGCAGATGGGCATAATTACACAGACCTAGTCCAGCCTCATTTTAATAAAATAAAAAGGCAGAGATGTGGAGAGCTGTGCCATGAGCAATCGCCATTATAAGATGGTGCTGGCCTCTGCTGTGCCTAACTAGTAAACAAGCCCTGTACACAGGTGTGAGAGTGAACTCACACCTAGTCACTGCCCAACTCTGGGCATAGTAATGGGGTGATGGGCGAGCAAAGAATCAGGAGCTGACAGGCCACATCAGGTGCTGAAACACCATGGCTGAGGGCTATATAAGCAACGCCATTTTCCAGGTTCTGGGTCTTCCCTCCTGAAGAAGCAATAAAGCTTTTTGCTGCAGAAGTATCCGTTTGTCCAAGTGTGTTCTTGCCCGGCGAGAAAGATAGCTCGGGACATGTGTGAGTGTGTTTGTGTGTGTGTGTGTGTATTTCAGTAATGAACTTTACCATTATTAATCTCTAAGTACACAGAGAAGGATCTACTAGAATATTTATAGTTTTTTCAGGGCATCTCTTCAGGTGCAATAGAGGGAAACAAACCAAGTAAAGAGGTGATAATGAGTACATGGTGCAGATTGACTTTGTCATCCTTGTTCAAACTTTCAGGAGTCTAAGCACAGGCAGTTTATTATAGGTATATTGCAACATGATAAAATTTGGGAAAGGGTTTCCAGGCAACAACAATTTCCAGTCATTCAAAATTTGGTTGCACAATAATGTTTAAAGTAACTATTTTATTTCCAGCCCCTCCCCATCCACCCTCCTATTGCTCCACATCCCATACCTCCTCCCCACCTGACCCTGTCTCAACGTGGATTCCTCCCCCCCCCCACCTGACCTCTAGTCTCCCTGGGGCCTCCAGTCTCTTGAAGGTTAGTTGCATCATTTCTGAATGAGCACAGACTTGGAAGTCCTCTACTGTGTATGTGTTGGGGACCTCATATCATCTGCTGTATGCTGTCTGTTTGGTGGCCCAGTGTTTGAGAGATCTCAGGGTTCCAGATTAATTGAGACTACTGGTCTTCCTATAGAATAATCCTTCTCAGCTTCTTTCAGCCTTCCCTAATTCAAACACAGGGGTCAGTTGCTTCTGTCCACTTGTTGGGTACAAATAATTGAATCTGACTCTTACATCTGAGTGTTGGGTCTTTTGGAGGTCAGTCATGATAGATCCCTTTTTGTAAGCATTCCATAGCTTCAGTAATGAAGTCAGGCCTTGGAACCTCCCCTTGAGCTGGATTCCACTTTGGGCCTGTAGTTGGATCTTTTTTTTCCCTCATGCTCTTCTTCATTTACAAACCTGCAATTCTTTCATACAGAAACAATTATGGGTCAGAGTTATGACTGTGGGATGGCAACCCCATTCTTCACTTGATGTCCTGTCTTCCTGCTGGAGTTGGGCTCTATAAGTTTCCACTCCCTACTGTTCTGCATTTCATCAAAGGTCCCTCCCTATGAGTCCTGGGAGTGTCTCACCTCCCAGGACTCTGGTGCATTCTGGGTGGTCCCCTCAATCTCCTACTTCTGGAGGTTGCCTGTTTACATTCTCTCTGATGGACCCCAGGGCTTCAGTCATTTTACCTCACCCAATACCAGATAAGGTTCACCTCTCCCCCTTCCACTGTCACTCCACCTCTTCCATATTTCATCTCAAGTCACTTCCTCCCCACTTGTTATTGCTTTCTTCTCTCTTCCAAGTGTGACTGAGGCATCCTCACTTGGGCAATTCAACTTATTAACCCTTTTGAATTCTGTGGATAGAATTCACAACAACTCTTCTCAATGATAAAAGAACATCTGGTGGAATCACCATGCCTAACCTAAAGCTGTACTACAGAGCAATTGTGATAAAGACTGCATGGTACTGATACAGTGACAGACAGGTAGATCAATTTAATAGAATTGAAGACCCAGAAATGAACCCATACACCTATGGTCACTTGATCTTTGACAAGGGAGATAAAACCATCCAGTGGAAAAAGGACCGCATGTTCAACAAATGGGGCTGGCACAACTGCCAGTTAGCATGTAGAAGAATATGAATTGATCCATTCTTGTAAAAAGTTCAAGTCTATGTCGATCAAGGAACTCCACATAAAACCAGAGACACTGAAAATTATAGAGGAGAAAGTGGGGAAAGCCTCGAAGATATGGGCACAGGGGTCAAGTTCCTGAAGAGAGCAGCAATGGTTTGTGCTGTAAGATCAAGAATCAACAAATGGGACCTCATAAAACTGCAAAGCTTTTATAAGGCAAAAGACATTGTCAATAAGACAAAAAGGCAACCAACAGATTGGGAAAGGATGTTTACCTATCCTAAATCAGATAGGGAACTAATATCTAATATATATAAAGAACTCAAGAAGGTGGACTCCAGAAAATCAAATAAACCCATTAAAAATGGGGTACTGATCTAAACAAAGAATTCTCATCTGAGGAATACTGAATGGCTGAGACGCACCTAAATTTTTTTTCTACATCCTATTCATCAGGGAAATTCAAATCAACCCTGAGATTCCATCTCATAACAGTCAGAATGGCTAAGATCAAAAATTAAGGTGACAGCAGATCCTGGCAAGGACGTGGAGAAAGATGAACACTCCTCCATTGCTGGTAGGATTGCAAACTTACACAACCACTCTGGAAGTCAGTCTGGTGGTCCCTCAGCAAATTGTACATAGTACTACTGGAAGATCCAACAATTTCTCTCCTGGGTGTATACCCAGAAGATGTTCCAAATTGTCATAAGGACACATGCTCCACTATGTTCATAGCAGCCTTATTTATAATAGCCAGAAGCTGTAAAGACCCCAGATGTCCTTCATCAGAAGAATGGATACAGAAAATGTGGTACATTTACACAATGGAGTGTTACTTAGCAATTAGAAACAATGAATTCATGAAATTTTTAGGCAAAGGGATGTATCTGGAGGATATCATCCTGAGAGAGGTGACCCAATCACAAATAACACACATGATATGCACTCACTGATAAGTAGATATTAGCCCAGAAAATTAGAATATCCAAGATACAATTTGCAAAACACATGAAACTCAATTAGGAGGGATACCAAAGTGTGCATACTTTGTCCTTCTTAGAATGGGGAACAAAATAGCCATGCAAGGAGTTACAGAGACAAAGTTCAGAACTAAGACAGAAGGAAATACCATCCAGTGACTGCCCCAACTGGGGATACATCACATATACCACCACCAAACCCAGACACTATTGTATATGTCAGAAATATTTTGCTGACAGGACCATGACATATCTATCTCTTATGAGTCTACGGCAATGCCTGGAAAATACAGAAGTGGATGCTCACAGTCATCTATTGGATGGAACACAGGGTCCCTAATGAAGGAGCTAGAGAAAGTACCCAAGGAGCTAAAGGGGTCTGCAACCATATAGGAGGAACAACTATATGAACTAACAGTAACATGACTAACAGGTCATGAGGAGGGTATTGGGGGCTTTGGGGATAGCGTTTGAAATGCAAGTGAAGAAAATGTCTAATAAAAAAAGAAAATAATATCCAGCACACCAAAAAAAAAAAAAAAAGAAAGAAAGAAAAAGAAAAAAAAGTAGAAGAAGATGAGGACAAAGACGAACAGGAAGAGGAAGAGGAAGTGGAAGAGGAAGAGGAAGAAGGAAAAGGAAAAGGAAAGATAAAGAAAAAGAAAAAGAAAAATGAAAAAGAAAAAGAAAAGGAAAAAGAAAAGAAAAGATTGTGATTTTGGAACTCAGTCCTTGTTTTTCCATCCACAGTGATAACTCCATGCAGCTATGCGGGGCAATTGTAGGAGACCTAGTGTCAGGGTATCATCCACGGCCATGTGAAGTTCTAGTTCAGAAAAATTAGGGAGAGACTTGAGAGAACTTACCCATTTTGCATTATCTGGATTTCATCATGTTTTAATTCTCATCACTCATTTTTGTACATATTTAAGATGTTTAACTAAAACTGTAATATCGAAACATTGTTTGACTTTTGTAACTCAGGATACAAGATAGGAAGACATTTGCTTACTTAAAGACTGTCTGTAAAAGTCAAAGAATCCTCTGGATTTCACTAGGTATCAGCTTCCTCACTTCCCTGTCTTGTGATTAAGGTGTGATATTCCTCAGTCTGGTGGAATGTTTTAGGTTCAAGAGGCATATCCATCCTAGGCTTCAGATTTATGATCAGAATATTCCACTATCTCGTTAAGAACCAGCACCAATATTGGATTTTTAGCAATTTCTTTTTACTGTGGAGATTCCTGAAATTAATATTATGATTACTTGTAAGGGATTCACTGTCTTTACCTTCTTTCCCAACCCATATTAATGACTCAGTGAGATAAGATCAAACCTTGGTTAGTAGAATTTATACATCATAAAATGATATGTATGGTTTGTGCTCTATTCTGTGCATATCTTGAAACCCATTCCTCATATCATCAACATATGACATGTTCTTCTCACATACAAAAGTAACATTTCTTTATGTCCTTCTCAACTATTTGATATTATGGAGTAGAGAATTTTTTGTTTATATCTGTATTCCATTTCTAATTTATTGAATTCTCTGGAGTTTAAGTGTTCTTTGTATATGTTGGATATTAGCCCTCTATCAGATGTAGTATTGATAAAGATCTTTTCCAAATTGGTTTGTTGTCATTTTGTCCTATTGACAGTGTCCTTTGCCTTACAGAAGCATGGCAATTTTAAACATATTCTGCTACTGTGAAGAGACATGACCAAGGCCACTCTTATAAAAGAATATGTTTAATTGGGATTTTGTTTACAGATTTACATGTTAGTTTGTTATTATCATGTTCAGGATCATGGTGGTATATCTGTTATTATACAGGACCTGAGTATTGCTGATCATAGGTAGAGAGAGAAATACTCGGTCTCCCAAGGGGTTTGGATCCTCAAAGCTCACCCCCAATGACACACTTTCTCCAAGGACACACCAATCCTTTCAATCTCACCAAGGATGAGTAATCATCGAAGACTAGTCATATAAACCTGTGAAACTATAGAAGGCAATCTCATTGAAATTATCACATGTGCCAAAGGTGTTTCCTGTTACTGAAAGGACACAAACAATTATTTTCAAAACCCTATACCTATCAAAAATTTTTTTTTTGTCTTTGAGATTGTTTTCCTTCTACTGAAAATACCCATCCCTGCACACCCTTTACCTTAACATCACTTTTCCCACCCCCTATCTTAGAAGCCTAGTATAGGAGACTAAATAGAAGTTATCAATGCCATTGGGTCCTTTGAGTTATTAAAATAACCATTCTCTATTGTCGGGTATCAATTCACATCAGCTATCAAATAAAACAGTTTTGAAAAACAAAGACTGCCTTCATCATCAGGGATCTACATGGAGGGATGGGGGTGTAAGTCCTCCAAAGGTGGGCCTCCGCTCAAGTCTTGAGATGAGCTGGCCAGCACCCCAGTGTCCCAATAGAAAACCACACCTGATGCAAACTGCAAGAGGTTTTATTATCAGCTACCTGAGGAAGAAGTCCCTCCACTTTGCAGGGCAGGGGAGTTCTACCCAAGAGGTGAAAGTAGGGGGCTTTTAACACTAGCTGAGGAGTTGGGAGGAGTTGGGAGGAGAGTTGGGAGGAGTTGGGAGGAGAGTTGGGAGGAGTTGGGAAGAGTTCTTCTATTCTGGGTGTCCTTGGTGAAATTTACAAGGCAGGAGTGGGTAGTGAGTTCTTTCTGAATTTTTATCTCCGTGTCCTCGGCACAGGAAGGCAGGCGTCTCTGGTTGTACAGTATAGAAACAAAAAGACTTTTTGCTGGCTCTAGAGAACTAAGAGCTTCTTTCTAGCTGTATTTTTAGAGATCAGGAAAAACAAGCTTGGGGAACATCCAAGGGCTTTACCTTCCAGGGAGAAACACTCTAAGTCGGGTCTCACAGGGGCTTCATTGTAAAAAGCCTTGCCTAAACTTTCCTGTGAAGGCCTTCTCTTTTCCAGCCCTCTTGTAGTCTGTACTCACTTGGATCCAAACTGGAAACTGCCCCATCTGGGGATCAGCCATCCCCTTCCTGCCTGGTGCTTAGACACGTTGAGGAGAAGCAGAGACCACAAATCTCTTTCCCAAATGCAAGAGTATCCCAGCAGCCTTTGAGTATACTGGAGACCAGAAACTACAGCATCTGTTTCAGACTCCACTTACCAGGAAACACAGACTGGGGCTGCTGTTATAGATGGTGTTCTATCTCCCCTAAGTGGTTTGTCAGCAGTTCTCAGGAACCTCAGTTGAGGCAGGCAAACAGTCCAACGGGACAAACATCGTCATCCATTAATAAGGAAAAATGTAATGAGGCAATGTTTGTGTTCTAAGGCAAGGCTTGTCCTATAGAGTAATATCCTATCCTAGTTTTGAGTGTAGCATTAAAATGGTATAAAGAATGGATTTTATGAGAGATGTATGCAAAGCCATTTTAGGAAGGTTCATACAGCAAAGAATGCCTGTCAGTATACTATGGCATGTATACAACACTCTTCAGGCTGAGCTATTGTCATTGCCATAACTGAGAAAGTATCTACAGATACATCATTGTATTTTTCAGAACCAAATTTTTGGATTTTAGTAATATCCATTAGTCATATGCCATTTGGTTTTACTGTGGGCAGAATCCCTGAAGGAAATTATTTAGTATTCAATTTTGAACAATAGGGAAATTGTAGAACTATAATTTTTGATGATTCTTGGTTAGTTGAAATTTTAATTGAGGCAATGGAACAGGATTGTGAGTTAAAATGTGCTAATCATCGGTGTTTAACAGGTTTAAGGAAAGATAGTGAAGACCAAAGTTTTTTCTGAGGTCCCAGGCAATCCTGAAAATGCAAACACGTGGATCATGAAGAATTGTGAAGACCTGAAATAAATAATTTAATGATCCCCCAAAAGTTTTGAATAACTTTATCAAGTTAGGATGTGTAGGCTGTTTGTAGCTTAGGGACAATAATCTTATAAACACAGGTTCAGTGATTTTATTCACTAGCAAAGTGTGACACTCTAGACTTATGACTGTATAAAATTCATTTTCTTAAGCAGAGAACTATCGAGTTGGGCCTGGCTTAGTGCCTTGGGAGGTGTGCATCGTAGGTTATTCAGGTTAAAAGCATGGCAATTGGATTTTACACAATGTGGCTTTTAGTTTCTCACAATCTGGTGTACTCCCTCAGCCAGTGAAGTGTCCAGACATCTTTGTGTTTCCTTGTATGTTCTCTTTGAATTCAGTGTAGCATAGAAGCTTGACAGGACAACTGGACTTAGACATTAATCTTGTGTACCCTTTATAGCTTGCAAATGTCATTATACCCTTGCAACTATAACTGCATTGATCATGCTAAATGTCATTATATTTTCCTACTGATAAATGTACAAAAACCTGGTTGCTCTCAATAAAATTATAGCATTCTCAGTTGTGCTGTAATGCATCCAAATTGGTCTGACTTAATTTCTTGTGGACACATCAGGTGACCCTGATCCAGTAAGTATGAGCAGACATTTATACTGTATGTCTGAGGAAAAATTAGTATAAAATGCCAACTGATCATTTCCTGTTTATGCTTTTAATCTTTTGTTCTTCTGGTGAAAGAAGTTGAAGCACTAATAATAGGGGAAGGTAGTGATACACAATCCTAATTACATGGAGTACTCCCAGTCCTCTGGAGGCAGAGGCAGACAGATCCCTGAGTTCATGGCCAGCCATTAAGTCAGAGTTAGTTTCAGGACAGCCAGGGATAAACAGAAAAACACTATCATAAAAACCAAAGATAAGTAAATAAGTAAAAAGATATGTAAATAAGTAAAAAGATATGTAAATAAAGCAAATAAATAATAAAGTTTAAAAAATAATAGCAGAAAAAGTTTAGAAGGGAGACTTCATTAAGTACATTTCAAATATTTCAACAATTTTAGATGGACAATCTCAAAGTAAATTTTGATGTTCAACATACTTTTCATGAAATCAGTTTTATATTTCATCATATATTAATTTTATAACATGTTTCTTCATGATATTTTCATACATACATGTAAAATATTTCTTAAAAAATTACTGGCCAGATTCTAGATATTTTCCAATTTTCTAAGGAGATTTGCTAATAGCTAGGAATATATTATTATGTATCTAGTCCTTAGGATCATTGCTCATAATTTTTTATTTTATTCAAAAACTCATATTAAGCAGTTCCTCTCATGTGATCCATGGTTGCAGGAACATGATAAAGTTTCTTGGGCATTATTCTGGGAATTATCACAATTACTTTGGTTCTGGATATACCCGGATTGATGACAATTCCTTTGATAACTTGCATGTATTCCCAGAAAATCAGGATCATTCTTAAATTCACAATGAGCTTGTAATTGAAGAGGAGGCCTAATATCCATGTCTTCAAACCATTCATATATAAGTAGCTAGAATAAGACACAATTGACATAAGGCCTTTTTACAAAACTAGCCCTAAACTTTCTATTTTTCCTCAAGAAATTCCAAATGATGAACATTTAAAACTGAAAAACTTGATGAGATTACTTGCATTAATTGTTTCAAATTAAAAGTCTATAAACAGATTTACATTTAAATTATTTGGACATAGAGAATGAGATCATGCTGATTAGCCATCTGATGTTATCATCCTTCAATTTCAAAGACATTTGAAACATCCCCAAGGCATTTCTGGATTCATTTTTAGTATTTGATTTTGAATCACCAAATATTCCAGTACCTGGGATATACATACATACATACATACATACATACATACATACATTCAAACATACATTCATACATACATTCATACATACAAACATGTATGTACTACACCCGGAGGCATTTCTGGATTCATACACACATAATGCCATAATTTTTAGTATTTGATTTTGAATCACCAAATATTCCAGTACCTGGGATATACATAAATACATACATAAATACATACATACATACATACATACATACATACATACATACAAACATGTATGTACTACACACACACACACACACAAACACACTACTAGAAGTTAAGAAACAAAGTAGATGCAACCATCAAGCTTACCTGTTTCTAATCCTTATTCTTAAGTAAAGCCTCTCTCTAGTATCTCTTTTAAAAAACTTTTATATGTAGATTTAGTATATTTACAGTTTCTTCCATGTAAAAATATCCAAGAGTATATTTTATAAAAGAATAAACTTCATGTATCACCTAGATTTTGATAATCAAGAACCCATGTTAGCTCTGTCAATGGTATCATGGTACATCATGATGCATCAGAAATGTAGATGAAGTGCTACAGTGTGGGAATGAAGGGGAGGCATCAAGCTTGCTCTGGGAAACAAATCAGCACTGAGACCTAACAAGGATTTCACAAAAATTGTACCAGTTTTCTGAGCTTAGCATATTCCTTCACCTCATCATTTTCCTCTGGGCATCACCACTGCAAACACCTGAAGGCCAATCTTTAACAACAGCATTTCTTTATAGAAATTTGAAGTGACAGTCAAACCATGATTTGTGTATCTGATTTCAAGATCCTTGTCCAGCTTCTGATGCAAAATTTTCATCCTTTCATGATAGCCTCAATGTCTTTCCTGAGCATTGCTCTTATTCATATCTGCAAGTCTAGTTTCTGCCTCCAGACAAATGTATTTGGTTAAGGTCTCCTCTTAAAGATATACAAAATCAAGACTCAGATTTTATTTTATTATTTTTTACTTTTCAATCACCTAAATTTCATTTTTGTAGACAAAATCTCTTCTAACCTTCACTTGGAAATAAAGATGCCTATTGCCAATGAGCTGAGGCAGGAAATAGGAGATGGGACATCCAGGATAAGGAATTATGAGACACACTTAGGCAAGGGAGAGTCTACTCAGAACACTGAGGAGTCAGGCATAGAAAACAAAGATAGGAACCAGACACATAGCTAAACTCTAGTTAAAATCAAAAGTATGACATGTGATTAATTTTAGAGTTTTCTTTTCCTCTGGGAATTAACTGGCCAAGAGGAAAAGCTGCAAGTAACACATACCAAGCCTGAACCACTGATCTTGTGTAACCACACAAGACTTCCAGTGGAGGGATTGAGACACCAACCCAGACACAAAACCTTTTACCTACAATTTGTCATACATGCCAAATGTCTTAGGGTGGTGCAGAAATTGTAGAGGACTGGTCCACCTGCTGTCCCATCCCACAAGAAAGATATCACCCCCGGGATTAGATGACTTGCCAGGATCCAGGAGATGGATAGCTCACAGACCTGGGATAGGACCATATATATGACTGACAAAGCAAAAACTAAACCAAACCAACAACAACAACAAACAACAAACAAAACAAAACAACAGCAAAATAATGAAATGATTTCTAATGATATTCGGCTACATTTGTATACAATAGCCTAGCATAATCATCATCCAAGAGGTTTCATCCAGCAACTGATAGAAATGGATTCAGAGACCCACAGCTAAACATTAGGTAATTAACTAACCCATAAGCTAAACAGGAGCTTCCTGAATCCTGCAGAAGACAGGGAGTGAAGATTTTAGGAGCTAAAGGGGTCAAGAACATCCCAAGAAAACTAAAAACTCAAGCAACTTGAAACCATAGTTGCTCATAAAGCCTGACCAGACAATCAGGGAGCCTGCGTGGGTCTGATCTATGCCCTCTGCATATATATTATGCTTGTATAGCTTGATGTTTTGGTGGGAATTCTAACAGTGGGATCAGGATCTGTATCTGACTCTTCTGCCTGCTTCAGGGAACTTTTTTCTTATACTGGTTTACCTTGGTCTAATTTTGATTTGAGGGGAGGTATCTAGTCTTACTGTAAATCGACATGTATGTTTAGTTGGTATCTCTGGGAGGCTTGCTTTCTTCTTAAGGGAAGTGGAAAAGGAGTGAATTTGTGGGGTAGATGACGTAAGGGAGGACTGGGAGAACAGGGAGGCAAAGTTGTGTACATGGTATAATATAAAAAAGAATAAAAATTTTCAAAGATTAGTAAACATATATTTAATAAAATATAAAAAGGAGATTGCTACTTTACCATTACTGAGTAAAATGTAATGGGAAGCAATTAGTTGTTTGGAAGCCTAGAATACCTTGGTAGATTGGCATATGTTAGAGCATAGAGGAATACAGAAGTTAGGCTTGCTGTACTATGAAGTGTAAAGTCAAGGCCACATACATGAACATTATTCACTGGGCTAGTGTGAATATTAGGGATCTGTTTCTAGAAGTAAGGGTCAACTTGAAGCCTCTGTCATAGGAATATATTAAGAGCATGGATTACACACAGAGGTACAAATGTGTAATGTCTTAGACTTAAGCCTCTAAACCAAGGTTAATCCTACCTTTGGGTGTTGGTAACACTTGTCACATGGAAGTGATGGAAATCCATTTCTAGCAGTGGGCAAACAGACATCAGAAAAAAAGAAAATCCTGCTTATCCATAAAGCCCACAGAGTAAAATCTCATCTTGTACACTTGGCAGATTTACCCTTGTAATCAAACCATGATTTAATTGGTCTTCATGGTTTTCATCCATTCCAAATGAGATTTGACTCTTTTGATGAGTCAAATCTGCAAACTCATTCATGTATCTGTAAGGAGTTTTTATTTTCCATTTAATCACCCAGAATAAATTGCTATGCAGAGATAAGGATAAAGTAAACTCAAAACTTACTGTCTTGCCTTCTGTTTAAATTCTCACACTAGCTTTGCAACTCCAGATAACATATTCAGCAGTCTCAGCATTTGAAATGGCTGCAAAGAGATGTGATAGTATTTATCACATGTGATGACCGCAGAATTATTTTCTTCATGAATATGTAAATCATGGTTTGTGGTTGTAAATACAGATGTCCAGACATCTATAGCACCACATTAGTACCCTCTAGTCCATGTGCAGAGAGGTTCTAACATGGACTGGATTTGGATCATGCTCCATCTGCTGGCAGCAGCTACAGGTAAGTAGACACCTAGACTTAGGCATGAGGGGTAGGGACAGGATGAAGTGAAATATCTACTACTTTGTTTTCTCTCAACAGGTATCCAATCCCAGGTTCACCTACAACAGTCTGGTTCTGAACTGAGGAGTCCTGGGTCTTCAGTAAAGCTGTCATGCAAGGATTTTGATTCAGAAGTCTTCCCTATTGCTTATATGAGTTGGGTAAGGCAGAAGCCTAGGCATGGATTTGAATGGATTGGAGACATACTCCCAAGTATTGGTAGAAGAATCTATGGAGAGAAGTTTGAGGACAAAGCCACACTGGATGCAGACACAATGTCCAACACAGCCTACTTGGAGCTCAACAGTCTGACATCTGAGGACTCTGCTATCTACTACTGTGCAAGGCACAGTGTAACAGCTCATATCTGGAGCATGTCAAAAAGTCTGAAGGCAGGAATCTATTTTGTGTCTGATGTTACCACAAAGAATAACCAAAGCAGTTGCTCAAAGCCTGTGGTTAAATGTTTAAGGAAAGAGCAACAGGAGTAAGAATTCAGTCTATTTGCATAAAGGGATTTCACTAATCAGCCTGCATGCAAAAATCATAGAGCAGTCAGTTTTAAGTTACTAATATCGATCCACATATTCCTATGATCATGTCAATGTGAGCACGTGTCTACCATATTTGGGTCAATATCTTTAACAAAAGTGTTTAATTACATACTGAATCAATTTCCAGTTCCTAGGAAATGACTAGGATTACTGTTGAATCACTTTACTATTAAAATTAATTCATCATCCAGTATGTTAATTCCTCAGATCTGAGAGTTAGGTTCTGAGACAAACTATGATCACTTTTTCCACATTCATTGTCTTGCCTAGTATTAATTTCCTTCCCTGTAATCACATCCTGTTACAAGACAGTTGTGGGACCATGAAAGGTAGCATGGTCCCCAGTTTATCTAAGGCTAGAGCTCTGGAGGCTCTGAAAGGACTGTAGGAGCTTTGACTGCTCCAGGGCAACAGGCCCCTGTCACTAGCTGCAGCCCCCCATAGATTTGTGGCCACCAGTCACATAAGGCCACACCCCAAACACCCTCCACAAGTAGATGATGAAAAGAATGTGACCTGTGGTTAAGTAGGCTCTTGACAGAGATCTCCATTCTAAAGAGGTACTTAAAGGTCTGGAGGGCTTAGCCAATAAGTTTTCCTTCCCATACATTCCTCCCTGAAAAAGGTATTTTATCTCAGGCCCACCCTGAGAAGTGGGGTGTGGTTTTACACATCTACTTTCTGCCTTGAAAATAAATGCCTTAATACCAGGACTGTCTCTTTTCATCAGGACCTGCTGTGGTGAGCCTCAGAGATAGCCTTCACCTATAGAGCCACTATTTAATCTCCCATGGAAGGCCTCTCTGTGCTACCAGACATGACCACCGCCAAGTTCAAGACAAGTCCGCTGCTTTCAAGCAAAGGACTATCACCTTGGTACCAGCTGGAGCTTCCTCTTTCCCCTCTCCCCTTCCTTGGCCCAGGGCTAGATCCAGCCTGCCCTGCCCCACTCCACTCTCAGCTCTTCTGAGGCTCCCAGTGGTGACTGGAAATCCAAGAGCCTGAGAACCAAACAGCTCCAGCTTCCTTGCAAGCCAAGGGATCCCTGAACCATCTCTGGCTGTCCAGCTCCTCAGACTGTGCTTCAGCACCCCCTGGAGCAGTGACCCAGTGCTTTTCTACAGCCCACACCCGCCCAGTTGGCATCATGTGGTAAGTTCCATCAAGCTTCTTGCTTCCTGATTCCCACCTCCCTGGGCGGCCATGCCCAGTGACAGCACAGCCTTGGGACCTACAACCATATAGAGTGACGCTTAGTGACACAAGACCAGCTTTTAGCGTTTTGGGGATACATGTATGTCACACTCATCAGTTCTTTGATGAAGACTGTTCAGTTTGAATAAATATGCACACAACAGTAAGTACAGACACATGTGGTACTTATGATCTCTAGTGGCTGGACACAGAATAATAGCTGAAATCACTGGTTTGTTTTGTATGTTCCTCCAGCACAGAGTTCCTCTGCATGAGAAATCTTCATGCAAACAACTGATTATCTCATCATAGTGATTCCTTTTGGTAAATGTGAGTCATCTTCTCTAATTCTAAGTTAGAATGTAGGCAACTGTATACTGAGTTTAAAAAATAGTACATGAAATACCAGTGAACTTCCAAAGCACAGTCCAGTCTTCCTCTAGATGCAAAGCAGGAAACTGATCACCATGAAGCAGAAATTTGAACTTCCTCATTTGGAACTAGATAGATTCTACAAATAGTGAGGCAGTACTTACTATGGTTGTTAGAGTGTAACTGGAGGACTAATCAGATAGCTTTTCGAGAATTCTACTCAAAGGGCCCCAAATTTAATACTACATGCAAGAGAACTCTGGTTTCTGAGCTCATGGGTATTGGTGATTATGAAGAAAACAGTGATTAGTGAAGGGGCACGCCATTCTCCATGGGGACACTCATGGCATCAGAGTTCATATATATCTTACTATCGTCTTCCTTCTGTGATACCATCAGTCTTTTCAAGAATGCTTATTCCCTTTATCTTGCACGTGCCCGACTGGCCAGGAAGAACGACAATACAACAGGATCCTTCCACACACGTTTATTGGGAGAGATTGATTGCAGAGGTGAAGTGACCCCAAGCACAGAACTGGTGCTGCTTATATAGGCCTAGGAGAGGCGCTCTCTCTCATCTGATTGGTTAACTTGTCTCTCATCTGATTGGTTAACTTGTCTCTCATCTGATTGGTTAACTTGTCTCTCATCTGATTGGTTAATTTTGGTTAATTCTCAAAACCCTATCTTGGCAAAAGAACCTTTACTGCCTATGTATGTGTGGTGGCCAGTGGTAGCCAACTGGCCTGCAACTGCCACTCTGTAACTGCCACTCGGCAACGGCTTCCCACACCTGTAATTTCAGAACGTGGTTCACCTTCACTACAGAAATATCTGGCTACTTCTCTGTAAGCTTAGATGTTTTTTTAAACCTTCCATAAATAATAGTTCTCAAATGCTTTGACAGTACATCTAGCCCACCATGCAAAGGTGGGGAGAAGAGATGGTATATAGGACAAGGCAGTGTGGACCATTTTATAAGTAGTTTGGGAGCAATTCCAATCTACTTTTGTCAGGATACCAGCAGCCCAATAGTGTCAGGATGCCAGACATGAACCAGCAGTGGTCTAGCACTCTCTAGTAGAAACCATCAGGCTTCTGCTAAATAATTATGAGTCTGAGGGAGCAACTGGAACCATCTGGGATGCCAGGAGAAGTGCTCTGCAAACCCGATCTCAAATAATCAAATATCAGTGAAGAGTCTAGACCAACAAAGATTTGAAAATCTAGCAAGGCAAGTGGGTGTCACTGTCCATTGCATCCTTTTCATACTCTTTCCAAACATGTGTCCTCCCATGGGTCCTGCCTTAGCAAAACACCACCTGTCTGCATCACCCAACATATCCCAAACTTCCCCTTAATATGCCCCTCTTTTTAATAATTGTCTTTTTTCCTAATACCAACAATACATATATAAAAAAAATTATAAAAGCAACAAAACTGGAACTTTAATTAAACAGCTTATGTACAACAATTCTACCAACCGTAACTTTCTATAAGATGCAATAATTCAAACAAAAGAAACTTAAATTTCTATTAGTATACAATTAACACCAAAGAATGTTAAATTATTATTGGAATACAATAAAACAAAACTACTTAAAAATTCTATCAATATGCAAAAATTTAAATAAAAAAACCTTAAATACCATTAATATACAATAATTTTAACTTAAACCCTAGATGATAATAACCAAAGCACAACAACCAACACCATCCATCACAACTTAAGGGACTAGGAGGTTGGTTTTCTTATAATTGCTTTATGTTGAATTATAGTGAAAGAATTCCAGTTAGTGGTCCAAGGAAAGTATATGGTTAATATGAAAAAGAAACTAGCTGTGGCATCTGTTGCCCAGTTTTGCTTTTTACCCAGTCTTTGTGTTTTCTCTCAAGTCTAGGTGTTGTCAGTTGGTCTATGTGTTCTCCAGTTTCTGAGTGAGTAATCATTTGGGCTTGCCCTTTGAAGTTGATTTGCATGCATGTTTTGAAGAAATCAAATCACCCACTCTTATTTGTTTTGTGAAGGCATTCATGTCTCAGCTGATAAAAGGATTTTCCAGGTCAGATCTAGTCCTTATAAGTTTTGTGGGCAACCATATCTTCTCATTCCCTGTAGACACATAAACATAACCAAGTCCACGTATAAAAACAACTTCAGATTTCCATTCTAATGTGTACACATTCTTTTATAGCATGTTTATTGGTTATTTACTCAGTTTTTTTCAATCATCCAGTGTCTCCCATCTGCTATTTTTTGCCAAAACTGAGAATCTTTAGAGTTAACAAGGCATTAGTTAGTCTGTCATTGAGGGATTTTACTTTCCTTTTTTTGTTTAATAAGCATCAATTTTAAGGTTCATTTGACTCTTTTTATAACTGCTTGTCCTGTGGTATACCAACAACATGCTTTATGTTGCAATATACAAAGAATTGTTTCATTTTATTGGCCATATATGCAGGAGCATTATCAGTTTTAATGTGTGCAGGTGTCCGAATGATTCTCATTATTTCCAGTATGGGTGTAATGACACAACCAGCCTTTTCAGAACTTAAAGAAGTATCCCATTAAAATCCAGAGTACATGTTAACAATATGGTGAATTGTGTGTCTGAATTCTGCCCTTCTGTTGGGGTGTGGAACACACAGCTATGGAGGCAAACCACAGAGAATGCTTGACTATGTTGTCCCTGTACCACTGCTGTTGTGTTCTAGGCTTTAGGGAAGCACCAATACATCTCTCAGGAGGTGTGAGAAATCAGTCTAAGTTGTGGGCAGACTGAAGTTGTAGTTCTCTCGGGAAGCAGAAATTCTTATTGGCTAGGTTTTCTTGTGCAGGAATGTGATATGATGCCTATACGGAGAGAAAATAAATAATCTTACACAGTTCTAGACCTTGATATCTGCAACAACAGCCTTCATATAAGATGTACCCACTAGTGCCTGACTGCTTTGTAGTTACGAATTGCTTTCTAATTAGATTAGTCATATATTCCCTAGGAAAGACCTCCACCATTTAAACATATTAAAAAGGCACAGCTATATACAACATAAGACCTTGCAGAGCCTGGTTTTATTGCTAATGGTCAAACTACCAACATTTTACTTTTATATCCAATAGATTAGTCCTGCTCTTAGTCTTGAAAACAAAAATGTCTATTCTCTCTCTCTCTCTCTCTCTCTCTCTCTCTCTCTCTCTCTCTCTCTCTCTCTCTGTGTGTGTGTGTGTGTGTGTGTGTGTGTGTCTGTGTCTGTGTCTGTGTCTGTGTGTGTCTGTGTCTGTGTCTGTGTGTGCAAAGATTAAAGTAGAACTCAATAACTTGTCAAAGTACTGAAAATGAGTGTATGAGTAGTCTTCTACTGAGAAGTCATTTATCTCAATCTCACATCAAAAATTGAGAACCACCACAAAAAAGGCAGTGGAAAGAATGTAAGATCCAGAATATGGGGTCAATATTTGTGAAATGCTATTGTATGAATTTGCATGGCCATTGAACACATGTCACAGAAGCTATAGCTACCAGACCAAGACGTGAACAAGTCAAGACAGTCAAAATTACAGCCTGATAGTCTGTGAAGCTGAGAAGGTGAATGTTTCTACTTGTCAGCTTAGAAATATCATTTCAATTTCTTGGACCACCTTTTTAGAAATGAATTTCACACATGAACTTCCAGAATTCTGACACGAATTCGATACAATTCTTGTTAGTGCAGAAAATATGCCCAATAGGGTAGGATAATGCCTCGGAATTATATATTAACTTAATTTAATAATGACCGGGAAGTCATATCAGTAGCAGGAATCAACTCCTAAAAACATCATCCCTTAGGCCTTGCCTGCAAGGGCTCGTTCACTGAAGTCCAGAGCCTATGGTGAAACCATCTCAGGAAGATCACCTGTCAGTTTTTATTCTTTTCTAGATGGCTCCTGACACTATTTTTATTTTGTTATGAATTTATATATATTCCATTTTTGAGCTACTGTGAATGGAACAACAATGAACATAGATGTGCAAACATCTTTATAATAAGATATAAAGTCATTTGTATATAGGCTTAAGTTAGATAGACCTAGGACACAGCATAGTTTTTATTCAAATTTCTGAGAAATTTATAAATTGATTTCCAAAGCCACCATACTTTTTTACACAGTCATCAATAGTGAATACAGATTGCACCTTCCCTATATCAATGCCTACATTTATTGTATTTTTCTGCTTGTTTATAATCATTATTATGGAGGTAAAAATGGCACATTAAAGTTTGCTTTGTTGATTTTTCTTTGATAGCTAAGGGATTTATTTGCAGGAAATAGAGAAAACAACTTTGAACTGAACTAGAAATTCTCTGTGTTAATCAAGTTTCATAGTGCATGAAGATACTATAAAGGCTGCAGGCAGAAAAACAGGCTTCAGTGATACCATACAGTTCCTGACCTTGTAGTCTACAATATCAGGGTTCAGGTAATATGTACCCACTAGTCCCTGACCGTTATGTAGTGACCAACTGTTATCTAATTAGATTTGTGGTCTACTATTTAGGAAAGAATTCATGCCAAATAAACATGGTCAAACTCCCAATGTTAGAAATGACACAGGCTCTAGTAGACCATGGTTCTATTGCTAAAGGTCAAGTTGTCAAACTGCCTTACAAATGCTTATGTTTATACAAGAGATTAGTGCTGCTCTCAGCCTTGACTAAGAAGCTTCTGTCTGCACTATGTAATGATTGATGAGGACATTCATGATTGATCAAAGTTGGGAGAATGATTAACAAAGCACTCAGCCACAGATTTGTCGATGGTATTAACTTTCCTATATATTACTGAAGATACAAAGCCATTATATCAATATCTCATCACTAGTTCTTAGATATTGCAGGGTTAGATACAATTATGTATAGCAATATATAATAGTGTACAAGTGAAGTTATCTAGCATAATAAAGGGGGAAAAGGACATAAATGAAAGATTAGAAATTATGGAGGAAATATAAACAGTGTAAAATATTCATTTACATGAAAATTCAATATGCATGTAAAATTTTATTTGTATTTTCTAGAATTAGTTTGCTTATTCTCTGAAAATTTCTCTCATATTTTGAAGATCATGTTCATATTTAACCCATGTTGTCCTTCTCCTTCCCTTTTGATTTTCAAGTAATCTCTCTCCCAACTTCTTGAAAGCTTTTTTCATTAACTACTAATACAGGGAGTCTGATCAGTGCTGTCTGTATACACATATGTGTGTCATTTCCTAGTACATAAGAAACATCTAGAAACATTACAAAAATGTTTATTTTCCTCATCAATTATCAAATGCCAATAGATCCAACATTTGGTGTGTGCCATCTGGAGTCATTCAGCATTGTGTTGTAATATTTCAAAAACATGGTTACAATTTGTTTAGTGGTGCAAAATGTGATATTGCTAAGCTTACAAGTAAACACATGACCTGCTCAGGTATTTCATGGATTCTCATACTTTAACTGTCTTTGGCTCAATTTATTGATGTCTTGTGCTAGTAAATATAGCACCTAAGAATTCATGTGTACAATGATCATGTCAATTCCTGAGACAGTATATCTTATCTAGCCTTCCAACATTCTGGATTTTATATTCTTTCCAATCTGTCATTTGTAGTGGTACTTGAATGATGTGGGGAGGTTGATAAAAAGAACTAAATTGTGGCTGGGCAGTCTGAAAATCATCCTCCAAAATTTGACCAGTAAGGAATGTCTGCATTCATCATTACACACTACACATTGAAACTTCTTTGATCAAGGCTGCAGGTCCCCACTCATACTGTTATATACAGTTTTTTTAGTTGTTCGAAATGCAATGTAATTTTTGTATTCCTTTCACAGAAATATTTTTGTTGTGTTACATAGATAAACATTCATTTCTTATACAATAATCTGCAGAAGTGTATTTTATTTCCATAATTTAGTGATTATAGATAGTATTGCACTAAAAGTTGCTGTTCTAATATTTGTAAGATACATTCCATTTATGTCAATTTTCTAAGTCTTATCCTGACAAAAAATGGGCCACTTCCCTATGTTGCAATGTCTGCCCCCCAAACTATTCTCCAAAGGGCCCATAGGGGGAGCATCCTCAATATTTACTGATGGGTGAAAGAGGGGAGCTGTACCAGTAATATAGTATTTCCCCGAGGATGAACACCATATCCTACTATTCAAGGAACTACCTAATAACTCCCCCCCCCAATATAGAGAATTTTATGCTCTCTATCTAGCACTAAAAGAAGCCAAGGGCTATCTTAACCTATTTTCATACAGTGTATATGCTGTCAATTCGCTCCCAAGATTGTCAAGATCTTTCATCAAATTAGATGCCAAACCACTTTCCCCTATACTCATACAGGTCTCCACTCTAGTACAGGACAGAAACTCCCCCATCTACATCCAGAATGTCAGATCTCCCCAGTCCTCTCTCAGGTCCTATATCTGATGGAAGTACACTCACTGACAAACCCACATCAATGGGGACATTCATGGCTTCCATTGAACAAGGAGATCAATTTCATTCATACACACACACAAATATAAAGGGATTGTGTGCCCGCTTTCCCCTCCCATCCCTCTTGCTCAACTCCAAAGGATAATAAAATCATGCTCCTCTTGTGCATCCTTCATTATCACCCCAGTTTTTCAAATGATGGGCATCAATCCCTGAGGTCTTAAGTCCAATGTATTATGCCAAATTGATGTCATTCATATTCCCCAATTTGGTAGACAGAAATACATTTTTGTCAGAGTAGATACACACTCAAATTTTATATGGGCTACAGCCCCAATATGTGAAAATACAAAAATGTTTATTTCACCATATGCTCTCCACTTTTGTCATCATGGGCATTTCTCAAGAAATAAAAACTGATAACGGCCCTGCCTTCACTAGCTCTCAACTCAAAACCTTCTGCACACACTGGGAAATTGCCCATCATATGGGAATTTCCCACAATCTCCAGGGCCAAAGAATATTATGAAGAACACATAAAGCCCTAAAAGTCCAACTCCTAAAACAAAAGGCAACCACCTATTTCCATAATATACATTTAATGATGGCTCTGGCTACCATAAACATATTTAACATCTACAAAAACTTCAAGCATCCTCCAATCTCCTTCCATTGGCACACACCAAAATTAATCCCCCTATCCTAGTATGATGGCAAGATCCTTTGGATGGAATTTGGAAAGAATCAGATCCCCTCCTTACAATAGGGAGGAGTTTTGCTTGTATTTTTCCACAGAACCAGCCTAAACCTATCTGGGTTCCTGCCAGAAATATATGACACCAACCCACCAACCAAGAAGATGCCCCACCTCTTGCTGGCAGATCAAGGACAGAAAAAGACAAGGAGAAGGCAGAGGAAACACCACACCCAGAAGGACAAAAAGATTTCCTGGAAGGACATTTATGACTAGATGACTGCTGCCCAGGCCAAGTGCCCTCCACAAGCCCTCCTCTCTCATATTCTCTTGGCTGTTTTTGTTAAAACATGCTAAATCTGCTACTGCCCAGCCTCTTCTTAGCCTTCCAAACACCTACCACTGAAGATTCTATGCTAGGGAAACCTACAATGGACACTTGAAGGACATTGAACTAATATTGAGATCTCTCTACACCCAGATTCAATCTCCACTGTCTCTAGCTCTTTTCTCTTCTTTCCTTACCAAAACACAGGTGAATGTCTCCAGGAATTCTCCACATATGGAGGATGCAGATATTGGAGCTGCAGAATGGAATCTACTAATCATTGTGACACTATGCTCATCAACCATAACACTCATTTTCAGTTCTCCGGCATCAAGACATGGGATGAACATTTGCAGACCAGAGTCATGGGTAAACTTTACCCCACTGGCTATGCCAAATACCCAGTAGCTGACCTGCAAATCTAATGTGAGCTTGTTTCTGCCCCCAAATCAGCCTTTACCCATGCTAACATTATCCAATAGGAAAATCAGTCTCAGAAGGAGCTACTAGCTACCCTCTCCTGGCTACAATACATCCAATATTTAGCTGACCTCCTTCCCTTAACAACCCAACCCAACTCCTCCCAATGCTTTTTCTGTGCTTCTCTCCCCAGGTCATTATTAGCAGCTGTTCCCATTAACATTTCCCTTTGAGACCTCCATGGAGCCCTACCCAGAAAGAAAGCACAGGATATTCCTCTCTTTGACCTACCCCTTCTCTTTGCCTTCTAGGGCCCTCCTCAAAATGCCATCTTATGTCCATGACATTCCATCACCAAATCAGTACATGTTAACCCTCCTGCCATCCTCTGGTGCAAAGGAACTACAGGTGCCTATATTAACCTTCCTTTTTGAGGCTCCTGCATCCCTGTGATAACTGTCCCCCAGGTTTATCTCCATGTACCAGAAGAACTCACCTTGCAGATGGGAGAAAGCCAAAAAAAAGAGAGAAATCTTCATCCCTCTGCTCATTGGACTAGGCCTTGTCATCTCACTCTGTGTGACAGGAATTGCCAGAGCAGTCCCTGTTCAAACACAACATCTGGCCAGTGACTTCCAAGACAAGCTTGTCCAGGAAATGGCTTCCACTACAGACAGCCTTGAATCTCTTCAATGCCAGATAACCTCCTTAGCAAGAGTGGCTCTCCAAAGCTGGAAAGGCCTGGTCTTACTGAATGCTGAACAGGGAGGTGTTTGTGTTTTGCTGGGGTAGAAATGTTGCATTTATGTCAATGAGTCTGAGCTGGTTAAAGAAGATAAACAAATGCTCAAAGAAGTCCAGGTGAACCTCTGGGCAAACTATACTCCTAAAACCCCCAAACCCTTGGTACTTTATCCCCTTGGTAGTCTGGGTTCTTTCTCTCCTTGGTTGCATACTAGCCATTGGAGTCTTGCTTCTCTTGGCATCCTCTCTCATTCAGTTTCTAAAGCAGCAGGTGAGCAGTATTGCAAAAATCACTACCAATCAGGACATGGTTCAGTATCAAACTGTTTCCAACATAGGAGACAGTTATTCTGACACCTCTCCCTTATAAAAATAAAAAAGGGGGGGTTGTTGGGCAGATGGCTGTGCACAGGTAGCCTGGTCCCAGGTGGTGCAAAGGTCAGGAACCCCAGTGACTCCGTGGGTGATAATTTCCACCTGCATGGGATGGAAGGTGTTTGACCATGCCTCCTGGGACCCTGGCTCCTGTTATATATACAGCTTCCCACAGCACCCCCTTCAGAGAGATATGTGGCCATTAGGCACATAGAGCAGCAACAAGCCCTCCCACATGCAAATAAGGTTTCCCCAAAGCTCTCAGACTAGACCAATGAGAAGTACCTTCAGTCAGACCCTTATCCCATCTCAAATCTATATCTAAAAATCCTATCTGGAAGGATTAAAAGTGTTTGAGATCTACTCCCTCATCTGAGCCTTCTGTCCTAAGAGCTGTAATACTTGGGAAGTTGTCTGCTCTCCTAAAACATGGCCTGAAGCTCCTCAGCACACCTAAATGTCTAGTCAGCATCTTGTTGGCCCAACCAGACTGGACTCAGAGCAGGGTGGTGTGGGGTAACCAAGTAACCAAAGGCACAGCATAGATGGAGGTGGAGCACACTGCAGCTTGCTATAAAGGCAAATATTATTTTCATGTATAGAAAAGAGGCTGAAAAATCTCATACCTTAGCAGGATTTGAAATTTCGCATCACTACAATATTTACAAGCTCCTTTTGTAAATGCATCTGATAACCTTGTCCCAAAGTGGAACAAAAGTCTCAGGCCAGAAATGTACTGAAAGTGTCATCCCTGATGTTACACCCACAGCATCTTAGCAGAGTTCAGGGAAGGGTATGGGATTCATTTCCCCAGAGAAGATTAGAGCTTGGACCCTAGAACCATGCTATCTTACACATGCATCCTCTACCTCCTTCTCCATCTGTATCAATTCCATATCTAAGAAGTTCATTACTCATGAATATGTAAATTACAGGAGAGTATGGTTGTTGCATATAGAGATGTCAACACTCCACACAATCTGTAATCTGTGTCCTCTCCACAGGCATTGAACACTCTGACTCTCACCATGGGATGGAGCTATATCCTCTTTATATTGGCAGTATTTACAGGTATGGGGATCCACAATTCCAACTTTGAAATAGAGAAAGTGACTGAGATGACAATGCCATTTATTCGGCCTTTCTCGTCACAGGTGTCCTCTCACAGGTCTGGAACTGAGCTGAGGAATCCTAGTGCTTCAGTGAAATTGTCCTGTAAGGCTTCTGGCTATACTCTCACTAATTACAGCATGTACTAGGTGAAGCAGAGTCATGGAAAAAGCCTAGAGTGGATTGGATATATTTATCCTTCTGCACCTCGGCATCCATACCATAATCAGCCACCAAACACAGACATTATTGCATATGCCAGCAAGATTTTGCTGACATGACCCTGATATAACTGTCTCTTGTGAGGCTATGCCAGTGCATGAGAAATACAGAAGTGAATGATCACAGTCGTCTATTGGAGGTAACACTGGGCCTCCAATGGTGGAGCTAGTGAAAGTACCCAAGGAGCTGAAGTGATCTGTAACCTTATAGGAGGAAGAGCAATATGAACTAACCAGTACCCCCTGAGCTCTTGTCTCTAGCTGCATATGTAGCAGAAGACGGACTAGTTGGCCATCATTGGGAGGAGAGGCCCTTGGTCTTTCAAAGATTGTATGTCCCAGTACAGGGGAACGCAAGGGCCAGTAAGCAGAAGTGGATGGGTTGGGAAACAGGGCAGCAGGAGGGTATAGGGAACTTTCAGGATAGCATTTGAAATGTAAATGTAGAAAATTTCTAATAAAAATTGTTTAAAAAACCAAGTGTGTTCATGTGTAGTCATAAATGTGAGTGTGGGGTGTGGGACAGTTTCTTGATCAATATCCTCTCTGCTTACAGATGTGCATTGTGAGGTACAGCTTGTTGGGTCTGGTGAAGAATTGGTGCAGCCCAAAGGGTCACTGAAACACTTGTATTCAGCCTCTGGATTCATCTTCAATACATATACCATGGAATGGGTCTGCCAGGCTCCAAGAAAGGGTCTGGGCATGGGTTGCATGCATAAGAACTAAAAGTAATAATTATGCAACATATACTGATTCAGTGAAAGACAGATTCGCCATCTCCAGAGATGATTTGCAAAGCATGGTCAACCTGCAAATGAACAATTTGAAAACTGAAGACATAGACATGTATTAATTACAAGAGATATGGGGGGAAGTCTTCAATGTGTGCCTAGACAAAAACCTCCAGTTCAGGTATCCATGACCACCAGCAGGAGGCACTCAGTACTCACAGAACCTAGGGAAGTCCTTATGTAGATGCAGACATCATTTATATTTTACTGTTCTATCTGTGCTGTTTCTCTATCTGACGTCTTTTTTGGGGTGTGTGTGTGGGTATCATCTTTAAAACTCTAGACTGTAGGAATTGATCATGTCTTGAAAAATAATGTTTCAGATTCACTGTTTTGAGTAATGTATGTCAGTGAGTCCTTTTGTGAATTAAATGGTAAAAGGTATTAGAAATCCTGGTTGGAATTTCCAATTTCTACAACAGTTCCTGATTATGACATCCTGGATACTAAGGGTACCTTCATCAGTTCCCAGCACACTGGAACTCACGTGAGATCAGCTGAAGCAATGGTCATTCTTGTATTTAAGGCATGGGATTCATTAAATCTGGTGAGATGTTCTGAATTTTGTTATCACATTTATTCTAGTGCTTAGATGCACTTCCAGAATATCTGGTAAAAATTCAGATCCATTTTTTTTTTTTTTTTTTTTTTTTTAGAATTTCAGCTTACCATGGAGATTTCTGAGATTAATGACAATTTCTCATAAGGGGTTCACGGTTCACTTTTTTTCTATCCAGACTCAGC
This sequence comes from Mus caroli, assembly GCF_978045245.1. Taxonomy (NCBI): domain Eukaryota; kingdom Metazoa; phylum Chordata; class Mammalia; order Rodentia; family Muridae; genus Mus; species Mus caroli. Next base: position 112,877,643 of record NW_028227269.1, on the reverse strand, counting down.
TATTACTGCTTGGATAACATTTACAACTCATTCTGTATCACCTCTTGCAGCAGATTTTATATGTAATCTAAAGGTGTTTTTGGTAGCTGTTCTATTTTGTACAAGTAATGAATCTTACTACTCACATCATCAAAATATATCATGCTCTCTTCACATAAGTAAAAATTACACCTACTAATGTCAAGTTCATCATGTGAGAATAAACCAAGTGGTTTTAGAACTCATGGAATGTGGGCCACCTGTTTGTGCAAACAGGGTGTGTGTGTGCCTCAGAGAGGCAGAGCCCAGAGTTCTATGTTTCCTTCAGACTTCATGTTGTTACAGTGCATTCTTCTGCCTGTTGTACTCACAACCTTCACAGCCTTCCTGATCTAAGAATTTTACAGAAATTCTAAGAGGGCATGCACATTCACGCTGGGATATATCACTGGCACTTAAAATAATAGTGCTTGTTCAATTTCATACATTGCTGCTGGAGCAGATCAATGATTGAATGACCACTAATCTAGGAAAGAACTTACAATTGTAGATTGCTAGCAATGACTACCATCTTTAGAAAGCATTTGGAGAAATGAAATTCTTAGTGAATTTACATTAAGTGTGTATGTGTGTGTGGTGTTTGTGTTTTCAGGAATTAATTTTCTGTTATTAACTTCTATGCATATAGCATAATTTCTAATAAGAAAACTTTTGTTCCCTGAGGGGTGGTCACTATAAGTGTCATTCTTGGAACGAAACTCGTGAAGAAATGAGAATGAGAACCTACTGTACTTTGTCAGCCTGGGTCAGATTTCTCAGTGTCTATGTAGAGGCAGTTTATTGTAGATATATTTAAACAGAATAGAATACAGAAACTGGTCTGCAGGCAACAATAACTTCTATAATCATTCCAATTCCACTTGCATAATGAAACATAAGGTGTGACTATGTGAAAAGAGAATAACAAAGTTTTTTTGACCTTTACTGTGAAATCTGTTGCTTAAAAAGGTTTAGAATCTAATGTGGCCTTTGACCAACAGCATAGCAGTCAGCCTTCCATAAAGTACATGGGACACCTCCACTAAGGAAGTACAATAATCTAATGATGGAATTAGGGTGCAGTCTGTCCACACATATTTGGAATAGGTCACCAGGTTGCTAATCACCTCCACTCTCAGCCTTCTGAAGGGAGTGCTGGTATTTAATTGTTTCTCATTAATCAAGATGATGCCATTGTGTGATTATTTCTTTTAGTGCCTTTCTGTGAGAACCAGGCCCAAACTCTCTCTCTCAAATTCCTGTGTTAGCATCAACAGTAATATTTCTGAATATCTGTTGCCATGAGACAGTGAAAGGAAAACATCTCAGTGAATCAAACATGTAGAGCACGAGAAGCAGGTGCAGAGATGGGTGTTTCCTGATATGCCAAGTTTTTAATCTTCTCAGCTAACCACATAAAAAACCCAGGAGACGATATCCTATGTCAGTTAAGCCTTGTGCTGAAGGACACAGGATCTGACACAAGTCACTGTGGTTAGTTCATGAAATCTATATCACTCTCCAGGGAATGCTACAGAAACAGAAATGACTCATTTTTGAGGAACTCTCAGTCACCATGACACTAGTTTATCTCACAGTAGTATCAGTTCCTCAATTGGAATTAAAACATGGGTAACTCTAACTCAGCAAGTGAAAGACTAGAATGAGAAAACCTTCAAATCTTTGAAGAAATAAATTGAAGATATTAGAAGAAGGAAATATCTCCCATTGGTTGGGTTAAGATAGTAAAAATTGTCATCCTACCCAGAGACATCTATAGATTCAATGCAATCCCCATCAAAATTTCAATACAATTCATTATAGTTATTGAAATGACAACACTCAACTTCATGTAGAAAAATAAAACAGAACAATACAAAAAGCCGACCGAACTAGTAAAGATAAAACAATCCTTTTCAATAAAAGAATATGCAGATGCAATATGTTCCATGATTTCAACCTGTCTGCAGTGTTATAGTAAGAAAAACTGCATAGTATTGGCATAAAACCAGACAAGTTGATCAATGGAATAGAATAAAAGACCCACTCATACATCTACACACAGATATACACCTGTTTAATGATAAAGAAGCCAGAAATATACAATGAAAGAAAGAAAATATCTTTAAAAAATAGTGGTGGTATAACTGGATGTCATCCTGCAAAAGAATGCAAATATATCCATATCTATTAGCTGTAGAAATCTTAAGACCATGTTGATCAAAGACCTTAAATTTAAGCCATATATCTTGAAACTAATAGAAGAGAAAGTGGGGAATAGCTGAGAAATCCTTCGCACAGCAGACAAATTATCAAACATAACCTCAATAGCACAGGTGCTAAGAACAATAATCAATAAATGGGACCTCAAGAAACTAAGAATGCTATGGCAAATGACACCATGGATAAGACTAAATGTCAGTTTAAAGAATGAGAAAAGATGTTTAACAACTCCACAGCTGACAGAGATACGATATCCAAAATATATAAAGAACTCGGGAAACTAGACATTAACAAAACAAATAATACAATTTAAAAATGGGGTATAGATGAAAACAGAATTCTGAACGGAGGAATCTCAAATGTCAGAGGATCATTTAAAGAAATGTTCTTCATCCTTATGCAATAGGGAAATGCAAATTCAAGTGCCTCTGAGATTCCCTCTGATAACAGTCAGAATGACTAAGATCAAAACCACACGTAATAGCTTATGGTAAGGATGTGAAATAAGGAGAGCACATATCCATAGCTGGAAACTATGGATAGCAAACTTTTTAGCCATTTTATAAGTACATTCTGCAGTTTCTCAGAAAATTGGAAATATATATACCTCAAGACCCAGCCATATCACTTCTTAGAACAGAGGCAAAGAACAATTCATCCTACTAGTTGCTTTATTTGTAATAGCAAAAAAACAAAACAGGTTAGATGTCCTTAAACCAATGAATGTATAAAGAAAAAAATATATATTTATACAGCCTACAATTACTCATCTGTGAAACTAATAAATAAAAAGTACAAATTTTCAAATGGATGGAACTATTAAAAAATCAGACTGTATGCAGAAAATCAGAACCAGAAAAACCAACATGGTATGTACTCACTGGTAAGTGTATACTAGCTGTAAAGTAAGAGATAGTTTAGCTATGATCCAACTGGACACAGAGAGCATAAGAAACAAGAAGCATTCAAGGGATAATACATTATTGACATAGGAAGGGGAAATAGAGCCAATATTGCCATTGGAGATGGTAAATAGGAGAACCAGGCATTTTGGAGAATGGAGATAGAAATTACTGAAGGAGAAAACTTGAATTGAGGAGAATTTCTTAGGGAAAACTTAAGGCAAATGAAACTCCTAAAAATATGACCCAAGCTAAGCCCCCTAGTAAATGGGATATGAGTTTGAACTGGCCATCTTCTGTAACCAGACAAGACTTGCAATGGAGGGATGAGGACACCAACTCATTTACACACCCATCAACATACAATTTGTCCTGCCTGCAAGAGTTCTGTGGTAAAGATGGAGGGAAAATCATGAGAGTCCCCAACAAATGAATGATCTAAATGGAGACCCATGCCATGGGAGGGACTCTACCTCTGACACTGCATAGGAGGCCAGGAGGCAGAAGGTGGATAGTTCACAGAACTATGGTAGAAGCATACATGATTGGCAAAGAATAAAATAATTCAACAAAAATCAGTGGGTATAAAATACTGGAAGGAAACATAGCTGGAGTCAAAAAGCCAAGGATAACACAAGAAAACACACAATATCAATTAACATGAACTCACAGGGACTCAAAAGACTAAAACAAAAAAACAAGAAGCCTTTAAGAGTCTGTTCTTTTCTCTTTTTCTGTTGACAAGTATATATGCCTGCCCCAGGAATTCATTCATAGACACATATGTGGCTGCATATGAGCCCATGACTCCTTGTGGCCCTGCACACAGGTGCTCTGCATCAGGTGTAATCTGATGAAGACAGGAAAGTGCTTGCTGTCTCCTGTCATCACTTCTTAGAAGTGAGAACTGCTAGAGTTGGATACAACTGCCATCACTGAGGAACCTGACTTTGATAGAGATATATAGTAATACTGGCACAACATAAAATCTCTAGTCTATAAATAATTTTCCCTACATGAACTAGATCTATTTATACATTAAGCTGAGATCTGTGAACACTGAAGTTACAGAGATGTGTTATTGCTTAAGCTCGATCATTTAATTTCATTGTAAACCTTAATAAATCTCCCTGCAGGGGAGGTTACAACCAGAAGGGGCACAATAGAGCCAAATATCACCAGTAGAAAGTTGAGGTGGCTTTACAGGAGCACAGTTTCCTTGGTGGGGTTTTCTTTCTAAAGTATATTAACTGATCTGCTCCTGCTTTTTTAACATGTGATGTCTCCATACTCAAAACCATAAAGATTCTTTGGTAAATGGTTCACAGGTATGTATGTCTTGCTCTTTTTAAGATTTTATTATTTATTTATTTATTTACTTATTATATTATTAGATATTTTCTTTATTCACATTTCAAATGTTATCCCCTATTCTTATGAAACTACCCTATCCCATCTGCCCTTCCACTGCTCATTAACCAACCCACTCCTGTTTACCTGTCTTGGCATTCCCCTATACTGGAGCATCAAGCATTCACAGGACCAAAAGCATCTCCTCTCATTGAAATTCCACAAGGCCATCCTCTGCTACACATGTGCAGAAGCCTTGTATCCATCCAACTGTATTCTTTGCTTGGTGTTCTACTCCCTGGAAGCTCTAGGGGTACTGGTTGGTTCATATTGTTGTCCCTCATATGGGGTTGCAAAACCATTCAGCTCTTTGGGTCCTTTCTCTAGCTCATCACTGGGGTCTCTGTACTGAGTTCAATGGATGGCTGTGAGCATCCAATTCTGTATTTGTTAGGCACTGACAGAGCCTCTTGGGAGACTGCTATATCAGCCTCCTGTCAGCATGAACTCTTGGCATCTACAACAGTGTCTGGGTTTAGAAACTGTATATGGAATGGATTCTGAGATGGGGCAGTAACTGGATGGCCCTTCCTTCAGTTTCTGTTCCACACTTTGTTTCTGCATATCCTCCCATGGGTATTGTCATCCCCCTTCTAAGAGGTACCAAAGTATCCACACTTTGGTCTTCCTTCTAATTCAGCTTCATGTGGTCCATAAGTTGTATCTTTAGTTTTCCTAACTTCTGGGCAAATATCCACTTATCAGTGAGTGCATATCATGTGTGTTCTTTTGTGATTGGGTTAACTCCCTCAGGATGATATTTTCTAGTTCCATACATTTGCCTAATAATTTTATGAAGTTATTGTCTTTTTAATAGCTGAGTAGTGCTCCATTTGGGTACATGTACCAAAATTTCAGTATCCATTCCTCTGTTCAAGTGCATGTGGGTTCTTTCCTGCTTCTGGCTATTATAAATAAGTCTGCTATGAACATAGTGGAGTATGTGTTCCTTTGGGGCATCTTTTGGGTGTATACTAAGGAATGATATAGCTGGGTCCTCAGGTAATACTATGTCCAATTTTCTGAAGAACTTCCAAACTGATATCCAGAGTGGTTGTAGCAAATTGCAATCCCATTTATAATGGAGAAGTGTTCCTCTTTCTCCATATATTTGTCTGCTTCTGCTGTCACACGATTATAATTTTTCATATTATCCATTCTGACTGATGTGAGGTTCAATCTCAGTGTTGTTTTAATTTGCATTTCCCTGATGACAAAGCATGTTGAACATTTCTTTAGGTGCTTCTCTGGCATTTGATATTCCTCAGTTGGGAATTCTTTATTTAGCTCTGTACCCCATTTTTATAAAGGGTACTTGATTCTCTTAAGTCAAACTTCTTTAGCAGTTTATATATATTGGATATTAACCCTCTATTAGATGTAGGGTGAGTAAAGATCTTTTCCCAATATGTTGGCTCCTCTTTTATCCTATCTACTGTATCCTTTGCCTTACAGAAGCTTTGTTCTTTTATATGGTCCCCTTTGTCAAGTCTTAATCTTAAATCATAAGCCATTGCTTTTTTGTTCAGGAAATTTTACGATGTACCTATGTGTTTGAGGCTCTTCCCCACTTTCTCCTATCTTAGTTTCAGTGTATCTGTATTTATGTGGAAATCCTTGATCCATTTGAACTTGAGCTTTGTATAAGGAGATAAGAATTGATTATGGATTGATTTCCATTCTCCTACACGCTGACCTCTTGTTGAACCAGCAGGATATGTTGAAAATGCTGTCTTTTTTCCCCATTTGATGGTTTTAGCTCCTTCATAACTTTCCCTAAGTCTTCCATGTGGGTCCTCATGCTCAATGCAATGATTGACTTCCGGCATCTACACCTATATTTGTCAGGCTCTGGTAAAGACTTTCAGGAGACTCCTATATCAGGCTCTTTTAGCAAGTACTTCTTGCCATTATCAGTTTTGTCTGGGTTTGGTATCATGTATCTTCATGTACATGATAATTATATTCCTCAACATGTGACTGAGGAGAAATTGGAAAATAGAATTTTTTGGAATTTAGCTTTAGATTTTAGCTGAGGACATTGGTTGCAGTAATCAGAGAAACCAACCTTCATCTAATCAGTAAATTCTCCCTGCCTTCTAGGTTATCTAGTGCAGGCAAGTGCTATACAGCTTCAAGGAAGAGGAATGACATCAGTGAATTCATGCAGGACCAGAGCTTGCCCTCTGATAGCTGATAGATTATATCAGCTTTCAAGTAAGGTGGATTCCCTAGTGTCTGATTGTTACATAGTGACCAATTACTTCCTAATTCCTGATCCATATGAAATATAGAAATAATAATTTTACATATATTTAGAATTTTCACACAAATGTATTTTGTAAATGGAACCTATTTCTACCATAACTTCTACCCTTCCTTTTGTTGATCCACATATTCTCTAACTATTCAACTAAAAATTTTCACTGACACATCATCATGTATTTTCATACATAATTGCATGTAACTATGCATTCTATGAGCTAATACTGATAGTATCATCAATTATGTATGTCCCTGAGAGGGTCTCATTTAATATAGATAGTTCTAAATGCATACGGTCTCCTAAATGTTGAAATCCCCTTTTGAAACACACATGTAATAGTTTATTTCCAAAATTTAGTTATTGAGGATAGTGCTGCAATAAACATTGATGTGTAAATATTCCTGAAGTATTTTATGATTTGGTCATTTGAGTGAGTTTTACAGTATATACTCTGTTGGGAATGCATAGATAAATATCATACATTTTAAAGAAGATTCTAAATTCGCATCAATTTCATAATAATCATAAACTCCATCTGTAAATTAATCAGTTCACATTGTCCCATTGAGGAGGGACAATATCAGGCCAGAAATGTCTGGAGTTGACTCTCTGGTGTTATATGCACAGTTCTGCACAGGGTTCAAGGAAGGTGTATGGGGTACATATTGAGTTTTAGTACTTGGACCTCAGCATCCTGGTGCCCTACCCTGTGCCTTCTCCTTCCTTCTTCTCCAGCTGTAATAGATATTTATCTAAGAAGTACCTTGCTCATGAATATTCAAATTACTTTAGTCTAATGACAATAAATACAAGGCTGTGAACACCCTGAAAAAAACATACGATCAGCGTACTCTCCACAGACACTAAAAACTCTGACTCACCATGGAAAGGCACTGGATCTTTCTCTTCCTGATGTCAGTAACTGGAGGTAAGGGGCTCACCAGTTCAAAATCTGTAGAGGAAACAGAATCTGAGGTGACAGTGACATCTACTATGCCTTTCTGTCCACAGGTGTCGACTCCCAGGTCCAGCTGCAGCAGTCTGGGGCTGAACTGGCAAGACCTGGGGCCTCAGTGAAGATGTCCTGCAAGGCTTCTGGCTACACCTTTACCAGTTACAGTATGCACTGGGTAAAACAGAGGCCTGGACAAGGTTTGGAATGGATTGGATACATTAATCCTAGCAATGGTTATACTGCATACAATCAGAAGTTCAAAGAGAAGGCCACATTGACTGCAGACAAATCCTCCAGCACCGCCTACATGCAACTGAGCAGCCTGACATCTGAGGACTCTGCAGTCTATTACTGTGCAAGACACAGTGGTGCAACGACATCCTGACTGTGTCAGAAACCCTAGCAGAGCAGGAAGCTTCCCTGGGACTGAGAATACAGAGAAGATTAACCTGTAGGCCTCATAAAAATAATCATTTTGGACATTAATTTTTATGCATACTCATTACACTCTTACAGTGCCTTTTTCAACTATGTAAATTAACATCTAAGAAATAGGTCGTGGTGATTTAAGATCAGCCTACCATGCACAATACCTTATTAATCTTTTTACTGCATCTATTGGCATGTTTCTTCTTCAACAAAACAATAAAAAGGCAGAAACCATGATGTTGTACCATAAAAAATGTCTCTGGATTGTGAGAGATTAGACCTTCTGTTGAAAGAGGTATGGAGAAAGTATAATACAAATTTTGCCAGGGAGCAGCCTTGGTCAAGGGCAGGGTGTGGAATAAGGGAGGATAGAGGAGCAGCACACTGAAGGAAGGATCAGACACTGGACATCATTCACTTCAAGATAGGTGGGACAGAAAGGATGCATATCTCATTAGGGCTTTTCCTACTCTGAATATTTTTGTCTCGTACAAGCTTGATTTACACATAAAATCATTTCCTCAGAAATTTCATACATCAATTACTGTCTTTGCTAAATATATTTTCTTCTAAAGATTTCCTTGATTATATAAGAATATTGAAAGTGGAACAAAGCAAGCAAAAAAACAAGTTTATAAGAACTAAAAGTTGAAATTATAATAAAATCAATTTTCTTTTAACTCAGTATCTTCTTCCTAAAGTTTTTGGTCATAATGCCTTGCAGGTATAATAATGTTAGACAGGATGACTCTATTTGAATTTGATTTTTTTCATTGTGGCATAAGTTTCATAGATCAAAATTATTTCCTACTACCTACTATATCAAACTTGACTTTAATCAAAGTTAAACCTTTAATCCCTATTTAATTCTTCCTTTCTGTTTTCTGTATTTCATTTATATATGACATAAGACCACTGTCCTTTATCTTTGATTCTTATAATATTGTTCAGTCCCTTGGCTTAAGCAAAGGCAGTCTATCAGAAAGTTCTGGTCTGACAAGTTTGTTCAGAAGGGGGCACAGTTTACCAGGGCCAGGATGGCTTGCTCTGTGTCACTGTCTTGATCCCTTGTTTCAAAACAATTCCCATTTATATTACAAACCTATAAAGAACAAAATAATATTATGGTACCTGATAACCACTTATTTTGCCTTCAGGAAGGCACAAAATCTTGTTGTAAACTTGCATGGTCATAATCTCTTCCTATACATACAAGTTCCTTGTTTCTACAGTTAAATATTAAAAACCCATAAATTCAATTACAGCTTATCAGATTCAAAATTTCTCTAAGTTTTTCTTCTTTAATAACTCTTCTCAAATCCTTTTTCTCATGTTTACTAACAATAGCCATTAGTGATCTCAATGTTTATTTAAATACTTGGGGTGTCCAACTTCGGCCTACAATCTGAGAATATGTAATATATAGTAGATTTTTCTGTGAAGCAGTAATAATGATGGATTGGCCAACTTTGCATTGGCAAAGTTGGAAGTTGACTTTCTGGTCCAGAGATTGGAGAGTGTGTTGTCAACAGTAATGGAAGACCTCTTTTTATTTTGTTTTTATTCTTTCTTGTCCTTGTTGTTGTTTGTTTTGAGCTTTTGTTGTTGTTTTCTTTTTTCTCTACAGGCTAGCATTGACATATTTGAAACAAAGTCTGTGTCGAGGTTCTTCCTTACCTGTCATCTTATTTGAAATAGAATGGGGATCCTGCCAAGAGCTGATATGTCTCACTACAATGAACAGCCTTGTCTTATTTAAACATCTTAAATGACATATTCTGTAAGCCTCTGAAGAATTTGAAGGCCATCTATTTTTCCAAACTATATCTAAACAGAACAAATGTTGCTGATTTCTAGCTCATTACTATCTGCTTAACATTGGAAACACATACATGAGGCAAAATAAGCTTATTTCTGTAATTACTAAACTAGTACATATCAAGATTACAAGTTTGATTTTTATAGATTTGTGGTTACTAATTTGCATTCTTAATTATCCTAACCAGTTTTTAATAGTTGCTTTCAAAGGTTAAATCATTACATTTTATTGGTTATTTTAATTATTTATTTATGTTTCAAATATTATTCCTGTTCCCAATTTCCTTTCCACAAACCCTCTATGCCTACCTCATTCCCTCTGCTTCTATGAGGGTACTACCCCCCCCATACACACACACACACACCATTGCATATGCAGTCTAGCATTCCATTAAGCTGCATCATCCAGCCTCAATAACACCAAGGGCTTCTCCCCTCCCATTGATGCCAGATAAAGCAATCTTCTGCTACATATCCAACAGGAGCATAGGTCCCTCCATGTGTACGCCTTGGTTGATGGTTTAGTGGCTGGATGCTTTGAGGAGTCTGGTTGATTTATACTGTTATTCTTCCTATGGTGTTGCAAACGCCTTCAGCTCCTTCAGTCCTTCTCCTATCTCCATTTATTGGGGTCACCATGCTCATTCTAATATTTGGCTGTGTACATCCACATTTGTATTAGTTAGTGTCTGGCACAGCCTCTCAGGTGAAAGATATATCACATTCCTGTCAGCAAGCATTTCTTTGTATCAGCAAGAGTATCTGAGTTTGGAGTCTGTAGATGGAATGGGTCTACATTTGTCTGGTTCATAGTGTACGTGATAAAATATATAGCAAAAGAAATTTGGTAATAGTATTTGCTGTTCTTAAAAATACTGCTTCCAATATTTTCTGTTTGTCTGGAGTTCTTTTAAACAAGTATTCTCAGATTAAAACAAGTGGTCATAGGGAACAAACATTGTCAGAGTAAAAGCAAGCAGTGAAGGCGGTCATAGATGAAATATGACTGATTTGGAGGTTACATTCCCTAGATTCTTTAAATTCAAATTTAGGTCTCATTAAAAAAAGAATATTCCATTCTATTTGTAATTTCTAATTGTGACTGCACTTTTAACCCTGGACATATATATACAAGTCAGATATATTCTGTACCTCTTGTAATTTCTAATTGTGACTGAACTTTTAACCCTGGACATATATATACAAGTCAGATATATTCTGTACCTCTTGGACAATTGATAGTCTTTCTTTGTTCTGTGAGACTTGTATACAAAAAGCACCAGGTTGCTAGAGAGTCATATCACAAGGGGCCTGGTTGACAGCAACTCAGTTACAAATTTACCTTGACAATCAAGTCCGGCTCCCTCCTTCCTGTCACTATAGGTATTTTAAGTAAGACCTAGTGATTTTTTTTTGATGTTTGTTATTGTGCCCCACTTTCTAATTTTTGAAAGTTTAAATATTCTCACTTTGAGTTCATTTGAACAGGGGATTTTATTCTTGTTAATACTCAAAAAAAAAAAAAAAACCTCCTTGTTTCATTGACTCTTTGTGTTATTCTCTTTGTTTGATTTTATTGATTTCATCCCCGAAGTTTGATTATTTCCTGCCATCTACTTCTTTTGGATGCTTGTGCTCCATTTTGTTCTAGATATTGCAGATGTGCTCTAAATTAGGTACTATATGATCTCATTAATTTCTCCAGGAAGGCATTCACATATGAAACTTTCCTCTTAGCAATCTTTACATTGTGTCCCATAAGTTTCAGTAAGTTTTTCATTCAATGAATTGGTTTCTTTGAAGTCTTTCGTTTTTTTGTTTCCCCCTTGAATCATGTTTTATCCAGTAGAGAGTTGAACAGTTTCCTTGAGTTTGTAGGCTTTGTGTCATTTCTTTTGTTTATTTGTTTGCTTGGTTTTTTGTTGTTTTGTTTGTTTTTGAAGTCCAGCTTTAATCCACAGTGTTCTGATATGATACAAATGGCTTTTGAGGCTTTCTGTTATCTGTTGAGACTTGCTTTGTGGTCAAGTATATGGCCAATTTTGGAGAATATTCCATGAGGTGCCAAGAGAAAGTTATACTCTTTTGTGTTAAGATGAAATTTTCTCTAGATGGTATATCTTTTTGTCTCAGCTCCAAACTTTGTCTCTGTAACTCCTTCCATGGGTGTTTTGTTCCCAATTTTATGAAGGGGCAAAGTGTCCACACCTTGGTCTTTGTTCTTCTTGATTTTCATGTGTTTTGCAAATTGTAACTTATATCTTGGGTATTCTAAGTTTCTGGGCTATTATCCACTTATCAGTGAGTACATATTGTGTGAGTTGTTTTGTGATTGGGTTACCTCACTCAGGATAATGACCTCCAGGTCCAACCATTTGCCTAGGAATTTCATAAATTCATTCTTTTTAATAGCTGAGTAGTACCCCATTGTGTAAATGTACCACATTTTTTTTATCCATTCCTCTGTTGAGGGGCATCTGGGTTCTTTCCAGCTTCTGGCTATTATAAATAAGGCTGCTATAAACATTGTGGAGCATGTTTCTTTCTTACTAGTTGGAACATCTTCTGGATATATGCCCAGGAGAGGTATTGCAGGATCCTCCGGCTGCCATATCCAGGGATCCATCCCATAATCAGCCTCCAAACACTGACACCATTGCATACACTAGAAGATTGTGCTTATAGAACCCTGATATAGCAGTTTCTAATGAGAGTAAGCAGGGGCCTAGCAAACACATAAGTAGAAGCTCACAGTCAGCTATTGGATGGATCACAGGGCCCCCAATGGAGGAGCTAGAGAAAATACCCAAGGAGCTAAAGGGATCTGCAACCCTATAGGTGGAACAACATTATGAACTAACCAGTACCCCGGAGCTCTTGACTCTAGCTGCATATGTATCAAAAGATGGCTTAGTCGGCCATCACTGGAAAGAGAGGCCCATTGGACTTGCAAACTTTATATGCCCCAGTACAGGGGAATGCCTGGGCCAAAAAGTGGTTGTGGGTATGTAGGGCGGTGGGGGGGGGGGGAGAGTATGGGGGACTTTTGGGATAGCATTGGAAATGTAAACGAGAAAAATACCTAATAATAAAAAGTTATCAAAAAATTTCTGTACATACTTATAAGGTTCATTTGAGCCACGAGGTGCCAAGAGAAAGGTATATTATTTTGTGTTTGTGTGAAATGCTCTGTAGACATCTATTATGTCCACTTGAGCTTTAATGACTGAACTCCATTACATCCCTGCTTTATTTCTGAATGAAATGTCAGTTGGTGAGAGTGAGGTTGGTGAATACTCTCACTACAGTTTGTGGGGTTTAATGTGTTAAGTTTTAGTAGCATTTCTTTCAGGAATATGGGTGCCCTTACATTTGGGAAATCTATGTTCAGAAATGAAATGGAATATCTTGTTTTCTCAATCTGTGGAGATTGACATTTTTCAGGTTATAACAGTCTAGGATGACATCTGTTATCTTTCAAAGTTTGTAATACACCTGCCTAGGCCCTTCTGGCTTTTAGGTTCTTTGTTGATAAGTAGGTCTAATTCTCATTGGACTGCCTTTATATCTTATTTTCTTTTTCCCTCATAGCCTTGTATTCTGTCTTTGTTCTGTGCATTTAAGGCTTGATTATCATTGGCAGGAGCAATTTCTTTCCTGGTCCAGTTCATTTGCTCTTCTCTCACCTTCTTTTTTTTTAATTTGTAAGTATCTTGATATTTACATCAGGAAAAGATTCTTCTATGATTTTGCTCAAAACAAATTCTGGGCCTCTGACTTAGGAACATTGTCATTTTTTCTATTTGTATTATTATTGGGATTATTAGTTTTCCATTTCTTGATTTTGGCACTGCATTTATTTGTAATTACTATTCACTTACCTAGTTTTGCCATTCGCATAATTCTGCCAGGTTATATTTTCTTTATTATTTCTATTACCATTGTGATGTCTTTAATATTTCCTCATCTGTTTGTTACTTTTTTGTTTGTGTTTTCTTGGGATTTTTTTAAGGAAATTATTGGTTTCCTCCAATTATTTATTAGTCTTTTTCTTGATTTAATTATGGGATATTTTAATTTCTTTTTTAAAATTTTTAATTTTTTTTTATTACATATTTTCCTCAATTACATTTCCAATGCTATCCCAAAAGTCCCCCATAGCGCCCCCCACTTCCCTACCCACCCATTCCCATTCTTTTGGCCCTGGCATTCCCCTATATTGGGGCATATAAAGTTTGCAAGGCCAATGGGCCTCTCTTTCAAGTGATGGCCCACTAGGCCATCTTTCGATACATATGCAGCTAGAGACAAGAGCTCCGGGGTACTTGTTAGTTCATCATGTTGTTCCAACAATAGGGTTGCAGATCCCTTTAGCTCCTTGGGTACTTTCTCTAGCTTCTCCATTGGGAGCCCTGTGATACATCCAATAGCTGACTGTGAGCATCCACTCCTGTGTTTGCTAGGCCCCGGCATAGTCTCACAAGAGACAGCTATATTTGGGTCCTTACAGCAAAATCTTGCTAGTGTATGCAATGGTGTCAGCGTTTGGAAGCTGATTATGGGATGGATCCCTGGATATGGCAGTCTCTAGATGGTCAATCCTTTCATCACAGCTCCAAACTTTGTCTCTGTAACTCCTTCCATGGGTGTTTTGTTCCCAATTCTAAGAAGGGGCATATTGTCCACACTTTGGTCTTCATTCTTCTTGAGTTTCATGCGTTTAGCAAATCGTATCTTATATCTTGGGTATCCTAAGTTTTGGGCTAATATCCACTTATCAGTGAATACATATTGTGTGAGTTCCTTTGTGATTGTGTTACCTCACTCAAGATGATGCCCTCCAGGTCCATCCATTTGGCTAGGAATTTCATAAATTCATTCTTTTTAATAGCTGAGTAGTACTTCATTGTGTAAATGTCCCATAATTTCTGTATCCATTCCTCTGTTGAGGGGCATCTGGGTTCTTTCCAGCTTCTGGCTATTATAAATAGGGCTGCTATGAACATAGTGGCCATGTGTCCTTCTTACCAGTTGGGACATCTGGATATATGCCTAGGAGAGGTATTACTGGATCCTCCAGTAATACTATGGTCCAATTTTTTGAGGAACCACCAGACTGATTTCCAGAGTGGTTGTACAAGCTTGCAATCCCACCAACAATGGAGGAGTGTTCCTCTTTCTCCACATCCTCGCCAGCATCTGCTGTCACCTGAATTTTTGATCTTAGCCACTCTGACTGGTGTGAGGTGGAATCTCAGGGTTGTTTTGATTTGCATTTCCCGGATGATTAAGGATGTTGAACATTTTTTCAGGTGCTTCTCTGCCATTCGGTATTCCTCTGGTGAGAATTCTTAGTTCAGTTCTGAGCCCCATTTTTTAATGGGGTTTTTTGACTTTCTGGAGTACACCTTCTTGAGTTCTTTATATATATTGTATATTGGATATTAGTCCCTTATCTGATTTAGGATAGGTAAAGATCCTTTCCCAATCTGTTGGTGGTTTTTTTGTCTTATTGATGGTGTCTTTTGCCTTGCAGAAGCTTTGCAGTTTCATGAGGTCCCACTTGTCAATTCTCGATCTTACAGCACAAGCCATTGCTGTTCTATTCAAGAATTTTTCCCCTGTGCCCATATCTTCAAGGCTTTTCCCCATTTTCTCCTCTATAAGTTTCAGTGTCTCTGGTTTTATGTGAAGTTCCTTGATCCACTTAGACTTGACCTTAGTACAAGGAGATAGGAATGGATCGATTCGCATTCTTCTACATGTTAACAACCAGTTGTGCCAGCACCATTTGTTGAAAATGCTTTCTTCCACTGGATGGTTTTAGCTCCCTTGTCGAAGATCAAGTGACCGTAGGTGTGTGGGTTCATTTCTGGGTCTTCAATTCTATTCCATTGGTCTATTTGTCTTTTTAAATAAACTTTGAAAGTTTGAGAACCCTCTTTAGAACATTGATTTTAAGCTTGTTTACATGTGCTTCACTGCATTGAAATATTTAGGTCTTGCTGTCATAAGATAGCTGGACTCTGGTGGTGCCATGTTTTCCTCGTCATTGTTGATTATGCTTCTATACTGCTGGCTGATGACTGGTGTTCTATCTTCATAATGTGCATTCATTTGTATTCCTGTCTGTTATGCAACTACAAGAATCATTACAAGAGTAAAACTATGTGCAGATTTTTATAAGCGTAGTCCAACAATTCTTGTGAGAAGAGATCCATTGAAATGATGCCATCTATGTGTGCAAATGGGCACAGAGCTCAAGAGAGGCCATGCAGCAGAAGGACAATATTTGTATTCTAGTCATGCATAATTTTACACACTATGCTTTCTCTCATTGAGAAAGATATCTTCGCAATAGATCAGTCTTGATGCATGGGATGTGTCAGTGGGCAATTTTCACTTCTCAGTTGTTCAGGGCCCTAAAAACAGGTGCTAACAGGATATAGCAAGGGTTATTATTGTATCCAAGAACAATTTCCTCCTTTCATGTACCCACATAAAACCCAGTTAAATAAAGAAAACATGTAAGAGAAATGACTTGGTAGTCAAAGAACTCAATGCAGAAACCATTTCAGATCACCAGCTTACTATGATTTGTTGCTTTAAATGAAGTTGTTTCCTGAACATGCCAAAAAAAAAAAAAAAAAGAGAATAATGCCACAATCCATTAAACCTCTTAGCCATAACAAACAGAGTTTCTCTAATAATAGTATTAAATACAACATTAAATAATTAGCCCCAGGTTCTTCTTTCTAATATAAGTGTTACTATATAAAGGGTGGTAGGATTAAACGAGGTTCCATAACCAACAAAGACTTCCTACATCCTTAAGGAGATTGGAGAGAGTGGAGGAAATAAAACCATGGCCCTGCAGACCAGATAAAAGACTGTTGCCCTTACTGTGCTAATTACAGCAAAGAAATCTATACCCAATTGAAGACATTTAAAAATAGCGTGAATCCCAAGTATGTTGTAATATACATTCACCCAATATATTCAATATATATGTGAACAAAGTTTAATACAACATTATATCTCAAATATAAATCTCTAATATTATTAAAGTTTATTTAAATAATTTTAATTTTCTAGTTATGAAGATAAAACCTGAGACCTTATTCATGTTATCCCTCCCACCCTGTGGTGTCTGCAGCCCATATTAATTAATTTTATTTAATGTATATTTCATAATTCATTGGTCTTTATATTAGTTTTTCTCAAATTATTAAATAATAAATTTTTATTCTAGGAACTTGTACAAATTTGGTGTTTACTATCTGTTAAGATAATCAGGAAAGTGTGCATCTAATAAAAGAACAAAAATGAGGCTGAGGTGATGGTTCAGTGGTTAGAGTATTGCCTGGTCTTGCAGAGAACCCAAGTTCAATTGCCAGCATCCACATCAAAGCATGATACTGTCTGCCAATGTAGGGCCAGTAAGTTTGACACCCTAACACATATAGGCAAAATGATAATGCCTATAAAATTTCAAAACTAATTAATGTTGAAAAAGGACAAATACAAATTAAGGCTGTAGAAATATTATTCCAAACACATAATGAAAAAAATATTTTAATGAAATCATGGTAATGTTATTGTGTTTCTCTCAGACAGTTTTGCCAGTTATTACTGTCCCAAAGGCTCACACAGCAGAGCATAAGATATAGCAGGAAGATATGCAAATAAGGCCTTCCGTTGATCATTAAAACCATCACAGCCCTGACCCTGAAATTCAGGCAGAGAACTTTAGCCCTGTCTTCCCTTTTAGTGTTCAGAACTGACAATATAACATTGAACATGGTGTTGGGGCTGAAGTGGGTTTTCTTTGTTGTTTTTTATCAAGGTAATTAGTATGTGCCTGAGTAGTCATAGGGGAGAGTGACTGTGGGCATGTGTGACATTTTCTTGACCAAGATTCTCTCTGTTTGCAGGTGTGCATTGTGAGGTGCAGCTTGTTGAGTCTGGTGGAGGATTGGTGCAGCCTAAAGGGTCATTGAAACTCTCATGTGCAGCCTCTGGATTCACCTTCAATACCTATGTCATGAGCTGGGTCCGCCAGGCTACAGGAAAGGGTTTGGAATGGGTTGCTCAAATAAGAAGTAAAAGTAATAATTATGCAACATATTATGCCGATTCAGTGAAAGACAGATTCACCATCTCCAGAGATGATTCACAAAGCATGCTCTATCTGCAAATGAACAACCTGAAAACTGAGGACACAGCCATGTATTACTGTGTAAGAGACACAGTGTGGAATTTTCAATGTGAGCCTAGACACAAACCTCCAGTTCAGGTACCATTGACCAGCAGGGGGTGCTTAGTACACACAGGGACAAGATCAGCTCAGATGAAGATGCAGACATAATTGATATTTTATTGTTGTGTCTGGGCTCTTTCTCTATCTGATGTCTTGGAGGCAGGGGGGGATCATCTTTACAAGTATAAACTCTGTTTGTTTGTTGTTTTTTTTTTTTTTTGAAATGTGAGGGTCAAAGAGGTATTGGGGAAGGGCAATCATATTCATAATATACTGAGTGAAAAATCTATTTTCAATAAAACATAGAAAATGAGATCTCAAAATTAATAAATAAACAATGAAATTTGATACTATCTTTTTGTGTAAATCTCACATATGCCCACATACACAGACTTTATGTCTCCTGTCTCTGTTTAAGTTGTTGCAGGTATAATAAGAGGCAAGGACTTAAAGGATTTAAGGAATATATATATATATATATATATATATATATATATATATACCCTTAAATATTTAAGGGTTTACATGTGTATATAATGTATAATGCTAAGGTGTAGGGAAATAAGTTAAATGTTTGGGTTTTAGCTTGTTTGTGTGTGTATGTGTAGTGTGTGTTTATATATTCTGTAGTGATATTTTTGTTATTCATTTCTATGCACATAGATTAATTACTAATAGAAAAGCTTTTCTTTCTTGAGAAGGGGGTCACTACAAGTGTCAGACTGAGAAAAAACATTAGGTGGAACTTGGACAATGAGTGAAACAGATTGTGAGGAAACATTGCTGAAGTCAGGAGTCAAAGATGCCACAAGAAAAACAGCAGTATCAATTTACCTGAGCTAATAGGGACTCAAAAGACTAATTCAAGAATCCGGAAGATTCCTTGAGTCTGACCTAAGCCCTCTGCATATATGTTTGGTTGTGTTAGATGTTATATATGTTATAGCATGTTGTGCGATCTGGGTATGTCTCTGACACCTTTGCCTGACACTAGGATCCTTGTACTCCTACTGGTTTGTCTTGGCCCATCCTTAGTATGGGGAGATCTGGCAAGTCTTACTGCAACCTGATATGCTATATGGAGATGATATTGTAGAAGGCTTGCTTTCTTTTAAAGGAAATTCCAGAAAAGTGTATTTGGGTAGGGAGAAGGGAAGGACTTGGAAGAGAGGATGCTCTGGCAGCTGTGGTCTAGATGTAATATAAGAAGGACTAAAAACCAAAAGTTTTTAAATAGTTACTAAAATTATTATATTTCATAAAATAAAAATGCAGATCACTTCTGCTACTCTTATTGAATAAAATGTACTGAAAAGTAAACAGTTGTATGGGAGCCTTTAATACACTGGCAGATTGATTGACATTAGGATGTAGAATAAGCCCAAGGCTTTCAAAATTGCTTGCTTTAACTTGGAGATTGAAATTAAGGGTATATGTAGGAATGAACTGAGATTACTGGGCTAGTTTCAGGATGTTCCTCTAGAAATGCATAAAATTAAAGTCTGTATAGTGGAAGCAGATTCAGATCCTATCTTACACATGTAAGAATGTGTTATGTCTTAGAACTAAGGCTCCAAGCCAAGAATAGTCTTACCTAAGGCTGTGGATATATATATAAAAAAAAAAGTCTCATGGAGGTGTTGGAAATCCATTTCTAAAAGGGTACACAGAGACATCAGAAGAAAGATGACTTTCTCACAATTCGTCTACATGAATATGATTAGGAAAATTTTGCTTTCCCAGTACCTACTTTTCTTTGGTTATTGGATATTTTCTTTATTTATATTTCAAATGTTTTCCTCTTTCCAGATCTTTCCTTTGGAAGCAACCTATTCCATCCTTGATTACCCTGCCTCTATAAGGTTGCTCCTCCACCCATCCACTACTCCCATCTTCCATCCCTGGCATTCCTCTTCTGTATGGCTTTGAACACTCTCAAGCCCAAGGGCCTCTCCTCCCACTGATGCCAACAAGGCAATCCTCTGCCACATATGCCACTGGATCCATGGGTCCCTTCTCATGTATTCTTTGGCTGGTGGTCAAGTCCCTGAGAGCTCTGGGGCAGTCAGGTAGTTCAGTGGAATAGAATTGAAGACCCAGAAATGAACCCACACACCTATGTTCTCTTCATTTTGACAAAGCATCTAAAACCATCCAGTAGAAAAAAGACAACATTTTCAACAAATGGTGCTGGTTCAATGTAGAAAAATACAAATTGATCTGTTCATATATCTCTGTAAAAAGCTCAACTCCAAGTGCATCAAGGATCTCCATATAAAGCCAGATTCACTGAAATGAATGGAGAAGAAAGTGGGGAAACACCTCAAGACATGGGCACAGGGGAAACGTTTCTGAACAGAATGCCAATGGCATATGCTCTAAGATAGGACCTCATAAAATTTCAAAGTTTCTGTGAGGCAAAGGATACAATCCACAGTACAAAACTGCAACCAACAAATTGGGATCTTTACCAATCCTACATCCAGTAGAGGGCTAATTTCCAACATATACAAAGAACTCAAGAAGTTAGACTCCAGAGAACCAATTAACCCTATTTTAAAATGGGGCACAGAGCTAAACAGATAATTTTCAATGCAGGAATATCAAATGGTTGAAAAGCACTTAAAAATATTCAGTATATTTAGTCATCATGGAAATGCAAATCAAAACAAACCTGAGATTCCACCTCCCACCAGTCAGAATGGCTAAGAACAAAATAGGTCACAGTAGAGGCTGGTGAGGATGTGGAGAAAGAAGAACACTTCTCCATTTCTGGTGGGACTTCAAGATGGTAAAACTATTTTGAAAATCAACCTGGTAGTTCCTCGGAAAATTAGAAATAGTTCTACCTGAAGATTCCAATATACCACTTCTGGGCATATCCACATGATGCTTCAACATATAACAAGGCCATGTGCTCAACTATGTCCATAGCAGCCTTATTTATAATAACCAGAAGCTGGAAACTTCCCAGATGTCCCTCAAGAAAAGAATAAACACAGAAATTATGGTCCACAAAGGAGTACTATTCAGCTATTAAAAACAATGACTTCATGAAATTTGCAATCAAAGGAATAGAACTTGAAAATATCATGCTGAGTGAGTAAACCCAGACACAAAAGAACACACATGACATGTACTCACTGATAAGTGGATTTTAGCCCCAAAACTCAGAATACCCACGTTACAACCCACAAAACATATATACAGCTTAAGAAGGAAGAAGACCAGATTGTAGATGCTTCAATCCTACATAGAACAAATTAATCACAGGAGATAGGGACCTTGGAGTGAGACAGGAAGGGGAGGGAAAAATGAGGTGCAGGAACAGGTATTGTAAGGGACAGGAGAGAAGTACAGAGGGTCAGAAAATTGAATAGAACCATGCAACAGAAGGGATTGAGAGCTGGGAGTAAAGACTAGAATGTCTCAGATTTCAGCGAAACAAGAGTCTCCCGGAGCCAATGGTGATGACTTTAGCTGAAATACCCAACAAAGGGGAGATGTAACCTATAGAGACCACTGCCCCCAGTGAAGGGATGGAGCCACACATCCAACTCAAAAGTTTTAAACTAGAAATGTTCCTGTCCAAAGAAAAGAAAGGCACAAAAATTGGAATGGAGTCTGAATGAAAGGCTATCCAGAGATGCACTACCTAGGGAATCATCTCATCAGCAGACAGCAACCCCTCACCCACCCACACACACATACCCAGTATTGCTGGTGTCAAGATGTGCTTGCAGACAGAAACCTGATGTGGCTGTTCCCTGAGAGGTTGTAACATCACCTGACAAATACAGATGCAGATACTAACAACCAACCATTAGACTGAGCCTAGGGAGCCCAGTGGAAGATCTAGGGGAGGACTGGATGACCTGAAGGGGAATGCAACCCCATTAGAAGAATAATATCAACTAAGTGGACCACCCAGAACTCCCAGGGACTAAACCACTGACAAAAGGGTAAACATGGAGGGAGCCAAGACTTCAGATACATATGTAGCAGAATATTGCCTTATTTGCCATCAATGGGAAGGGAGTCCCTTGATTCTGTGATGGCTTGATGACCCAGTGTAGGGGGGATGCTAGAGTGGTGAAGCAGGAGTGGGTGAGTAGGTGGAGAAGTACCCTCATAGAGGGAAAGAGTAGTATAGAGGGGGATGAGAGGGAGAGATTTTGGATGTGTAATCAGGAAGGGGGATATCACTTGAAATGTACATAAAATGATTAATTATTAATAAAAACACTGAAGAATGTGGAAGCTCCCTTGAGGGTGAGAGGACAGGGATGAGAAACTGGAAGACTTGCTTAAAGTTTTGATTGAGTAGTGAGGAAATGAACAACAGACTAAGAATTAACTATCATTGTATAAGGGATTTTCCAAGTCTCCTTACATAGAGGATTCAGAATTAAGAAACTTTTGATAGTAAAGTTGACTCACATATTCCTATACTGGTGTTAATCTGAGTACAGATGTATATCAATACTTTGGAATCGAAATGTTTGATTACATGTTAAACCAATGTCTAATTCATAGATGGCTAAACTTGATGTTGAGTTAGTACTAACAAAATTAATTCATGAATCTGGGCTGTATTCATGAGATCTGCATATTAGATTCAGAGATTAACCACTGCTTATTGATTCAACATTCAAATACTTCCCAAGTCGCTTGCCCTGTAATTCCATGTCAGCTACACAACACTGATCACAGTAACACAAGGCTATCTCCTATAGCCTAAGTGATTATGGATGTGACAATCATCCTCACTGCTTTGCTAAGGACTCTTGCATTTTCAGAGATGAATGGATGTAGAGTTTGTTTGTAAATTCTTTAGGAATAATTTACAGAGTAGGCTAAAGTGGTTCTGCCTGCAACTACACACACACACACACACACACACACACTAATTACTGAGGAATCATGGTGTGGCAATCTGTGAGAGAATCAGAGTGAGGATGTGAGTCAGTCTCCAAATGCAATCCTCCCTGTGATATAATGCAAATAGTGTTCTCACTCTTAAGTTGTGGACAAAACAAATATATATATATATATATATATATATATATATATATATATATATATATATTATAGCAGAGTTACATGAGAAATTCCTTGCAATTTAAGATAAACTAAACTAGTATACATCCAGAGGATGAGGGAAATAATCTACATAATAAAAGGAGAATAAGAAAAATCCTTGAAAGCATTGTGTGTATTCACAGAAATGTCCTGAAAAGTTTCATAGGCACTGTACTTGATCAGCAAATATCATGTTCCTCATATTAGTTTAAGTTAGGAGAATAAGCTCATATGAACTATTTATTATCTCATAGAGCCCATTATTTTGTAAATAGATTACACTGTAAGGGAATGATGTCTAGTAAATTCATAGTAGTTAAGTAGGCATGCACTCCTGTCCATTACAACATATGACAGCCATCAGCATCCTACCATACTGGAGTATAAATTTCAGTCTCATAGACATTTCCCAGAAAAACATAGACGTTGAAATGGCAATGAAATATTGTCTGGCATCCTGAACTAAGGGATAACTATTCCATTATAATGATGAATGCTGATACCCTAGGGACTCTACCTTGCAAAATGATAATTACACAGAACCAGTGATACAATAGAAGATATATTTGACTGTTCCCAGGTTTTTCTATTACTCTTTCTCTCCAACTTCCTTTAAATGCATACAGATGCAATATGGGAAACAGATTGAGTCACAGAATACACTTATTTGATAATTATTTCTATTTCCTTTTAAGTGGAAATAGTAACTTCAAAGAATTGTTAACTGATCTGTGGGTGCCATAATTCTCCCCCCTTTTTTTCTGTTGACAACTATGCCCTAGTGTCCCAGGAATTCATTCATGGAAGCATGCGTGGGTGCATCTGAGCTCATGGCTCCTTGTGGTCCTGCACACAGGTGTTCTGCCCAGGTCTAATCAGATGAGGACAGGAAAGAGCCTGATATCTCCTGTCATTACCTTTTATAAATGGGAACTGCTAGAGCTGGATCCAACTGTCACCTGGCTTTAAGAGGGATATTACAGTAATATTGACACAACTTAAAATCTCTGATGTGTAAGCAAATTTCCCTAGGTAAACTAGATCTATTTATACCTTAAGCTGAGCTCTGTGAAAACTGAAGTTACAAGAATATATTATTGCTTAAGACCAATCATGTAATTTCAGTATAACCCATAAGTCTCCCTGCAGGGGAGGTCATAACCAGCAGGGGGCACAATAGAGCTAAAAATCCGCAGTAGAAACATGAGGCAGGTTTTCAGGGGACTCTGTTTCCTTTGTAGTTTTCTTACTTAGGTATATTAACTGATCTGCTCCATGTGTGATGATATTAATTGATATGTGATGTCTCCATAGTCAAAATTGTAAAGATTCTCTGTTAAACAATCCAGATTTACATTTCTTCTTCTTTTTTTTTTGCTGAATAATTTATCATTGTATTGCATTTAACATTATTATCATATTTTTAATAAGAAGTTGGTAATAATGCACTATGTTGGATGGTCTTTTCTTTCTCTATTTTTTATTTTTATTTATTATTTTTAAATTCGATATATTCTCTGTTTACATTTCAAATGTTATCCCCTTTCCTAGTTTTCACTCCAAAAATCCCCGTTCCATACCCCTTCCCCTTCTTTCCAACCCACCCACTCCTGCCTCCTGGGACTGGCACTACCCTATACTGGGGCATAGAACCATGACAAAACCAAGGGCCTCTGCTCCCATTAATGGCTTACTAGGCTATCCTCTGCTACATATGCAGCTAGAGACACGAGTCCCACCATGTGATTTATTTGATTGGTGGTTTAGTCCCAGGGAGCTCTGGCAATACTGAATAGTTCATATTGTTAGTCTTCTTTTAGGGCTGCAAAACCCTTCAGCTCCTGTGCTCTGTCCAGTGGATGACTGTGTGCATCCATTTCTGTATTTTCCAGGCATTGGCAGACCCTCTTAGGAGACAGCTATATCAGGCTCCTGTCAGCAAAATATTGTTGGCAACTGCAATAGTGTCTGGGTTTGTTGGCTGTTTATGGGATGGATCCCCAAGTAGGGCAGCCTCTGGATTGTCTTTCCTTAAGATGCTCAACAAGATGTTTCAGATTCATTTCTTGAAAGATAAGAGAAGTTCAGTCTGTTTGGGAGAGGCTGACACCTAACTAGGTCACTCCAGTTACTTTATTCAAACATTATTAAAGGTTAATTAGGGCTGAGAAAGGTTCCAACCACCAAAGTTATCTTGCACTTGCTGCTCATGAGAGCCAGCAGCTCACACAGATCTCAATGTCTTTTCACCATGGCTAACCATAATCAAAAGTAAGAATACTCCAGGTTTGCCAGGAGTATCGTAGGACCATGGTCAGTGCAGCTGTAAGCTCTCTAGTAGCACCTAGTGCAGACCCTCCAGAGAGACAACACATCTTCAAGGTTTAAACAGTCTCAAACCAATTTTCCATCCTCTACTAAATGACCCAAACATAGCAAAAGCTTTATGGAGAACTTTCACTCAGTGCTAGATATAAAGTCTTCTCTATATGTTTCACTTAAAGCCAAACATAAAGACTTTACTATACATATCACTACAAAAGTATAATGTTTGTTTTTCATTCTTCAATAATTCACTTTCCTTTATTCCCAGTATCCCTGTTTTGGTTTGTAATGGAACATGCATTCATTCTATATCCTCTATAGGTTTTACTTACATAAAGAACCTAAATTTTTATCATACCTTTTGCATAAAATTTAAATTTGATGTATACTACACCAATCTATAATTTCTCCATTTCCCAACACCATTTCGTGTTTTAAACCTTCGCCTTCTTTATTATCTCTGCTTTGATTTTATCTGTTTTACTATATCATTCCCCTAAATTCCTTATAGACTAATGACCTATTTCTAGTCTTTTGGCTTGTACAAATTAAAGTCACGAAATAAAATATTCAAATTCCCAAACACATATGGTTAAGAACATGAAGAATTTGCCTTAAGGAAATGGGAGATCTCATGCCACATATATTTTTTTCCAGTGCCATCCACATAACTAGAGATGTTATACTTCATTTTACCACTAAATATTTTTTGATTATTTTTACCATATTTCACATCGTCATTATTTCTTTGTGCTTTGTTTGGAATCTAGAATTATTCCTTTCTTTAGCTGCTGTGACTAGAGCATGAACATAGTCCTGTGAATGAACATGGATGTGCCAGTGTCTCTATAATAAGCTGTAGCATCATTTGAGTACATGCTTTGGAGGGATATAGTAGGGACTCAGCAGAATTTTATTATTGCTTGGTGAATTCTCCAAACTGATTTCCAAAGTCACTACACCAATTTATATTTTCCATCCATGGTGAGATAAGTTTATTCTTTCAGTACATCCATGTTCACATTTTTTATCCATTTCTGTTCGTGAAGGTGATAATTATATTCCTCATGCTGTCAAATTGGAAAATTAAACTTCTTTGAATTTGGATTTCAACCTGAAGCTAAGTACTTTGGTTGCAGTAATCAGAGAAACCAACCTTCAACTGAGCAGTAAATTCTCTCTGCCTACTAGGTTTCTTAGTGCAGGCAAGTGCTATACAGCTTGAAGGAAGAGCAAAGACATCAGTGATATCATGCAATATGAGAAAGCTTGCCATCTACAATATCAGCCTTCAAGTAAGATGGATTCCATAGAGTCTGACTGTTATGTAGTGACCAATTGCTTCCTAATTGTGTATGCAGCCTGATCCATATGAAAAATAGAAATAACAATTTTACATCTATTTAGAATTGTCATGCAAGTGTATTTTGTACACTGTGCATATTTCTCTCTTAACTTCTACCCTTCTTTTTCTTGCCCCACATATTTTCCCACTATTCAACTAAACATATTCACTGATATAACATCATGTATTTGCATATATTGTTGTATGTAACTATGGAATATATGAGGTAGCAATGAGAGTTTCATTAATTATCTATGTTCATGAGGTGGTCTCAATTAATAGAACTATTTCCAATTGGATCCAATTTCCTAAAAGCAGTGTGTATTTATTTTGTTCTGATGGGAATTCTTTTATAAATAAATTATATATAGAATATAATATATATGTATCTATACATATATACATATATACACATGTATACATACATATATACACTGTCATTTGGTCTTTTGAGTGAGTTTTTTTTAATATATAATCCTATGGAAAGGAGGCTCTAAATTCATATCAATATCATAATCATCACAACCACCACCTATAAATTAATCTGATAACATTGTCCCAATGAGGAGGAATAGTATCAGATCAAAAACGTCTGGAGTTGACTCCCTGGTGTTATATTCACAGCATCTGTGCAGGGCTCAAGGAAGGGGTCTGGGGTGCATATCGAGATTTTGAACTTGGACCTTAGTATCCTGCTGCCCAACCATTGTGCCTTCTCCTTCCTTCTTCTCCAGCTGTACTAGGTCTTTATATAAGAAGTACCCTACTCATGATTATGCAAATTTATTGAATCTATGGCAGTAAATACAGGGATGTTCACACCCTTTAAAACCACATATGATCAGTATCCTCTTCACAGTCACTGAAAACATTGACTCTAATCATGGAATGTAACTGGATAGTTCCTTTTATTCTGTTGGTAACTTCAGGTAAGGGGTTCACCAGTTCCGAATCTGAAGAGGATACAGGGTCTGAAATGACAATGACATCTACTCTGCTGTTCTCTCCACAGGTGTCTACTCACAGGTTCAGCTCCAGCAGTCTGGTGCTGAGCTGGCAAGGCCTGGGGCTTCAGTGAAGATGTCCTGCAAGGCTTCTGGCTACACCTTTACCACCTACTGGATGCACTGGGTAAAACAGAGGCCTGGACAGGGTCTGGAATGGATTGGCGCTATTTATCCTGGAAATAGTGATACTAGCTACAACCAGAAGTTCAAGGGCAAGGCCAAACTGACTGCAGACACATCTGCCAGCACTGCCTACATGGAGCTCAGCAGCCTGATAAATGAGGACTCTGCGGTGTATTACTGTACAATACACAGTGTTGTGACCACATCCTGAATGTGTCAGAAAACTTGGAGTGGTAGGAAGCTGCCCTGGATCTGAGAAAACAGGAAATATTAACATGTAGACTTGATAAAAAAATAATCATTTTGGGCATATATTTTTCTGTATCCTCACACTCTTATAGTGACTTTTGCAACTATATAAATCAACTTCTCATAATAAAGTGGTGCTAATTTAGGACCAACCTACCTTATACCATGCCTTGTCATTCTTGACTACCTGCACTGACATGTTTCTTTTGAGCAAAACAGTAAAAAAGCAAAACCATGATGGTGCAGCATGAAAATATCTCTGGATTCCTGAAAGACTAGAACTTCTGTTGAGATAGATGTGGAAAAAGTGTTACACAGTTTTTCCAGGGACCAGCCTTGGCTGAGGGCAGGGTCTGGTGAACAGTGGATGCAAGAGCAGTGAAAGGAAGGGAGGGTCAGACATGGGACATCATTCACTTCAGGAGAGATGGGGCAGAGAGGAAGCACATCTCACTCTGGCTTTTCCTACTCTGACAACTTTTGTAACTGTCAAGCTTTATTTATTCATAAAATCATTTCCTCAGAAATTTT
Organism: Mus caroli; assembly: GCF_978045245.1. Lineage (NCBI taxonomy): Eukaryota > Metazoa > Chordata > Mammalia > Rodentia > Muridae > Mus > Mus caroli. Next base: position 112,848,700 of record NW_028227269.1, on the reverse strand, counting down.
ATGCACTGATAACATGTCTTTTCAAAATACATTTTCTTCTAAAGTCTTTGTTGATTACATAAGAATATTGAAAGAAGAACAAAGTGACAAAACAGTAATTTCATAAGAACTGAAATTAACATTAAAATAAAATCATTTTTCTTAAACTCAGTATCTTCTTTCTTAAGATTGGTGTCATAAAGCCTTGTGGTAACAGAAATGCTAGACAGAATGTTAATATTTGAATTTGATTTTGTTTCAGTTTGGCATAAATTAATAGATCAAAATTATTTTCTAATACCTATTACATGAAACTTAACTTTCTATAGAATTTCAAACTTTAACCCTTATTAAATTTATCCTTCCATTCTTTTTCATTTATATTTGGCAAAAGGCAATTGTATCTTTCTTTTATTCTTAGAATATTGTTTAGCCCCTTTGTTTAAGCAAGAGCAGTCTATCAGTAGAGTTCTGCTCTGGCAAGTTTGTTCAGAAAAGCTTGCAGTTTACTGAGCCAGGGTGCCTTCTTCTGTGTCTCCATATTGAACCTTTGTTTTTTCAATATGATTTCTGTAATTATTACAATACTATAAAGAACAGAAGAACATCAGGGTTTCAAAACTTCTTACTTTTGATTTGAGTAAGCTACCAAGGCTTGTCATAGACTTGCATGTTCATAATATCTTTCTATACATACAAGTTCTTTGTTTCTATAGTTGAACATTAAATTCCCAGCAATTTCAATTACATCTTGTCATCTTCAAAAATTTCCTGAAGGTTTTCTTCTTTAATAACTTTTCTCAAATCCTCTTTTGCTACATCCACTCCAGTAGTGACTCATTTGATAGGCCTAGAAAAACTCTAAGTAGTCGTAAGGCAGCGAGTTTCATGGAAACTTAGCCTCATGGAACCTTGGCTTAACCATATGCAAGAATTTACCATGGCCTAGGAAAAAGGAGGGTTGTGGTTTTAGGGGGAACTACAATATTGCATTATTCATGATAAGGTCTGCTAGAGAAGAACCCTCTAGTGCTAGCTTTAACAAGGCTCAAAGGAATAGCATAAATTGTGACTCAGGTGTGAAATCCTCTCCTGGCCCCTGTCATTAGCTGACTCTAGGCTAAAGTTTCCTTTAACTGTAAACATTGCCTGGTTCCTGCCAGTCCTTTGAAGGCATTCCTCTGTTTTGTGTCAGATAACTTCAATGTACCTTGCCATCTGTGACACTGTACTCCTTTGTTTTCTGTATTATATAAAACTGATGCTAACTTTGACAAAATTACATTCAGATACACACTCCCTTGTGTCCGTGTCTGTTTGTCACCCCTCTCGCCAACATCTTGCTTGCCTGTAACCAGAACCCTGATTTCTCCCACAGATTGAGGGGGGCCGACTGAGGCAGATCCATAGCACTCTTTCACGAGAAAGAGTGAAATTATTATCAATACTCATTAGTGATCTGAAAGACTCAATTTTCTGAAATACTTTATTTTTACAACCAAACTTTCAATAATTTCATTCTTTTTGTTATCCCAGCTCTAGCTTTTGTATAGAGAACTTTCACAGTAAGAAGCATAAGTATAGACAAAGGTGCGCAGCGAATATACATCAATGGCAGTGAATTGTCAGTCCAGATTGTCCAAGCACCACAATTTTGTCAATCAGCACCTTCAGGATGCTTGGCATTGCTAAATTTAACATGTAAAATCCAAATAACCAACGTCTGAGCAATCAAAAATTTACTTTGTAGTCTTAAGACTTAAGTGACTTCAGTGTGTTGTTAACTCTGGCTGTGTGTTCCTGTAACATTTGGGTATCCATCTTCAGACTACAGGCTAAGTGTTTGTAATAGACTTTCCCATGAAGCACGAATACTGAAGGGTTGGCCTATTTTGTCCTGGCAAAGTTGGAAGTCTGACTTTCCAGTATCCAGTTTGTCCTCAGTTGGACAGTGTCTTGTCAGCAGTTATGCTAAAGGCAGGGCTTTTTTGGGTTTGTTTGTGTTTGTTTTGTTTTGTTTTTTGTTTTGTTTTGGTTGTTTGTTTGCCCTAGTGGCTAGTGTTGCCACATTGGAAACAAACTCCATGTAGAATTTCTCCCTAAAGAAGCATCTCCTTCTTCAGACTTCATTTTTTTTTCATACTCCTCTCTTCATTATAGAATTTCATCACTCATATATCTGTGTGCCTATCTTTTCCTAGAAACAAATGGTTTTAGTCAAATTAGTAATAGCATGCCCTATTATGTGTTCCTTAATAATTTGGGGGAAATAAATTAACTCTAGACTGTCCCTGTGCACTTATAGGATCCTTAAAATGTAGAAGATGTGACTTTTTTACCTACACCATGCAACTGCCTGTTGCACATGTATATAGACAATGTTACTACAGCATCCTAGGTACTGAGAGTACCTTCATCTGTTCAGAGCTCTCTGACTTCCTCCTAGGATTACCTTCATCACTCTTATTTATTGTGATTAAGGAATGATAGTTCTTCAAACTGATTTGATGTCCCAGGTATGTGTATCCATGCTGCTTTTCAAATTGACTTCCAGAACATTTTATTTTCTGGTTAATAACAAGTTGTTTGGTTAAATTTTCATTTTTTTGGATGACTGCTGATAATCCTGAAAATTTCTCATAAGGGGTTCACTTTGTTTCCCTAGATAAATGACATTTACACCTCACAAGATTAGACCCTGCTTCTGATAGTTGGGCTGCATGTCTGCTCCAGTGCTGGGATGAGTGTTCTGGATGACTGAGTTATTCTGCTTCAACCTTACAGTAATGTTTTATGTCTTGATCCCTCATTGGCAGAGGTTAACATCTAAATTTACATAATGTTTTATTGTATTGAATTTATACATTTTACTTTTTAACAACATGATCTATGCTTTTATCTACATTTATTCCTACATATTTAGACACAGATGTAAAAATATTTTAAGAAGTTAGACTAGAAAAAAAATAACCCAATTTAAAAATGGCATACAGAAGCCGGGCGGTGGTGGCACATACCTTTAACCCCAGCACTTGGGAGACAGAGGCAGGAAGATTTCTGAGTTCCAGGCCAGCCTGGTCTACAGAGTGAGTTCCATGACAGCCAGGGCTACACAGAGAAACCCTGTCTCAAAACAACAACAACAACAACAAAACAATAATACAGAGCTAAACAGAGGATTCTGAGGAGAGAAATCTCAAATGACTGAGAAGCACATAAAAAAATTTTCAACATACTTCTTCATCAGGGAAATGAAAATCAAAATGAACCTGAGATTCCACCTTACATGAATCAGAATGGCTCAGATATAACACTCAAGTGACAGCACATTCTGGAGAGGATGTGGAGTGTCCTTGTAATGTTTTGCCAGCAAAACACACTCAGACAACAGGATCCTTCTACGGCAAAGTTTTATTGCTTACTTATCAAGAGACCCTGAATACAGAAAACTCAGTCCTTTTATAACCCACAAAGAGCTGTTGGAGACGTGTTTCACCCTGACTGGTTGCTCATTATCAGCCCATTTGATGCCACTGGACAGGCAGGGCACAAGACATGGAAAAATACCCCAGCACATGCACAGACTACTTGTTTACTAGTTAGAACACTGGATATCAGTGCCATCTTGTAATGGCGATTGCAAGGGCGGCTCCTCACATCTCCCCCCCCCTTTTTTCTTTTTTTTATTTAAGAGCAATAGGCCATCCATATATTGAAAGTGGAGATAGAGATCTAATCCCCAGTGTGCAAAAATAGGGGCATTACACAAAACCTCCTCCCAGGCTCATCACCCGGAGGGGTCTTGGTCCGCTCCTGTGTCGTTTTTCCTGGGGGAAGGACCCTTGGGCACTCAACCTTCATACAAGATGACATGTCTCCCTAGAATAGGTTCATTTTATGCTGCGGAGCCTTTCTACTGCAGTGCTTAGCCGTGCAACTCTCCTGGGCTGCTGAAGCACACTCACTCTATCCCGTGCAATGAGACTAGCCTCATGGGGTGCAAGAGCTGAGAGGCCAGCGACCTATTGCTTAAGCATAGATAACCATATACCAGGGGAGGCACCGTGTTCTAGTGCTGCAAGTGCTTGGGTTATTGCCATCCTGTCCCTTTTTGTTTGGGCTTTACGTTTACAGATCATCCAGAGCGAAAGCAATGCTCCACTGCATAGGATCACGGTAAACAAGCCTACCCCCACCCACTCCTTAAAGTAGGAAAATGCAGAGGAAATCCAGGTGGAGAAGCCCTTCATCAGCAAAGGGTTGAGACGCGTAGAATTCACTTGTAGAATAGCAACTCTCAACTCTCGAAGCGTTTGCTCAAATCCCATGGTCCAATTCTGTAACATATAACGAGACAAAGTTTTTGACAAATTTGCTGCTCTTGTAGAATTTTCAAACTGAACAGAAGTAACACAAAGACCAGGCATCTTGTATTCACAACCCAATTGAGCTAACTGCCAAAGAATATCCACCTGCTCTTGGACTAAGTTGATGCGCTGATTTATCAGCAACAACCCTCCTTGTATTTGTGAGTTGTCTGTGGCTTGTTTATCTAAAGCCGTTGTGACCGTCATAGAAAGCTCAGTAATAGTTTGTGTTGTTTGAATACTAGTAGATAGAGCAAGTGCCGAGGCCATGACAGAGGCTGCAACTGCCGCTGTGACCACCAATCCAACTATAATAGTAGAAATACCAAAACTTCTTTTTTCTGGAAACAAACTCAAGCTATTAGGGGCATCTACAGGAACAGGGACAAATCTAGGCATGCGGGTAACCAAAGCAAAAGGATATTTATTGGCATCCCAGCATAGGGTATAAAAACATTTTTCTTGTGAGCAATCTATCTCTATCTGATTCTGATTTAAGCTTGTTTTGCTTACCACCCATAAAAACGGGTGCCATACACATACCGGGGTGGCAGTAAAATTTACCTCTTTTTGTTTTTTATATTTAACATTGGAGGTGATCCATTTAAAAGAATTTGGACTCTGCTTATCAGACCAACCGGTCTTCAAGGTACCTTTCCAATCAAAGGTCAATTCTCCTTTCTCACTAGAACCTCTCCCAATCATTGCCATTGGGGCTAGATCAGTACAGCTTCCATTAACCCCACAAAGCAACCACTGATCAAAAGGGTTAGTATTAGTTTGGAGGGGGTCCATAGTACTAAAATCATATCCAGCAAAAGTATCATTATACTCTCTACTAATATATGGGGATAAGGAAAAATATTTCTCTACTGCCCAAGTATATTTTTTAGCTTAGCAGCCTGTCCAAGGTAGTGGTACATCTTCCATGGACCCTTCCTTGCAAAAGGGTGCCATTCTAGGTTGTGAAGGTGGCTTATTTCCAGAACTTCCACCTTTTCGGCTGGGCCACCATCCTCTTATAACTATGGCCCTTTTTAACCAGGGTGCTGACTGATTATACAAGGATATGCATTGACTCTTTTCTTGCAATGAAGAAATTAGTACAAAGCACAGGCTTCCCTGTATGAAGAAAGTTCTATTTTCTTGCAAAGCCTGAATCTGTTTATCTAAAGGCAAATAAGCAAGTCCCAGTTCTTTATCTGTAGTGAAAAAGCATGGAAATATTTGTGCATTATGCATTACTGGCATAGGAAGAGGGAAAGTTGACATAATTCCTCATCTAAACTCTCCAGATATACTAGGAACCAGAATCTTCAGCATGAGGAGTATGATCCATTGATGTCTTGAGATCTTGTTCTTGTGACTCATTGTCTGAGAGCTGAATTCTTCGAGTGAGGCTCTCTGGAATCTAAAAGGGATTATCTTCCTCCTGTGGAAAAACACATATAGCTCCCCTGGATCTTATTAAGATAGGATCCGGGCCATATCATTTATTATCAAGGACATTCTTCCACTTGACCATTTCATTGAGCAATTGAGGCCATTGTCTATGCCTTTCAGCTGGTGATCTCCCAGCTTTATCCAATTTTAGAAAATTAAGAGTAAATATTATAAGGGATAGAGCCATCTTTGGCATCATAGCCTTTATCCCCCTTTTTGTTTTTGTTTTTTAAAGAAGTTTTAATTTTCTTAGTTACTTAATGACTGGTTTGAGATAGAGGCCTTCATATACATTCCGTGTCCTCTCCAGGACATAGCCTGTGGGAGTCGGATACCTTAATGCCAGGTGTAGGTCATGAATGTTTCTGAATAACAAGAACAGAACGTTTGTTTTTAGGGTGGCTATTCAGCCCAGTCATATATACTATTTAGATTTACAAAATACACAGCTAGGACTTATCTGTTTAGTCTTTCTTGCCAGTGGCTAACTTCAGCTTAGGATTTTTTCTCTTGAATTGGAGCCAGGTAATGATGTATGTGCTCAATAGGTTGAATATAAAAAGGGTACTCGTGCATCAAAATACAATCTTGTATTTTCATCAAAATTTTAGATACTGAACTGTTAGTCAGTTTTAATATAACATGAACAGTGACCAATTACCTTTCAATTGTTTCTCTTAAAGAGAGATTGTAACTAGAATGCTTGAAAAGTCATTATAGTCACTTGTGTATAATTTATTTATTTATTAATCAGAAATTAGAGAAAGTCTTTAAGTTGTCTCTGCAAATAACTATCTTTTAAAACCCAAATAAATATAAGAATCCTGAGTTTGTAACTTTTCAGGAGCTATCTGTAATCTTTATTAATTAAAGCTTTATGTAAACCTCTATAACACAAAAGCAAATCCTGGGGGTCTTTTCCAGGCAACTTAGGACAATTTCTTAACTGCCCAAAAACAATTTTCTTAAAGAAACAGTATTTTTTCAATTGCATAAGCAATTGTAAGCTCTGAGATATAATATTAACTATTAATATACAACTTAAAGTTTGATTGTTCAACATTTTTAAACACCATCTTCAGCACACAATTTAATTATCTGTGCTCAAATAGGATAAGCATGTGATTCAATTTACATATACTTTTCTCTCATATAATTGCAATTTTTTAAACACAGTAAATGGGATGCATGCATGCATGAATTTATAATTTTTTAACTTATCTTGGGATAATGATTATCAATTTTACTTTATATGATGGTATGTAATAGATCAAACATCAATATTCTGCAATAACCAAATTAATGGCTGTTTGGAATAAGGAACAGACACTTATACATGTAAGCAAACTCTGTACACTATAACTTTATATAGAGTAGGCAAGTCAGATCGCAATGTATTGATAAATTTCACAGCCTAATTGATCTTTTATAAACTTTTGAATTTAAATTTAATTTAGAACAACATCTGGATAGGTCTGTAATAAGGCTCTAAGAAGTGCCACACAACCCAAATGCAAACTTTTTTCAATCTGAACACTCTGCCCCAGTTTTGGCTCAAAGATTATCTCTATGTTGAAGTATCCTTAAAGACTTGTTTTCTTGTGTTTGTTTATGTTGTTTAGAAAGACTCAAACCTTGAGTTCCCAATTTTAAGCTAACTTTCTGTTACAAGCTAAAGGCTGCCTGCCCCTTTAAGAGCTCCCTTTGCAATCGGCAAGGCTTTTTCAGCTGTACTTGGCTCCCAGCCACAGTGCAGCTAACTTATAAACAAGATAAAGGATGGACAGCCAGCATATAAAGTTTTATTTTTCAACATGAAACACAGAACAACAATCATTCAATCATCCAAACAAAAACAAATATGAATCGACAGACACATGGACAATTTGGTGTACCAAAAATAGACAATAGACAGACAGAGAATATAACTTGGTGTCTCAAAGGGACACAGATACCTTAACCAGAGCTAAGAAAATCTCCATAGGAGGCAGAGAGAATGTTAGGACGTCTCCCACTTTCCTTATGTCTCCAGGAGAGCTCTGAAATAGCTTATTTTCATTTTTTCTCTTTTTTTGCTAAAAGATCCCAAACAGGGGATAACTGCTTTTCTAAAACGTATTTTCTCTCTCTCATGTTCAGAGTCTACTTCCTTATCTCCTTCTTCTGGGAATACTGCCAGTGAATGAGAGAAGAGGCACAGTGACTCTGAGAGCTATCTCTAAGCCTTTAATGAAGGCTGCCTCTTTAGTCAAAGTCCTCGAGAGGAGGGTAAATTGACTTAATTTATATTATCCTTTGTATCTTTATAATTTATATTATCCTTTGTATCTTTATATTTTATATTATCTTTTGTATCTTTATATTTTATATTATCTTTTGTTTCTTTATATTTTATATTATCTTTTGTATCTTTATATTTTTTATTATCTTTTGTTTTTCTGTTTTCTCCTTTTTTACTCCATGGTAGCATTAGCCCTTGCTTGCGTCTGGAAGAAATCTTGCCACAGCGCTTTCCATTCAAGATATATTCCCATATTTAGAGCCACAGCTTTTATCACCATTGTACAGTCCCCGGGAGTCATTGCCAAGGTCGCAAGCCTTTCGACTTGTGCTACAGTGAAATTGGCACTGACTCCATAGTTACGGACAGACTCAGCAAGCTCCATAATCTGTATATACTCCACTGGAGCATGAACGCGCCCACCCTCGGCTCCTTCAAAGACAGGAAATGCCTGTTGCTTCTTCCTTTGTTCTTCTCTTGGAATGAACGAGTCTGCGCACTGCTTCTCTGCGCAGGGCTGACGCACTACACAGGGCAGGGGCTCCGCATAGGGCAGTGGGTGCACTATGACCTTGAGGCCGAACAGCAAGCTGGCCTTTGCCAGCCACTTTTGGCTTTTTTCTTGACTGATTAGCTTGAATTTTATCTGGCTGGTACTTTTCTCTCTCATAACAAGCTTTTTCCTCCTCCGAGTCTGTTTCCTCAGATGGGCTAAGTTCTTCATCTGATTCTGAGCTGCTAAGAGCTAGCTCCTTAAACTCATCTAGCGGTGGGTATAGGCTCCCTCTTCTAGGGACCTACGCTGATTGATCTTTTTTCTTTATTTTTTTCTCCTCCTTTCTTCTTATCTCTCCCTGGGTATTCTTCCCCGACATAATCTTTTCCTCGGGTTCAAGACCCGTGGAAAGGCCTGTATGCTTATTTGGTGCATCATGTTTCCTCTTTGCTCCTACTCTCTCTCCCCGCTCTACCTCTGATAGGCTTTCTTGAACTTCGTCCAGAATTTTCTGCCCTGCCTTAACTACTTGTTGACATTCCTCATACTTTAAGCATGATATAATGAGCTTCCACAATGGTATGGTTCCTGCTTTAAGTTTGCTGTTCTCCTGCTCCCTAACTAAATCTCCCCTGAGTTTCTCCCAAGAGGGGATAGTTAAGGACCCTGAACACGCAAACCACGGTGCTATAGGTCTATCTCTTTTACAAAGCCTTCTAGTGTCTTGGTGGAGATTTTCAAGCCATGCGCCTCAGGACCTAAGGCGGTCACCACAGAGTGGGAGGCTCCCATGCTATCTTCTTGCCTTTTATCTAACCTTGCCTGACCTGGTCTGGACACTAGTTAGCAATTCCTCCTGTGGAAACTGTACGCAATCTAAAGAAAAGAACGAGCACTGTGAAAAGGAACAGAAAGGCTTCTAACGCTGGAGACAGTTCAAGGCCTTACCTTGTAGAGCTGTATAGTCTCGTAGTTCTGAATCCGCCCCGAGTGAAACGAGGGGTCTCCTATCGGCACCTGGTGATGATATAGTCCTGGGTATCTCGGCACCACTATGTCCTTGTAATGTTTCGCCAGCAAAACACACTCAGACAACAGGATCCTTCTATGGCAAAGCTTTATTGCTTACTTATCAGGAGACCCTGAATACAGGAAACTCAGTCCTTTTATAACCCACAAAGAGCTGTTGGAGACGTGTTTCACCCTGACTGGTTGCTCATCATCAGCCCAGTTGATGCCACGGGACAGGTAGGGCACAGGCATGGAAAAATACCCCAGCACATGCGCAGACTACTTGTTTACTAGTTAGAACACGGGATATCAGCGCCATCTTGTAGTGGCGATTGCAAGGGCAGCTCCTCACAGTGGAGAAGGAGGAGCACTCTTCCATTGCTGGTAAGATTGCAAATTGGTACAACCATTCTGGAAATCAATCTGGTGATTCTTCAGAAAATTAAGAGTATTTCTACCTGAAGACCTACACTGTCTTCAGGTAGATGCTCCACTATACCACAAGGACATATGCTCAGTCAAGTTTAGAACAGACTTATTCATAATAACCAGAACCTGGAAAATTCATAATAATTAGGTGCCATGCTGTGCTTGCAGACATGAACCTAGCATGATTGTCCTCTGAGAAGTTCTCCAAGCAGCTGACTGAGACAGACTCTCATACTTACAGCCAACCATTGGACTGAGATAAGGGATCACTATAGAAGAGTTAGGGAAAGGATAGAAGCTGAAAGGGATTGAAACTCCATAGGTAGATCAACAGTATCAACTTACATAAATGCCTGGGAGTTCCCAGAGACTAAGCTATCCACCAATTAGCATAAGTGGGTTTATCCATGGCCCCAGGCACTTATGTAGCACAGGACTGCCTTGACTAGTCTCAAAAGGGGAGGGTGGCTCTAATTCTGTAGAGACTTGTTTCCTGACAGAAAAGTAATGCACAGGGGCTTGAGTGAAGTATGGGTGGATGAGGGGTGGGAGGGTAGTGGTGGGGATCATGCTTTTAAAGGCAAAAGAATGGGAGTTTAGGGTAAAGAATACATGGAGGGGGACTGGGAAGTGGGGCTACATTTGGAATATAAATAAACAATTTTAAAAAGATAAAAAGAAATACTTATGATAAATTCAGGAAAAGTCTGTCTTTATTAAAGATCATATTGTAGACTTAAGATAAAACATCATAGTTGTAGTCAATCAATTTCCCTTATCAACTATCAATTTCCATCCCTGCTTCTCAAGGCCCTAGTAGTATATAACATCTGAAAAGTTCCCAGAATTCCAAACATCACAAAATCAGAGGAACTTTCTACCAACCATACCTTGGCTAGAGCATGAGGCACATCATAGCTTTTGCAGTCAGTAGAAAGCTGCCCCATATCCCACACTAGAGGTTAAATGAAAACACATTCTTATATTTCTATGTTTTTAAAAGATACAATAGTTCCAAAGTTGTCACTACACAATTTTGTGCTCTCCGTGGAAAAAAACATTTTAAATGCAGCATATGTGTCCCTGGTTATTTCTGAAGTTATCTCTCAGAAGAATCTGTTGTCTGCTGTTCTCATACCCTGGAATCAGCAATCATTGCTTCTGGCCCCTTCATAGAAACCTGGCAACTTAGCCTCTGTGCAATCTGCTACAGCATCTTTTCCTTCTTGTGCATCCTTTCTAATGGTTATTTTTAATGAGGACGTATGTGATGGTATGCTGATATTTGAATTTCCTGGAATATATGTCAGATACTCTTCTATTTAAAGACACACAATTTAATCATAGAAAAAAAGTCATTGAAACATTGGCAATGCCCTGAAAAAGGAATCCATGTGTTGCTGAAAGTCTTATTGCCCATCCTAGCCTAAAGGCTCAGTTCCTTAGGTGGCAGTCAGTGCTCTTTCTTTGATTTTTCTTTCCAGTAGTGATACAACCTTGTGTTAAACTATTATCTCATGGATTTGACACATCTTGACTTCTTCACATTTGAAACATTTTAAAATATGAAGATTAACTTCTTCACTAAAAAATGCTTGATATTTCGGGTGTAGCTTTCTCTGATAAACTCAGCTCACTTCAAATTCTTTCCAGAAGCTGGGTGTTGGTGGCGCTCGCCTTTAATCCCAGCACTCGAGAGACAGAGGCAGGCAGATTTCTGAGTTCCAGGCCAGCCTGGTCTACAAAATGAGTTCCAGGACAACCAGGGCTACGGAGAGAAACCCTGTCTCGAACAACCACAACAACAACAATGAAAACAAAACAAAACAAAACAAAACAAAACAAAACAAAACAAAATTCTTTCCAGATATTTATTTACCTATGCTCACCCCAATAAGTCACTATGTAAATTCTCCAAAGGTATGGAAATCATATACATTCTAAGTTCTAAAACATCCATACTGAAAACAACAAAGAAGAGTGCTTTAACATCATTGGAGGAAGTGAAGAGAAAATTCCATGTCCTGTGATCTGTGACTCCCAGCATCCTCTCCTCTTCTATGTCCTCCTTTAAGAGGCTCAGTTCCAGAGTGAACTGATCAGTTAACCATGTAGCTGCCTTAAGTTTATTTTTCCCCTGTTGATTTTAAAGTGTCAGAGTAGAGAGAAGTATACAAATGAAGACAGACTATTCAATAAAAGGAAATCACAAATATGTGAGGCAGGAAATTGACAGATAAGTAAAGTTAATACAAATATCACTGTTTTCCGTGCAATTATAGAATCCATAACAGCCACACAGCAGCTGATATATACTTTTATCCATTACAACAATGATTGTACAATGGAGATGCTATAAACTCTGTAGCTTTTTATGTGAAAAAGAATAATAACTGACAAGATTCACATAGGAAGTCTCCACGGTTGGAGGCACATTGCATCAATTAAGAGGACAAGCATCTACCATTTGAGCTCTAAGGATCTCTACCACATATAGAGCACTCGTCAACAGTATTTTATTCTGAGGATAATTTTCTTCTGTCTGCTACTTTCTATAGGGGGGCAGAGGTGAGAAACCTTGAGCGCTCCTTTGCTTCTCATCAAAGACTGGCTCTTCCTCAGTTCAAGATCTTAAGACCTCCATTCAAGTCAGCATCTCATGAAGGAATGCAAATCTCACCAGGCTCCACCCAACCCTACATTGAAAAGCTAACTCTGGGCCTGAGTAAACACTGGTGTGCAGCCATGGGCAGACTCACATTCTCATTCCTGCTGCTGCTGCCTGTCCCTGCATGTGAGTGCCAAGACTCCCTAAGGGATGTACTTACATACCCTCACCCTCTTTCAACCTTACCATCTGCATTTTATTCCACAGATGTCCTATCTCAGGTTACTCTGAAAGAGTCTGGCCCTGGGATATTGCAGCCATCACAGACTCTCAGCCTGGCCTGTACTTTCTCTGGGATTTCACTGAGTACTTCTGGTATGGGTTTGAGCTGGCTTCGTAAGCCCTCAGGGAAGGCTTTAGAGTGGCTGGCAAGCATTTGGAATAATGATAACTACTACAACCCATCTTTGAGGAGCCGACTCACAATCTCCAAGGAGATCTCCAACAACCAAGTATTCCTTAAACTCACCAGTGTGGACACTGCAGATTCTGCCACATACTACTGTGCTTGGAGAGATCACAGTGGTGCAACCGTGGCCTAGAGCTGTGCAATATTTCAGGATGGATCTCATTTCTGTTCCTTCCTAATAGAGAGGAGGAGTTGGGGAGGGTACACATTTCCTGCTTGCCTCTGGGGTTTCCTTTTTACTGTGAGTTTCAGAGGCTAGGCTTCCTGTTATACTCTCTAAGTCATTTTTCAAACTTTTTTGTTGTTTCTTTATGGATTTGACATCATGCACCCCAATTCTACTCATCTTCCCCTCTCCCACACACCCACTCTCCAACCTTGAAACCTCCTCCCCAATAACGGGAAAGAATATGGTCGAAGCTGTAGTCTGTCAGAACGTGAGCCACAACATGCCCTTTCATCCACACATTGGTCAAGTAAGAGGCCTCTGGCTTCTGCTATACTATCAATACCTGAACTTCACTTCGACCCTCTGGGATATCCTATTGCAGCCCTGTTACTGTGATCTTTTTCACCTGCACCCAAGGTCTCAAAATAATGACTTTGAGAATGAATTATTTAAGAATAATTGCCTAGGTCAAAAGCTTTGGATTCTTCCTGCTAGCTCATAGATCAGTTATCCCATTTATTCAATTCTAAGTCCTGCCATGAAGCTAGTTACCGCTCTTCAGGTTCAATCAACTATCTCCATCACTGTCTCTTGAGCCTGAGTCTATCCCAGGTCTCCTCTCCCAGCCATAACTCCAACCTCCTATTTCCTGCCTAAGCTAATAGGCTAACAACTTTTATTTTAGTTGACAGGTGATATGTCCATACAGTGCACAAGATATTCTCTCTACAGTCCTATCATGGAGACCCTGTAGCTTTTAATCTGTAGGAACCTTCTTGTGATTCAGCAGTTCATCAATAGAGAAGATTTTTGGGGGAACCAATTCAAAGTCCTGAATCTGTGCCCAAGATGGATCTGAGCTGTACCACCTGCCAGCTCTTCTGCAGCACTGGGTCAAGCACTCCTGCCCTGGCATGTCTATTCAATGACACAGTCAGTGAAGGTCAGAGCCAGTCCTTTTGCTCTCATGCTCTCAGGCTGGCTCATCTGTACCGATGCCATAAGGGCAGCTCTACTATGCTGCCCAGGAGTGTTCTAGGGCCTGCTCTCCTTAGGGGTGCATCAGGAAAGAGACGGGGCCAGTTTGATCAGTCTTGTGGACATAGGTGGCAAGGGACAAGTGAAGGGAAGATGGTATTATTTCCTTGTCCACAGAACCTCAGAGCAGATAAGAGTTAGTGATGGCTCTCTTGCACTCACACCCACAGGGCAGCCCCACGGCAATCCCCATATCCATGGCTAGCTCTACTGGAATTTTCCCAGGCATGGTACATGGCCTACTCTTCCACGTACTGGTGCATATGAGGGGCAGGGACAACTTTGCTGTTCCAGCTCTTCCACTTGCTGTAGGTCATGGGGGCAGGGCGTCAGGTTGGATCAGGCCATCTTCCTGTTTTCTCTAGTGCTGCACCAGGTGAAGAACACTGCCAGCTCTCCTATTCTCATGACCCCAATGTAGCCAGGTCTCCTGCTCACTTTTAGGAGGTAAAAAGAGGAAATGAAATCTCTACCTACATAGAGAGGACAAGAGTTAGTGCTGCTTCTCCTGGAGTCACACCCACAGGGCCAGCTAAATAGTAATGCCTGAAACCAGGGCTTGCTCTACTGAGATTCTCAGGTGAGGTGGAGACCCCACCTTTCCCAGTGCTACAGAAGGTGACATGGACAGCTGTTGTACCTGCTGTGCATAGTAAGAGGCAAGATGGAGCCATATCTCCTTCACCCACGTCATAGCATTACAGACAAGTGGTGGTGCCAGCTCTCCCTTTCTCATTCCTTTAGGGACAGCTTACCTGAACCTTTACATTAGGGTCACATTTACTGTTCTGACCCAACAAGGAATAGGGCCTGCTCTCCCAAATTCTGTATTAGGTGCAGGACAGGGACATCTCTTCTGCTTTTATGACCTCAAGTTTAGATACAACATTGTGAAATCATCATGATAAAATTAATAATAAAAGTTTTATCTAAATTGTCAAATAGAATGGACTAGACACTATGTATGTATATCATACCTTACAGGTTTTATTATTGCTATAAAGGTTATATATATATATTTTTTTTTTTAAAAAAGAACCTTTTATTTGTCTAAAATAATTGAAGAGAGATCATCTTATGTATTGTATAAATACCTTGCCTGTTAATTAAAATACCTATGACCTATGACTTAGGCAGGAAATAGAAGTGGGATATCAGGAAGAGAAAAAGTTGGAGGAAATAAGGAGGCAGAATAGGATCCTGAAAGGGTGAGCAGATGGACGTATAGACACATGGTACCTGAGTACTGGTAAACAGCCATGTAACAAACTGTAGGTTAAAATAAATGAGTATCGATCATTATAATCTAGTCAAAATAAAGCCTAGCTGTATGGCCAATGTATTTGTCAATATTATTTGAGTCTGAGTCTTACATCTGGGAGCATGAGTCTGGGAGGCAGAACAAAAGCATAATTTCAACAAGAATGAATGCTATAGCTAGACTGAAAAGCCCCAAGAGAAGAGCATGAGCTTTGTTGAGATATTGGGAAGAATTGGGTCAAATCTCATCAATCATCCTTGAAATATCTATCAACAGATTAAACATTGAAGAAAACAAAAGAAAATAAACCATGATGGTATGACTTCAGCAGTAATGTCCATCATCTCTTAGAAACTGATTTGATATGATCTCAAACTTTTCTGATTATTCCATATTGATAGTAAGGAGGATCAAGTATAGCACAGTTATAGAAGAAACTGGTGGGCATTTGTGATTAATAAAAACAAGGTCCTGACTGAGGAAAAGAGCAAAATAATCCATAAAGAGTAAATGAATATGGCTAAAGACCAATGTACACATATACTCAAGGAAAGCTCATACAATGTTTCACAGATACGGCTCAACATTTTGTGATCCTTGAATTTGTTTGATTTGGGAAAATAAATTCATATTGTATATTCATAATCTCAAGAGCCCAAACGTTTGTGAATAAATTCTATTATGAGAGGAGTATGGCTATATAAATCCACACTGCTTGGTCAGAGAAGTATTTCTGTACATTACCATCCATGATAGCAATCAGTCTTCCACCATACTGGAATATGACATGCAGGTTTATTGACGTTACCTAACATAACACAGATGCTGAAATGCCAAATGAAGATCATCCAGTTTAAGGGAGAAATGTTCCTCTATAATGACAAGTGTGTGTTGCCCTGCAGATATTGCACTGGGCAAAGACAGTCCACATTATATAATATCAATTCTTACAAGTGATAGGTGAGAAGTCATGTGTTGGAATTGTCTCATCTGTTCCTCTCCTGCAATATTAGGTGCATCTTAATCATGCTCATGACATTAAAAAATATACAGGAATAGTTTGACTTTTTATAGCATATATTTTCACTTTATTATATGTATCTGCACTTTATACATTTAAACACAACCATACACAAATAATCTAAATCTATTCTTCATCAGTAAAAACATTTAACTCCTGAAAGCTTTTTACTTACACATGTCCTGAACTAAGTGGACCCTAGACTTGAAAAAGGTAGACAGGGAGAGATAAACTGTGTAAGGAAACTTATCATCTATCCATTAATGCCATTGTTCAAAGAGATCTCCTACCAGGTTTTCATATAATTTTAAAATTTAACTAGATTTTTAAAAGATATTTTCTTTATTTACATTTTAAATGTTATCTCCTTTCCCAGTTTCCCCTCTGAACCCCCCCCATCACCTCCTGTTCCACCTACTCACCAACCCACCCACTGCCATGTGCTAGACATGGCATTCCCCTACCCAGGAACATTGAGCATTCACAGGGCCAACAGCTTCTCCTCTTGTTGATAAATAAAGCCATTCTCTGCTACATATGCAGCTGGAGCCATGGGTCACTCCATGCATACTTTTTGGTTGGTGTTTTAGACCCTGGGAGCTATGGGGGATACTGGTTGTTTCATATTTTTGTTCCTCCTAAGGGGCTGCAAAAACCCTTCAGCTCCATGGGTCCTTCTTTAGCTCCTCCATTGGGGACCCTGTGTTCAATCCAATAGTTGACTGAGAGCATCCACCTCTATGTTTGTCAGGCACTGACAGAGCCTCTCAGGAGACATCTATATCAGGCTCCTGTCAGAAAGCACTTGTTTGGCATCCACAATAGTGTCTGGGTTTGGTGACTCTATGTGGGATGGATTCCCAGGTGTGGCAATCTCTGGATTTTCTTTTCTTCAGTCTCTGCTTCACTCTTTGTATCTCCTCCCATGGGTATTTGGTTCCCCTTTATAAGAAGGATCAAAGGACCCACACTTTGGTCTTCCTTCTTCTTGAAAAAGATGTAAAATGAATCATAGTTCAGAATGTCCCTAATGAGGAAACATGAAGAGACCAAACCCCAAAAGTTATAGACAGAAGGACACTGGTTGTAGCAATCCACTCATCTTTGTTGGAACTGTGTCAAGCAGCTGTGCTGGCTTCATGACTCTTGCTGTTAGCAGTGGGTATGGCTGTGCCAATTTCCATTCTTCTTAGACTCAGTACCATGACCTACTGCCTCATGCCTTCATAGAACATGGACTTACACTGATACAGAGTCAGGTCCTAGAGTCCACTGGGCTCCTGGTCATCACTCTTCTTTTATGTAATATTTGTTTTTGGAAAAGAGGCGGAATAACAACGAACATAGATGTCCGTGTTCCTGCATAATCTCAAGGGCTTAATTCAGAAGGAAGTCCCTTTAGCTCAGAACACTACTATAGCATGCTTCTGATTAGAAGCCCCCTCCTCATGTAAATTAATGTCTTGTGCTTCATATTGATGCAAGATTATAAGAAATGCCTGTGGCAGGCATAAATACCCTAAGTCAAATCCGTGTTAGAGGCTAGAAAAACAGTTTTATTTAAATTTAAATTACTGTTTGAAATATCAGTGACTTTGTAAACCACCTGTGGTCCCCTCCAAATGGGAAACAGGAATTGACCAGAAGGGAGGGGAGGAGAATCTTTTACTCTGAATTATGATTTGGATGGGATGTTCTAGTGTACTCAGAAGGCATTTCTATGATATGAGACAAGTTAAGAAGAATTGATAAGGGATTTTTCTTGGAAGTCTGACAGATTCAATAGTGACACTTTCTGTTCCTTGGCTTTTCATTAAGGTGATTCTTTTAAGAACAGCATCAATTTCATTTAAAATTCATCTCTTTCCACTATTTCTACCTTAAGGACTTAATTTTGGTAGATAATATAATAGTAAATGTTTTCTTTTTGTTCAGGTTATCTAGCTTTGCTAGAGTGTAACTTTTCATAGTAATTTACAATTTTAACATACAATAAAATTCATATTTACATTATGAAGTTCTATGATTAAATTTTGAGCTTTATGCATGTTATGCTGTAACACTGAGCTATGGCTTCAGCTATGTTTTGCTACTTCAATCTCATGTACGCAGTCCTTATTGAGTGAAGCTTTTAAATCTCTCCCTAAATTATAACATTTAAGTTCTGTCTTGTCTATCTTCCTTATGACCTTGTTTTATATTTCTGACAACACAGCACAAGACTTCGCATTTACAAAGCGCAGTAATGTGAGGGTGCAAATTCATATTGCTATATATACCTAGATATACACACTAAATACAATTTCTTTTATTTTCTATTTACTTGTTTTCTTTTTTGAGACACAGTTAGTGTAGCACATGCATAACTCAAATATGATTCTCCTGTGCCCACCACTTATCTATCCAAACAGTGCTGGGAAGAAACACAGAATTCAGGCATCCACAAAATCAAATGGGTTTCAAGCCAAGAACAGTAAATGATAATTTGAAGCTATAACGCCACTTCATTTTTTATTACTTCTCAAACATCTGTACTAGTATTTGAGACCTCTAAGGTTCCCACCCCTGACCTGAAATAGCACAGAGACATGCAAACAACGTTCCCCGCCTTGCTCATGAAAAACAGCCCTGACCATAAAGCTCTGACAGAGAGGCACCTAACTCTGGACTCACAAGTCTTTCCCTTCAGTGACCAAAAGTGACACAGACCATTCACCATGTACCTGGGACTGAGCTGTGTATTCATTGCTTTTCTCTTAAAAGGTAATTCATAGATAATAAGAGATACTGCATGTGAGTGGAGGGGAATGAGAGGGACACTGTATATTGTGACTGCTTACTGACAAGATTCTCTGTGTTTTCAGGTGTTGAATGTGAGGTGAAGCTGGATGAGTCTGGAGGAGGCTTGGTGCAACCTGGGAGGTCCATGAAACTCTCCTGTGTTGCCTCTGGATTCACTTTTAGTGACTCCTGGATGAACTGGGTCCGCCAGTCTCCAGAGAAGGGACTGGAATGGGTAGCACAAATTAGGAGCAAACCTTATAATTATGAAACATATTATTCAGATTCTGTGAAAGGCAGATTCACCATCTCAAGAGATGATTCCAAAAGCAGTGTCTACCTGCAAATGAACAACTTAAGAGCTGAAGACACTGGCATCTATTACTGTACAAGGCACAGTGAGAAGTCTTCATTGTGATCCTAGACACAAACCTTCCTGCAGGAGCTTTCATAACCAGCAGGGGGAGCAGAGTGGACATGTAACCCAGGGACAGGAGCTACTGTTTATAAGGATGGGGGGGGGGGAGGAGGTGAGACCACTTTATCATGAGCCCACTTTCTCTGGAGACCATTTTTATGATCTAGTGTTGGCTCCATGTACCTGAGCCAGTCAGCATTTGAGAAAAGAAATGGCTGTTTCTGTGTCAAGCTGATGAATCCCATCCATTCCAGTACAAATCATACTGGCTGATTATAATGTGCTGCTTTCAGTTTTTGATAGTGGACTCTTAGACCAAAGTCAGCATCTCCTTATTCTAGATTCATACTTGGTTATTTCTAGTGTCCTGAAAACCTCCCCACCCCGACCCCACCCAGATCTGGCTGATCCATCGTGCTCTATAACAGGAGAGGGGAAAGGAAAAATAACTAAGGTTCTCATTAAAATAGCGACTTTGTAAATAGTTAACCAGACATCTCTAACAAAGGCTTTATTGTTTATTCCTTAGTAAAAAAAAATAATAATAATCAAACTCTGAGGCTTCAGAAATGGCACACATAGCAAGCAGGAAATAGACACCTAAGCTTCCCTTAAACCAGATCTTACCAAACCTAGTACAAACAACTGAAGGCAGAACAATTCCAGAGTGAGAAAAGATCAATAGGGCTGAGATGAGGTCTCAGCAGTTAAAAATGATTGTACCTCTTGTAGAAGCCATGAATTTGATTGTCTATGCCCATGATTAACACTTCACATGTACCTTCAACTTGAGAAAAACAAGAGCCCTCTTCTAGACTCTCTGAACCTACACAAATATACACTCACACACTCACACACTCACACACTCACGTGCACACTCAAATACCACATTCACATATAAAGATGAGAATGGAAAATTGAATACATATGTGTGTGTGTGTGTGTGTGTGTATATATATATATATATATATATATATATATATATATATATATATCAATAGAAATAATGATAAACCCAGCTGAAACAGACATGCTAGAGTTTATGACTGAAAATTTTCTGGAATAAACAGAGTGATCACTCCACCAGTGGGGGATTGGGGTATAGAGGGCACATTTTTAATTATTTCATTGTGGCAAATGTTTTATTTTGGAATAGCTTTAAGATTACATAAAGGTTTAACAAATAATACAGAGCATTTCTATATATCATGCTCCCTCCATTTTCCTTTTTGTTGGCAACTTTAACTATTGTAGTGAAATTTCAGCCAGGGAAGTGATGGCACACTCCTTTGAAAGAAGCAAGCAGATATTGTTGAACTTTAGATCAGCATGGTCTATATAGTGAATTCTAGATCCATCAAAGTTACACAGAGAAACCCTGTCATGAAAAATCATTCTATCACTTAATGCATCAACTGATATAATATTTTAAATTGTATATGTTTTGATATTATAACATACATTAAATATGTCACTGCTTTTCCTTTTTTTTTCCTCAGACCATCTCAGATATATTTCCTTGTTCTATTTCAAATTCATGACCTCTTATTCTATAACTGCTGTTACATATTTATTTCTGTCTTAGATAAGTTTTTATTCCTACAAAAATGAACCATAATGAAGATAACTTTTATAAAGTGTTACATTTGATTGAGCCTGGCTTAAAGTTTCAGACTTTCTGTCTATTAGCATAATGGAGGGAAGCATGGCAGCATTCAGACAGACATGGTATTTTAGAAGGAGATGAGCATTATACATCTTGATCTAAAAGCCACTAGGAGACATCTGTCTCTTCTGCACCTGTAGAAACTTGAGCAATAGGAGCCCTCAAAGCCTGCCTGCACAGTGACACACTTCCTCTAACAAGGCCACACTTATTCCAACAAGGCAACCTCTCCTAATAGTGTCACTTCCCATGAGCCAAGTATATTCAAAATAAAACAATTGTTAAGTAATTACAAAATCCAGATCAGTCTGTCAGTCTGTATAATGTTATTTGTGTGAATGATTTTAGGGCTTACCTGTTTATAATGGATAATCAAGTGGTGTCCTTTTTCATGGGATGGGGCTCGCTATTTCACTTACACTTAGAATCTGTCTGTTGCCTGTGACTGCCTTCTAGTTCTTTGTAGTGTTGGACCATGGCTGACATCCCCTCACCTACTATGTATTGTCTGTTGTTGTTGTCTTTGTTTGGGTAGTATTGGTGAGACTGTATATTCACATTATAACTGAACTACATTTGAATTAAGTAAAATCCCAACCAACAAGCATGCCTAAGAAATAATTTTTCTTATTACCTTGTTTGGGATGGGAAGATCCACCTTACTCCTGGGCCACACCAATTGGTTGCTGCTGAACCACTGATTGCTGCCTCCATAAAGGTCACAGATGTAGGAAACATTTGCTTTTGCCCACTTGCTCTCATTATCCCTGGGAAGTTCATCTATCTACTTAAGAACTATTGCTTAGGTGGTATTAGAGTCTAGTCATTCTCTATTCAGATATGTGCTGAAGACCAGCCATGACATCTTGATCTTGCCTGGTAAATAAAACAACTATTGGATTATTGATCCTTTCTTCTAGAGACAGACATTATGGACTAGCTTGAGACAGTATGTATATATATATATATATATATATATATATATATATATATATATACATACATACATACTCTTACCCTAACTTGAATGCATCCTCAAATAAGGATACGCAACATATTTCTACCAGTACCTGTACTTTGAAGTTATATATTGTACATGTATGAATATAAACATATAGAATATGTGTCTCAATTTTATTCCTCTGGAGAACTCAATTAATATAAAAGTATTTGGTGTATCATTATAGTGAAATGATACACCCCATTGTACACTTGCACCTTATGTAAGTTCAAGAAGAAATTTCTAGCAGAATTCATGAAAACCTCAGGAGAACCTGAGTTCTGTCTTACTTTGCCAGGATGTGCAGTGTACTGTTAATGACAGGGTTAATTAACTCATCTCCAGGGATATAATTAGAGATCCTGTTATTGAGAATACAGTCTTATGTAACACTAAGAGTCATTGTAAGGGGATATAGGTGTCTGGCACTCAATACCCAACTCCTCTGAGCTTAGAGGCAGTAGGAACCAGTGAGAAGATTTCTTTAATTTTGTTTGTATAATAACTTTAATGTGTTTAAATAAGATAATTTCTTTTCTATTCTACATTTAAAAATATATATCCAAGCACATAATCATATTCTAGAAAGGCACAATGTCCTGTATGGATGTAAAAATGACTATTCCTTTGATCTATGGTCATATTTTGACGATTTTATTTCAAAACAACAACAACAAAAACCACAACGGAATTCTCTTGTTAATGCAATCATTTGGACTCATATCAAAGAAAATAAGCTGTGTAAACAAGACCCAATGACTAGAAAACCCAATTTGTAGGGTGAAGATACCAAGAGAACATAATAATACAGATTTGATCCTGAGCAGAAGGCTAAAGGAAAAGCATTCTTACCCTATCTTGAATCCATCCTCAAATCAGAATTTGCAATATATTTCTACCAGTCCCTGTATTTTGAAGTGAGATAACAAAGTCCCTCAATCCCAGGCTATTCTGGAATCAACCCCAAGAAATTCCATATAAACCCTGCCTTCAGTTCATTTCCCTGCTGCTTTGTACCCAAGCAGAGGTAGCCAGAACCTTCTGTACATTTCCCCTGAAATTGTCTTTCATAATTTCTCTTGTGCATTTTGAATTTGTAGTAAATCTTTTGCAAAAGAAGTCCTGTAATACTTTAACTAAGGAAACCTCTTACTTCCAGAGCCCTGCTGTTACACTTGCACTGGGAAAACTTACCCCCTTGCTAGGACAGAGCTGAAACACTTCTGGATGAAAAGAGTTTCTCTTCAGAGCTGCAACATGTATACAATTTGTTTCTCATTTGACCTAAATATTCTCACTAGTGTGAGATCCTCACACTGAGAGCTGATTGAGGTGCCTTTCTACATACTGGTACATTTATTTTTCCTAAGGGATGTATTCTCACAGTACATCATTATCCTTCCTTATCCTCTGGACCTTTTCCAGCAGATCACATGACACTTAGGAAGAGAGTTTTCACTAGGTAAAGTTCAATAGAAATTTTTTATCCCCTAGTTCTACTACATTCCTTTATGAAATGCATAGTATGTCAATACCATCATGGATTCTCCTTTTCAAATATAAACCACAGAGTCAGGGTAGAAAAAATAAAAAAGAGGGATTCCTTTACCTCTGTATTTGAGGGAATCTTAAAAAAGAAAGACTATAATTAGTATGAAAGTTGAGTTGTAGTTACATTTGAATTGTCTGGTAAATGTCAGTTTCATAGTATCATTACCAAGTGGACAGCCTGGACTTCAAAATGAGAGTGAAAGCTTCTATCCTCTATAGAATTCCTTCTTATCTCTGCTCCAGTGAATTAGTGTAACACAAGATTGATATGCCAATATTTCTGCACTGTAAGTTATTTCTTAGGTACTAGAATATTGCCTACCAAATATTTTAGTGCTACATCAACATAGGAGTAAGATAAGGAAAATAAAACCATGAATCATGATACAGAAGTCTAAGGGTGCAAGCTGGAAGTTGGGGAGACTATAAATTGCAAACCCAGTGATGTACTTAATCCAGTAAGTCTCCATGCCCTTGATGTTTCAAAACTTTCCCAAACAACACTACCAACCAGAGACCAAGTTTTCAGATATGAGTCCACTGTGCACATTTCTCATTAAAACCATGGTATTTGAATATTCCTGTGAAAATATAAGAATCTCTTATTTTCTATTCACTGTATCGTTATGTGTAAAGAACATTTTTTATTAAGAAATTATATGTATCAGAATTAATCATATAATCTCTTGTTGCTATTAATGGATATATGTGTGTCTTTGATTACATGACAAAAAATATCTACCAATGAGTTTCTCTTCCCTTGAATCCTTCCCACAGGTTCACTGACTGAACAGATGGAGCCACGTTACTCTACATAGGTAATGAGAAGACAGGGACAATTTCAAAGCAGGAAGAAACAGATTTAGAGAATTGTGCTAATTTTGCAGTTCAAATCTTTTATTTAAAATACCCACCTGTTGAAAACACATAACCTTTGTAAAACAAAGTACTATCAGAATGAATATATTTTCAATGGTATGTGTACATAGTATTTCCTCTGTTTTTAACTTACAGGTTTACTGTGCACTGCCCTTATTATGCCATATGTTACATTGTGTAAGAAAAAACATTGTCACAGGAGAAAAATACATGTTGTCACTGATTGAAGCATGGATGCCTCTGGTTTGATTACCAAGATCAGAAGTTCCTGGGACCTTAGTAAATTTTGCAGTGATCCTCTGAACAGAATCTTCTGTCACACTCCTGAACAAAGGCAGTCTGGGAATCTCATTAGATTCCTATGGGCCTCTGCTAGGGCCCAGACTCAAGTCACGATCAGAGTTATCAACTGGAAGCAGGGATATCTGGAAGGTACATATTAAATATACACAGATTCTTTTTTTGGGTACCAGCTGACAGACAAATTTTCAAGGTTATTTTTTGGGGGGGTTGTTTGTTTGTTTGTTTGTTTTTTGTTTTTGTTATTTATTTGTTGTGTTTTTTTTGAGACAGGGTTTCTCTGTATAGCCTAGGCTGTCCTGGAACTCACTTTGTAAATCAGGCTGGCCTCAAACTCCAAGTGCCAGGATTAATGGCATGCACCACCACTGCCCTGCAATTTTCAAGGTTTAAAGTTTCTCTCTCTTCTCTCTCATTTTCTCTCTCATTCTTGGCTCTCTTTCTCTCTAGCTTGCTTGAACTTTGAGACTATGCACACTCTACATTCTCCTCTGCACTCTGCTTTTCTTGAATACCCACATGCATACACACTTCTGTGGATTCCCCTTTCACACTCTTCACACACTCCTCACACACATCTCTCTGTCACTGTCTCTGTCTCTCTCACACACAAACACACATCACACACACACACTACATGCACCCTACTTTCATTCACATTCACACTCTTTATACAGAACTCATACTCTCTCTTCATTCACTCTTCACATTCTCTCCTCTCACTCTTCACATGCTCTTCTCATGCTCTCTCTCTCTCTCTCTCTCTCTCTCTCTCTCTCTCTCTCTCTCTCTCTCTCTCTCTCCTCTCTCTAACTCTTCATTTGCTTTCCACATTTACCTCACATACTATTCACTTGCTCTCTATATGCTCTCTAGCCTTTTTCTTGCCCCAGTCTTTTATTGATACTCCAAAAGCAAGTAGACAAAACACATTGTATAATGATTGTATAAGCAAAAGACATTGTATAATAATTGCCAAATCAAGTTCAAAGAACAAACATGTCCCACAAAGAATCAAGAATTATGATTGTCCCCAAAAGTTTCAAGCTTCCCTATTTAGGCCTATAACCAAAGTAATAATAATTGCAAAATTATCATTATTTAAACTTTAACTATGACTTATTATACTTCAGAGCTCAGAGCTTTGAGGTCAGCTTCTTGTGAAGCTCTAATTATAAATGACATGGGAAATGCTACGAGGCATTGGCCAGAAAGAATCAAGTTAACCCTTAACTCAATAGTTCCACTAGCTTTCTGCCTCTGCACATTGCACACAATGACTCTCCTAAGAATCCCACTGTTTAACTTAATTTTACTAGTATAAAATTTTACATATTCTATAGTTGCTTATCTAGGAAACACTCTCAAATATTGTGCAAAGCTTATTTCATACCTTCAATATTTTTTCTTTTGTGGGGTCCCAATGTTGGCTCTGTTTCATTTTCTAATAATTTTTCAAGCTTTCTTTGCAAATCAAGCATTAATCTGGAACTACATTTGTGCAGTTATTACATTATTTCCAAGATGAGAACACAAAGCTTCACCAGGGCCATTAGGATTGTGCTGTGCTGTGCCCCATGCCTTAATTTTTAATTGTTTAAGGATCATTACATCAGGGACCATCCAGTTTCACAGAATTTGCCAGAACAGAAGGAGAAAGAAGTAAGAACGTCAGATATAATAAATAATTATGCACACCAAGGTGAGCTGAAAAGCAGCCATGCATCAATGAAATCTAAATAGCCATTGTCCAGGGCAAAGTTCAGGAGAAATGGGAATAACTGTTTTTTTATACAGAGCTGGTGTGTACTACTGAGATGGCTCCATCTCGGCCTCCTGTAGGTAGTCCCTTATTTCAGATGGCAGGTCCCCTGAAGAGATGTGTCGCTTGCTTCTAGAGATTCCAGACACCATCCACTACAAAGCCTGTGACCAGTAAGAGTTAAGAGACTTTGACCATTGATGTATTTTTCAGATAATGTGTATAACGAGTAACTAAACTGAATAGTACTTTTCTTGTGAATCCACTTCCCTTCCATGTACTCCACTCTTATTCCACTTTCTTCTTCTCCTCCTCCTCCTCCTCCTCCTCCTCCTCCTCCCTCTCCCTCTCCCTCTCCCTCTCCCTCTCCCTCTCCCTCTCCCTCTCCCTCTCCCTCTCCCTCTCCCTCTCCCTCTCCCTCTCCCTCTCCCTCTCACTCCCCTTCCCCTTCCCCCTGCTCCTCTTTTTCTTCTTCTTCTTATCCTCCTCCTCCTTCTCCTTACCTACTCCTCCATCCTTCTCTTCATCCTACTCCTTCTTCCCTCCTCCTCCTCCCTGCCTCCTCCTCCCTTCTCCTCCTCCTCCCTCTCCTCCTCCCCCTTGAATGAATTAAGTTTTTATTTTTTGCTCTTCATCAGATCAGTTTAGGTACTGCTCAGGTTGTGTACATGCAGAAAGCTGAGACAGCCTCCTGTATCTGCTCTACTCCCATGGACCAAGGCCTCTGTGCAATAAGAACTTTGGGGGATGAAAATGTGCAGGGGGAGCCTGGAAATAAGGGGACACACCCAATATTGTTTCATGGGCTTAGAACTGAATTTCCAATAATTGTACTGTCATAGACACCTCTTTGGCAAGCCACTTTTGGGAGATCTATCTACAGCTGGGAGGCATCTTCATACTTCAACATCTGAAAATACAGTCCAGTGGCCTTTATGAATACACAGTATTGAATCAGATTGGAGTGTTTACCAGATGGTCCCATATATCTCTCATCTCCGTATTACTGGATTCCTCTTACAACTTCACCCTTCTCTCTGTAAATGATAGTAACAGTATTCATGTTCTCCTCAGCACACTATTACCACAGAAGGACTGTTTCCCTCTTATCAGTCAACCATTTGAGTGCAAACCACATAACCATTACAAAGGATCAATTCAATATCATTACACCAATATATCTACTATGAGTAATTCCCAACTTCATTGTGATCCACAGGTATGTCCCCTTCAGCAAGAGAAAATGAGTCAAGCTTGATCTTCTACATCTTTCTTTGTGTTCCTTGGACAATTTTGATTCAGGTCAACCAAGTCAAAGGTGAATGATTATATTGTAAATCCTAGGTATGTGAACCTGGAACAATCATATTACAAAATATTATTTTATCCTTAAATGATATGTGTCTACTAACTCTCAGTGTTCAACACTGAATACCTCTACTAAATAGCCTGAATAAATTAGAGGTTAGATTGTATTTCCAAGTTCAGCACTTCAATGCCTCAGTGAAGTTTGCCCTACTGGGGTTTCAATATTGTGCACAATATTGGAGTATGGATGCCAACCTAAGTGTTCAACAACAGTGAACAAAGATGAGAATATAAAGAGGTAATTGTGCACTAAATATGACTCAATCAAGAAATATATAGTATTCTTTTATTTATGAAAACTGATGACCTTTGTCTAGGAGGAGAGGCAAGGATAGAGAGAAAACAATATTCACCACTAAGTTCCTGTGGTACCTAATAATGCCAAAGTAATAGTACCATAAACTAGAATGGTCATCTAATATTAGAGCAAGGAAAATGAATTGTTTAATGTTTCTGACGTTGCCACTGAATAAGATTCTGGAGTTTTGTTTCATAGAAAAATGTCTGTAGAGGATTTATTGAATAATGTCAGAAAAATAGTAACCTACAAGGAAAAGGAATGGAAAATGCTGAATTGGTCATTTCATAGTTAATACATGGTTTGCACCACCAATCTTTATTTCTCACTGATACACACACACACACACACACACACACACACACACACACACATATATATATATATATATATATATATAATTAAATTAGGATAATGTGTAAGGCAAATCCTTACAAATAGGATAGGAGAACGTAACTTGGAAATCTTAAGGTCTAAGGATATTTGTCTGCTTACAACATTTAAAATTCTCCACTGGTATCCATTTTTTGTCTCTCACCTTCCATGAGAACAATGGGGAAATTATTAGTCATTCATGAGGTTTGTATCATGTTATGTGCTCCAGATTCGTAACTGAGACATTGAGCTTCACTGCTAGGCATGTTGTCAAAACATTCCATAAAATGCCTACCTGCTCTGAGATTCAAGAGCAGGGTTTTCTGTTTTTAATCCCTAGCAACCTATCTCTTATATTCAGTCCTCAGTGGGCATGAGAACCAGGCAGTGGAAGAACAGCCTAACTGCTGGTAAATGTGTGGGCATCATTCAGAAACATTACTAACATAATCTCAGATATGAATACAGCAGAAATAAGTGTTTGAGGTCAAATATCTGGGTTTTGAATTTCTCAACCATAGAACCTGTCCAGATATGTCTCTGTGGCAGGGGTTGAATGCCAAGATTCCTGATATGAGCCAACAGCAAGCATGTTCATCTAAATTGCTTGGAAATTTTAACATTCTTAGAAATTTGTTCTGACAGCAGCGGGAGAGAGTAATGATGACAAAGCTCTCCATAATCACTTGGCTCATTGCAAATCAATTGAGGTACAACCACAGAACAGTAAATGATGAATTCATGCAATAATGCCACTTCAGCTTTTATTACTTCTCAGACAGCTGCATTGTATTTGAGTCCTCTTAGAACTACAACCATGAGCTCATTATATAACACAGAGACATGCAAATAATGTTCCCCTCTGCTCCTGAAAACCAGCCCTGACACTAACAGCTCTGAAAGAGGCACCTAACTCTGGATTCAGTAGTCATTTCCTTCAGAATGCACGGACAAAGAACATTCACCATGGATTTGAAACTGAGCTGTGTTTTCATTGTTGTTTTCTTAAAAGGTAATTCATAGATAATAAGAGATATTGAGAATGTGAGCAGTCAGAAGCGAGAGGGACACTGAATATTTTGACTGCTTACTGACAAGATTCTCTGTGTTTGCAGGTATCCAGAGTGAGGTGAAGCTGGAGAAGTCTCGGGGAGGCTTGGTGCAACCTGGAAGGTCCATAAAACTCTCTTGTGCAGCCTTAGCATTCACTTTCAGGGACTACTGGATGCACTGGGTCTGCCAGTCTCCAGAGAAGGGACTGGAATGGGTTTCTGCAATTGGAATCAAAACTAGTAATTATGCAACACATTATGCAGAGTCTGTAAAAGACAAATGCATCATCTCAAGAGATGATTCCAAAAGTAGTGTCTACCTTCAAATGAACAGCTTAAGAGCTGAAGACACTGGCATTTATTACTGTGTAAGTCCCAGTGAGAAGCCTTCATTTTAAATCTAGTCACAAACCTTCCTGCAGGTGTTCTCAGGTCCAGTAGGGGGAGCACAGAGGCCATATAAGCCAGGGACAGGGGTTATTTATAGAGATCTGAGGTGAGACGAATTTCTCTGGATAACATTTCTACTATCTGGTGTGGCTCCATTTACCTGAGCCAGTCAGCATTTGAGAATAGAAATGGCTGTTTCTATCTCAAGCTGATTCATCTCATCTATTCTAATACAAATCATACTGGTCTATTATAATATGCCTTTTTCATATGTTGATAGTGGACTCCGAGGCCAAAGTGAGAAACTTCTTATTCTGGATTCATACATGATTATTTCTTAACCTCTGTGCCATCTCTCCAGCCCCTGAAAAATTTAATTTCTTTCCTTTCTCTCTTTTTCTTTACTTCTTTCTTTCTTTCTTTCTTTCTTTCTTTCTTTCTTTCTTTCTTTCTTTCTTCTTTCTTTCTTTCTTTCTTTCTTTCTTTCTTTCTTTCTTTCTTTCTTTCTCTCTCTCTCTCTCTCTCTCTCTCTCTCTCTCTCTCTCTCTCTCTCTTTCTTTCTTTCTTTCTTTCTTTCTTTTAGACACAGTGTTTCTCTGTATAGCCCTGGCTGTCCTGGAACTCACTCTGTAGACCAGGCTGGCCTCGAACTCAGAAATCCTCCTGCCTCTGCCTCCTGAGTGATGGTACTAAAGGCATGAACCACCACTGCCTGGCACAAGATTATTTCTAGTGTTCTAAAAACCATTTATTCCCCTCTGTCTGGTAGAACCCTCTAAGTCTATTTCAGGAGAGGTAAAATGTATAACAGCTAAGGGCATCCTAAACATAGCCTCTTTGAAAATAGTTACCAGAGAAATCATTTCTAACAACGATTTTATTGTTAATTCCATTATATTTAAAATGTGCTTTAGGCAAAATCATCACTTGCTGAGACTTCTGGAAATGGCACAAACAGTAAGCAGGAAAGAAACATGCGAGTTTTCCTCAAACTACTGTTTACAATATCTAGTAGAAACAACTGAAGGCAGTCCAATTACAGGATGAGAAAAGGTGAATAGGGCTGAAATGATGTTTCAGCAGTTAAGGCTGATGGCAATTCTTTCTGAGGCCCTGAGTTTGATTGTCTATGCCCTTGCTCAACAACTCACCTGTATCTTCAACTTGAGAGGAATAAAATCCCTCTTCTAGACTCTGTGTGCACGTGCAAACACACAAATCAGAAACACTTAATATATATATATTATATTAAGTGTGTATATATATATATATATATATATATATATATATATATGCCGTTAGGTATTTGCAATATCCAACAAATATCCAACAGAGGAAACAGGAAACTCTGGTGAAACAGCCAAAACAGACATGCTATGGTTTAGGAGTGAGTCATATCTAGAATAAAAACAGTTATCACTCAAAAATGGTGAATAGAAAACATTTTTAATCGTTTCATTGTGGGAAATAGTATATTTTGAATTGGTGCTAGGAATACATATAAGTTTAACAGAGAGTGTAGAGTATTCCCATACATCATGCTCTGTTTTATTTATTGTTTACATTTTTTTTTGTTTTTTTTGAGACAGGGTTTCTCTGTATAGCCCAGGCTGTCCTAAAACTCACTTTGTAGACCAGGCTGACCTCGAACTCAGAAATCTGCCTGCCTCTGCCTTCTGAATGCTGGAATTACATTTTAAATGTTGTAGTGAAATTTTAGCCAGGGAAGTGTTGTCACATACCTTTAGGGGCAGGCAGATACTTATGAGTTTTAGGCCAGCCTAGTCTACAGAGTGAGTTCTTGAAATGTCAAAATTAAAACAGAGAAACCCTTTCATGAAAAACCATTTTTTCACTGACTGAATAGACATATATATTTTAAATGTTTATATATTTAGAGATTTTAATATTATAGCATGTTATAATATGTCACTGCTCCCTTTCCATTCCTTCCTCAAACCATTTCATATAACGCTCTTTGTTCTGTTTCAAATTGGTGACTTGTTTTTCTATAAATGTTTTTACACGTATATATTTCTATCTTAGTTAATGTTTTTTTCATATGTATAGACACCATGATGATGGTAACTTCATTTAAATTTATTTATGTATTTATTTATTTATTTATTACACTCCAGAGTTTATTCCCCTTCTGGCCCACCTTCTGACTATTCCACATTCCCTACCTCCTTCCCTCCCTCTGTCTCCATGAGGATGTCCCCACCACCCACCACTGAGCACAGCACACCTCCCACTCCCTGGGGCCTACAGATTCTTGATGGTCAGGTGCATCTTCTCTGACTGAAATAAGACCTGGCAGTCCTCTGCTGTATATGTGTTGGGTGCATCATATCACCTGTGTGTGCTGCCTGGTTGGTTGTCCAGTGTTTGAGAGATTTTGGGGATCCAGGTTAATTGAGGCAGCTGGTCCTCCTATAAAGTCAACCCTCCTGCTCAGCTTCTCCCAGCCTTTCCCTAATTCAACCACAGGGGTCATCAGCTTCTGTACATTGGTTGGGTGCAAATATCTGCATCTGATTATTTCAGCTGCTTTTTGTGTCTTTTTTGAGGGTAGTCATGATAGGTTCCTTTTTGTGATGGCTCCATAGTCTCAGTATAGCGTCAGGCCTTGGGACCTCCACTTCAGCTGGATTCCACTTTGGGCCTTTCTCTTGACCTGTTTTTCATAAAGTTCCTTTCCATTTCTATCCCAACAGTTTTTTCAGACAAGAACAATTATGAGTCAGAGATGTGACTGTGGGATTGAACCATATCCCTCACTTGATGCCCTGTGTTTCTGCTGGAGGTGGAATCTATAAGTTCCCTCTCCCTACTGTTGGACACTTCATGTAAGGTCCCTTCCTTTGAGTCCTGTGAGTCTCTCACCTTCAAGTCTCTGGTGCATTCTGGAGGGTGCCCCCAACCTCCTACCTCCTGAGGTCTCCTGTTTCCATTCTTTCTGCTGGTCCTCAGGCTTTCAGTCCTTTTCTCAAACCCAACACCATCTCAGGTTCCCCTCTTTCCGCCCTCCCCCCTTGTTCATTTTCAGTCCCAGGTCCCTTTCTCTCTCCCTACTTGTGATTGCTATATTCTCCCTCCTAAGTGGGACTGAGGTATCCTCACTTAAGACCTTCAGCTTGCTTACTTTTTTGAGTTCTGTGGACTGTATTGTGGCAGGCAAATGGACAGAACTAGAAAATATCATCCTCAGTGAGGTAATTCAGACCCAAAAGGCCATGCATGTTATGTACTCACTAACAAGTGGATATTGGCCAAAAAGTACAGAATACCCATAAAGTAACTTTTATAAAGGGCAATATTTGATTGGCTTACAGTTTCTGAAGTTCATCAGTCCATTATCATCATGGAGGCAAGCATGGCAGCATTCAGGCAGACATGGTGCTCTATTGTAAATAATTCATATGTTCATTTTGATCCACAGATATATCCCCTTCACAGCAGAAAAAAGTCAAATTTGATACTCTATTTCCTTCTTTGATTTCCTCAGACATATTTTCTTCAGGTCAACCAAGTCAAATTTGCCTGATAACAGTGTAATTTGCTCATATGGGAACCTGGGACAAATTTATTACAACAAAATCTTCTATCTTTCAAAATACGTGACCAAAAACTATCACTGTCTGTACTATATATCCTGAATAAATGAGAGATTGAATTTATTTCACAAATTCAGTGCTTCAGTGAATCCTATTAGAAAAGATGCAACTCACATCCCAATGAACGTTGTGGAAAGACTGTTTTTTGTTGTTGTTTTTTGATTTTTGTTTTGTTTTGTTTTGTTTTGTTTTTGTTTTTGTTTTGTTTTGTTTTTTTTTTTGAGACAGGATTTCTCTGTATAGGTCTGGCTGTCCTGGAACTCATTTTGTAGACCAGGTTGGCCTAGAACTCAGAAATCTGCCTGCCACTGTCTCCCAAGGGCTGGGATTAAAGGCATACGCCACAATGCCCCACTGAAAGACTGTATTTTAAACATCAAATCAATTAGTGTATGTAGAGAATCTTGTAGCTCTTATGAGTTTTACAATACTGTGGTATAAGAAAGAGAATGAATGGAAGGAGGATGGGAGTCGGTTTGCTTTATGGGGGAATTTGGTTAATACACATAAAAACTTGAGGGAAAGTGTTTTTCAGAAACATGACACTCTAGGTAATGAATTCATGATATTAATAAGACTAAAACAAGATGGTACACAAATGTTCAGCAATTCAATATTCTTTCTTCATGAAAATGCAAAGCAAACTAGTTAGAATAGCTGAAATCAAGAACAATGAGGATGCAGAATGCTGACAAAGATTTCAAGATACGGTGCCACTTATTTTGAAGAGTCTGTCCCTCTAAGGTTTGCAATATACGGAGTCTGGATGTAACTTAAATGTTCAACAATAGGTGAGTAAGATGAGGAAAAAAGTGGTAATTGTGCACAATGGAATCCAACTCAGTCAAGAAAATTATAGCATTCTTTTATTTATGACTGAATTAAGAAAACTGATGGACTTCTTTGGGATAGAAGCAAGGATGGTAAGAAAAGAATCTTCTACACTAAGTTCCTGTGGTAACTAGTACAATACAGTACCAAAAACTAGTATGTTCACCTAATGCTTGAGCAAGGAAAAGGAAAAAAAATATGTTTACTGTTTCCTAGGTTGCCACTGAATAGGATTCTGGAGTTTTGTTGTGTATCAGACTGTCTGTAGGGTTTTATTGAATGATATCAGAAAAATAGTAACTTATGAGGTAAAACATTGATAACTGTGCATTCTTAGTCATTTCATGGTTTGTACATGCTCCACATCATCACAATTTATCTTTTGCTGATATACAGATATTTGAATAATTATATTTGAATTATGATAATGAGTAATGCATCTCTTTATAAATAGGATGGGAAAGTGTGACATTGAGCTCTTCTGGGGTTCTAAGGAAGTTTGACTGCTTCCAATATTTTGAGTTATCCATTAGAGTTCCAAGTGTGTTTGATGCTGTAAGAAAAATAGGAGAATTTTTTAGTCAATTATGATGTTTGTGTCATGTCATGTGTTCCAGACCAGTGAGAAATTAAGTGTCACTGCTAGGCATGTTGTCAAAAGTTATGATGCCTGCCCTCCAGGCGTTTCAAGAGAAAGGTTCCCTGTTCTTAATCCCTAGCAACCTGTATCTTACTTATAGTCAGGCCTCAGTGGGCATGAGACCAAGGCAGTGAAAAGGCATCCTAACTACTGGGGGATGTGTGGGAATAATCAGAAACATTGTTAATATAGCTTCAGACACATTAGTAATATAGCCTCAGACATGAAGGCAGAAAAAAATAAGTGTTTGAAGTAAAATATCTGTGTTTCATATTTCTCAGTCAAGGACCCTGAAATGAAGTGTCTCTGAGGCAGTGGATGAATGCCAAAATTCCTGATATGATACAGTTGAGCCAACAGCAAACCTGTTTATATAAATTACTTGAAAGTTATAACATTCCCAGAAATCTGTTCTGAAGGCAGCAGGAGAACATGGATGATGATAAAACCCTGCAAAATCACTTTTAATGAATCCTGGATGTGAATCTCAGTCACCTGTGGGGACAGAATGTCATACAGTTTTCTCTCTTATAGAATGACCTAGATCCTTCATGAGCAAATCTTCTCAGGTCATATGAAAATCAGACGAATCCCATCAGACACAGACTTGAATACTCTTCCCAAAGCTTAGTCCTTTGTGGAGGCTCAGGTCACTGAAGATTGTACTGTTGAGTAGTGACTCAGCATGGAGTAATGATGTCAAATCACCTATCATTTTCAAACTTATACAACAGTGGAGATTTGTTATTTCAATCATTTTTTGACCAAATTCACACTACTTTGACCAGATTAATTAAGATAGTTAGATATCATTTGCCAGTAAGATTTAGATTTTTATCTTGTTTAAGAAAAGAAGACACAGACAAGTGTTGCATTCCTTCTTTTATTTGACTTTAAATAGTACCAAATAAATTTTTAACAAACAACTACAAAAAAGCCAAAAAAAAAAAAAACAAGAAATATGCAAGGATTTCTTATGTATATAAAAACTGGTTTTCCTTTACATATCCTGTCTGGGAGAATTTTCTCTGGATGGGCATGAGGTATGGTGTAGGTATGCCAGTGTCTGGAAAATGTGTGAATCATGGACCAAATGACCTAGGTCAAAAAATTGTTCAAGAGTTTGAAGGAAAAAATCAGAGAAGATATTAGATGATGGAAAGATCTCCCATGCTCATGGTTCAGTAGTATTATCACATTTAAAGTAGCCATCTTGCAAAACACAATCTACAGATTTAATGCAATCCATAACAAAACTCTAAAATAATTCCTTACAAACCTTGAAAAAAAAACATAATCAATGTCACTGTGAAAAAATCAAGAAAGCCAGGGTATCTAAAACAATTATATACAAAAAAATCTGGAAGTATCACCATCCTTGATTTCAAGTTGTACTACAGAGGAATCATTATCAAACTGCATGGTATTGTTACAAAAACTGACAGTTTGAACAGTGGATTCAAATTGAACACTTAGAAGTAAATTTACATATATATGTACAAAGTCAAAATTATACAATACAAAAAGAAAACATCTTTTACAATTGGTGTTGGTCTAACTTGATATCAGTATATAGTAGAATACAAATAGATCCATTTCTATATCACTTTGCACAAAACTCAAGTCCAAGTGGTTGAAAACCTCCGTTTAAAATTATTCATAAAACCAGATGGAAGAGAAAGTAGGAAATATTCTGGAATGATAGTAATGCCACTATGAATAATACCCTGCTCTGTTCCCAAATAGAAGCTTAGCATAACATTCTACTGTTCGACTTGATCAAGGAGTCGATGGAAACATTTAGAGAAACACACAGCTAAACACCAGACAGAGCCCAGACAGTCTCATGAAAGAGTGGGGGAGAGAATTGAGCAAGAATTGAGCAAAAATTGAGTTAAGCACACTATAAGAACTACAGAATCAAATAAAGTGGACCCATGTAGGTTCACAGAGACTGTTCTGCCAACCAAAAACCATGCAGTTGTTGGATCTAGGACCCCTATACATTTGTAGCATACATACATCCTTATCTTCAAGTGGTTCTCCTAACAAATGGAGTGGTGCCTGTCTCTGACTGTGTTGTGTGACATTGGATCTCCTTGTCCTAACTGGGACAGCCTTATTTCATTTCAGAAAGAGAGGATGTGTTGCAACTGGATGACCTAAGGTGGCATAATACCTAAGGAGAACTTCCCTTTCTTTAAAGAAAGGGGAGTTCGAATTGGGAAGAGAAACTCATTATGGTGGGATTGGGAGGAAGGGAGGGAGGGTCTGCTGTGTTCTTTTGAGACATAAAGTGAAGAAAGAAAGAAAGAAAGAAAGAAAGAAAGAAAGAAAGAAAGAAAGAAAGAAAGAAAGAAAGAAAAAGAGAGAAGGAAGGAAGGAAGGAAGGAAGGAAGGAAGGAAGGAAGGAAGGAAGGAAGGAAGGAAGGAAGGAAGGAAAGAGGGAAGGAAGGAAGGAAGGAAAGAAGGAAGGAAGGAAGGAAGTAGGAAGAAGGTACAGATCCAAACAGAGAATTCTTAACAGTAGATCCTTAAGGAATGTGAAAGACAAGTTGAACACTATGCAAATCAAAACTACTCTAGGATTTGATTTCATATTACCCTTATTAGAATGGCTAAGATAAAAAAAATACACATGTGACAGCTCATGCTGGCCAGTGGAACACTCCCTCATTGCATTGCTGATAAGACTATAAATTTGTACAGCCCCTATGGAAAGCAAAATTATTCTTTCTCAGAAAAGTGGGAATCCTTAAGTCCAATCTATACCACACCTGAATATAAACCCAAAGGATGCTGCTCCACTGTGCCACAAGAAAACTTGCTGTCCCTGTGCCCTCTAGTGAGTCTAGCTAAGGGTTTATCTATCTTGTTGATTTTCTCAAAAAACCAACTCCTCCTTTGGTTAATTCTTTGAATGGTTCTTCTTGTTTCCACTTGGTGATTTCATCCCTGAGTTTGATTATTTCCTGCAGTCTACTCCTCTTGGATGAATTTTCTTCCTTTTTTTTTCTAGAGCTTTTAGATGTGTTGTCAAGCTGCTAGTGTTTGCTCTCTCCAGTTTCTTTTTGGAGGCACTCAGAGCTATGAGTTTCCCTCTTAGAAATGCTCTCATTGTGTCCCATAGGTTTGGGTATGTTGTGGCTTCATTTTCATTAAACTCTAAAAAGTCTTTAATTTCTTTCTTTTTTCCTTCCTTGACCAAGGTATCATTGAGAAGAGTGTTGTTCAGTTTCCACATGAATGTTGGCTTTCTATTATTTATGTTGTTGTTGAAGAAATGGGTGGTAGGGGAGTTGGGGGGAGGGCATGGGAGACTTTTGGGCTAGCATTGGAATTGTCATTGAGGAAAATACGTAATAAAAAAAGAAAAAGAAAAGAAAACTTGCTCCACCATAACTAGGATTCCAGCAATGGAGTAAAAGGAACCTGAATCTGCCAAGTCCTCTAATCAGGCATGTGGTGAAACTGGAATAACACCCAGCCCATAAAATTTTGACCTACCTTTTGTCCTGCCTACAATATGTGCTGGGACAAAGGTTGCAGAGAACTTGCAGGAGTGGCCAACCAGTGATTGTTCCTGCCTGAGATGTAGGCAACAAAAAGGAGACTTCCCACCCTGAAACTGCCTGATGTTCCAGGGCCCAGAGGCTGGATAACCCTAAGAACTGGGATACAAAATTATTGTTGCAGAGAACTTGCAGGAGTGGCCAACCAGTGATTGTTCCTGCCTTAGATGTAGGCAACAAAAAGGAGACTTATCACCCTGACACTGTCTGGTGTTCCAGGGCCCAGAGGCTGGATAACCCTAAGAACTGGGATACTAAATTATTCCTAATGATATCCTGCTATACTGTTGGATTGGTGCAAAGCCCAATGTCATCAGAGAAGGTTCATCCAGACATTGATGGAAACAGATGCAGAAACTCACAGTCAAACATGATGAGAAGCTTAAGGAATCTCGGGGAAGAAGGGAAGGATAAGTGCAGGAGACAGAGTTATCAAGGACAACAAAAGAATGCAAAGAGAATCAACCAACCTGTGCTCATAGGGTCTCACAGAGACTGAGCTAACAATCAGGGAGTTTTCATGGGTCTGAACTATGCCTTCTCTACATATGTTATCTCAACATATGTTACAGTTGTACAACTTGATTTTCATATGGGACACAGAAGAGTGCCAGCAGGGATTGTTTCTCTGTTGTCTTTCTTTGGAACAGGTTCCTCATAATGGGTTGTTTTTGTCTCTCCTTAATAGAGGAAAAATTAATTTCACTGCAAGTTGATTGCAGTGGCCGGTTGATATCGAAGGGAGGCCTGCACTTTTCTGAAACGAAATGGAGAAGGAATAAATGGTGGGGAGTTGGAAGAAAGAGTTGAGTTATTGATAAGAGTGTTGGAGGAAAGGACAGAGGAAAAATTGCATTCATATGTATATGTATATATACATATAGACACATATATAATACATACATAAATACATATGCCCATAATATACTCCCACAGAGATGTATATATTTATACAATATACACACATTATATATATATATGTATATATATAAGAGACAGACAGAGACAGAGAGACACAGCGAGACAGACACATAGAGAGTATTTCTGTGTTTCTTTCTCACCAAGCATAATATGGAAACTGATTTATTAAATAAACTGTGAAACTTATAATCACTATATAATTAACATTGTAGATCATTAAATTTGATTAGTCATTTTGGAGGAGGAAGAACCTGTTGTATTGATTATTTATGTTCCTTTGTTTGTGCAATAAGACTTATATTCTGAAACTTTACTGTATTTATTATGTCTGAAAGTTTGTTTCTATTCAGTTGTGTTCTCTAAGTAAAGCATCAAGTTTTCTGAAAGTAGAGGTACTTTGACATCTTCCCATTCTATTCTTGTTGCTTTCTCTCTTCTTTTCTAAGTGCTGTATGTAAGACAACATACACTATATTGAATAAGGAAATAGAAATTGTATGTCTTTGTTTTGTTCCTGATTTTATAGTAAATGCTTTCATTTTGTCTTCATTTAATATACTTTTGGCTATAATCCTGTTCCACATTGGCTTACGTATTTTGAGGTTCATTACACCCATTAATGAAGATTCCACACATTTATTTTTTGTAAAGGCATGTTGAAATTTGCCAAGTGTCCTTTAAGCATAAATGGAAATACTTATGTAATTTATGTCTTTGCATTTACTTGATGTATTTTATTAATTGATAAATATATATTGAGCAATAGTTGCCTTTCTACAAATAGTCAACTTGGATATAATGTGCCATCTCCATAATGTAATCTGGTATATGAACAGATACCATTCAAGTGTCAGGACACCAATTGATTACCCTTTTATACCTTGATGTCTTGTGAGTCTCTTCAAGTTTTGTAGCCTTACCTTGAACAAGGCTTCAGTGGATGAACTTGGACTGATCAGAGTCAGGTGGCACAAAGCCTGTTAGATAAGACGTGGGAAGGCAACTTATAGCATTAAAGGTGCAAGCACATTCAATGGTATGGCGGAGGTGGGGGATTGGGGGATGCTGGCACAGCCAGGAAGTCTGTCAGCTCTTGAAGACAAGAGTCTAGAGGAGTGTTCTTCCCATGAGGTGAGAGCAATGTGTACTTAATAGCTCAGAAAAGCAAGCCAATGGAGAATAGTGCTAATGATGAGGGGAGGAGAAAGGCAACATGAGAGAGAAGAGAAGGAGATCACAGGAAGAAATTAGGCTGTGGGAGAAGAAGGGGCTGGACAACCGGAAATGCAGGAAAGGCAAGTTTCAATGTGGCCAGATGGGTCCTTTTTGTGAGAAAAAGCAGACCTAGGTGTTGGTGAGAGAAAGGCAAGTCCTTGGTGATTATCAGAACACAAACATAGCATGCAAAATTATCTTTACCTGGTGCTTAGGGAGGTCACAAATGAGCTGGGCATACATTTGGAGTAGAGAGGAGGTAGCCTATATGGTGGATGGGAAGTTCAGCACTGGAGGAACTAAGTGATACACGCAGACCTCCAGTGTATATTCACTT
Source organism: Mus caroli (assembly GCF_978045245.1). Classification (NCBI taxonomy): domain Eukaryota; kingdom Metazoa; phylum Chordata; class Mammalia; order Rodentia; family Muridae; genus Mus; species Mus caroli. The sequence goes on along the minus strand of NW_028227269.1, from coordinate 112,807,155 downwards.
TTTAAATCAAGAAATAATGTCAAGTATAATCCATATCTATTTTATGAAGTTCTATGATTAAATTTTAAGCTTTATGCATGCTATGCTGTAATACTGAGTTACTGGCTCAGATAAATTTTGCTACTTCAATTTTCTGTAGGCAGTCGTTACTCAGTAAAGATTTTAAAAATCTTCCTAAATTATAATATTTTAGTTCTTTCTTGTTCAACGTCCCTATGACCTTGTTTCATGTTACTGCGGACACATTACAAGAGTTTGCATGTACAAATCATTATAAAGTAAGGCAGCAAACTTATATTGGTATATATAACTGGAAATATATATTGAATATAAATAATTTTATTTTTCTATTTACTTGTTTTCTCTTTGAGATACAGTTAATGTAGCAATACATAATTCAAACATGATTATGCTCTTCCCACAACTAACTTATCCACATAGTGCTGGGAATAAATACAGAACTCAGGCATACACAAAGTCAACTGAGCTGCAACCACAGAACAGTAAGTGATGATTTCATTCTATAATGCCACTTCAGTTTTTATTATTTCTCAGACTTCTGCACTAGTATTGGAATCCTCTAAGACTTCCACCCCTGAACTCATGATATAGCACAAAGACATGCAAATAATATTTCCCTATGCTTATAAAAACCAGCCCTGACCCTGAAGCTCTGACAGACACACAACCCTGGACTCACAAGTCTTTCTCTTCAGTGACAAACACAGACATAGAACATTCACCATGTACTTGGGACTGAACTGTGTATTCATAGTTTTTCTCTTAAAAGGTAATTCATAGATAATAAGAGATAATGCATGTGATTAGAGGGGAGTGAGAGGAACACTGAATATTTTGACTGCTTACTGAGAAGATTCTCTGTGTTTTCAGGCGTCCAGAGTGAAGTGAAGCTTGAGGAGTCAGGAGGAGGCTTGGTGCAACCTGGAGGATCCATGAAACTCTCTTGTGCTGCCTCTGGATTCACTTTTAGTAACGCCTGGATGGAATGGGTCCGCCAGTCTCCAGAGAAGGGGCTTGAGTGGATTGCTGAAATTAGAAACAAAGCTAGTAATCATGCAACATATTATGCGGAGTCTGTGAAAGGCAGATTCACCATCTCAAGAGATGATTCCAAAAGTAGTGTCTACCTGCAAATGAACAACTTAAGAGCTGAAGACACTGGCACTTATTACTGTACATGGCACAGTGAGAAGCCTTTATTATGAACCTAGCCACAAACCTTGCTGCAGGTTTTCTGAGGTCCACTAGGGGGAGCACAGTGGCCATGTAAACCAGGAACAGGAGCTACTGTTTATATTTGCCAGTAAGATTTAAATTTTTATCTTGTTTAAGAAAAGAAGACACAGAGAAATGTTTCATTCCTTCTATTATTTAACTTTAAATAGTACCAAATAAAATTTTAACAAACAACAATAAAAAAGCCAAAAAAAAAAAAAGAAAAAAAAAAAACAAACCAAGAAATATACAAGGATTTCTTATGTAGATATAAACTCTTTTATAAACTCTTTTTTTCCTTTACATATCCTGTCTGGGAGAATTTTCTCTGTTTTGGCATGAGGTAGGATGTATGTGTGCCAGTGTTTGGAAAATGTGTGAACTATGGACCAAATGACCTAGATCAAAAAATTGTTCAAGAGTTTGAAGGAAAAAATCAGAGAAGATATTAGATGATGGAAAGATCTCCCATGCTCGTGGTTCAGTAGTATTATCACATTTAAAGTAGCCATCTTGCAAAACACAATCTAAAGATTTAATGCAATCCATAACAAAACTCTAAAATAATTCCTTACAAACCTTGAAAAAACAATACTCTATGTCACTGTGAAAAACCAAGAAACCCAGGGTATCTAAAACAATTATATACAAAAAAATCTGGAAGTATCACCATCCTTGATTTCAAGTTGAACTACAGAGGAATCGTTATCAAACTGCATGGTATTGTCACAAAAACTGACAGTTTGAACAGTGGATTCAAATTGAACATTCAGAAGTAAATTTACATATGCATGTACAATGTCAAAATTATGCAATACAAAAAGAAAACATCCTTTACAATTGGTGCTGGTCTAACTTGATATCAGTACATAGTAGAATACAAATAGATCCATTTCTATATCACTTTGCACAAAACTCAAGTCCAAGTGGTTGAAAAACCTCCATTTAAAACTATACACAAAACCAGATGGAAGAGAAAGTAGGAAATATTCTGGAACGATAGTAATGCCACTATGAATAATACTCTGCTCTGCTTCCAAATAGAAGTCTAGCATAACATTCTACTGTTCGACTTGATCAAGGAGTCGATGGAAACATTTAGAGAAACACACAGCTAAACACCAGACAAAGCCCAGACAGTCTCATGAAAGATTAGGGGAGAGAATTGAGCAAGAATTGAGCAAAAATTGAGTGAAGCACACTATAAGAACTACAGAATCAAATAAAGTGCATCCATGTAGGCTCACAGAGACTGTTCTGCCAACCAAAAACCATGCAGTTGTTGGATCTAGGACCCCTACACATTTGTTGCATACATACATCTTTATCTTCAAGTGGTTCTCCTAACAAATGGAGTGGTGCCTGTCTCTGACTGTGTTGTCTGACATTGGATCTCCTTGTCCTAACTGGGACAGACTTTTTTCATTTCAGAAAGAGAGGATGTGTTGCAACTGGATGTCCTAAGGTGGGATGATACCGAAGGAGAACTTCCCTTTCTTTAAAGAAAGGGGAGTTCGAATTGGGAAGAGAAACTCATTACGGAGGAATTGGGAGGAAGTGAGGGTCTGCTGTGTTCTTTTGAGACATAAAGTGAAGAAAGAATGAATGAACGAAAGAACGAAAGGAAGGAAGGAAGGAAGGAAGGAAGGAAGGAAGGAAGGAAGGAAGGAAGGAAGGAAGGAAGGAAGAAGGTACAGATCTAAACAGAGAATTCTTAACAGTAGATCCGAAAGGGATGAGAAAGAAAAGTTGAACACAATGCAAATCAAAACTACTCTGGGATTTGATCCCATATTACCCTTATTAGAATGGCTAAGATAGAAAACACATGTGACAGCTCATGCTGGCCAGTGGAACACTCCCTCATTGCATTGTTAATCAGACTATAAATTTGTACAGCCCCTACGGAAAGCAAAATTATTCTTTCTCAGAAAAGTGGGAATCCTTAAGTCCAATCTATACCACACCTGAATATATACCCAAAGGATGCTGCTCCACTGTGCCACAAGAAAACTTGCTGTCCCTGTGCCCTCTAGTGAGTCTAGCTAAGGGTTTATCTATCTTGTTGATTTTCTCAAAGAACCAACTCCTCCTTTGTTTAATTCTTTAAATAGTTCTTCTTGTTTCCACTTGGCTGATTTCGCCACTGAGTTTGATTTTTTCCTGCCTTCTACTCCTCTTGGGTGAATTTTCTTCCTTTTTTTTCTAGAGCTTTTAGATGTGTTTTCAAGCTGCTAGTGTGTGCTCTCTCCAGTTTCTTTTTGAGGCACTCAGAGCTATGAGTTTCCCTCTTAGAAATGCTTTCATTGTGTCCCATAGGTTTGGGTATGTTGTGGCTTCATTTTCATTAAACTCTAAAAAGTCTTTAATTTCTTACTTTTTTTTTCTTCCTTGACCAAGGTATCATTGAGAAGAGTGTTGTTCAGTTTCCACATGAATGTTGGCTTTCCTTTATTTATGTTTTTGTTGAAGAAATGGGTGGTAGGGGAGTTGTGGGGAGGGCATGGGGGACTTTTGAGCTAGCGTTGGAAATGTAATTGAGGAAAATACGTAATAAAAAAAAAGAAAAAGAAAAGAAAACTTGCTCCACCATAACTAGGATTCCAGCAATGGAGTAAAGGAACCTGAATCTTCCAAGTCCTCTAATCAGGCATGTGGTGAAACTGGAATAACACCCAGCCCATAAAATTTTGACCTACCTTTTGTACTGCCAACAATATGTGCTGGGACAAAGGTTGCAGAGAACTTGCAGGAGTGGCCCACCAGTGATTGTTCCTGCCTTAGATGTAGGCAACAAAAAGGAGACTTCCCACCCTAACACTGACTGATGTTCCAGGGCCCAGAGGCTGGATAACCCTAAGAACTGGGATACAGAATTATTCCTAATGATATCCTGCTATACTGTTGGATTGGTGCAAAGCCCAATATCATCAGAGAAGGTTCATCCAGACATTGATGGAAACAGATGCAGAAACTCACAGTCAAACATGATGAGGAGTTTAAGGAATCTCATGGAAAAAGAGAAGGATAAGTGCAGGAGACAGAGTTGTCAAGGACAACAAAAGGATGCAAAGAGAATCAACCTACCTGTGCTCATAGGGTCTCACAGAGACTGAGCTAACAATCAGGGAGTTTTCATGGGTCTGAACTATGCTTTCTCTACATATGTTATCTCCACATATGTTACACTTGTACAACTTGATTTTCATATGGGACACAGAAGAGTGCCAGCAGGGATTGTTTCTCTGTTGTCTTTCTTTGGAACAGGTTCCTCATAATGGGTTGTTTTTGTCTCTCCTTAATAGAGGAAAAATTAATTTCACTGCAAGTTGATTGCAGTGGCCGGTTGATATCGAAGGGAGGCCTGCACTTTTCTGAAACGAAATGGAGAAGGAATAAATGGTGGGGAGTGAGGAGAAAGAGTTGAGTTATTGATAAGAGTCTTGGAGGAAAGGACAGAGAAAAATTGCAGTCATATGTATATTTATATATACATATAGACACACATATAATACATACATACATATTCCTATAATATATTCTCACACACACACACACACATATATATATATATGTATATATATATATATATATATATATATATACAATACATAAACATTATATATGTATATGTGTATGTATATATATGAGAGACAGAGAGACACATAGAGACAGAGACAGAGACAGAGGGAGTATTTCTGTGTTTCTTTCTCACCAAGCATAATATAGAAACTCTGATTTATTAAGTAAACTCTGAAACTTATAATCACTATATAATTAACATTGGAGATCATTAAATTTGATTAGTTATTTTGGAGGAGGATGAACCTGTTGTATTGGCTATTTAAGTTCCTTTGTGCACTAAGACTTATATTCTGAAACTTTACTGTATTTATTATGACTGAAAGTTTGTTTCTAATCAGTCGTGTTCTCTAAGTAAAGCATCATGTTTTCTGTAAGTAGAGGTACTTTGGCATCTTCCCATTCTATTCTTGTTGCTTTCTATCTTCTTTTCTAAGTGCTATATGTAAGACAACATACACTATCTTGGATAAGGAAATAGAAAGTAGATGTCTTTGTTATATTCATGACTTTATAGTAAATGCTTTCATTTTGTCTTTATTTATTATACTTTTGGCTATAAACCTGTTCCAAATTGGCTTGAGTATTTTGAGGTTCATTACACCCATTAATGAAGATTCCACACATTTATTTTTGGTAAAGGCATGTTGAAATTTGCCAAGTGTCCTTTAAGCATAAATGGAAATACTTATGTAATTTATGTCTTTGCATTTATTTGATGTATTTTATTAATTGATAAATGTATATTGAGCAATACTTGCCTTTCTACAAATAGTCAACTTGGATATAATGTGCTATCTCCTTAATGTGTTTCTGATGTTGAATGGCAAGCAACTGATTAGATATTTTTGTATTCAACAAATACATTTAATTATAGATTTCCTTCATTATTGGGTTATTTTATTTACTTACATTTTAAATTTTGTCTTCCTTCCCAGTTAGCCCACCATAAACCCCGACCCATTTCCACTCCCTTTTACCTCTATGACGGTGCTCTACCCACCTACCCACTTACTCCTGCCTCACTGCTTTAGCATCCTCTTAAGCTGGGGCATCAAACCTCCACAGGTCCAATGTTCTCCCCCTCCCATTGATGTCAGATAAGGCAAATATCTTCTACTTATGTAGATATAGCTATGAATCCCTCCATGTGTATTCTTTAGTAATTGTTTTGATTCTGGGATCTCTGGTTAATTGATAGTGTTGTTCTTTACATGGGGTTACAAACCTCTTCATCTCTTTCAGTTCTTCTCCTAACTCCTCAGTTGGGGTCCTCAAGCCCACCCTGATGAATGGCTCATAGCATCTGCATCTGTATTGGTCAGGTGCTGGCAGAACATCTCAGGAGACAGCTATATCAGGTTCCTAACAGCAGGTGCTTCTTTGCATTTGAAATCATGTCAGAGTTTGGTGTATGTAAATGGGATGGATCCCTAGGTGGGACTGTCTCCATTTGGACTTTCCTTCAATATCTTCTTTTAATATCTTTTGTGTCAAGATACAGAAGGGATAGAATGAGTTTGACAGTGATCCATCATTTCTTTAGACATGGGAAAAGTTATGAAGAATTGATAAGGAATATTTTTTGGAAGTCTGACACTTTCAACAGTGACATACTCTGTTCCTTGGCTTTTAGTTAAGGTGCTGCTTTTAAGAACAGCATCAATTTCATTTAAAATTCATGTCTTTCCATTATTTACACCTTAGGGACTTAATTCTAGTAGATAATATAATATTAGAGA